>NC_134354.1:278822932-279486057 GCF_048569485.1 Anomaloglossus baeobatrachus | reverse complement strand
CATCTTATCTCATACTGCAGACAGAAGACCAGCGCCCTGCCACCTCCTCACTGGCCACAATAGAAGCATCTGGGTAGAGGCACAAATCTTACTTGCAGCCAATGATGTCTCCTGGTCTCCGTTCCCGCCTATAAGCCCCTCTCTGGTGGAAAGGCCAAGTGCTCTGTGTGACTGCAGGCAGCCTGTGTCTGGAACACTGGAGTATGCAGGAGCCAGCTGTTTATACATTACAGATACTGTGCTGGCAGCCCAGTGACCCCAAAAAAGCTGCTTGGGGACTGGTTTGGGAGGCTTATGCCTCACTACATCAATGGTCAGCCCAGTGGCGCAGCAACTGCTTTTGCCGCCCGGGGCAGTCGTCAAATTTGCCGCCCCCCTCCATTGGCCATCGATAATCCAGAAACCTTCAAAAATCCGGAAAGCCATCAAAATATTTATTTTTCATGGACCTACAATCAAAGATCTAAATGTAGACTCCTGCTATTAGTCCTAGACTTTCACCTTTTTACACACATATGTAGGCCTATTATACACACACACACACACACACAGCTCTACTGCATACATACAGTCAGACACACACACACATCTCTACTACATACATACAGACACACACACACAAACAGCTCTGCTACATACATACAGACACACACAACTCTGCTGCATACACACAGACAGACACACACAACTCTGCTGCATACAGACACACACAACTCTGCTGCATACATACATACACATACATACAGCTCTCCTGCATACATACAGAAACACACACACAGCTCTGCTACATACATAGACACACACAGCTTTGCTGCATTCATAAAGACAGACACACACAACTCTGTTGCATACATACATACACACACACAACTCTGCTGCATACATACAGACATACACAGCTCTGCTGCATACATACATACAGACACACACACAGCTCTACTGCATACATACAGACACACACAGTTCTGCTGCATACATACAGACACACACACACAGTTGTGCTACATACATACAGACACATACACAGCTCTGCTGCATACAGACAGACACAACTCTGAGGCATACAAACAGACACACACAACCCTGCTGCATACAGACAGACACACACAACTCTGCTGCATACATACAGACAATCACACACAGCTCTGCTGCATACATATGTACATACACACACAACTCTGCTGCATACATACAGACAGACACACACAACTCTGCTGCATACATACAGACACACACAGCTCTACTGCATACATACAGACACACACAGCTCTACTGCATACATACAGACACACACAGCTCTGCTGCATACATACAGACACACACAGCTCTACTGCATACATACAGACACACACAGCTCTGCTGCATACATACAGACACACACACAAACACACACAGTTCTGCTACATACAGATAGACACACACAACTCTGAGGCATACAAACAGACACACACAACCCTGCTGCATACAGACAGACACACACAACTCTGCTGCATACATACAGACAATCACACACAGCTCTGCTGCATACATATGTACATACACACACAACTCTGCTGCATACATACAGACAGACACACACAACTCTGCTGCATACATACAGACACACACAGCTCTACTGCATAAATACAGACACACACAGCTCTGCTGCATACATACAGACACACACAGCTCTACTGCATACATACAGACACACACAGCTCTGCTGCATACATACAGACACACACACAAACACACACACAGTTCTGCTACATACTGACAGACACACATAACTCTGTTGAATACATACAGACATTGTATGAAGAAAAGAGCTACATATGACAGGGAGCACACCTACAATAATGTATATATAAAAGGCAAATCTTTATTGTGGCAGCAAGAATAAAAACACTTAAAAAATGTAACACACCAAATAACACGGCCTGATGCCCCTTGTGACAACCGTCATATACACAGCATGAACAATAATATTCAATAGAAAAGACGTCATACATATAAAATATGAATCATGCAACAGTGTAGAAAGGCTGATGGAATATCTCACATAAATGCAAGATGCCAGCTGGCTCGTTTACAGTCAGAGAAACCTGCTATAAGAATTATATATAACCATATAGTGGAAATGCCAAATGGCCATAATGAACAGTCATATCCTAAGAGAGATATGTTGTATAGGCAACAAACAATACCAATATATGTCAAAAGGATCAATAATACCTCCTAGAACACATGATGGCAAGCAATTATACATACACAGACAGGACTGTATAGAATATGGCAGCCAAAATTGGCAAGGAATTAGACCATATGCAAAGGAAAGCCAGAGGTGGTACACAGGGGTCAGAAAATACCGTGGGGAACCCACGCGTATCGCCGCACAGCGGCTTCCTCAGGGCAAGTGTGTACACAGTGAGATATTCCATCAGCCTTTCTACACTGTTGCATGATTCATATTTTATATGTATGACGTCTTTTCTATTGAATATTATTGTTCATGCTGTGTATATGACGGTTGTCACAAGGGGCATCAGGCCGTGTTATTTGGTGTGTTACATTTTTTAAGTGTTTTTATTCTTGCTGCCACAATAAAGATTTGCCTTTTATATATACATTATTGTAGGTGTGCTCCCTGTCATATGTAGCTCTTTTCTTCATACAATGTTTAGTCCCCTTCGCTACATGGGTGAGCACCTAACTATTGGTTATTATTGAGGTGGTGCACCGGCTTTGTCTATTCCCCTTGAATACATACAGACACACACAACTCTGCTGCATACATACAGACACACACAACTCTGCTGCATACATACAAATACACACAACTTTGCTGCATACAGACAGATACACACAACTCTGCTGCATACAGACAGACACACAAATGCTGTAGACAGACACACACAACTCTGCTGCATACATACAGACACACACAACTCTGCTGCATACATAGACAGACACACAACTCTGCTGCATACAGACAGACACACAAATGCTGTAGACAGACACACACAACTCTTCTACATACATACAGACACACACAGCTCTGCTGCATAATACAGACAGACACAGACACAACACTGCTGCATACATACAAACAGGCGCACACAACTCTACTGCATACACACAGACAGACACACAACTCTGCTACGTACATACAGACAGACACACAGACAACTCTGCTGCATATATACAGACACACACAGTTCTGCTGCATACATACATACAGACATACACAGCGCTACTGCATACATACAGACACACACAGCTCTGCTGCATACATACAGACAGACACACACAGTTCTGCTACATACAGACAGACACACACAGCTCTGCTGCATACATACAGACACACACACACAACTTTGCTGCATACATACAGACACACACAACTCTGCTGCATACAGACAGACACACACAACTCTGTTAGATACATACAGACACACACAACTCTGCTGCATACATACAGGCACACACAACTCTGCTGCATACATACAGACACACAACTCTGTTGCATACAGACAGACACACACAACTCTGCTGCATACAGACAGACACACAACTCTGCTGCAGACAGACACACACAACTCTGCTGCATACATGCAGACACACACACAAACACACACACAGTTCTGCTACATACTGACAGACACACATAACTCTGTTGAATACATATAGACACACACAACTCTGCTGCATACATACAGACACACACAACTCTGCTGCATACATACAAATATACACAACTCTGCTGCATACACACAGACACACACAACTTTGCTGCATACAGACAGATACACACAACTCTGCTGCATACAGACAGACACACAAATGCTGTAGACAGACACACACAACTCTGCTGCATACATACAGACACACACAACTCTGCTGCATACATAGACAGACACACAACTCTTCAAAATATAACGGACATGAGTCGGTATCAAATTATGCATATTTTTATTATTTTATTCATCAATGATATACAAAATATTTTTATATATTATTTTTCCAAAGAATATTATAAAATATTGTGCTCAATATTATAGTAAATTGATCCCAGTAAAAAACAGTAAACACAGAACAAAGGCTAGTCCATGGGGTCCATTTTAAGAACTGTTCAAACAATAACCACATATAAGTGAACACAGGGGATGTCACATATGGAGCTCCCAGCACTTCCTGAATCAAACAATGGTAGCAGTGAAAGAAATACCGTGGATTAAATCTCCAATTGTTATTTTTATATAGAGTTATCTGATTGCCCACATAAATGTTATTACGCATTCACAGCGCCAGTAGATGAACAGGAATGTTCAGATTATAGCTCTAATCCCCTGCTGTTCATTTTATATCCCGAACAATGGCCTGCGCGCTGTGCATATGTCACCTCAGGTCCCATGTGGGAATGGGAGTGGAATCAAAGGAAATCCTCTGTCTCCAAGGTGTCAGGTGCACAGTACACACAGCCCAAGCCGGGTCATTAATTCGATCAGTACACAATATTACTCATATGCAGAAACCGATCAAACAGTTTAAAAGATTAGATTCAATAAGTTTGTTTAATTACCCATAGTGGGGATGGACCACCCGGACAGCTCCCCCTCCCCCTTGGGGAGCTGTCCGGGTGGTCCATCCCCACTATGGGTAATTAAACAAACTTATTGAATCTAATCTTTTAAACTGTTTGATCGGTTTCTGCATATGAGTAATATTGTGTACTGATCGAATTAATGACCCGGCTTGGGCTGTGTGTACTGTGCACCTGACACCTTGGAGACAGAGGATTTCCTTTGATTCCACTCCCATTCCCACCTGGGACCTGAGGTGACATATGCACAGCGCGCAGGCCATTGTTCGGGATATAAAATGAACAGCAGGGGATTAGAGCTATAATCTGAACATTCCTGTTCATCTACTGGCGCTGTGAATGCGTAATAACATTTATGTGGGCAATCAGATAACTCTATATAAAAATAACAATTGGAGATTTAATCCACGGTATTTCTTTCACTGCTACCATTGTTTGATTCAGGAAGTGCTGGGAGCTCCATATGTGACATCCCCTGTGTTCACTTATATGTGGTTATTGTTTGAACAGTTCTTAAAATGGACCCCATGGACTAGCCTTTGTTCTGTGTTTACTGTTTTTTACTGGGATCAATTTACTATAATATTGAGCACAATATTTTATAATATTCTTTGGAAAAATAATATATAAAAATATTTTGTATATCATTGATGAATAAAATAATAAAAATATGCATAATTTGATACCGACTCATGTCCGTTATATTTTGAAGCTGCTGTTGGAGTCTTAAAGGTATCCTAAAAGATGGGTTTATTGAACTTTTGTATTGTAGACACACAACTCTGCTGCATACAGACAGACACACACAACTCTTCTACTTACATACAGACACACACAGCTCTACTGCATACATACAGACAGACACAGACACAACACTGCTGCATACATACAAACAGGCGCACACAGCTCTACTGCATACACACAGACAGACACACAACTCTGCTACGTACATACAGACAGACACACAGACAACTCTGCTGCATATATACAGACACACACAGTTCTGCTGCATACATACATACAGACATACACAGCGCTACTGCATACATACAGACACACACAGCTCTGCTGCATACATACATACAGACACACACAGTTCTGCTACATACAGACAGACACACACAGCTCTGCTGCATACATACAGACACACACACACAACTTTTCTGCATACATACAGACACACACAACTCTGCTGCATACAGACAGACACACACAACTCTGTTAGATACATACAGACACACACAACTCTGCTGCATACATACAGACACACACAACTCTGCTGCATGCATACAGACACGCAACTCTGTTGCATACAGACAGACACACACAACTCTGCTGCATACATGCAGACACACAACACTCTGCTGCATACAGGCAGACAGACACACAACTCTGTTGCATACAGACAGGCAGACACACACAACTCTGCTGCATACATACAGACACACACAACTCTGCTGCATACATACAAATACACACAACTTTGCTGCATACAGACAGATACACACAACTCTGCTGCATACAGACAGACACACAAATGCTGTAGACAGACACACACAACTCTGCTGCATACATACAGACACACACAACTCTGCTGCATACATAGACAGACACACAACTCTGCTGCATACAGACAGACACACAAATGCTGTAGACAGACACACACAACTCTTCTACATACATACAGACACACACAGCTCTGCTGCATAATACAGACAGACACAGACACAACACTGCTGCATACATACAAACAGGCGCACACAACTCTACTGCATACACACAGACAGACACACAACTCTGCTACGTACATACAGACAGACACACAGACAACTCTGCTGCATATATACAGACACACACAGTTCTGCTGCATACATACATACAGACATACACAGCGCTACTGCATACATACAGACACACACAGCTCTGCTGCATACATACAGACAGACACACACAGTTCTGCTACATACAGACAGACACACACAGCTCTGCTGCATACATACAGACACACACACACAACTTTGCTGCATACATACAGACACACACAACTCTGCTGCATACAGACAGACACACACAACTCTGTTAGATACATACAGACACACACAACTCTGCTGCATACATACAGGCACACACAACTCTGCTGCATACATACAGACACACAACTCTGTTGCATACAGACAGACACACACAACTCTGCTGCATACAGACAGACACACAACTCTGCTGCAGACAGACACACACACAACTCTGCTGCATACATGCAGACACACACACAAACACACACACAGTTCTGCTACATACTGACAGACACACATAACTCTGTTGAATACATATAGACACACACAACTCTGCTGCATACATACAGACACACACAACTCTGCTGCATACATACAAATATACACAACTCTGCTGCATACACACAGACACACACAACTTTGCTGCATACAGACAGATACACACAACTCTGCTGCATACAGACAGACACACAAATGCTGTAGACAGACACACACAACTCTGCTGCATACATACAGACACACACAACTCTGCTGCATACATAGACAGACACACAACTCTTCAAAATATAACGGACATGAGTCGGTATCAAATTATGCATATTTTTATTATTTTATTCATCAATGATATACAAAATATTTTTATATATTATTTTTCCAAAGAATATTATAAAATATTGTGCTCAATATTATAGTAAATTGATCCCAGTAAAAAACAGTAAACACAGAACAAAGGCTAGTCCATGGGGTCCATTTTAAGAACTGTTCAAACAATAACCACATATAAGTGAACACAGGGGATGTCACATATGGAGCTCCCAGCACTTCCTGAATCAAACAATGGTAGCAGTGAAAGAAATACCGTGGATTAAATCTCCAATTGTTATTTTTATATAGAGTTATCTGATTGCCCACATAAATGTTATTACGCATTCACAGCGCCAGTAGATGAACAGGAATGTTCAGATTATAGCTCTAATCCCCTGCTGTTCATTTTATATCCCGAACAATGGCCTGCTCGCTGTGCATATGTCACCTCAGGTCCCATGTGGGAATGGGAGTGGAATCAAAGGAAATCCTCTGTCTCCAAGGTGTCAGGTGCACAGTACACACAGCCCAAGCCGGGTCATTAATTCGATCAGTACACAATATTACTCATATGCAGAAACCGATCAAACAGTTTAAAAGATTAGATTCAATAAGTTTGTTTAATTACCCATAGTGGGGATGGACCACCCGGACAGCTCCCCCTCCCCCTTGGGGAGCTGTCCGGGTGGTCCATCCCCACTATGGGTAATTAAACAAACTTATTGAATCTAATCTTTTAAACTGTTTGATCGGTTTCTGCATATGAGTAATATTGTGTACTGATCGAATTAATGACCCGGCTTGGGCTGTGTGTACTGTGCACCTGACACCTTGGAGACAGAGGATTTCCTTTGATTCCACTCCCATTCCCACCTGGGACCTGAGGTGACATATGCACAGCGCGCAGGCCATTGTTCGGGATATAAAATGAACAGCAGGGGATTAGAGCTATAATCTGAACATTCCTGTTCATCTACTGGCGCTGTGAATGCGTAATAACATTTATGTGGGCAATCAGATAACTCTATATAAAAATAACAATTGGAGATTTAATCCACGGTATTTCTTTCACTGCTACCATTGTTTGATTCAGGAAGTGCTGGGAGCTCCATATGTGACATCCCCTGTGTTCACTTATATGTGGTTATTGTTTGAACAGTTCTTAAAATGGACCCCATGGACTAGCCTTTGTTCTGTGTTTACTGTTTTTTACTGGGATCAATTTACTATAATATTGAGCACAATATTTTATAATATTCTTTGGAAAAATAATATATAAAAATATTTTGTATATCATTGATGAATAAAATAATAAAAATATGCATAATTTGATACCGACTCATGTCCGTTATATTTTGAAGCTGCTGTTGGAGTCTTAAAGGTATCCTAAAAGATGGGTTTATTGAACTTTTGTATTGTAGACACACAACTCTGCTGCATACAGACAGACACACACAACTCTTCTACTTACATACAGACACACACAGCTCTACTGCATACATACAGACACAGACACAACACTGCTGCATACATACAAACAGGCGCACACAACTCTACTGCATACACACAGACAGACACACAACTCTGCTACGTACATACAGACAGACACACAGACAACTCTGCTGCATATATACAGACACACACAGTTCTGCTGCATACATACATACAGACATACACAGCGCTACTGCATACATACAGACACACACAGCTCTGCTGCATACATACATACAGACACACACAGTTCTGCTACATACAGACAGACACACACAGCTCTGCTGCATACATACAGACACACACACACAACTTTGCTGCATACATACAGACACACACAACTCTGCTGCATACAGACAGACACACACAACTCTGTTAGATACATACAGACACACACAACTCTGCTGCATACATACAGACACACACAACTCTGCTGCATGCATACAGACACGCAACTCTGTTGCATACAGACAGACACACACAACTCTGCTGCATACATGCAGACACACAACACTCTGCTGCATACAGGCAGACAGACACACAACTCTGTTGCATACAGACAGGCAGACACACACAACTCTGCTGCATACACACAACTCTGCTGCCGACAGACACAAACAACTCTGCTGCATACATGCAGATACACACAACTCTGCTGCATACATAGACAGACACACAACTCTGCTGCATACATACAGACACACACAACTCTGCTACATACATACAGACACACAAAACTCTACTGCATACATACACAAACAGCTCGCTGCATACATACAGACACACACAGCTCTGCTGCATACATACAGACACACACAGCTCTGCTGAATACATACAGACACACACAACTCTGCTACATACATTCAGACAGACACACACAACTCTGCTGCATACATACAGACACACACACAACTCTGCTGCACACAGAAACACACAACTCTGCTGCATACATACATACACACACAACTCTGCTGCATACAGACTGACACACAACTGTGCTGCAGACAGACACACACAACTCTGCTGCATACATGCAGACACACACAACTCTGCTGCATACAGACAGACACACAACTCTGTTGTATACAGACAGACAGACACACACAACTCTGCTGCATACACACACAGCTCTCTGCATACATACAGACACACAGAATTCTGCTGCAGACATACAGTCACACACAGCTCTGCTGCATACATACAGACACACACACACACAGCTCTGCTACAAACATGCAGAAACACACAGCTCTGCTGCATACATTCAGACAGACACACACAACTCTGCTGCATACATACAGACACACACACAACTCTGCTGCACACATAAACACACAACTCTGCTGCATACATACATACACACACAACTCTGCTGCATACAGACTGACACACAACTGTGCTGCAGACAGACACACACAACTCTGCTGCATACATGCAGACACACACAACTCTGCTGCATACAGACAGACACACAACTCTGTTGTATACAGACAGACAGACACACACAACTCTGCTGCATACACACACAGCTCTCTGCATACATACAGACACACAGAATTCTGCTGCATACATACAGTCACACACAGCTCTGCTGCATACATACAGACACACACACACACAGCTCTGCTACAAACATGCAGAAACACACAGCTCTGCTGCATACATACAGAAAGACACACACAACTCTACTGCATACATACATACACACACAACTCTGCTGCATGCATACATACAGACAGACACACACAACTCTCCTGCATACATACCGACACACACAGCTCTGCTGCATACATACAGACACACCCAGATCTGCTGCATACATACAGACACACACAACTCTGCTGCATACATACAGACACACACAACTTTGTTTCATACATACAGACACACACAACTCTGCTGCATACATATAGACACACACAACTCTACTGCATACATACAGATACACACAACTCTGCTGCATACACACAGATAGACACACAACTTTGCTGCATACTGACAGACATACACAACTCTGCTGCATACAAGCAGACACACACCTCTGCTGCATACATAGACAGGCACACAACTCTGCTGCATACATACAGACAGGCACACACAACTCTGCTGCATATAGACAGACAGACACACATAACTCTGCTACATACATACAGAGAAAAAAAAAGAGAAAAAAAAAAGAAAAAAAAGGGAACAAGCACGATCTGAAATTGGCATGGATCATATAAAAAGTGAAAATTCACAAATTTATTCCAACTGTACTATAATAAAAAAATGAGATTTTTAGCAAATAATTGATCAATTTTTTGAGCCACCCCTGCCAACGTCACGGCAAATCTCAATAGGGGGGTCCTACTCTACATTCTGTATTTCATGTGCCATGCGGCCTCCTAGATAAAGTTAAAAGCAGAACCATAATAGAGCACACATACCTGCAACCTGTATATAGCCGCTTCCATGTTGCAAAAAAGGCACTTGTGGATAGAGACCAGCCCAGGTCCCAGCATGTGGAGCAAGCCCTCTCTTTTTTTTTGTAGTACAGTTGGAATAAATCTGTGAATTTTCACTTTTTATATGATGCATGCCAATTTCAGATCGTGCTGGCTCCCCTCTCTCTCTGTTTGGTCGTAGTTATGCTACAAAATTCTGGTGGCCAGTCACCACCATGCCATGCACGCCTGATTTTGGTTTGCTATGTATTCCTCCTGTTGGTAGCTGTTCAGATTCAGTTACCTCACCCCTTTCCACAGGCAATGCTAATTAAGCACCATCTTGGATCTGGTCCGCCTTTATCAATGGTTGCTGTTTGGCACTGGGAGGATCAGTTCTGATATAGTCCTGGTATGGTGCAGAGCTTGCTCCACATGCTGGGACCTGGGCTGGTCTCTATCCACAAGTGCCTTTTTTGCAACATAGAAGCGGTTATATACAGGTTACAGGTATGTGTGCTCTATTATGGTTCTGCTTTTAACTTTATCTAGGAGGCCGCATGGCACATGAAATACAGAATGTAGAGTAGGACCCCCCTATTGAGATTTGCCGTGACGTTGGCAGGGGTGGCTCAAAAAATTGATCAATTATTTGCTAAAAATCTCTTTTTTTATTGTAGTACAGTTGGAATAAATCTGTGAATTTTCACTTTTTATATGATGCATGCCAATTTCAGATCGTGATGGCTCCCCTCTCTCTCTGTTTGGTCGTAGTTATGCTACAAAATTCTGGTGGCCGGTCACCACCATGCCATGCACGCCTGATTTTGGTTTGCTATGTATTCCTCCTGTTGGTAGCTGTTCAGATTCAGTTACCTCACCCCTTTCCACAGGCAATGCTAATTAAGCACCATCTTGGATCTGATCCGCCTTTATCAATGGTTGCTGTTTAGCACTGGGAGGATCAGTTCTGATATAGTCCTGGTATGGTGCAGAGCTTGCTCCACATGCTGGGACCTGGGCTGGTCTCTATCCACAAGTGCCTTTTTTGCAACATAGAAGCGGTTATATACAGGTTACAGGTATGTGTGCTCTATTATGGTTCTGCTTTTAACTTTATCTAGGAGGCCGCATGGCACATGAAATACAGAATGTAGAGTAGGACCCCCCTATTGAGATTTGCCGTGACGTTGGCAGGGGTGGCTCAAAAAATTGCTCAATTATTTGCTAAAAATCTCATTTTTTATTGTAGTACAGTTGGAATAAATCTGTGAATTTTCACTTTTTATATGATGCATGCCAATTTCAGATCGTGCTGGCTCCCCTCTCTCTCTGTTTGGTCGTAGTTATGCTACAAAATTCTGGTGGCCGGTCACCACCATGCCATGCACGCCTGATTTTGGTTTGCTATGTATTCCTCCTGTTGGTAGCTGTTCAGATTCAGTTACCTCACCCCTTTCCACAGGCAATGCTAATTAAGCACCATCTTGGATCTGGTCCGCCTTTATCAATGGTTGCTGTTTGGCACTGGGAGGATCAGTTCTGATATAGTCCTGGTATGGTGCAGAGCTTGCTCCACATGCTGGGACCTGGGCTGGTCTCTATCCACAAGTGCCTTTTTTGCAACATAGAAGCGGTTATATACAGGTTACAGGTATGTGTGCTCTATTATGGTTCTGCTTTTAACTTTATCTAGGAGGCCGCATGGCACATGAAATACAGAATGTAGAGTAGGACCCCCCTATTGAGATTTGCCGTGACGTTGGCAGGGGTGGCTCAAAAAATTGATCAATTATTTGCTAAAAATCTCATTTTTTTATTGTAGTACAGTTGGAATAAATCTGTGAATTTTCACTTTTTATATGATGCATGCCAATTTCAGATCGTGCTGGCTCCCCTCTCTCTCTGTTTGGTCGTAGTTATGCTACAAAATTCTGGTGGCCGGTCACCACCATGCCATGCACGCCTGATTTTGGTTTGCTATGTATTCCTCCTGTTGGTAGCTGTTCAGATTCAGTTACCTCACCCCTTTCCACAGGCAATGCTAATTAAGCACCATCTTGGATCTGGTCCGCCTTTATCAATGGTTGCTGTTTGGCACTGGGAGGATCAGTTCTGATATAGTCCTGGTATGGTGCAGAGCTTGCTCCACATGCTGGGACCTGGGCTGGTCTCTATCCACAAGTGCCTTTTTTGCAACATAGAAGCGGTTATATACAGGTTACAGGTATGTGTGCTCTATTATGGTTCTGCTTTTAACTTTATCTAGGAGGCCGCATGGCACATGAAATACAGAATGTAGAGTAGGACCCCCCTATTGAGATTTGCCGTGACGTTGGCAGGGGTGGCTCAAAAAATTGATCAATTATTTGCTAAAAATCTCTTTTTTTATTGTAGTACAGTTGGAATAAATCTGTGAATTTTCACTTTTTATATGATGCATGCCAATTTCAGATCGTGATGGCTCCCCTCTCTCTCTGTTTGGTCGTAGTTATGCTACAAAATTCTGGTGGCCGGTCACCACCATGCCATGCACGCCTGATTTTGGTTTGCTATGTATTCCTCCTGTTGGTAGCTGTTCAGATTCAGTTACCTCACCCCTTTCCACAGGCAATGCTAATTAAGCACCATCTTGGATCTGGTCCGCCTTTATCAATGGTTGCTGTTTGGCACTGGGAGGATCAGTTCTGATATAGTCCTGGTATGGTGCAGAGCTTGCTCCACATGCTGGGACCTGGGCTGGTCTCTATCCACAAGTGCCTTTTTTGCAACATAGAAGCGGTTATATACAGGTTACAGGTATGTGTGCTCTATTATGGTTCTGCTTTTAACTTTATCTAGGAGGCCGCATGGCACATGAAATACAGAATGTAGAGTAGGACCCCCCTATTGAGATTTGCCGTGACGTTGGCAGGGGTGGCTCAAAAAATTGATCAATTATTTGCTAAAAATCTCATTTTTTTATTGTAGTACAGTTGGAATAAATCTGTGAATTTTCACTTTTTATATGATGCATGCCAATTTCAGATCGTGCTGGCTCCCCTCTCTCTCTGTTTGGTCGTAGTCATGCTACAAAATTCTGGTGGCCGGTCACCACCATGCCATGCACGCATGATTTTGGTTTGCTATGTATTCCTCCTGTTGGTAGCTGTTCAGATTCAGTTACCTCACCCCTTTCCACAGGCAATGCTAATTAAGCACCATCTTGGATCTGGTCCGCCTTTATCAATGGTTGCTGTTTGGCACTGGGAGGATCAGTTCTGATATAGTCCTGGTATGGTGCAGAGCTTGCTCCACATGCTGGGACCTGGGCTGGTCTCTATCCACAAGTGCCTTTTTTGCAACATAGAAGCGGTTATATACAGGTTACAGGTATGTGTGCTCTATTATGGTTCTGCTTTTAACTTTATCTAGGAGGCCGCATGGCACATGAAATACAGAATGTAGAGTAGGACCCCCCTATTGAGATTTGCCGTGACGTTGGCAGGGGTGGCTCAAAAAATTGATCAATTATTTGCTAAAAATCTCTTTTTTTATTGTAGTACAGTTGGAATAAATCTGTGAATTTTCACTTTTTATATGATGCATGCCAATTTCAGATCGTGATGGCTCCCCTCTCTCTCTGTTTGGTCGTAGTTATGCTACAAAATTCTGGTGGCCGGTCACCACCATGCCATGCACGCCTGATTTTGGTTTGCTATGTATTCCTCCTGTTGGTAGCTGTTCAGATTCAGTTACCTCACCCCTTTCCACAGGCAATGCTAATTAAGCACCATCTTGGATCTGGTCCGCCTTTATCAATGGTTGCTGTTTGGCACTGGGAGGATCAGTTCTGATATAGTCCTGGTATGGTGCAGAGCTTGCTCCACATGCTGGGACCTGGGCTGGTCTCTATCCACAAGTGCCTTTTTTGCAACATAGAAGCGGTTATATACAGGTTACAGGTATGTGTGCTCTATTATGGTTCTGCTTTTAACTTTATCTAGGAGGCCGCATGGCACATGAAATACAGAATGTAGAGTAGGACCCCCCTATTGAGATTTGCCGTGACGTTGGCAGGGGTGGCTCAAAAAATTGATCAATTATTTGCTAAAAATCTCATTTTTTTTATTGTAGTACAGTTGGAATAAATCTGTGAATTTTCACTTTTTATATGATGCATGCCAATTTCAGATCGTGCTGGCTCCCCTCTCTCTCTGTTTGGTCGTAGTTATGCTACAAAATTCTGGTGGCCGGTCACCACCATGCCATGCACGCCTGATTTTGGTTTGCTATGTATTCCTCCTGTTGGTAGCTGTTCAGATTCAGTTACCTCACCCCTTTCCACAGGCAATGCTAATTAAGCACCATCTTGGATCTGGTCCGCCTTTATCAATGGTTGCTGTTTTGCACTGGGAGGATCAGTTCTGATATAGTCCTGGTATGGTACAGAGCTTGCTCCACATGCTGGGACCTGGGCTGGTCTCTATCCACAAGTGCCTTTTTTGCAACATAGAAGCGGTTATATACAGGTTACAGGTATGTGTGCTCTATTATGGTTCTGCTTTTAACTTTATCTAGGAGGCCGCATGCCACATGAAATACAGAATGTAGAGTAGGACCCCCCTATTGAGATTTGCCGTGACGTTGGCAGGGGTGGCTCAAAAAATTGATCAATTATTTGCTAAAAATCTCATTTTTTTTATTGTAGTACAGTTGGAATAAATCTGTGAATTTTCACTTTTTATATGATGCATGCCAATTTCAGATCGTGCTGGCTCCCCTCTCCATACATACAGACACACACAGCTCTGCTGCATAATACAGACAGCTCTGCTGGATACATACAGGAAGACACACAGCTCTACTGCATACATACAGACAGCCACACACAACTCTGCTACATACATACAGACACACACACACAGTTCTGCTACATACAGACAGACACACACAGCTCTGCTGCATAATACAGACAGCTCTGCTGGATACATACAGACAGACGCACACACAACTCTGCTGCATACATACAGATACACACAGCTCTGCTGCATACATACATACAGAAACACAGCTCTACTGCATACATACAGAGACACACAACTCTGCTGCACACATACAGACACACACAACTCTGCTGCATATATACAGACACACACAACTCTGCTGCATACAGACAGACACACAACTCTGTTGCATACAGACAGACACACACAACTCTGCTGCATACAGACTGACACACAACTGTGCTGCAGACAGACACACACAACTCTGCTGCATACATGCAGACACACACAACTCTGCTGCATACAGACAGACACACAACTCTGTTGTATACAGAGAGACAGACACACAAAACTCTGCTGCAGACAGACACACACAACTCTGCTGCATACATACACACAGCTCTCTGCATACATACAGACACACAGAACTCTGCTGCATACATACAGTCACACACAGCTCTGCTGCATACATACAGACACACACAGCTCTGCTGCATACATACAGACACACACAACCCTGCTGCATACATACAGACAGACACACACAACTCTGCTGCATACAGACAGATGCACACAACTCTGCTGCATACATACATACACACACACAGCTCTCCTGCATACAGACACACACAGCTCTGCTACATACATACAGACACACACAGCTCTGCTGCATACATACACACACAACTCTGCTGCATACATACAGACAGACACACACAACTTTGCTGCATACAGACAGACATACAACTCTGCTGCAGACAGACACACACAACTCTGCTGCATACAGACAGACACACAACTTTGTTGCATACAGACAGACACACACACACAACTCTGCTGCATACAGACAGACACACAATTCTGCTGCAGACAGACACACACAACTCTGCTGTATACATGCAGACACACACAGCTCTGCTGCATACATAGACAGACACACAACTCTGCTGCATACATACAGACAGACACAAAACTCTACTGCATACATACAGACAGACACACACAACTCTACTGCATACATACACACAGCACGCTGCATACATATAGACATACAGAACTCTGCTGCATACATACAGACACACACAGCACTGCTGCACACATAAAGACACACACAACTCTGCTGCATACTTAAAGACAGACACACACAACCCTGTTGCATACAGACAGACACACACAACTCTGCTGCATACATACATACACACACACACAGCTGTCCTGCATAAAGACAGACACACACACACAGCTCTGCTACATACATACAGACAAAAAGCTCTGCTGCATACATACAGACAGACACACACAACTCTGCTGCATACATACAGACACACACAACTCTGCTGCATACATACAGACACACACAGCTCTGCTGCATACATACATACAGACACACACAGCTCTACTGCATACATACAGACACACACAGCTCAGCTGCATACATACAGACACACACACAGTTCTGCTACATACATAGACACACACAGCTCTGCTGCATACATACAGAAAGACACACACAACTCTGCTGCATACAGACAGACACACACATCTCTGCTGCATACAGACAGACACACACAACTCTGTTGCATACATAGAGACACACACAACTCTGCTGCATACATACAGACACACACAACTCTGCTGCATACATACAAATTCACACAACTCTGCTGCATACATACAGATTCACACAACTCTCCTGCATACACACAGATAGACACCCATAACTTTGCTGCATACAGACAGACACACACAACTCTGCTGCATACAGACAGACACACAACTGCTGTAGACAGACACACACAACTCTGCTGCAGACATACACACAGCTCTCTGCATACATACAGACACACAGAACTCTGCTGCATACATACAGTCACACACAGCTCTGCTGCATACATACAGACACACACAGCTCTGCTGCATACATACAGACACACACAACTCTGCTGCATACATACAGACAGACACACACAACTCTGCTGCATACAGACAGATGCACACAACTCTGCTGCATACATACATACACACACACACAGCTCTCCTGCATACAGACACACACAGCTCTGCTACATACATACAGACACACACAGCTCTGCTGCATACATACACACACAACTCTGCTGCATACATACAGACAGACACACACAACTTTGCTGCATACAGACAGACACACAACTCTGCTGCAGACAGACACACACAACTCTGCTGCATACAGACAGACACACAACTTTGTTGCATACAGACAGACACACACACACACACAACTCTGCTGCATACAGACAGACACACAATTCTGCTGCAGACAGACACACACAACTCTGCTGCATACATGCAGACACACACAGCTCTGCTGCATACATACAGACACACACAACTCTGCTGCATACATATAGACATACAGAACTCTGCTGCATACATACAGACACACACAGCACTGCTGCACACATAAAGACACACACAACTCTGCTGCATACTTAAAGACAGACACACACAACCCTGTTGCATACATACATACACACACACAGCTCTCCTGCATAAAGAGAGACACACACACACACAGCTCTGCTACATACATACAGACACAAAGCTCTGCTGCATACATACAGACAGACACACACAACTCTGCTGCATACATACAGACACACACAACTCTGCTGCATACATACAGACACACACAGCTCTGCTGCATACATACATACAGACACACACAGCTCTACTGCATACATACAGACACACACAGCTCAGCTGCATACATACAGACACACACACACAGTTCTGCTACATACATATAGACACACACAGCTCTGCTGCATACATACAGAAAGACACACACAACTCTGTTGCATACAGACAGACACACACAACTCTGCTGCATACAGACAGACACACACAACTCTGTTGCATACATAGAGACACACACAACTCTGCTGCATACATACAGACACACACAACTCTGCTGCATACATACAAATTCACACAACTCTGCTGCATACATACAGATTCACACAACTCTCCTGCATACACACAGATAGACACCCATAACTTTGCTGCATACAGACAGACACACACAACTCTGCTGCATACAGACACACAACTGCTGTAGACAGACACACACAACTCTGCTGCAGACATGCAGACACACACACCTCTGCTGCATACATAGACAGAGAAACAACTCTGCTGCATACATACAGACAGGCACACAAAACTCTTCTGCATACATACAGACAGGCACACAAAACTCTGCTGCATACAGACAGACAGACACACACAACTCTGCTAACCCCAACGAGCCCGAAGGTCGGGGAGAGGCCTGGGGGCACAGGGGTCGACTGGACATTGACATTCACCCCCTGTGCCCCCCAGTCGCCCCCTGTATATATATAGTTAAAGCCACTTAAACCTCATACTTAATATAAGGGCTGCTCCCCAGCCAGACTCAGTATACCACCCTATAATAGATATAAGGTTATATGTAAACCATTACATTCACTATTAACATGAGATATTTATTTAGGTTACATAAAAACATAAAAGAAACAATGAAATATTAAACGCACAGAGAAATAGGCAGAAAGTAGGGAGGAAAAACCTTAGCATAGAAGACATGCCCCACATAAGGAATACCATAGATATACAGTATAGAGAATCAGAAATAAATACATAGGATAAACATTAATAGAAAAGTATGATATGCAATAGGGTAAAATACCAAAATACCACATATACATAAATGAAGCATTGTTATTAGGTCATTTGGCATCATTATTAGAGATACATAGCTAGAATTACAAGTATACTCTTTCGATGCATATAATTGTGTTCCATGAACAAATCTGATTTTCATTTTTTGTAAAGTACACATGGCAGGTCCCCTTACCTACCTTTCAATATCTGGTCCCCACTCTGTGCCATATATGTATTTGGGTCCCTGTAAATCTTGTATATTATATTTATGATCTTTATTATTAATAAAACAATTTTTGAAGCATTTCTACTCTTCTTCCTTTGTTTAAACATGCTATCCGAGTAGCTCTGTAGCTGGGTGTTGATCTACAAAATGATCCACCTGGCTTTCTTTTTGTGCAAATGGAATATCTGCGTCTAATATATATATATAATATATATATATATATATACATATATATATATATATATATATATATATATAATGGGTGTGTGAACGAGCAAAAATACTCACCTTATCGTTGCTCGTTGACACGTCGTTCATTTTCAAAATCTCGTTCGTCCTTCTGTGCTCCGGTTGTTCATCGTTCCCGAGGCAGCACACATCGCTCCGTGTGACACCCCGGGAACGACGAACACAGCTTACCTGCATCCCGCCGGCAATGCGGAAGGAAGGAGGTGAGCAGGATGTTACGTCCCGCTCATCTCCACCCCTCCGCTTCTATTTGCCGGCCGTTGTGTGACGTCGCTGTTATGTCGAACGTCCCTCTCCCTTCAGGAAGAGGATGTTCGCCGCCCACAGCGACGTTGTGTGGGAGGTAAGTGCGTGTGACAGAGGGTTAACGACTTTGTGCGCCACAGGCAACTAATTGCCCGTGACGCACAAACAACGGGGGCTGGTACGATCGCTCGTGCGATCTCACGATAGATCATACCTTGTGACGCCGCCCTTACAGTGTGACCAGATTGTCTGAAGGTTCAAGCCGCCGCCATAAATCTCATCTTATCTCATACTGCAGACAGAAGGCCAGCGCCCTGCCACCTCCTCACTGGCCACAATAGAAGCATCTGGGTAGAAGCACAAATCTTACTTGCAGCCAATGATGTCTCCCGGTCTCCGTTCCCGCCTATAAGCCCCTCTCTGGTGGAAAGGCCAAGTAATCTGTGTGACTGCAGGCAGCCTGTGTCTGGAACACTGGAGTATGCAGGAGCCAGCTGTTTATACATTACAGATAGTGTGCTGGCAGCCCAGTGACCCCAAAAAAGCTGCTTGGGGACTGGTTTGGGAGACTTATGCTTCACTACATCAAGGGTCAGCCCAGTGGCGTAGCAACTGTTTTTGCCGCCCGGGGCAGTCGTCAAATTTGCCGCCCCCCTCCATTGGCCATCAATATTCCAGAAACCTTCAAAAATCCGGAAAGCCATCAAAATATTTATTTTTCATGCAACTACAATCAAAGATCTAATTGTAGACTCCTGCTATTAGTCCTAGACTTTCAGCTTTTTACACAAATATGTAGGCCTATTATACACACACACAGCTCTACTGCATACATACAGACAGACACACACACATCTATGCTACATACATACAGACACACACAGACACAGCTCTGCTACATACATACAGACACACACAACTCTGCTGCATACATACAGACAGACACACACAACTCTGCTGCATACAGACACACACAACTCTGCTGCATACATACATACACACAGCTCTCCTGCATACATGCAGACACACAGCTCTGCTACATATATACGGACGCACACAGCTTTGCTGCATACATAAAGACAGACACACACAACTCTGCTGCAAACATACATACACACACAAACCTCTGCTGCATACATACAGACAGACACACACAACTCTGCTGCATACATACAGACATACACAGCTCTGATGCATACATACATACAGACACACACAGCTCTACTGCAAACATACAGACACACACAGTTCTGCTACATACATAGACATACACACACACAGTTGTGCTACATACATACAGACACACACAGCTCTGCTGCATACATACAGACAGACACACACAACTCTGCTGCATACAAACAGACACACACAACTCTGCTGCATACAGACAGACACACACAACTCTAATGCATACATACAGACTCACACAACTCTGCTGCATACATACAGACAATCACACACAGCTCTGTTGCATACATATATACATACACACACAACTCTGCTGCATACATACAGACAGACACACACAACTCTGCTGCATACAGACACACACAACTCTGCTGCATACATACATACACATACACACAGCTCTCCTGCATACATGCAGACACACAGCTCTGCTACATATATACGGATGCACACAGCTTTGCTGCATACATAAAGACAGACACACACAACTCTGCTGCATACATACATACACACACAAACCTCTGCTGCATACATACAGACAGACACAACTCTGCTGCATACATACAGACATACACAGCTCTGATGCATACATACATACAGACACACACAGCTCTACTGAAAACATACAGACACACACAGTTCTGCTACATACATAAAGACATACACACACACAGTTGTGCTACATACATACAGACACACACAGCTCTGCTGCATACATACAGACAGACACACACAACTCTGCTGCATACAAACAGACACACACAACTCTGCTGCATACAGACAGACACACACAACTCTAATGCATACATACAGACTCACACAACTCTGCTGCATACATACAGACAATCACACACACACAGCTCTGTTGCGTACATATATACATACACACACAACTCTGCTGCATACATACAGACAGACACACACAACTCTGCTGCATACATACAGACACACACAGCTCTACTGCATACATACAGACACACACAGCTCTGCTGCATACATACAGACACACACAAACACACACACACAGTTCTGCTACATACTGACAGACACACACAGCTCTGCTGCATACATACAGACACACACAAAACTCTGCTGCATACAGACAGACGCATAACTCTGTTGCATACATACAGACACACACAACTCTGCTGCATACATACAGACACACACAACTCTGCTGCATACACACAAATACACACAACTCTGCTGCATACACACAGACACACACAACTTTGCTGCATACAGACAGATACACACAACTCTGCTGCATACAGACAGACAACAAATGCTGTAGACAGACACACACAACTCTGCTGCATACATACAGACACACACAACTCTGCTGCATACATACAGATACACACAACTCTGCTGCATACACACAGATAGACACACACAACTTTGCTGCATACTGACAGACATACACAACTCTGCTGCATACATATATACATACACACACAACTCTGCTGCATACATACAGACAGACACACACAACTCTGCTGCATACAGACACACACAACTCTGCTGCATACATACATACACATACACACAGCTCTCCTGCATACATGCAGACACACAGCTCTGCTACATATATACGGATGCACACAGCTTTGCTGCATACATAAAGACAGACACACACAACTCTGCTGCATACATACATACACACACAAACCTCTGCTGCATACATACAGACAGACACAACTCTGCTGCATACATACAGACATACACAGCTCTGATGCATACATACATACAGACACACACAGCTCTACTGCAAACATACAGACACACACAGTTCTGCTACATACATAAAGACATACACACACACAGTTGTGCTACATACATACAGACACACACAGCTCTGCTGCATACATACAGACAGACACACACAACTCTGCTGCATACAAACAGACACACACAACTCTGCTGCATACAGACAGACACACACAACTCTAATGCATACATACAGACTCACACAACTCTGCTGCATACATACAGACAATCACACACACACAGCTCTGTTGCGTACATATATACATACACACACAACTCTGCTGCATACATACAGACAGACACACACAACTCTGCTGCATACATACAGACACACACAGCTCTACTGCATACATACAGACACACACAGCTCTGCTGCATACATACAGACACACACAAACACACACACACACAGTTCTGCTACATACTGACAGACACACACAGCTCTGCTGCATACATACAGACACACACAAAACTCTGCTGCATACAGACAGACACATAACTCTGTTGCATACATACAGACACACACAACTCTGCTGCATACATACAGACACACACAACTCTGCTGCATACACACAAATACACACAACTCTGCTGCATACACACAGACACACACAACTTTGCTGCATACAGACAGATACACACAACTCTGCTGCATACAGACAGACACACAAATGCTGTAGACAGACACACACAACTCTGCTGCATACATACAGACACACACAACTCTGCTGCATACATACAGATACACACAACTCTGCTGCATACACACAGATAGACACACACAACTTTGCTGCATACTGACAGACATACACAACTCTGCTGCATACAATCAGACACACAAATGCTGTAGACAGACACACACAACTCTGCTGCATACATGCAGACACACACCTCTGCTGCATACATAGACAGGCACACAACTCTGCTGCATACATACAGACAGGCACACACAACTCTGCTGCATATAGACAGACAGACACACATAACTCTGCTACATACATACAGACACACACAGCTCTGCTGCATAATACAGACAGCTCTGCTGGATACATACAAGAAGACACACACAGCTCTACTGCATACATACAGACAGCCACACACAACTCTGCTACATACATACAGAAAGACACACACACAACTCTGCTGCATACAGACAGACACACATAGCTTTGCTGCATACATACAGACACACACAGCTTTGCTGCATACATACAGAAACACACACACAGTTCTGCTACATACAAACAGACACACACAGCTCTGCTGCACACATACACACAGACACACAACTTTGCTGCATACAGAAGAACACACAACTCTGCTTCATACATACAGACATGCACACACAACTCTGCTGCATACAGACAGACACACACACACACAACTCTGCTACATACATGCAGACAAACACAGCTCTGCTGCATAATACAGACAGCTCTGCTGGATACATACAGACAGACGCACACACAACTCTACTGCATACATACAGATACACACAACTCTGCTGCATACATACATACAGAAACACAGCTCTACTGCATACATACAGAGACACACAACTCTGCTGCATACAGACAGACACACACAACTCTGCTGCACACATACAGACACACACAACTCTGCTGCATATATACAGACACACACAACTCTGTTGCATACATACAGACTCACACAACTCTGCTGCATACATACAGACAATCACACACACACAGCTCTGTTGCATACATATATACATACACACACAACTCTGCTGCATACATACAGACAGACACACACAACTCTGCTGCATACATACAGACACACACAGCTCTACTGCATACATACAGACACACACAGCTCTGCTGCATACATACAGACACACACACAAACACACACACAGTTCTGCTACATACTGACAGACACATAACTCTGTTGCATACATACAGACACACACAACTCTGCTGCATACATACAGACACACACAACTCTGCATACATACAGATACACACAACTCTGCTGCATACACACAGATAGACACACACAACTTTGCTGCATACTGACAGACATACACAACTCTGCTGCATACAATCAGACACACAACTGCTGTAGACAGACACACACAACTCTGCTGCATACATGCAGACACACACCTCTGCTGCATACATAGACAGGCACACAACTCTGCTGCATACATACAGACAGGCACACACAACTCTGCTGCATATAGACAGACAGACACACATAACTCTGCTACATACATACAGACACACACAGCTCTGCTGCATAATACAGACAGCTCTGCTGGATACATACAGGAAGACACACACAGCTCTACTGCATACATACAGACAGCCACACACAACTCTGCTACATACATACAGAAAGACACACACACAACTCTGCTGCATACAGACAGACACACATAGCTCTGCTGCATACATACAGACACACACAGCTTTGCTGCATACATACAGACACACACACACAGTTCTGCTACATACAAACAGACACACACAGCTCTGCTGCACACATACACACAGACACACACAACTTTGCTGCATACAGAAGAACACACAACTCTGCTGCATACATACAGACATGCACACACAACTCTGCTGCATACAGACAGACACACACACACACACAACTCTGCTACATACATGCAGACAAACACAGCTCTGCTGCATAATACAGACAGCTCTGCTGGATACATACAGACAGACAAACACACAACTCTGCTGCATACATACAGATACACACAGCCCTGCTGCATACATACATACAGAAACACAGCTCTACTGCATACATACAGAGACACACAACTCTGCTGCATACATACAGACACACACAACTCTGCTGCATATATACAGACACACACAACTCTGCTGCATACAGACTGACACACAACTCTGCTGCAGACAGACACACACAACTCTGCTGCATACATGCAGACACACACAACTCTGCTGCATACAGACAGACACACACAGCTCTACTGCATACATACAGACACACACAGCTCTGCTGCATACATACAGACACACACACAAACACACACACACAGTTCTGCTACATACTGACAGACACATAACTCTGTTGCATACATACAGACACACACAACTCTGCTGCATACATACAGACACACACAACTCTGCTGCATACACACAAATACACACAACTCTGCTGCATACACACAGACACACACAACTTTGCTGCATACAGACAGATACACACAACTCTGCTGCATACAGACAGACACACAAATGCTGTAGACAGACACACACAACTCTGCTGCATACATACAGACACACACAACTCTGCTGCATACATACAGATACACACAACTCTGCTGCATACACACAGATAGACACACACAACTTTGCTGCATACTGACAGACATACACAACTCTGCTGCATACAATCAGACACACAACTGCTGTAGACAGACACACACAACTCTGCTGCATACATGCAGACACACACCTCTGCTGCATACATAGACAGGCACACAACTCTGCTGCATACATACAGACAGGCACACACAACTCTGCTGCATATAGACAGACAGACACACATAACTCTGCTACATACATACAGACACACACAGCTCTGCTGCATAATACAGACAGCTCTGCTGGATACATACAGGAAGACACACACAGCTCTACTGCATACATACAGACAGCCACACACAACTCTGCTACATACATACAGAAAGACACACACACAACTCTGCTGCATACAGACAGACACACATAGCTCTGCTGCATACATACAGACACACACAGCTTTGCTGCATACATACAGACACACACACACAGTTCTGCTACATACAAACAGACACACACAGCTCTGCTGCACACATACACACAGACACACACAACTTTGCTGCATACAGAAGAACACACAACTCTGCTGCATACATACAGACATGCACACACAACTCTGCTGCATACAGACAGACACACACACACACACAACTCTGCTACATACATGCAGACAAACACAGCTCTGCTGCATAATACAGACAGCTCTGCTGGATACATACAGACAGACAAACACACAACTCTGCTGCATACATACAGATACACACAGCCCTGCTGCATACATACATACAGAAACACAGCTCTACTGCATACATACAGAGACACACAACTCTGCTGCATACATACAGACACACACAACTCTGCTGCATATATACAGACACACACAACTCTGCTGCATACAGACTGACACACAACTCTGCTGCAGACAGACACACACAACTCTGCTGCATACATGCAGACACACACAACTCTGCTGCATACAGACAGACACACAACTCTGTTGTATACAGACAGACAGACACACACAACTCTGCTGCATACATACACACAGCTCTCTGCATACATACAGACACACAGAACTCTGCTGCCTACATACAGACACACACAGCTCTGCTGCATACATACAGACACACACAGCACTGCTGCATACATATAGACACACACAACTCTGCTGCATACAGACAGATGCACACAACTCTGCTGCATACATACATGCACACACACAGCTCTCCTGCATACAGACACACACAGCTCTGCTACATACATACAGACACACACAGCTCTGCTGCATACATACATACACACACACAAAACTCTGCTGCATACATACAGACAGACACACACAACTTTGCTGCATACAGACAGACACACACCTCTGCTGCAGACAGACACACACAACTGTGCTGCATACAGACAGACACACAACTCTGTTGCATACAGACAGACACACACACACAACTCTGCTGCATACAGACACACAATTCTGCTGCAGACAGACACACACACAGCTCTGCTGCATACATAGACAGACACACAACTCTGCTGCATACATACAGACAGACACACAACTCTACTGCATACATACAGACAGACACACACAACTCTACTGCATACATACACACGCCCCCCCCCACACGGATTGGCCTCTCGCCCCGGCTCTCTGCAGGCCCCGCCCCCCTCACGCAATGCACGCTCGCTCTGGCCCAACTGACACGGAGCTCCGATTCCCAGGTGAGTACACACACACATCAGATCACACTCACTCTCACACTCACCTCACACATCACATCCACACACTCACAACATGCTGGGATATCGCTTGCTTCTACACCGGCTCCGTCAGGATCCCGGCAGCGCCAGACATAACCTTGCGATGCTGGGATCTTGACGGAGGCCGTGAAAGCTGGTAACCATTATAAACATCGGGTAACTAAGGTCCCTTAGTTACCCGATGTGTATCATAGTTACCAGTGTACACCGGCTCACACTCACTCTCACACACACCTCACACACACATCACATCGCATCCACACATCAAGGTCCTGCAGCTGCGGAACATACACACACATAACAGCACACACACACACACACAAATCAGATCACACTCACACACACCTCACACATACATCACATCGCATCCACATACTCACAACATCCTGGGATATCGCTTGCTTCTCGGCGGCGATACTGTGCTGTTGTGAGCTTCCAGGACCTGCCGGGGGATCACATGGCCAGAAGCATGTGATATCCCCGGATGTTGTGAGTATCAGCGCGTATGTGCAATATCGTCAGTGTGTGTGTCTTTGTGTGTGAGTGTATGCGATCGGGTGGGTGTGAGTGTATGCGATCGGGTGGGTGTGAGTGTATGCGATCGGGTGGGGGTGTGTGGGTGTGTGTGAGTGTATGCGATCGGGTGTGTGTGAGTGTATGCGATCGGGTGTGTGTGAGTGTATGCGATCGGGTGTGTGTGAGTGTATGCGATCGGGTGTGTGAGTGTATGCGATCGGGTGGGTGTGTGTGGGTGTGTGTGAGTGTATGCGATCGGATCTGTGAGTGTCGGCAGAGGAGCACGGCGCGCTGGAGGAGGCTGAGAGGACAGAGGCTGATCCTGGGGAAGGCTGGGATGGGGAGGCTGATGCTGGAGACGGAGAGGCTGATGCTGGGGACAGAGAAGCTGATGCTGGGGACAGAGAGGCTGATGCTAGGGACAGAGAGGCTGATGCTGGGGACAGAGAGGCTGATGCTGGGGACAGAGAAGCTGATGCTGAGGACAGAGAGGCTGATGCTGGGGACAGAGAAGCTGATGCTGGGGACAGAGAGGCTGATGCTGCGGGAGGCTGATGCTGGGGACAGAGAGGCTGATGCTGGAGACAGAGAGGCTGATGCTGGGGACAGAGAAGCTGATGCTGGGGACAGAGAGGCTGATGCTGGGGACAGAGAGGCTGATGCTGGGGACAGAGAGGCTGATGCTGGGGACAGAGAGGCTGATGCTGGGGACAGAGAGGCTGATGCTGGGGACAGAGGCTGATGCTAGGGACAGAGAGGCTGATGCTGGGGACAGAGAGGCTGATGCTGGGGACAGAGGCTGATGCTGGGGACAGAGAGGCTGATGCTGGCGACAGAGAGGCTGATGCTGGCGACAGAGAGGCTGATGCTGGCGACAGAGAGGCTGATGCTGGGGACAGAGAGGCTGATGCTGGAGACAGAGAGGCTGATGCTGGAGACAGAGAGGCTGATGCTGGAGACAGAGAGGCTGGTGCTGGAGACAGAGAGGCTGATGCTGGAGACAGAGAGGCTGATGCTGGGGACAGAGAGGCTGATGCTGGGAGGAGAGAGGCTGATGCTGCAGGTAGAGAGGCTGATGCTGGCGCAGCATGGCGGATGGAGCACGTTTGGGAGTGCGCAGCATGGCGGATGGAGCACGTTTGGGGGTGCGCAGCATGGCGGATGGAGCACGTTTGGGAGTGCGCAGCATGGCGGATGGAGCACGTTTGGGAGTGCGCAGCATGGCGGATGGAGCACGTTTGGGAGTGCGCAGCATGGGGGATGCAGTACGATGGGGAGTGCGGAGTATGGCGGATGGAGCACGTTTGGGAGTGCGCAGCATGGAGGATGCAGCACGATGGGGAGTGCGGAGTATGGCGGATGGAGCACGTTTGGGAGTGCGCAGCATGGCGGATGGACCACGTTTGGGAGTGCGCAGCATGGCGGATGGAGCACGTTTGGGAGTGCGCAGCATGGGAGATGGAGCACGATGGGGAGTGCGCAGCATGGCGGATGGAGCACGTTTGGGAGTGCGCAGCATGGGGGATGGAGCACGATGGGGAGTGCGCAGCATGGCAGATGGAGCACGTTTGGGAGTGCGCAGCATGGCGGATGGAGCACGTTTGGGAGTGCGCAGCATGGCGAATGGAGCACGTTTGGGAGTGCGCAGGATGGGAGATGGAGCACGATGGGGGGTGCGCAGCATAGGGGATGGAGCACGTTTGGGAGTGCGCAGCATGGCGGATGGAGCACGTTTGGGAGTGCGCAGCATGGGGGATAGAGCACGTTTGGGAGTGCGCAGCATGGCGGATGGAGCACGTTTGGGAGTGCGCAGCATGGGAGATGGAGCACGATGGGGAGTGCGCAGCATGGCGGATGGAGCACGTTTGGGAGTGCGCAGCATGGGGGATGGAGCACGATGGGGAGTGCGCTGCATGGCGGATGGAGCACGTTTGGGAGTGCGCAGCATGGCGGATGGAGCACGTTTGGGAGTGCGCAGGATGGGAGATGGAGCACGATGGGGGGTGCGCAGCATACGGGATGGAGCACGATGGGGAGTGCGCTGCATGGGGGATGGAGCACGATGGGAAGTGCACACCTCCCCCCAACACACACACATACGCGCGCACTGCACAACACACCACACCACACACACACACACTGGGAACCACAAACAACTGCCCTACACAGACACCCACACACACAGACAACGCTGCACACACAAATATACGCACATACCGCACAACACGCACATTGCACAAAACATACCTCCCCCCAAAACACACCACACACACACAAACTGCGCAACACACACACAACGCTACAGACACACAGCGCTCCACAAACAACGCAACACACAAACAACACCGCTCTCACCCCCCATCACACCCAGACAACATCCAGAACATGTACAGCGCCCTACACAAACACTTAGTAACTACACACAACAACATCTATATATATATATATATATAACAAAAATCATACATGAACTACACAATACGTAAATTCTAGAATACCCGATGCGTAGAATCGGGCCACCTTCTAGTATATATATATATATATATATATATAAAATGGGTGTGTGAACGAGCAAAAATACTCACCTTATCGTTGCTCGTTGACACGTCGTTCATTTTCAAAATCTCGTTCGTCCTTCTGTGCTCCGGTTGTTCATCGTTCCCGAGACAGCACACATCGCTCCGTGTGACACCCCGGGAACGACGAACACAGCTTACCTGCATCCCGCCGGCAATGCGGAAGGAAGGAGGTGAGCAGGATGTTACGTCCCGCTCATCTCCTCCCCTCCGCTTCTATTTGCCAGCCGTTGTGTGACGTCGCTGTTATGTCGAACGTCCCTCTCCCTTCAGGAAGAGGATGTTCGCCGCCCACAGCGACGTTGTCTGGGAGGTAAGTGCGTGTGACCGAGGGTTAACAACTTTGTGCGCCACGGGCAACTAATTGCCCGTGACGCACAAACAACGGGGGCTGGTACGATCGCTCGTGCGATCTCACGATAGATCATACCTTGTGACGCCGCCCTTACAGTGTGACTAGATTGTCTGAAGGTTCAAGCCGCCGCCATAAATCTCATCTTATCTCATACTGCAGACAGAAGGCCAGCGCCCTGCCACCTCCTCACTGGCCACAATAGAAGCATCTGGGTAGAGGCACAAATCTTACATGCAGCCAATGATGTCTCCTGGTCTCCGTTCCCGCCTATAAGCCCCTTTCTGGTGGAAAGGCCAAGTGCTCTGTGTGACTGCAGGCAGCCTGTGTCTGGAACACTGGAGTATGCAGGAGCCAGCTGTTTATACATTACAGATACTGTGCTGGCACCCCAGTGACCCCAAAAAAGCTGCTTGGGGACTGGTTTGGGAGACTTATGCCTCACTACATCAAGGGTCAGCCCAGTGGCGTAGCAACTGTTTTTGCCGCCCGGGGCAGTCGTCAAATTTGCCGCCCCCCTCCATTGGCCATCGATATTCCAGAAACCTTCAAAAATCCGTAAAGCCATCAAAATATTTATTTTTCATGGAACTACAATCAAAGATCTAATTGTAGACTCCTGCTATTAGTCCTAGATTTTCAGCTTTTTACACACATATGTAGGCTTATTATACACACACACACACAGCTCTACTGCATACATACAGACAGACACACACACATCTCTGCTACATACATACAGACACACACACACACAGCTCTGCTACATACATACAGACACACACAACTCTGCTGCATACATACAGACAGACACACACAACTCTGCTGCATACAGACACACACAACTCTGCTGCATACATACATACACATACACACAGCTCTCCTGCATACATACAGACACACAGCTCTGCTACATACATACGGACGCACACAGCTTTGCTGCATACATAAAGACAGACACACACAACTCTGCTGCATACATACATACACACACAAACCTCTGCTGCATACATACAGACAGACACACACAACTCTGCTGCATACATACAGACATACACAGCTCTGATGCATACATACATACAGACACACACAGTTCTGCTACATACATACAGACATACACACACACAGTTGTGCTACATACATACAGACACACACAGCTCTGCTGCATACATACAGACAGACACACACAACTCTGCTGCAAACAAACAGACACACACAACTCTGCTGCATACATACAGACACACACAACTCTGTTGCATACATACAGACTCACACAACTCTGCTGCATACATACAGACAATCACACACACACAGCTCTGTTGCATACATATATACATACACACACAACTCTTCTGCATACATACAGACAGACACACACAACTCTGCTGCATACATACAGACACACACAGCTCTACTGCATACATACAGACACACACAGCTCTGCTGCATACATACAGACACACACACAAACACACACACACACAGTTCTGCTACATACTGACAGACACACACAGCTCTGCTGCATACATAGACACACACAACTCTGCTGCATACAGACAGACACATAACTCTGTTGCATACATACAGACACACACAGCTCTGCTGCATACATACAGACACACACAACTCTGCTGCATACATACAAATACACACAACTCTGCTGCATACACACAGACACACACAACTTTGCTGCATACAGACAGATACACACAACTCTGCTGCATACAGACAGACACACAAATTCTGTAGACAGACTCACACAACTCTGCTGCATACATGCAAACACGCACAACTCTGCTGCATACATAGACAGACACACAACTCTGCTGCATACATACAGACAGGCACACACAACTCTGCTGCATACAGACAGACAGACACACACAACTCTGCTACATACATACAGACACACACAGCTCTGCTGCATAATACAGACAGCTTTACTGGATACATACAGACAGACACACACAGCTCTACTGCATACATATAGACAGACACACACAACTCTGCTGCATACATTTATACATACACACACAACTCTGCTGCATACATACAGACAGACACACAACTCTGCTGCATACATTCAGACAGACACACACACAACACTGCTGCATACATACAAACAGGCACACACAACTCTGCTGCATACACACAGACACACAATTCTGCTACATCAGCCTGGAAGTGTGCAAAAAAGAATGTTATTTCTTTTTTTATTTTTTTTTTTAAATTGTGAAAAGTTTATTCAGAGGGTCATTTATTATTCAACCCCTCAAACCACAAGAATTCTGTTTGGTTCCCCTAACGTATTAAGATGTATTTCAGGCACATAGAACAATGAGCTTCACATGTTTGGATTAATTATCTCTTTTTCCAGCCTTTTCTGACTAATTAAGACCCTCCCCAAACTTGTGAACAGCACTCATACTTGGTCAACATGGGAAAGACAAAGGAGCATTCCAAGGCCATCAGAGACAAGATCGTGGAGGATCACAAGGCTGGCAAGGGGTACAAAACCCTTTCCAAGGAGTTGGGTCTACTTGTCTCCACTGTTGGGAGCATCATCCGGAAGTGGAAGGCTTATGGAACTACTGTTAGCCTTCCAAGGCCTGGACAGCCTTTGAAAATTTCCACCTGTGCCGAGGCCAGGCTTGTCCGAAGAGTCAAGGCTAACCCATGGACAACAAGGAAGGAGATCCGGGAAGATCTCATGGCAGTGGGGACATTGGTTTCAGTCAATACCATAAGTAACGTACTCCACCGCAATGGTCTCCGTTCCAAACGAGCCCGTAAGGTACCTTTACTTTCAAAGCGTCATGTCAAGGCTCGTCTACAGTTTGCTCATGATCACTTGGAGGACTCTGAGACAGACTGGTTCAAGGTTCTCTGGTCTGATGAGACCAAGATCGAGATCTTTGGTGCCAACCACACACGTGACGTTTGGAGACTGGATGGCACTGCATACGACCCCAAGAATACCATCCCTACAGTCAAGCATGGTGGTGGCAGTATCATGCTGTGGGGCTGTTTCTCAGCCAAGGGGCCTGGCCATCTGGTCCACATCCATGGGAAGATGGATAGCACGGCCTACCTGGGGATTTTGGCCAAGAACCTCCGCTCCTCCATCAAGGATCTTAAGATGGGTCGTCATTTCATCTTCCAACAAGACAACGACCCAAAGCACACAGCCAAGAAAACCAAGGCCTGGTTCAAGAGGGAAAAAAATCAAGGTGTTGCAGTGGCCTAGTCAGTCTCCTGACCTTAACCCAATTGAAAACTTGTGGAAGGAGCTCAAGATTAAAGGCCACATGAGACACCCAAAGAACCTAGATAACTTGGAGAAGATCTGCATGGAGGAGTGTGCCAAGATAACTCCAGAGACCTGTGCCATCCTGATCAGGTCTTATAAAAGACGATTATTAGCTGTAATTGCAAACAAGGGTTATTCCACAAAATATTAAACCTAGGGGTTGAATAATAATTGACCCACACTTTTATGTTGAAAATGTATTAAAATTTACCTGAGCACCATAACTTGTTGGTTTGTAAGATTTATGCAAAAAAGCTGCTTGGGGACTGGTTTGGGAGACTTATGCCTCACTAAATCAAGGGTCAGCCCAGTGGCGTAGCAACTGTTTTTGCCGCCCGGTGCAGTCGTCAAATTTGCCGCCCCCCTCCATTGGCCATCGATAATCCAGAACCCTTCAAAAATCCGGAAACCCATCAAAATATTTATTTTTCATGGAACTACAATCAAAGATCTAATTGTAGACTCCTGCTATTAGACCTAGACTTTCAGCTTTTTACACAAATATGTAGGCCTATTATACACACACACACACACACACACACAGCTCTACTGCATACATACAGACAGACACACACACATCTCTGCTACATACATACAGACACACACACACAGCTCTGCTACATACATACAGACATACACAACTCTGCTGCATACATACAGACACACACAACTCTGCTGCATACAGACAGACACATAACTCTGTTGCATACATACAGACACACACAACTCTGCTGCATACATACAGACACACACAACTCTGCTGCATACATACAAATACACACAACTCTGCTGCATACACACAGACACACACAACTTTGCTGCATACAGACAGATACACACAACTCTGCTGCATACAGACAAACACACAAATGCTGTAGACAGACACACACAGCTCTACTGCATACATGCAAACACACACAACTCTGCTACATACATAGACAGACACACAACTCTGCTGCATACATACAGACAGGCACACACAACTCTGCTGCATACAGACAGACAGACACACACAACTCTGCTACATACATACAGACACACACAGCTCTGCTGAATAATACAGACAGCTCTACTGGATACATACAGACAGACACACACAGCTCTACTGCATACATATAGACAGACACACACAACTCTGCTGCATACATATATACATACACACAACTCTGCTGCATACATACAGACAGACACACAACTCTGCTGCATACATTCAGACAGACACACACACAACACTGCTGCACACATACAAACAGGCGCACACAACTCTGCTGCATACACACAGACACACAATTCTGCTACATACATACAGACATACACACACACAACTCTGCTGCATATATACAGACACACACAGTTTTGCTGCATACATACATACAGACACACACAGCTCTACTGCATACATACAGACACACACAGCTCTGCTAAATACATACAGACAGACACACACAGTTCTGCTACATACAGACAGACACACACAACTCTGCTGCATACAGACAGACACACACAATTCTGCTGCATACAGACACACACAACTCTGTTGCATACAGACAGACACACAACTCTGCTGCATACAGACAGACACACAACTCTGCTGCAGACAGACACACACAGCTCTGCTGCATACATACAGACACACAACACTCTGAGGCATACAGAATGACAGACACACAACTCTGTTGTATACAGACAGACAGACACACACAACTCTGCTGCATACAGACAGACACACAACTCTGCTACCGACAGACACACACAACTATGCTGCATACATAGACACACAACTCTGCTGCATACATACAGACACACACATCTCTGCTACATACATACATACACACACACAGTTCTGCTACATACATACAGACACACACACAGCTCTGCTGCATAAATACAGACACAAACAACTCTGCTGCATACAGACAGACACACACAACTCTGCTGCATACAGACAGACACACACAACACTGTAGCAGACATACAGACACACACAACTCTGCTGCATACATACAGACACACACAACTCTGCTGCATACATACAGATACACACAACTCTGCTGCATACACACAGACACACACAATTCTGCTGCATACAGACACACACAACTCTGTTGCATACAGACAGACACACAACTCTGCTGCATACAGACAGACACACAACTCTGCTGCAGACAGACACACACAGCTCTGCTGCATACATACAGACACACAACACTCTGAGGCATACAGAATGACAGACACACAACTCTGTTGTATACAGACAGACAGACACACACAACTCTGCTGCATACAGACAGACACACAACTCTGCTACCGACAGACACACACAACTATGCTGCATACATAGACACACAACTCTGCTGCATACATACAGACACACACATCTCTGCTACATACATACATACACACACACAGTTCTGCTACATACATACAGACACACACACAGCTCTGCTGCATAAATACAGACACAAACAACTCTGCTGCATACAGACAGACACACACAACTCTGCTGCATACAGACAGACACACACAACACTGTAGCAGACATACAGACACACACAACTCTGCTGCATACATACAGACACACACAACTCTGCTGCATAAATACAGATACACACAACTCTGCTGCATACACACAGATATACAACACAACTTTGCTACATATTGACAGACATACACAACTCTGCTGCATACAGACAGACACACAACTGCTATATCCATAGAACAAAGAGAGACAGGGCAGCACTCACCGATAAGCTAGGACTATTTTATGTTTTAATTTTTTACGGACCCGTGAAAGCACCCCTAGTGGTGCGAAACGGTACCGTCGTCCTCGTGCTCCCCTCCCTGCATTCCCTCATGTCCGTCTCACCTGTCAGTATTAAAAAATAAAATAGTCCTAGCTTATCGGTGAGTGCTGCCCTGTCTCTCTTTGTTCTATGGATATACTTGTTTAAACTGGGCAATAGCACCTCGGTAATGGACTTTGTTGGATCCATCAAGATGAGAAAAAATGTTTTTCTGTGACATCTGAAAATCTAATGGATATAATCAAGGCAACTCCACACTGAACTGTGTTTGGGACAGAAATATCACACTACCTCCAGTATAGGTAAGCAGTGCGGTGCACAATCTCTTCTTATTTTTCAAAGACACACAACTGCTGTAGACAGACACACACAACTGTGCTGCATACATGCAGACACACACCTCTGCTGCATACATAGACAGGCACACAACTCTGCTGCATAAATACAGACAGGCACACACAACTCTGCTGCATACAGACAGACAGACACACATAACTCTGCTACATACATACAGACACACACAGCTCTGCTGCATAATACAGACAGCTCTGCTGGATACATACAGACAGACACACACAGCTCTACTGCATACATACAGACAGACACACACACAACTCTGCCGCATGCACATATACATACACACACAACTCTGCTGCATACATACAGACAGCCACACACAACTCTGATACATACATACAGACAGACACAAACATAACTCTGCTGCATACATACAGACACACATAGCTCTGCTGTATACATACATACAGACACACAGCTCTGCTGCATACATACAGACACACACACACAGTTTTGCTAAATACAGACAGACACACACAGCTCTGCTGCACACATACAGATAGACACACACAACTTTGCTGCATACAGAAAAACAGACAACTCTGCTGCATACATACAGACAGGCACTCACAACTCTGCTGCATACAGACAGACAGACACACACTCTGCTACATACATACAGACACACACAGCTCTGCTGCATAATACAGACAGCTGTGCTGGATACATACAGACAGACACACACACAACTTTGCTGCATACATACAGACAGCTCTGCTGCATACATACATACAGACACACAGCTCTACTGCATACATACAGACACACAGAGCTCTGCTGCATACATACAGACAGACACACACACAGTTCTGCTACTTACAGACAGACACACACAGCTCTGCTGCATACATACAGACACACACTCAGCTCTGCTGCATACATACATACAGACACACAGCTTTACTGCATACATACAGACACACACAGCTCTGCTGCATACATACAGACAGACACACACAGTTCTGCTACATACAGACAGACACACACAACTCTGCTGCATACATACAAAAGACACACACAACTTTTCTCCATACATACAGACAAACACAACTCTGCTGCATAGAGACACACAACTCTGTTGCATACAGACAGACACAAACAACTCTGCTGCATACATTTAGACACACAACTCTGCTGCAGACAGACACACACAACGCTGCTGCATACATGCAGACACAAACAACTCTGCTGCATACAGACAGACACACAACTCTGTTGTATACAGACAGACAGGCACAAACAACTCTGCTGCATACAGACAGACACACAACTCTGCTGCAGACAGACACTCACAACTCTGCTGCATACATGCAGACACAGACAACTCTGCAGAATACATAGACAGACACACACAGCTCTACTGCATACATACAGACACACACAGCTCTGCTGCATACATACAGACACACACATACACACACACACACAGTTCTGCTACATACATATAGACACACAAAGCTCTGATGCATACATACAGACACACAAAACTCAGTTGGATACATACAGACACACACAACTCTGCTGCATACATACAGACACACACAACTCTGCTGCATACATACAGACAGACACACACAACACTACTGCATACTGTACATACACACAGCTCGCTCCATACATACAGACACACACAGCTCTGCTGCATACATTCAGACACACACAGCTCTGCTGCATACATACAGACACACACAACTCTGCTGCATACATACAGAGAGACACACACAACTCTGCTGCACACAGACAGACGCACACAACTCTGCTGCATACATACATACACACACAGCTCTCCTGCATACAGACACACACACAGCTCTGCTACATACATACAGACACACACAGCTCTGCTGCATACATAAACAGACAACTCTGCTGCATACATACAGACAGACACACACACAACTCTGCTGCATACAGACAGACACACAACTCTGCTGCAGACAGACACAGACAACTCTTCTGCATACATGCAGACATACACAACTCTGCTGCATACAGACAGACACACAACTCTGTTGCAAATAGACGGACACACACAAAAACATAACTCTGCTGCATACAGACAGACACACAACTCTGCTGCAGTAGGACACACACAACTCTGCTGCATACATGCAGACACACACAACTCTGCTGCATACATACAGACACACAGAACTCAGCTGCATACATACAGACACACACAGCTCTGCTGCATACATAAAGACACACACAACTCTGCTGCATACATACATACACACACACAGCTCTCCTGCATACAGACAGACACACACACAGCTCTGCTACATACATACAGACACACAGCTCTGCTGCATACATACATACACACACAACTCTGCTGCATACATACAGACAGACACACATGACTCTGATGCATACATACAGATACACACAGCTCTGCTGCATACATACATACAGACACACACAGCTCCACTGCATACATACAGACACACACAGCTCTGCTGCATACATACAGACACACACACACACACAGTTCTGCTACATACATACAGACACACACAACTCTGTTGGATACATACAGACACACACAACTCTGCTGCATACAGACAGACACACACAACTCTGCTGCATACAGACACACAAACAACTCTGCTGCATACATACAGACACACACAGCTCTACTGCATACATACAGACACACACAGCTCTGCTGCATACATACAGACACACACACAAGCACAAACACAGTTCTGCTACATACATACAGACACACACAAAGCTCTGCTGCATACAGAAAGACACACACAACTCTGTTGCATACATACAGACACACACAACTCTGCTGCATACACACAGACACACAACTCTGCTGCATACATACAGACAGGCACACACAACTCTGCTACGTACAGACATCCAGACACACATAACTCTGCTACATACATACAGACACATACAGCTCTGCTGCATAATACAGACAGCTCTGCTGGATATATACAGGCAGACACACAGCTTTACTGCATATATACAGACAGACACACACAACTCTGCTGTATACATTTATACATACACACACAACTCTGCTGCATACATACAGACAGCCACACACAACTCTGTTGCATACATACAGACAGACACACACACAACTCTGCTGCATACATACAGACACACACAACTCTGCTGCATACATAGAGGGAGACACACACACAGTTCTGCTACATACAGACAGACACACAGCTCTGCTGCACACATAAAGACAGACACACACACAACTTTGCTGCATACAGGCAAACACACAACTCTGCTGCATACATACAGACAGGCACACACAACTCTGCTGCATACAGACAGACACACACAACTCTGCTGCATACAGACAGACACACACAACTCTGCTGCATACATACAGACACACAACTCTGCTGCATATAGACAGACACACAACTCTGCTGCAGGCAGACACACACAGCTCTACTGCATACATACAGACACACACAGCTCTGCTGCATACATACAGACACACAGAGCTCTGCTGCATACATACATACACATACACAGCTCTCCTGCATACAGACAGACACACACACAGCTCTGCTACATACATACAGACACACACAGCTCTGCTGCATACATACATACACACACAACTCTGCTGCATACATACAGACAGACACACACACACAACTCTGCTGCATACAGACACACAACTCTGCTGCAGACAGACACACACAACTCTGCTGCATACATGCAGACACACACAACTCTGCTGCATACATACAGACACACAACTCTGTTGCATACAGACAGACACACACACACAACTCTGCTGCATACAGACAGACACACAACTCTGCTGCATACATACAGACAGACACACAACTCTGCTGCATACATACAGACAGACACACACAACTCTACTGCATACATACACACACCTAGCTGCATACATACAGACACACAACTCTGCTGCATACATACAGACACACAGAACTCTGCTGCATACATACAGACACACAAAGCTCTGCTGCATACATAAAGACACACACAACTCTGCTTCATACATCCAGACAGACACACAACTCTGCTGCATACAGACAAACACACACAACTCTGCTGCATACATACATACATACACACACAGCTCTCCTGCATACAGACAGACACACACACAGCTCTGCTACATACATACAGACACACACAGCTTTGCTGCATACATACAGACACACAACTCTGTTGCATACAGACAGACACACAACTCTGCTGCATACAGACACACAACTCTGCTGCAGACAGACACACACAACTCTGCTGCATACATGCAGACACACACAACTCTGCTGCATACATAGACAGACACACAACTCTGCTGCATACATACAGACAGACACACAACTCTGCTGCATACATACCTACAGACACACACAACTCTACTGCATACATACACACAGCTAGCTGCATACATACAGACACACAACTCTGCTGCATACATACAGACACACAGAACTCTGCTGCATACATACAGACACACAAAGCTCTGCTGCATACATAAAGACACACACAACTCTGCTTCATACATCCAGACAGACACACAACTCTGCTGCATACAGACAAACACACACAACTCTGCTGCATACATACATACATACACACACAGCTCTACTGCATACAGACAGACAGACACACACACAGCGCTGCTACATACATACAGACACACACAGCTCTGCTGCATACATACATACACACACAACTCTGCTGCATACATACAGACAGACACACACAACTCTGCTGCATACATACAGACACACAGCTCTGCTGCATACATACATACAGACACACACAGCTCTACTGCATACATACAGACACACACAGCTCTGCTGCATACATACAGGCACACACACACAGTTCTGCTACATACATATAGACACACACACAGCTCTGCTGCATACATACAGAAAGACACACACAACTCTACTGCATACAGACAGACACACACAACTCTGCTGCATACAGACAGACACACACAACTCTGTTGCAAACATACAGGCACACACAACTCTGCTGCATACATACAGACACACACAACTCTGCTGCATACAGACATATTCACACAACTCTGCTGCATACACACAGACACCCACAACTTTGCTGCATACAGACAGACACACAACTGCAGTAGACAGACACACACAACTCTGCTGCATACATGCAGACACACACAACTCTGCTGCATACATAGACAGACACACAACTCTGCTGCATACATACAGACAGGCACACACAACTCTGCTGCATACATACAGACACACAACTCTGCTACATGCATACAGACATACACAGCTCTGTTGCATAATACAGACAGCCCTGTTGGATACATACAGACAGACACACAGGTCTACTTCATACATACAGGCAGACACACACAACTCTGCTGCATACATATATACAAACACACACAACTCTGCTGCATACATACAGACAGACGCACACAACTCTGCTGCATACATACAGACAGACACACACACAACTCTGCTGCATTCATACAGACACACACAGCTCTACTGCATACATATAGACACACACAGCTCTGCTGCATACATACAGACACACACACAGTTCTGCTACATACAGACATACACACACAGCTCTGCTGCATACAGACAGACACACACAACTCTGCTTCATACAGACAGACACACACAACTCTGCTGCATACATACATACATACACACACACAGCTCTACTGCATACAGACAGACAGACACACACACACAGCGCTGCTACATACATACAGACACACACAGCTCTGCTGCATACATACATACACACACAACTCTGCTGCATACATACAGACAGACACACACAACTCTGCTGCATACATACAGACACACAGCTCTGCTGCATACATACATACAGACACACACAGCTCTACTGCATACATACAGACACACACAGCTCTGCTGCATACATACAGGCACACACACAGTTCTGCTACATACATATAGACACACACACAGCTCTGCTGCATACATACAGAAAGACACACACAACTCTACTGCATACAGACAGACACACACAACTCTGCTGCATACAGACAGACACACACAACTCTGTTGCAAACATACAGGCACACACAACTCTGCTGCATACATACAGACACACACAACTCTGCTGCATACAGACATATTCACACAACTCTGCTGCATACACACAGACACCCACAACTTTGCTGCATACAGACAGACACACAACTGCAGTAGAAAGACACACACAACTCTGCTGCATACATGCAGACACACACAACTCTGCTGCATACATAGACAGACACACAATTCTGCTGCATACATACAGACAGGCACACACAACTCTGCTGCATACATACAGACACACAACTCTGCTACATGCATACAGACATACACAGCTCTGTTGCATAATACAGACAGCCCTGTTGGATACATACAGACAGACACACAGGTCTACTTCATACATACAGGCAGACACACACAACTCTGCTGCATACATATATACAAACACACACAACTCTGCTGCATACATACAGACAGACGCACACAACTCTGCTGCATACATACAGACAGACAGACACACAACTCTGCTGCATTCATACAGACACACACAGCTCTACTGCATACATATAGACACACACAGCTCTGCTGCATACATACAGACACACACACAGTTCTGCTACATACAGACATACACACACAGCTCTGCTGCATACAGACAGACACACACAACTCTGCTTCATACAGACAGACACACACAACTCTGCTGCATACAGACAGACACACAACTCTGTTGCATACATACAGACACACACAACTCTGCTGCATACATACAGACAGACACACACAACTCTGCTGCTTACATGCCGATACACACAACTATGCTGCATACAGACAGACACATAACTGCTGTAGACAGACACACAAAACTCTGCTGCATACATGCAGACACACACAACTTTGCTGCATAAATAGACAGACACACAACTCTGCTGCATACATAAACAGACAACTCTGCTGCATACATACAGACAGACACACACACAACTCTGCTGCATACAGACAGACACACAACTCTGCTGCAGACAGACACAGACAACTCTTCTGCATACATGCAGACATACACAACTCTGCTGCATACAGACACACAACTCTGTTGCAAATAGACGGACACACACAAAAACATAACTCTGCTGCATACAGACAGACACACAACTCTGCTGCAGTAGGACACACACAACTCTGCTGCATACATGCAGACACACACAACTCTGCTGCATACATACAGACACACAGAACTCAGCTGCATACATACAGACACACACAGCTCTGCTGCATACATAAAGACACACACAACTCTGCTGCATACATACATACACACACACAGCTCTCCTGCATACAGACAGACACACACACAGCTCTGCTACATACATACAGACACACAGCTCTGCTGCATACATACATACACACACAACTCTGCTGCATACATACAGACAGACACACACGACTCTGATGCATACATACAGATACACACAGCTCTGCTGCATACATACATACAGACACACACAGCTCCACTGCATACATACAGACACACACAGCTCTGCTGCATACATACAGACACACACACACACACACAGTTCTGCTACATACATACAGACACACACAACTCTGTTGGATACATACAGACACACACAACTGTGCTGCATACAGACAGACACACACAACTCTGCTGCATACAGACACACAAACAACTCTGCTGCATACATACAGACACACACAGCTCTACTGCATACATACAGACACACACAGCTCTGCTGCATACATACAGACACACACACAAGCACAAACACAGTTCTGCTACATACATACAGACACACACAAAGCTCTGCTGCATACAGAAAGACACACACAACTCTGTTGCATACATACAGACACACACAACTCTGCTGCATACACACAGACACACAACTCTGCTGCATACATACAGACAGGCACACACAACTCTGCTACGTACAGACATCCAGACACACATAACTCTGCTACATACATACAGACACATACAGCTCTGCTGCATAATACAGACAGCTCTGCTGGATATATACAGGCAGACACACAGCTTTACTGCATATATACAGACAGACACACACAACTCTGCTGTATACATTTATACATACACACACAACTCTGCTGCATACATACAGACAGCCACACACAACTCTGTTGCATACATACAGACAGACACACACACAACTCTGCTGCATACATACAGACACACACAGCTCTGCTGCATACATAGAGGGAGACACACACACAGTTCTGCTACATACAGACAGACACACAGCTCTGCTGCACACATAAAGACAGACACACACACAACTTTGCTGCATACAGGCAAACACAGAACTCTGCTGCATACATACAGACAGGCACACACAACTCTGCTGCATACAGACAGACACACACAACTCTGCTGCATACAGACAGACACACACAACTCTGCTGCATACATACAGACACACAACTCTGCTGCATATAGACAGACACACAACTCTGCTGCAGGCAGACACACACAGCTCTACTGCATACATTCAGACACACACAGCTCTGCTGCATACATACAGACACACAGAGCTCTGCTGCATACATACATACACATACACAGCTCTCCTGCATACAGACAGACACACACACACAGCTCTGCTACATACATACAGACACACACAGCTCTGCTGCATACATACATACACACACAACTCTGCTGCATACATACAGACAGACACACACACACAACTCTGCTGCATACAGACAGACACACAACTCTGCTGCATACATACAGACAGACACACAACTCTGCTGCATACATACAGACAGACACACACAACTCTACTGCATACATACACACACCTAGCTGCATACATACAGACACACAACTCTGCTGCATACATACAGACACACAGAACTCTGCTGCATACATACAGACACACAAAGCTCTGCTGCATACATAAAGACACACACAACTCTGCTTCATACATCCAGACAGACACACAACTCTGCTGCATACAGACAAACACACACAACTCTGCTGCATACATACATACATACACACACAGCTCTCCTGCATACAGACAGACACACACACAGCTCTGCTACATACATACAGACACACACAGCTTTGCTGCATACATACAGACACACAACTCTGTTGCATACAGACAGACACACAACTCTGCTGCATACAGACACACAACTCTGCTGCAGACAGACACACACAACTCTGCTGCATACATGCAGACTCACACAACTCTGCTGCATACATAGACAGACACACAACTCTGCTGCATACATACAGACAGACACACAACTCTGCTGCATACATACCTACAGACACACACAACTCTACTGCATACATACACACAGCTAGCTGCATACATACAGACACACAACTCTGCTGCATACATACAGACACACAGAACTCTGCTGCATACATACAGACACACAAAGCTCTGCTGCATACATAAAGACACACACAACTCTGCTTCATACATCCAGACAGACACACAACTCTGCTGCATACAGACAAACACACACAACTCTGCTGCATACATACATACATACACACACAGCTCTACTGCATACAGACAGACAGACACACACACAGCGCTGCTACATACATACAGACACACACAGCTCTGCTGCATACATACATACACACACAACTCTGCTGCATACATACAGACAGACACACACAACTCTGCTGCATACATACAGACACACAGCTCTGCTGCATACATACATACAGACACACACAGCTCTACTGCATACATACAGACACACACAGCTCTGCTGCATACATACAGGCACACACACACAGTTCTGCTACATACATATAGACACACACACAGCTCTGCTGCATACATACAGAAAGACACACACAACTCTACTGCATACAGACAGACACACACAACTCTGCTGCATACAGACAGACACACACAACTCTGTTGCAAACATACAGGCACACACAACTCTGCTGCATACATACAGACACACACAACTCTGCTGCATACAGACATATTCACACAACTCTGCTGCATACACACAGACACCCACAACTTTGCTGCATACAGACAGACACACAACTGCAGTAGACAGACACACACAACTCTGCTGCATACATGCAGACACACACAACTCTGCTGCATACATACAGACAAACAACTCTGCTACATGCATACAGACATACACAGCTCTGTTGCATAATACAGACAGCCCTGTTGGATACATACAGACAGACACACAGGTGTACTTCATACATACAGGCAGACACACACAACTCTGCTGCATACATATATACAAACACACACAACTCTGCTGCATACATACAGACAGACGCACACAACTCTGCTGCATACATACAGACAGACACACACACAACTCTGCTGCATTCATACAGACACACACAGCTCTACTGCATACATATAGACACACACAGCTCTGCTGCATACATACGGACACACACACAGTTCTGCTACATACAGACATACACACACAGCTCTGCTGCATACAGACAGACACACACAACTCTGCTTCATACAGACAGACACACACAACTCTGCTGCATACATACATACATACACACACACAGCTCTACTGCATACAGACAGACAGACACACACACACAGCGCTGCTACATACATACAGACACACACAGCTCTGCTGCATACATACATACACACACAACTCTGCTGCATACATACAGACAGACACACACAACTCTGCTGCATACATACAGACACACAGCTCTGCTGCATACATACATACAGACACACACAGCTCTACTGCATACATACAGACACACACAGCTCTGCTGCATACATACAGGCACACACACAGTTCTGCTACATACATATAGACACACACACAGCTCTGCTGCATACATACAGAAAGACACACACAACTCTACTGCATACAGACAGACACACACAACTCTGCTGCATACAGACAGACACACACAACTCTGTTGCAAACATACAGGCACACACAACTCTGCTGCATACATACAGACACACACAACTCTGCTGCATACAGACATATTCACACAACTCTGCTGCATACACACAGACACCCACAACTTTGCTGCATACAGACAGACACACAACTGCAGTAGAAAGACACACACAACTCTGCTGCATACATGCAGACACACACAACTCTGCTGCATACATAGACAGACACACAACTCTGCTGCATACATACAGACAGGCACACACAACTCTGCTGCATACATACAGACACACAACTCTGCTACATGCATACAGACATACACAGCTCTGTTGCATAATACAGACAGCCCTGTTGGATACATACAGACAGACACACAGGTCTACTTCATACATACAGGCAGACACACACAACTCTGCTGCATACATATATACAAACACACACAACTCTGCTGCATACATACAGACAGACGCACACAACTCTGCTGCATACATACAGACAGACAGACACACAACTCTGCTGCATTCATACAGACACACACAGCTCTACTGCATACATATAGACACACACAGCTCTGCTGCATACATACAGACACACACACAGTTCTGCTACATACAGACATACACACACAGCTCTGCTGCATACAGACAGACACACACAACTCTGCTTCATACAGACAGACACACACAACTCTGCTGCATACAGACAGACACACAACTCTGTTGCATACATACAGACACACACAACTCTGCTGCATACATACAGACAGACACACACAACTCTGCTGCTTACATGCCGATACACACAACTATGCTGCATACAGACAGACACATAACTGCTGTAGACAGACACACAAAACTCTGCTGCATACATGCAGACACACACAACTTTGCTGCATAAATAGACAGACACACAACTCTGCTGCATACATACAGACACACACAACTCTGCTGCATACATAGACAGACACACAACTCTGCTGCATACCTACAGACAGGCACACACAACTCTGCTGAATAAAGACAGACAGACACACACAACTCTGCTACATACATACAGACACACACAGCTCTGCTGCATAATACAGACAGCTCTGCTGGATACATATAGACAGACAGACACAAACAGCTCTGCTGCATACATACAGACAGACACACACAACTCTGCTGCATACATATATACATACACACACAACTCTGCTACATACTTACCGACAGACACACACAACTCTGCTGCATACATACAGACAGACACACACAACTCTGCTGCATACATACAGACACACACAGCTCTGCTGCATTCATACAGACAGACACACACACAGTTCTGCTTCATACAGACAGACACACACAGCTCTGCTGCATACATACAAACACACACACACAACTTTGCTGCATACATACATACAGACACACACAGGTCTACTGCATACATACAGACACACACAGCTCTGCTGCATACATACAGACAGATACACATATCTTTGCTGCATACATACCGACACACACAACTCTGCTGCATACATACAGACACAAAACTCTGCTGCATATATACAGACACACACAACTTTGCTGCATACAGACAAACAACTCTGTTGCATACAGACAGACAGACACACACAACTCTGCTGCATACAGACAGACAAACAACTCTGCTGCAGACAGACACACACAACTCTGCTGCATACATGCAGACACACACAACTCTGCTGCATACAGACAGACAGACACACAACTCTGTTGTATACAGACAGACACACACAACTCTGCTGCATACATACAGACACACACAGCTCTGCTGCATATATACAGAGAGACACACACAACTCTGCTGCATACAGATGCACACAACTCTGCTGCATACATACATACACATAAACAGCTCTCCTGCATACAGACAGACACACACACAGCTCTGCTACATACATACAGACACACACAGCTCTGCTGCATACATACATACACACAACTTTGCTGCATACATACAGACAGACACACACACACAACTCTGCTGCATACAGACAAACACACAACTGTGCTGCAGACAGACACACACAACTCTGCTGCATACATGCAGACACACACAACTCTGCTGCATACATAGACAGACACACAACTCTGCTGCATACATACAGACAGACACACAACTCTGCTGCATACATACAAACAAACACACACAACTCTACTGCATACATACACACAGCTAGCGGCATACATACAGACACACAACTCTGCTGCATACATACAGACACACAGAACTCTGCTGCATACATACAGACACACAAAGCTCTGCTGCATACATCCAGACATACACACAACTCTGCTGCATATAGACAGACACACAACTCTGCTGCAGGCAGACACACACAACTCTGCTGCATACATGCAGACACACACAACTCTGCTGCATACATACAGACACACAACTCTGCTGCATATAGACAGACACACAACTCTGCTGCAGGCAGACACACACAGCTCTACTGCATACATACAGACACACACAGCTCTGCTGCATACATACAGACGCACACACACACACAGTTCTCCTACATAAATATAGACACACACAGCACTGCTGCATACATACAGACAGACACACACAACTCTACTGCATACTGACAGACACACACAACTCTGCTGCATACAGACAGATACACACAACTCTGTTGCAAACATACAGACACACAACTGCTGTAGACAGACACACAGAACTCTGCTGCATACATGCAGACACACACAACTCTGCTGCATACATAGAAAGACACACAACTCTGCTGCATACATACAGACAGGCACACACAACTCTGCTGCATACATACAGACACACACAGCTCTGCTAAATGCATACAGACATACACAGCTCTGTTGCATAATACAGACAGCTCTGTTGGATACATACAGACAGACACACAGGTCTACTGCATACATACAGACAGACGCACACAACTCTGCTGCATACATACAGACACACACAACTCTGCTGCATACATACAGACAGACACTCACACAACTCTGCTGCATTCATACAGACACACACAGCTCTGCTGCAAACATACATACAGACACACACAGCTCTACTGCATACATACAGATACACACAGCTCTGCTGCATACATACAGACACACACACAGTTCTGCTACATACAGACATACACACACAGCTCTGCTGCATACAGACATGACACACACAACTCTGCTGCATACAGACAGACACACACAACTCTCCTCTATACAGACACACACACAACTCTGTTGCATACATACAGACACACACAACTCTGCTGCATACATACAGACAGACACACACAACTCTGCTGCTTACATACAGATACACACAACTATGCTGCATACGGACAGACACATAACTGCTGTAGACAGACACACACAACTCTGCTGCATACATGCAGACATACACAACTCTGCTGCATACATAGACAGACACACAACTCTGCTGCATACATACAGACAGGCACACACAACTCTGCTGCATACATAGACAGACACACAACTCTGCTGCATACATACAGACAGGCACACACAACTCTGCTGCATACAGACAGACAGACACACACAACTTCACTACATACATACAGACACACACAGCTCTGCTGCATAATACAGACAGCTCTGCTGGATACATACAGACAGACAGACACACACAACTCTACTGCATACATACAGACAAACACACACAACTCTGCTGCATACATGTATACATACGCACACAACTCTGCTACATACTAACCGACAGACACACACAACTCTGCTGCATACATACAGACAGACACACACAACTCTGCTGCATACATACAGACACACACAGCTCTGCTGCATACATACATACAGACACACACAGCTCTACTGCATACATACAGACAGACACACGGAGCTCTGCTGCATTCATACAGACAGACACACACACAGTTCTGCTTCATACAGACAGACACACACAACTCTGCTGCATACCTACAGACAGGCACACACAACTCTGCTGAATAAAGACAGACAGACACACACAACTCTGCTACATACATACAGACACACACAGCTCTGCTGCATAATACAGACAGCTCTGCTGGATACATATAGACAGACAGACACAAACAGCTCTGCTGCATACATACAGACAGACACACACAACTCTGCTGCATACATATATACATACACACACAACTCTGCTACATACTTACCGACAGACACACACAACTCTGCTGCATACATACAGACAGACACACACAACTCTGCTGCATACATACAGACACACACAGCTCTGCTGCATTCATACAGACAGACACACACACAGTTCTGCTTCATACAGACAGACACACACAGCTCTGCTGCATACATACAAACACACACACACAACTTTGCTGCATACATACATACAGACACACACAGGTCTACTGCATACATACAGACACACACAGCTCTGCTGCATACATACAGACAGATACACATATCTTTGCTGCATACATACCGACACACACAACTCTGCTGCATACATACAGACACAAAACTCTGCTGCATATATACAGACACACACAACTTTGCTGCATACAGACAAACAACTCTGTTGCATACAGACAGACAGACACACACAACTCTGCTGCATACAGACAGACAAACAACTCTGCTGCAGACAGACACACACAACTCTGCTGCATACATGCAGACACACACAACTCTGCTGCATACAGACAGACAGACACACAACTCTGTTGTATACAGACAGACACACACAACTCTGCTGCATACATACAGACACACACAGCTCTGCTGCATATATACAGAGAGACACACACAACTCTGCTGCATACAGATGCACACAACTCTGCTGCATACATACATACACATAAACAGCTCTCCTGCATACAGACAGACACACACACAGCTCTGCTACATACATACAGACACACACAGCTCTGCTGCATACATACATACACACAACTTTGCTGCATACATACAGACAGACACACACACACAACTCTGCTGCATACAGACAAACACACAACTGTGCTGCAGACAGACACACACAACTCTGCTGCATACATGCAGACACACACAACTCTGCTGCATACATAGACAGACACACAACTCTGCTGCATACATACAGACAGACACACAACTCTGCTGCATACATACAGACAAACACACACAACTCTACTGCATACATACACACAGCTAGCGGCATACATACAGACACACAACTCTGCTGCATACATACAGACACACAAAGCTCTGCTGCATACATCCAGACATACACACAACTCTGCTGCATATAGACAGACACACAACTCTGCTGCAGGCAGACACACACAACTCTGCTGCATACATACAGACACACACAGCTCTGCTGCATTCATACAGACAGACACACACACAGTTCTGCTTCATACAGACAGACACACACAGCTCTGCTGCATACATACAAACACACACACACAACTTTGCTGCATACATACATACAGACACACACAGGTCTACTGCATACATACAGACACACACAGCTCTGCTGCATACATACAGACAGATACACATATCTTTGCTGCATACATACCGACACACACAACTCTGCTGCATACATACAGACACAAAACTCTGCTGCATATATACAGACACACACAACTTTGCTGCATACAGACAAACAACTCTGTTGCATACAGACAGACAGACACACACAACTCTGCTGCATACAGACAGACAAACAACTCTGCTGCAGACAGACACACACAACTCTGCTGCATACATGCAGACACACACAACTCTGCTGCATACAGACAGACAGACACACAACTCTGTTGTATACAGACAGACACACACAACTCTGCTGCATACATACAGACACACACAGCTCTGCTGCATATATACAGAGAGACACACACAACTCTGCTGCATACAGATGCACACAACTCTGCTGCATACATACATACACATAAACAGCTCTCCTGCATACAGACAGACACACACACAGCTCTGCTACATACATACAGACACACACAGCTCTGCTGCATACATACATACACACAACTTTGCTGCATACATACAGACAGACACACACACACAACTCTGCTGCATACAGACAAACACACAACTGTGCTGCAGACAGACACACACAACTCTGCTGCATACATGCAGACACACACAACTCTGCTGCATACATAGACAGACACACAACTCTGCTGCATACATACAGACAGACACACAACTCTGCTGCATACATACAGACAAACACACACAACTCTACTGCATACATACACACAGCTAGCGGCATACATACAGACACACAACTCTGCTGCATACATACAGACACACAGAACTCTGCTGCATACATACAGACACACAAAGCTCTGCTGCATACATCCAGACATACACACAACTCTGCTGCATATAGACAGACACACAACTCTGCTGCAGGCAGACACACACAACTCTGCTGCATACATGCAGACACACACAACTCTGCTGCATACATACAGACACACAACTCTGCTGCATATAGACAGACACACAACTCTGCTGCAGGCAGACACACACAGCTCTACTGCATACATACAGACACACACAGCTCTGCTGCATACATACAGACGCACACACACACAGTTCTCCTACATAAATATAGACACACACAGCACTGCTGCATACATACAGACAGACACACACAACTCTACTGCATACTGACAGACACACACAACTCTGCTGCATACAGACAGATACACACAACTCTGTTGCAAACATACAGACACACAACTGCTGTAGACAGACACACAGAACTCTGCTGCATACATGCAGACACACACAACTCTGCTGCATACATAGAAAGACACACAACTCTGCTGCATACATACAGACAGGCACACACAACTCTGCTGCATACATACAGACACACACAGCTCTGCTAAATGCATACAGACATACACAGCTCTGTTGCATAATACAGACAGCTCTGTTGGATACATACAGACAGACACACAGGTCTACTGCATACATACAGACAGACACACACAACTCTGCTGCATACATATATACAAACACACACAACTCTGCTGCATACATACAGACAGACGCACACAACTCTGCTGCATACATACAGACACACACAACTCTGCTGCATACATACAGACAGACACTCACACAACTCTGCTGCATTCATACAGACACACACAGCTCTGCTGCAAACATACATACAGACACACACAGCTCTACTGCATACATACAGATACACACAGCTCTGCTGCATACATACAGACACACACACAGTTCTGCTACATACAGACATACACACACAGCTCTGCTGCATACAGACATGACACACACAACTCTGCTGCATACAGACAGACACACACAACTCTCCTCTATACAGACACACACACAACTCTGTTGCATACATACAGACACACACAACTCTGCTGCATACATACAGACAGACACACACAACTCTGCTGCTTACATACAGATACACACAACTATGCTGCATACGGACAGACACATAACTGCTGTAGACAGACACACACAACTCTGCTGCATACATGCAGACATACACAACTCTGCTGCATACATAGACAGACACACAACTCTGCTGCATACATACAGACAGGCACACACAACTCTGCTGCATACATAGACAGACACACAACTCTGCTGCATACATACAGACAGGCACACACAACTCTGCTGCATACAGACAGACAGACACACACAACTTCACTACATACATACAGACACACACAGCTCTGCTGCATAATACAGACAGCTCTGCTGGATACATACAGACAGACAGACACACACAACTCTACTGCATACATACAGACAAACACACACAACTCTGCTGCATACATGTATACATACGCACACAACTCTGCTACATACTAACCGACAGACACACACAACTCTGCTGCATACATACAGACAGACACACACAACTCTGCTGCATACATACAGACACACACAGCTCTGCTGCATACATACATACAGACACACACAGCTCTACTGCATACATACAGACAGACACACGGAGCTCTGCTGCATTCATACAGACAGACACACACACAGTTCTGCTTCATACAGACAGACACACACAGCTCTGCTGCATACATACAAACACACACACACACAACTTTGCTGCATACATACATACAGACACACACAGCTCTACTGCATACATACAGAAACACACAGCTCTGCTGCATACATACAGACAGACACACACAGTTCTGCTACATACAGACACACACAGCTCTGCTGCATACATACATACAGATACACATATCTTTGCTGCATACATACAGACACACACAACTCTGCTGCATACATACAGACACACACAACTCTGCTGCATATATACAGACACACACAACTCTGCTGCATACAGACAGACAAACAACTCTGTTGCATACAGACAGACAGACACACACAACTCTGCTGCATACAGACAGACACACACAACTCTGCGGCATACATACAGAGAGACACACACAACTCTGCTGCATACAGATGCACACAACTCTGCTGCATACATACATACACATAGACAGCTCTCCTGCATACAGACAGACACACACACACAGCTCTGCTACATACATACTGACACACACAGCTCTGCTGCATACATACATACACACACAACTCTGCTGCATACATACAGAGAGACACACACACACAACTCTGGTGCAGACAGACACACACAACTCTGCTGCATACATGCAGACACACACAACTCTGCTGCATACATACAGACACACAACTCTGTTGCATACAGACAGACACACACACGCACACAACTCTGCTGCATACAGACACACAACTCTGCTGCAGACAGACACACACAACCCTGCTGCATGCATGCAGACACATACAACTCTGCTGCATACATAGACAGACACACAACTCTGCTGCATACATACAGACAGACAAACAACTCTGCTGCAAACATACAGACAGACACACACAACTCTACTGCATACATACACACAGCTAGCTGCATACATACAGACACACAACTCTGCTGCATACATACAGACACACAGAACTTTGCTGCATACATACAGACACACAAAGCTCTGCTGCATACATAAAGACACACACAACTCTGCTTCATACATCCAGACAGACACACAACTCTGCTGCATACAGACAGACACACAACTCTGCTGCAGGCAGACACACACAACTCTGCTGCATACATGCAGACACACACAACTCTGCTGCGTACATACAGACACACAACTCTGTTGCATACAGACAGACACACACACAACTCTGCTGCATACAGACAGACACACAACTCTGCTGCAGACAGACACACACAACTCTGCTGCATACATGCAGACACACACAACTCTGCTGTATACATAGACAGACACACAACTCTGCTGCATACATACAGACAGACACACAGCTCTGCTGCATACATACAGACAGACACACACAACTCTACTGCATACATACACACAGCTAGCTGCATACATACAGACACACAACTCTGCTGCATACATACAGTCACACAGAACTCTGCTGCATACATACAGACACACAAAGCTCTGCTGCATACATAAAGACACACACAACTCTGCTTCATACAGACAAACACACACAACTCTGCTGCATACATACATACATACACACACAGCTCTCCTGCATACAGACAGACAGACACACACACAGAGCTCTGCTACATACATACAGACACACACAGCTCTGCTGCATACATACACACACAGCTCTGCTGCATACATACATACAGACACACACAGCTCTACTGCATACATACAGACACACACAGCTCTGCTGCATACATACAACAACACACACACACACAGTTCTGCTACATACATATAGACACACACACAGCACTGCTGCATACATACAGACAGACACACAACTCTGTTGCAAACATACAGACACACACAACTCTGCTGCATACATACAGACACACACAACTCTGCTGCATACATACTGTGAGGTTGCGACCACCAATGTTGTGGATGGTCGCAGTGGAGAAGGATCCCCCTGTGATATTGAACTGAAGGTGTGACTGTGGGACTTGTAGTTCTACAGAACTTGGGTTGTAATTAAGGGTTAGGTTCCCTTTAAACTGTGACCAGTGTGATGGACAGAGCTGGAGAATCACATACCTCCACCTGTGGGTGTATCCGGTTGGGTTTTAAGAGACTGTTAGTTTTAGAAACAGGGGGGAGCCTGAGATTGCTGCACATGGAGGATGTGTGCTGGAGATCTCAGTCTGTGTGAAGACTGAAGAGAGACGTTTGGAAATTAGTCCAGGTGAGGACTGGGGAAAAATACTGCAGCCTGGCTGGAGAGGGCTGGAGGCTGCAGAAGCAACCACAGTGACTTGTGTTCGCTGGCTGGAGCCAGAGTGTGGAGAATCCACTATGGACACTTAATTGGACTGGAAGCCCAAGGTATGTGGATGTTATATTTTCCTTTAAGCCAGGAGAGGCTTCATTGTGTTTTGGAAGGGCAGTTTATGTTGGTTACTAATAAACTGCTGCATTTTTGAGAGAGACTGTGTTGCCTGTGTATGCCTAAGCTACCCTGCACCGCTGCAAGCGAGTAAAACCCCCGGGTTGCGGTAAGCAACGTTCACATATGGTGCTAGATAGCGGGCAGCAATCCAGGCAGCACGTCTAGCAACTGCAGAGGTGTTGTTCCTGTGGATCAGCCGGGTCCACGAAGGTTGTTTTTTTTTTTTTTTCTGCTGTCTACACACTGCAAGGAAGTGTTGCATGTGAATTGGCGGGTCCTCGAAAACAATTTTCGAAGCTGTCTGCAGTGGATTGGCGGGACCACGAAAATCGTGTTGGTGCACTCAAGCAGCTGGCGGTGGATCGGTGGGTCCACGAACAGGGACAGCGTACTCCAGCTGCTGGCGGTGAATCTGCAGGTCTGCGGGGTTCCGTGCTGCAGTGGCGAGAGACTAGTGACTGGAGGTTCCAGGCCAACCCAGAATTGCGGAGCCCTGTTTGGTGAGCAGTGATACACCACAGGCTGGAGATCCTGGTTGTACGGGCGGTACAACCTGGAAAGGTTAGTGGTTCTCTAACCCCCCCCTCTTTAGACCACCGGGTATTACCCATTGGAGCGCCCCTCCTGTTTGTTTTCTTGTTTCAGCATGGAGGGCGCACAAATGGATGCTATGGAGGAGCTGTACCAGTTCCTTGTGCGTGGACAGCAGGAGCCGTCAGTGCGCACTGATGTGGCAGCAGTGGACCAGTTGATGAACTCCCTTCTGGGGCCAATACGAACACAGGGTGCCCAGGGTAGGGGTAATCGCTCAAAAGGGGGCGGAGTCCCGGAAAGGGGCGGTTACCCAAACGGGGACAGAGGCCCGGAAAGGGGTGGTTACCCAAAAGGGGGCGGGGTCCCAGAAAACGGTGGTGACACGAAAAGGGGGGGAGCATCCCAAATCCGAAGGTGTAGTGGCACCAATGGACAGTAGCCAAGGACAATGGTGTTCATGCTATTCGTGTCCGGTCTGCGGTACAGACTGCCCGGCTGAGGAGAAGTCACGTCTGTGTTCTGTGGAAGTTGATGGCAAATGTGTGACTGGGCTGGTAGACTCGGTGAGCTTGGTGTCCCTGGTGAGGGCCACGCTCGATACCTACCCGATTCTTGGAAGGATGGAAGCCCGCTGCAGACATGGGAACATTGGAGAGTATCCACGGTCCCGAGTGGTCGTTGAGACGGATGGGGTGTTTGGATCCGTTAATGTTGGGGTAGTGCCTGACTTACCGCATCCCATTATAATAGGCCGGGACTTTAATTTTTTTGAGGACTTGTGGTCGATGGCAGAAATGGCCAGCTGCTTGTATAAAAGCCGGAAAGGCTCAAAGGAAGCCCTATCACAGCGGGAGGCTGAAAGTGTTCCTAGTAGTATGATATTGTGTAATAAGGGGAAGACCGTTAAAAATGGGAGAGCTCCAGACAGGGGGTTCAACGCTTGGTTAAGTGGGAGCTTGTTAGTCCAGGACACCAGGGGGAGTGACACTGACTCTAGTAACCTGACGACTGAGTACAGTGAGGTACAGACAGTTGAGAAAGATAAAATCTCCTCTCGACGCCGAAGACGTAATAAGCGCCGAGGGGTAGTGCAATGTATATCGTCTGAGTGGGGAGAGAAGGTTGAGGAAGGCACGTTGACAGTAGCAACCGCTAATGTAGAGTCAGACAGTGAAATCCTGAAAAAGAAAGAGTCAGAAACTGAACAGACACACTGTAACGACAGAAATCAGCAGGGTGAAAGTGCAAAAAAGGAGCCGACCAAAACAGTATTAGTGATGTCCCCTATGATTTCCTGGTGTGAAGCTGATGGTCTGTTGAGTGAAAACACTATAGGAGAAGAAATCCTGGAGGCTGTTGGTGGAGGAAAAATCCACAAAGGTCATGGTGAGCAGACCAGTGATCCACCCAGTGCTGGGGTGAATAATAGTGCAAACGGCACAAAAGCTGTTGTAGACCCCAGAGAATCTGAGGTTGAAGGTATGGAGTGCTAGAAAGCCTCTGAAGTTGCAGAGAATCAAGAGGAAATTGAGGGAGATGCTGCAGAGTCCCAAGAGATGGCTGAAGCTGCAGAAATTGCGAGAACCCTTAAAGTAGGGAAATCTAGCCCAGAAGTCCCATCAGCAGCTGAGAGCTTAACTGAACTTACTGGTAAGACCAAGATGGAGGCCATAAAGATGGACTTGGTACAGAAGATTGAGAATCTTGAGGCCAAAGATGAGGAAAAATTCAAAGGCTCTGAGGCTATGGAAAAACCTGAGGAGAATGCAACTCCAAAGGTGGAGCCTGTGATAAGAAAAGAGGATGGATATGGAAGACCCAAGGAACGGTCCGATGGCCTTACAGGTAAAGAAATTCGGCCAGTCTTTACGTGCATGGTAGAAGTCCCTGCAGACTTGAGAAAAGCCTGTGCCAGTGAGGCGGTACATGAAAAATTCAAGACGGCCGTAGGAGCCTATAAAGTGTACTTTGCCCCAGAGTCTTGTCGGTTGCTGGTGTGCTCTGTAAGTGATGTCACAAAGAAGCGGGTGGCTATCCTGAGTGGCATGCACCTACAGTGTCTTCGCACGAAGTGGCTCATCTCTATAAAGATGGAAGAAGACACCAGACGATTGGAGCATATGAAGCGGCTCACCGCAGCGTTTCAGGAAGTGGTGGTTGTGAAGAAACCATTAATTGGGCTTGCAATAAGAGTGCTGAGAAGTAACATTCAGCAAGCCAGGAAGGTTCCAGGTATTACAGCTATTGAATTGGAAAAAACCAGTGGAACATTCCGAATCTATGGGAAAACTGCAGGAGCAGTCAAGACAGCTCGAACGTTGTTGGAGTTTGTGGAGGAGGTCACACAAGTGCCCAGAGAACTGGTTAAGAAGCTGATTGGAAGAAATGGAAGAGTCATGCAGGAGATGGTTGACAAGTCCGGTGTGACGAGAGTAAGAATTAATATTCATAATGAAGCCAAGATACTCTGTGAAGTCGGTATGGTTCCATGTGTCATTGTGGGAACAAAGGAGTGTGTTGAAAATGTACGAGTCCTCCTAGAGTACCGCCTGGGTTACCTGGAAGAACTAAGGCAGTTGAACCTAAAAAGGCAGAATATTGCAGAACAACTCCATCAAGTGTGTATGAGGTGGAGACCGCTTTCAGGCTGGGGCCAGGAGAAGGGTTGCCCACCTGATAAAGGTGTTGCTTCAGTTGGCACAGAAAGTAGGTCCTATAATGAAAGGAACCAAGGTCATGGAAGACCTAACTACACTTTGGGCTATAGCATAGACTCTGAATGGTCCAAGTCCTCTACTCTAAACTCCAAAGGAATGAATGAAGGGAGTAATGTATCTACAGCGAAGGATGGTCTAGAAAGAACACACCAACAGAGCGATGACAACCGAAGACGCCATGGCAGAACAAGCCATAGTATATCTGCAAAAAGAGAATGCAGACGGTCTAGATATAGCAGATCGTCTATCCGCTCAGTGCTGAGGTGCCCAGACAGTAGCCCTTCTAGTGGATTAGATAGCTCAGAGTCAGACCAGACAGTAGTTTCGACTGGAAGAGACTTTCGCTACTACACTAGCCGTTGGAGACAGTCATGGAGAGATAGGTCTGACCGGGGGGCGTACCTGACAAGGAGGTTGACTGAGACGAGTCTGGTGACAATGACCGACTTTCTGTCAGGAGCTAAAGCTCAAATTTATCAGAGAGGGCCCTCTCAACTTGTAGGGCAAGGTAACACTAATGCCCTGTCTCAGGGCCCCTGTGGGTTATCAAATGTTCAACCCTACAAGTTTGAACAGAGGGGGGGGATATGTGAGGTAGCGACCACCAATGTTGTGGATGGTCGCAGTGGAGAAGGATCCCCCTGTGATATTGAACTGAAGGTGTGACTGTGGGACTTGTAGTTCCACAGAACTTGGGTTGTAATTAAGGGTTAGGTTCCCTTTAAACTGTGACCAGTGTGATGGACAGAGCTGGAGAATCACATACCTCCACCTGTGGGTGTATCCGGTTGGGTTTTAAGAGACTGTTAGTTTTAGAAACAGGGGGGAGCCTGAGAGTGCTGCACATGGAGGATGTGTGCTGGAGATCTCGGTCTGTGTGAAGACTGAAGAGAGACGTTTGGAAATCAGTCCAGGTGAGGACTGGGGAAAAATACTGCAGCCTGGCTGGAGAGGGCTGGAGGCTGCAGAAGCAACCACAGTGACTTGTGTTCGCTGGCTGGAGCCAGAGTGTGGAGAATCCACTATGGACACTTAATTGGACTGGAAGCCCACGGTATGTGGATGTTATATTTTCCTTTAAGCCAGGAGAGGCTTCATTGTGTTTTGGAAGGGCAGTTTATGTTGGTTACTAATAAACTGCTGCATTTTTGAGAGAGACTGTGTTGCCTGTGTATGCCTAAGCTACCCTGCACCGCTGCAAGCGAGTAAAACCCCCGGGTTGCGGTAAGCAACGTTCACAATACATATTCACACAACTCTGCTGCATACAGACAGATAGACACACAACTGCTGTAGACAGACACACACAACTCTGCTGCATACATGCAGACACAAACAACTCTGCTGCATACATAGACAGACACACAACTCTGCTACATGCATACAGACATACACAGCTCTGTTGCATAATACAGAAAGCTTTGTTGGATACATACAGACAGACACACAGGTCTACTGCATACATACAGACAGACACACACAACTCTGCTGCATACAGATATACAAACACACACAACTCTGCTGCATACATACAGACAGACGCACACAACTCTGCTGCATACATACAGACAGACACACACACAACTCTGCTGCATTCATACAGACACACACAGCTCTGCTGCAAACATACATACAGACACACACAGCTCTACTGCATACATACAGACACACACAGCTCTGCTGCATACATACAGACACACACACACAGTTCTGCTACATACAGACATACACACACAGCTCTGCTGCATACAGACAGACACTCACAACTCTGCTGCATACAGACAGACACACACAACTCTGCTGCATACAGACAGACACACAACTCTGTTGCATACATACAGACACACACAACTCTGCTGCATACATACAGACACGCATCTCTGCTGCATACATGCAGACACACACAACTCTGCTGCATACATAGACAGACACACAACTCTGCTGCATACATACAGACAGGCACACACAACTCTGCTGCATACAGACAGACAGACACAGACAACTCTGCTACATACATACATACACACACAGCTCTGCTGCATAATACAGACAGCTCTGCTGGATACATACAGACAGACAGACACACACAACTCTACTGTATACATACAGACAGACACACACAACTCTGCTGCATACATATATACATACACACACAACTCTGCTACATACTTACCGACAGACACACACAACTCTGCTGCATACATACAGACAGACACACACAACTCTGCTGCATACATACAGACACACACAGCTCTGCTGCATACATACATACAGACACACACAGCTCTACTGCATACATAGAGACAGACACACGGAGCTCTGCTGCATTCATACAGACAGACACACACACACTGTTCTGCTTCATACAGACAGACACACACAGCTCTGCTGCATACATACAAACACACACACACACAACTTTGCTGCATACATACATACAGACACACACAGCTCTACTGCATACATACAGAAACACACAGCTCTGCTGCATACATACAGACAGATAAACATATCTTTGCTGCATACATACAGACACACACAACTCTGCTGCATACATACAGACACGCATCTCTGCTGCATATATACAGACACACACAACTCTGCTGCATACAGACAAACAACTCTGTTGCATACAGACAGACAGACACACACAACTCTGCTGCATACAGACAGACAAACAACTCTGCTGCAGACAGACACACACAACTCTGCTGCATACATACAGACACACACAACTCTACTGCATACAGACAGACAGACACACAACTCATTTGTATACAGACAGACTCACACAACTCTGCTGCATACAGACAGACACACAACTCAGCTACAGACAGACACACACAACTCTGCTGCATACATGCAGACATACACAACTCTGCTGCATACATAGACAGACACACAACTCTGCTGCATACATAAAGACACACACATCTCTGCTGCATACATACAGATAGACACACACAACTCTACTGCATACATACACACAGCTCGCTGCATACATACAGACACACAGAACTCTGCTGCATACATACAGACACACACAGCTCTGCTGCATACATACAGACACACACAACTCTGCTGCATACATACAGACAGACACACACAACTCTGCTGCATACAGACGCACACAACTCTGCTGCATACATACATACACACACACAGCTCTCCTACATACAGGGACACGCACACACAGCTCTGCTACATATATACAGACACACACAGCTCTGCTGAATACATACATACACACACAACTCTGCTGCATACATACAGACAGACACACACAACTCTGCTGCAGACAGACACACACACAACTCTGCTGCATACATGCAGACACACACAACTCTGCTGCATACAGACAGACACACACACAACTCTGCTGCATACAGACAGACACACAACTCTGCTGCACACAGACACACACAACTCTGCTGCATACAGCACCAATTTGATTTGATGCTGAGATTTTTACACCATATTTCTGCATCCAATCTAGATCTCCTGGCAAAAAAACGCGGTGTTTTGACATAATTTTTTGCCATGTTTTTTGCCATGTTTATTTTTCCTCGATTTTTGCCGCGTTTTTTTGCCAGGAGGTGCACATTTGGTGCTGAAATCGTCTGCACCAGCTTTCAGCACCAAATTTCCACCTGTGGCAGAATTTTTTTTTATTTTTTTATTTTTGGGGGCCAAGGGATGCAAATTTGATGCTGAGATTTTTACACCATGTTCCTGCATGCAATCTAGACCTCCTGGCAAAAAAACGCGGTGTTTTGACGCAAATTTTTGCCACGGTTTTTGCCTCGGTTATTTTTACCAGAAGGTGTAGATTGGGTGCTGGAATATGGTGTAAAAATGTAATGATCACACAATTTACATCCCTTGGTCCAAAAATTAAAAAGAAACAAACGTTTAGATGCTGTTTTTGTGTGGTCTTGTGCCTAAAGGTGCAAATTTGATGCAGGATTTTGGTGTATTACTTCACCAACAAATTTGCATCTCCTGGCAGAAAACGGTAATGGAATGGTTTTCATACTGCTGGTTTTTGGCTGTTTTTTGCCAGGAGATGCAGATGTGGGATAAAATTGCACACACATGCACACTCCTGTCAGAAGTGTGCAGCTGTGCCAGTGATGCGCTGTCAGACTCGTGCGGGTCTGACATCACCCGGCACAGCCTGCCACTGTCTGAACTTGAGCGTGCATGTACCTAGAAACACATACACGCTCCTGTGAGAAGTGTGTGCGGGTGATGCAATGTCAGACTCGTGTGGGTCTGACATCACCCAGCACAGCCTGCCACTGTATGAACTTGAGCGTGCATGTACCTAGAAACACATGCACGCTCCTGTCAGACTCGTGCGGGTTTGACATGACATCAGACAGTACAGCATGCTGCTTTCTGAACATGAGCGTGCATGTACCTAGAAACACATGCACGCTCCTGTCAGATGTGTGTGCGGGTCTGACATGACATCACACAGCACAGCCTGCTGCTGTCTGAACATGAGCGTGCATGTACCTAGAAACACATGCACGCTCCTGTCAGAAGTGTGCGCGGGTGATCCAATGTCAGACTCGTGCGGGTCTGACATCACCCAGCACAGCCTGCCCCTGTTTGAACATGAGCGTGCATGTACCTAGAAACACATGCACGCTCCTATCAGACTCGTGTGGGTCTGACATGACATCACACGGCATAGACTGCCACTGTGTGAACGTGAGCGTGCATGTACCTAGAAACACATGCACGCTCCTGTCAGACTCGTGCGGGTCTGACATGACATCACACAGCACAGCCTGCTGCTGTCTGAACATGAGCGTGCATGTACCTAGAAACACATGAACGCTCCTGTCAGAAGTGTGTGCGGCTGTGCTGCGATGTCAGACTCGCGGGAGTTCCTCACAAGTGTGACTGCTGCCTAAGATAAACCGCATGCGTTTTTTTTTAATTTAAATAAATAATTTAAAAAAAGAATGACGTGCGTTCCCCCCCAATTTTCATTCCCAGCCATGATAACGCCGGCTGAGGGCTGGTATATCCTCAGCCCGCTCTGCGTGCAGCCTATTACTGACCACGATAAGCAATGACTGCACGGCAGAGACTGTCACAGGCTGGGGGGCGCGTCAGCCAGCAACCAATCACAGCTGAGAGGATAGCCGGTGGGCGGGGAAAACACGCAAAGCTGTGTGATAGCGTGCACAGAACAGGAAGTGAAAGCGCGACCCGGAAGCAGTGTGTCGCCATGACACAGAGTCTCTGTAAGTATGAAACGCTCATTTATTTATTGTTTTTTTTCATTTTTATTAATTGCCGGTTCCTGATCATGCAGCTGGAATCCCACCCCGGATCGGGCCCGGAAATAGTGCTGAAACCGCGCGGATTCGAACATTTACAGTCTGGGCCCGCTAAGCACTCCCCATAAGCAGTACAAATAATGGACAGTTAACCACGTCTAAACATGAACCCACATAAAATGGTACATGACCCACAATGTCCCACCATCACACCCCACACTGCGCCCATGAATTCAAATATTTACTATACCATTACTAAACTATTAGCCACGCGCCATTCAAAATATAAACTGAAAAACAAGCACTGTGCACCCCATTAAAGCATCACTCCAGGATTTGATTTTTTTCTGTGCTGGAGTGATGCTTTTAACCTAACATCCCTGCCCCTACTCTTATATATACATACCCTCCAGAGTTTTCACCTTTTTTCTGCGTCGCTCCGGTCCTGCAGCGCCATCTTGTGACCGCAACTTCTTACTGGCTCGAAGTCAGAAGTTACATGACAAGCTCTCAATGCTAGTCCATTACAGGCAGAACGATGCTCTCATAGACGTATATTGAAGAATGTCCTTGCACTTGCTCCATGACACATTGGAGCGATCCAGCAGGTCAAACCTGCAGGAGACAGAGAGGAGTAGGGAAGTGACCAGTGACAGCTCCACACTCCAGCGGCGCTGCTGCCGCCACAGACAGGGGGAGGAGCAATGCTGCATGGAGCGAGGAAAGGTGAGTATAAACGTTGTTTTTTTTTGTGTGTGATACAGGATACATGCCATATAGCAGGATGGATGGGGTTATATAGCAGGATGGATGGCGGTATAAAGCAGGATGGATGTGAGTATATAGCAGGATAAGGGCATATACCAGGATGGAGTATATATACAAGGCAGGAGGATCATTACCAGGATGAGGTACCTTAGCAGAGAATTTGGGGATGTTACCCCATAACAGTATCAGCAGCAGATCCTCGCCTCATAACAGTGTGTCATGACCACATTTTTTGCTTAAAATTTTATTTTCCTACTCTAAAACCAGGGTGCGTCTTATAGTCCAAAAAATACGGTGTGTGTGTGTGTGTGTATATATATATTTCCTGTATCTGAAATGTTTATTAGCCAGCTCATCCACCCACCCCACTATCCTTCACCTGTGAGCGCCGATGTCCATTCAGTCTAGTTGCAAATCATATTTATGTATGAGATAGCCAAAATGATTGTTTATAAAATGAAGGTAGTCTAAGGCTCAAAGCTGTAGTGGATGGAGAGATATGGAGCCTGAAAGTCAAAAGTACAAAACATTGTTACCCTTTTACTCATCAGTATATATATTGTATATATACATTTGTTTCCTGTATAAAAAATCCCCCATGTCACGGGGTCCTTCTCCCATATCACACAATCAACAGAGCGAGAGATGGTTGTTAGTGATGAGCGAGTACTAAAAAGCTCGGGTGCTCGAAGCTCGGGCCGAGCCTCCCAAGATACTCGTGTACTCGGGCCGAGCAACGAGCCCAATGTTATCCTATGGGAGACCCGAGTATTTTTGTGAAATGACCCCCCGGCAGCATGGAGAAACCCTAAAAATGTCACAAAAGTCTCAGAAGAGTGCTCAAATGACATGGCAACAGCATGGGGAAGACCCCTTGAAGCATTTATCACTCAAAAGTCACAGCTGTGAACAATTTTGTCCGCGTTTCACGCCATTTTTACGGACTCACCAGAAAACCTTCCAAAATGACCCCAAAATGATTTTTCATGGCAGAAATGTTAAGGGCACATACCCAATAGTGAGATAGAGCTGGTGTATGTTACTTTTTGAGATTAATACATGAAAGATTTTACGTGAAAACATTGTGTGGCACTCCGATGTCCCTGAGAAGAGACGTACATGAAGGCCTCTGAGTCTAATGTGCCCATTTTGAGGAAGTGAGTCTTTGTAGTATTTTCCTTTGCCAGGGCAGTCCAAAATTGTGAGGTTCACCAATGCCCCTGCATACAGACGTGCATGAGGGCCTGTAAACCTGAAGTGCCCATTGTAAGGAAGTGGGTCTATTTCAGTATAGCCCTTTGCCAGGGCAGCCAAAAATTGGGAGGCTCCACATTGTCCCTGGATAGAGACGTGCATGATGGCCTGTAAACCTGAAGTGCCCATTGTAAGGAAGTGGGTCTATTTCAGTATAGCCCTTTGCCAGGGCAGCCAAAAATTGGGAGGCTCCACATTGTCCCTGGATAGAGACGTGCATGATGGCCTGTAAACCTGAAGTGCCCATTGTAAGGAAGTGGGTCTATTTCAGTATAGCCCTTTGCCAGGGCAGCCAAAAATTGGGAGGCTCCACATTGTCCCTGGATAGAGACGTGCATGATGGCCTGTAAACCTGAAGTGCCCATTGTAAGGAAGTGGGTCTATTTCAGTATAGCCCTTTGCCAGGGCAGCCAAAAATTGGGAGGCTCCACATTGTCCCTGGATAGAGACGTGCATGATGGCCTGTAAACCTGAAGTGCCCATTGTAAGGAAGTGGGTCTATTTCAGTATAGCCCTTTGCCAGGGCAGCCAAAAATTGGGAGGCTCCACATTGTCCCTGGATAGAGACGTGCATGATGGCCTGTAAACCTGAAGTGCCCATTGTAAGGAAGTGGGTCTATTTTAGTATAGCCCTTTGCCAGGGCAGCCAAAAATTGGGAGGCTCCACATTGTCCCTGGATAGAGACGTGCATGATGGCCTGTAAACCTGAAGTGCCCATTGTAAGGAAGTGGGTCTATTTCAGTATAGCCCTTTGCCAGGGCAGCCAAAAATTGGGAGGCTCCACATTGTCCCTGGATAGAGACGTGCATGATGGCCTGTAAACCTGAAGTGCCCATTGTAAGGAAGTGGGTCTATTTCAGTATAGCCCTTTGCCAGGGCAGCCAAAAATTGGGAGGCTCCACATTGTCCCTGGATAGAGACGTGCATGATGGCCTGTAAACCTGAAGTGCCCATTGTAAGGAAGTGGGTCTATTTTAGTATAGCCCTTTGCCAGGGCAGCCAAAAATTGGGAGGCTCCACGTTGTCCCTGGATAGAGACGTGCATGATGGCCTGTAAACCTGAAGTGCCCATTGTAAGGAAGTGGGTCTATTTCAGTATAGCCCTTTGCCAGGGCAGCCAAAAATTGGGAGGCTCCACGTTGTCCCTGGATAGAGACGTGCATGAGGGCCTCAAAACATTAAGTGTCCATTTTAAGGAAGTGGGTGTATTATAGTATAGCCCTTAGGCAGGGCAGCCAAAAATTGGGAGGCTCCACGTTGTCCCTGGGTAGAGACGTGCATGAGGGCCTCAAAACATTAAGTGTCCATTTTAAGGAAGTGGGTGTATTATAGTATAGCCCTTAGGCAGGGCAGCCAAAAATTGGGAGGCTCCACGTTGTCCCTGGGTAGAGACGTGCATGAGGGCCTCAAAACATTAAGTGTCCATTTTAAGGAAGTGGGTGTATTATAGTATAGCCCTTAGGCAGGGCAGCCAAAAATTGGGAGGCTCCACGTTGTGCCTGGGTAGAGACGTGCATGAGGGCCTCAAAACATTAAGTGTCCATTTTAAGGAAGTGGGTGTATTATAGTATAGCCCTTAGGCAGGGCAGCCAAAAATTGGGAGGCTCCACGTTGTCCCTGGGTAGAGACGTGCATGAGGGCCTCAAAACATTAAGTGTCCATTTTAAGGAAGTGGGTGTATTATAGTATAGCCCTTAGGCAGGGCAGCCAAAAATTGGGAGGCTCCACGTTGTCCCTGGGTAGAGACGTGCATGAGGGCCTCAAAACATTAAGTGTCCATTTTAAGGAAGTGGGTGTATTATAGTATAGCCCTTAGGCAGGGCAGCCAAAAATTGGGAGGCTCCATGTTGTCCCTGGGTAGAGACGTGCATGAGGGCCTCAAAACATTGTTCCCATTGCAAAGGAGCGGGTCTCCTGTCGTTGTAATGTCCATTCTGCAAAGAATGGGCGAAAAAATTTACCACTGGGGGTATACCTGAAACAAAGGCCTAAGTATTGCAATTTGTAACGGTCATCATCATGGTGGCGCATGAGGAGAAGGAGGAGCAGTCCAGCGATTATCCAAAGTCCAGAAGTGTGTACCCATGGGTGAGTGGAGGTACATGGCAAACTTTAAATTCCGCTCTCATTTGCTGGTGGTGTGGTGAAGTCTGGCCCAATCCAACCCTTGTTCATCTTGATCAGAGTCAGCCTGTCAGCATTTTCAGTTGACAGGCGGGTGCGTTTATCTGTAATGATTCCACCTGCGGCACTAAAAACACGCTCTGACAAAACGCTAGCAGCAGGGCAGGCCAGGACTTCCAAGGCGTAGAGAGCCAATTCATGCCACGTGTCCAGCTTGGATACCCAATAATTGTATGGCACAGAAGAATGTCGGAGTACAGTTGTTCGATCTGCAAGGTACTCCTTCAGCATCTGGGCAAACTTAGGATTTCTTGTGGCACTACCCCGCACCTCAGGGGCTGTGGTACGTGAGGGGCTGAGAAAACTGTCCCACATCTTAAAGACTGTTCCCCTACCTCTGGCGGATTGGACTTGTGCCTCTCTCGGCTGTACGCCTCGGTTGTCCACTGATTCCTGACCTATGCCGCTAGCGTTTTGTGAGGGGAATGCTTTGCCTACTTCCGTGAGTATGGCCTTCCGGAACTGCTGCATTTTGGTTGACCTCTCCTCCACGGGAATAAGAGACAAAAAGTTCTCCTTGTAGCGTGGGTCTAACAGTGTTACCAACCAGTAATGATTGTCGGCCAAGATGTTCTTAACGCGAGGGTCACGAGACAGGCAGCTTACCATAAAGTCAGCCATGTGCGCCAGACTCTTAACAGCCAGGACTTCAGTAGCCTGACCAACAAGATGACTGAACATGCTGTCCTCCTCCTCCTCCTCCTCCTCCTCATCTACCCTGTCCTCTGGCCAGCCACGCTGAACCGAGGATATGACTGGTGTGCATGTCATATCCTCAATTTGGCCGGAGAGTTGCTCCATGTCTTCATCCTCCTCCTCGTCATAGTCCTCCACTGCACGTTGTGATGAGACGAGGCTGGGCTGTGTGTTATCACCCACACCCACTACTGTTTCTTGCTGCAACTCATCGCGCTCCGCCTGCAATGCATCATGTTTGTTTTTCAGCAGAGACCGTTTTAGAAGGCAGAGTAGCGGTATGGTGACGCTAATAATGGCGTCATCACCACTCACCATCTTGGTGGAGTCCTCAAAGTTTTGGAGGATGGTACATAGGTCTGACATCCATCTCCACTCCTCAGGTGTTATGTGTGGAGTTTGACCCATTTCCCGACGGCTTAGGTGATGCAGGTACTCAACAACTGCCCTCTTCTGCTCACATATCCTGACCAACATGTGCAGAGTTGAATTCCAACGCGTGGGGACATCACACACCAGTCTGTGAGCCGGAAGATGCAAACGGCGCTGAAAGCCGGCAAGGCCGGCTGAAGCAGTAGGTGACTTTCGAAAATGTGCAGACAGGCGGCGAACTTTTACCAGCAGATCAGACAGCTCTGGGTATGACTTTATAAACCGCTGAACCACGAGGTTGAGCACATGGGCCACGCATGGAACATGTGTCAGCTGGCCTCGCCTCAAAGCCGCCACCAGGTTCCGGCCATTGTCACACACGACCTTTCCTGGCTTTAGGTTCAGAGGTGTGAGCCAGTGATCTGCCTGCTGTTTCAGAGCTGTCCACAGCTCTTCTGCATTGTGGGGTTTGTCACCTATGCAGATTAGCTTCAGCACAGCCTGTTGCCGCTTCGCCGAGGCAGTGCTGCAGTGCTTCCAGCTTGTGACTGGTGTGGAGGGCACAGTGGATGAGGATGCGCAGGAGGAGGAGGAGGCTGAAGAGCATGACATTCCGGAGCTGTAGAGTGTGGGTGAAACACTGACTGAGGTAGGGCCTGCAAACCTTGGTGTGGGAAGGACGTGTTCCGTCCCTCGCTCAGACTGGGTCCCAGCTTCCACAATATTAACCCAGTGTGCCGTCAACGAGATGTAGCGGCCTTGCCCACAAGCACTTGTCCACGTGTCTGTGGTTAGGTGGACCTTGGGTGAAACAGCGTTGTTGAGGGCACGTGTGATGTTTTGTGACACGTGGTTATGCAACGCGGGGACGGCACACCGGGAGAAATAGTGGCGGCTGGGGACCGAGTAACGTGGGACAGCTGCCGCCATCAGGTCACGGAATGCTTCTGTCTCCACCAGCCTAAAAGGCAACATTTCCAGCGCAAGCAGTCGCGAAATGTTAGCATTTAGAACTGTGGCATGTGGGGTGTTGGCAGTGTATTTGCGCCTGCGTTCAAAGGTTTGCTGAATGGATAACTGAACGCTGCGCTGGGACAAGGACGTGCTTGATGATGGTGTTCTTTCTGCGTAGGCAACTGCAGGTGCAGGAGTGGAGGAGGCTTGTTCGCAGGCAGCATGGACAGAGGATTGGCTCGCATGCACAACCAGCGAAGACGTAGCAGTGATATCAGCAAGCACTGCTCCTCGACTCTGTTGTACTTCCCACAAAGTCGGGTGCTTGGCTGACATGTGCCTGATCATGCTGGTGGTGGTCAGGCTGCTAGTTTTGGTACCCCTGCTGATGCTGGCACGGCAGGTGTTGCAAATGGCCTTTTTTGAATCATCTGGATCCAACTTAAAAAACTGCCAGACTCGGGAAGACCTAACATTTGTACAGGCACCTTGTGTCGTCGTGTTGTTCCGGGGAACGGTTGCCTGACTTCTGCCTGGGGCCACCACCCTGCTTCTTACTGCCTGTTGTGATGCTACGCCTCCCTCCCCCTGTGCACTGCTGTCCTCGCTCTGCATATCCTCCTGCCAGGTTGGGTCAGTTACTGGATCATCCACCACGTCGTCTTCCTCTTCCGCACCCTGCTCCTCCTCCTGACTTCCTGACAATTGTGTCTCATCATCGTCCACCACTTGTTGAGACACGTTGCCAACTTCGTGAGAACGTGGCTGCTCAAATATTTGGCCATCTGTACAGACGATCTCCTCATGACCCACTTCAATATGAGCTGGCGAGAGGCCAGAATGTGTGAATGGAAACGTGAACAGCTCTTCCGAGTGTCCAAGTGTGGGATCATTAATGTCCGAGGAGGACGTGTACTCAGCCTGGTGGTAGGAAGGAGGATCAGGTTCAGAAATGTGCGGTGCAGTATCACGGCTACTGACACTTGACCGTGTGGAAGACAGAGTGTTTGTGGTGGTGCCAATCTGACTGGAAGCATTATCTGCTATCCAACTAACAACCTGTTGACACTGGTCTTGGTTCAAGAGCGGTGTACTGCTGCGGTCCCCAAGAATTTGGGACAGGACGTGCGAGCGACTAGATGTGGCCCTTTGTTGTGGCGAAATTAGAGCTTGCCCACGACCTCGGCCTCTGCCTGCACCACCATCACGTCCACTTCCTTGTTCCTTGCCAATGCCCTTGCGCATTTTGCAATGCTGTGCACTGCTGACGTGTATATTCACTACTTGTGCGTTATATAAAAGTTTCTGGAAATTGCACACAAGTGCACCTGTACGCTGCCACCAACAGGCACACACGTGCGGTTTTAAAAACCAAGCACGGACGCAATAAGAACCTAACAGGTTTTTTTGGGGAGCGACAATTACAGACAAGTCAGACACTATCTGGACTGTTTTACACTGTGTACACCAGCCCCAGATATGATGAAGGCTGGTATACGGTCACCACTACCCTGCCTGCCTGCCTGCCTGTATACTGGTACAATAGTCCTGACAAGGACTCTTTTGGTCACTAGCCTGTATTCAGACCTGGCTATACCCTGCCTGTATATAGCAACAATAGTCCTGAGAAGGACTCTGCTACTGTACTCCGACCTGGCTATACCCTGCCTGCCTGTATACAACTAGAATAGTCCTGAGAAGGACTTTTGGTCACACTGTTTGCAGCCCTGCAACTGAAAAAGCTATAAAGGGCCGCAAAGCTTTCCCTGAATCAGCGACACTCTCCCTGCACTGACAGTCTGGATAGCTGTGAGCAGAGCACAGCGCGCCGGCCGGTATAAAGGCTCGGTCACGCTGTGCAGGCCGGCCAATCACTGCAATTCCACAACTAACAGGGCTGTGGCATTGCAGTGGTCTGCCAGCCAATCCCTGCATGAGGGCTGGCTCTCAAAAGAGCGCCAACATGCAGAAATGAAGACCACGAGTACAGCACGAGTATCGCGAGATTACTCGGTCCCCGCCGAGCAGCCCGAGTACAGCGATACTCGTGCGAGTACCGAGTAGTTACAAGCATGCTCGCTCATCACTAATGGTTGTATAATCCAAAGAGCATTTATTCCAAGCAAATCGAATGGTCCATAACATAATCCACAAAACAGAGGGTAAAATTGTCCAGTAGTGGCATAAATGTCCCCGTCTCTCTGAGAAGTCTCAGCTTCTCCCAGAGGATCAATCCTTCTCTCCTTAGGCTCTCAAACAGACTGACACATCCCCCCAGGTAAGAAAAGAGGTTAGGTGGATTCCACGCCCCCTCCTACACACCTAGGGACAGAAGCGCTTCAAGAAGCTATAACCTTGCACTACAGGGGGTGATTATCTACAGACAATAGAATGTACACATAAGCAGTACAAATAATGAACAGTGAACCACGCCTAAACATGAACCCACACAAAATGGTACATGACCCACAAAATCTCACCATCACAACCTCTCCCTCATTTTTAATAAGTGAGTATGCCATGAGGTCTACACAGACGTCTGGCCATCTCACTTAAGTTCATGTTGCTCAGCTGTGGATAGTCTATGGTTCTTCTTGCTGGGACAGTCCATCAGTGTTCTGGTGTTGGCTTCCACACTTGTATTGGATGGAGAAGCTGTAGATGTCTATTGTACAGTGGTAGGGTTGGAAGGACAAGCTTCCCTTTGTGTCCTCCTTCACTCAAACTGTGTTTCCTGCTCCCACAAAGTGGCATTGTAGATCTCCCACATCATTTCCAAGGAGAATATCTGCAGGCAGGCCGCTCATCACCCCAACCACACATTGCTTGACCCCAAAGCCAAAGTCCAGATCTACAGTCACCTTTGGGATATTCCTCCTTTGTCCTCCAGCCAATTCAATAACAATCCCTGGTCCATGATGTATCGCCTCTGGCCGAACCACTCGGGGATTAGCTATTGTGAGAAATGCCCCAGAGTCACAAAATCCAATGACTCTCTGTCCATCCAGCACAACCTCCTGTAAGTGTTTACTTTGATGGTGAGAGGAACTCGGGGCTGTGGATCCTACCCCATAAACCCCTGGTGGCTGACTATGAGTGTCTGAGTCGTTGCCAATGTATGTAAAGCGCTATGGAATTAATAGCGCTATATAAATGAATAAATATTATTATTATTATTAGGCAAGTCCACTTGAAGGGGTGAGAACTCTTCCCACCTTGTATTTGGCTGTAGAGAATAAACAGGTCAATTTGGTGCCAGGTCATTCCTCAATCGACCAGCAGGGCAAGTGTTTTGCAAATGCCCAGGCTGCCCACATCGATAACATCTCTGCGTCGTACTCCTTCCAATGTGCATTCTGGAGAAAGCAGGAGGAGAATCTGTGACAAAGGCCAGAGACCATACACTCCAACAGGGGCATCTATGGTGCAGGGGTCAGCAGTACACTCCAGTGGAGGTGGTTGTACTTCTTCCTCAGACGGGAAGGAATGCACAAAATCCACCGGACGAGATTGAGGTGCGTGGGGGTCCCTCCGAGTCCTTACGGGACAACTGTATTGCAGGTGCCCAGGTTGCCCGCACCCATAAAATCTCCTCTCTGTGATTCCCCCAGGGTGTGGCCGGAACTGTTGGGGCCCAGGATTGTGAGCCATGGTTGTCATCGGCCTGTGGCTAGTTGGAGGGGCAGATATAACTGGAGAGGGCCGGGGTGCAGGAGCAGGCTGTGTCTTATTGTCCAGAAGCCTCCTCCATTGCGGTCTTATAGTAAGGGCCTCATCAGCCAGGTCTGCAGCTCTATCCAGGGTGTGCGGCATGCACTCTCCAACCCATTCCCGTATTTCTGAGGGGCACTTGTAAAGAAATTGTTGTATAAGAAATAGCTGTATAACATCTGCCATAGTGAAGGCGTCTTCTGCTTCCAGCCATCTCCGATATTCCTGGGACATCTTATGGGCATACATCCTAAACGATCCCCCCGTGGTGCATGGGAGGTCTGGGAATTGTGCCCTATGTGAGTCTGCAGTGATGGAATGGTATTCCAAGATAGTCCACTTTACAATGTTGTAATCCCGTTTCTGCTGTGAGTCAATCATGCGATAAGCCTCTGCCAGGCTTCCGTTCAGGAGTCCCACTAACAAACGCATCCAGCCACAGTGGGGCACCTCCATTACAACACACTGCTGCTTAAAGTCCTTGAAGAACCCCTCCACATCTCCAGAAGCCTCATCAAATGGCTTGAAGTCTGCCCGGGTGATCTATACAGGCTCCTGTATCGCTGGGTTTACACTCCAACACATATAACTCTCTCTGTCGGACTCCATTGCTTCTTGTCTCCTCTGTCCTCGGCGAGCAGCCTCCTCCTTATACTGCTGAGATACACTGGGGCCAAGAGCTGCCATCTCTTCTTCAAACCACACCAACCACTGGCTTTTTGGGGCGGGGATTCCCATCCCCAGTGCCTGTCTATCAGACATCTGGGAGGAGGCAGACTGGCTCTCACCCACAAGTAGATCAATTAAGGCTTCTATACTCAGTCCCTGGTAGCTCAGGCCCAGATCTTTGTCTCTCTCCTTTAGACTGGATGCAGTCCAGTTTCTGTACTCACTCTGTTGGTGGATCTCCATTAGGCTGCACTCTGTTGATTCCGCCGCTGCCACCAGTTGTCACGGGGTCCTTCTCCCATATCACACAATCAACAGAGCGAGAGATGGTTGTATAATCTAAAGAGCATTTATTCCAAGCAAATCGAATGGTCCATAACATAATCCACAAAACAGAGGGTAAAATTGTCCAGTAGTGGCATAAATGTCCCCGTCTCTCTGAGAAATCCCAGCTTCTCCCAGGGGATCAATCCTTCTCTCCTGAGGCTCTCAAACAGACTGACACATCCCCCCAGGTAAGCAAAGAGGTTAGGTGGATTCCACGCCCCCTCCTCCACACCTAGGGACATAAGCGCTTCAAGAAGCTATAACCTTGCACTACAGGGGGTGATTATCTACAGACAATATAATGTACCCATAAGTAGAGTTGAGCGGGATGCCAATAATCCGGGGCCGGCGGTTCATTAACAGACTTAAAAATAAGTCCGATCCGCTCCGGAATCCAGTGCCCATATAAGTGAATGGGGACCAGAATCCGGAGGTTAAAAACGTTTGTGGAGGGGCTAGGAGCGAGCGCAGCATACTCACCGAGGCGCTGTCATGGCGGCACACTTCTTCCGGGTCACGCTGTTACCTTCCGGAGCCGAAAATTCAATATTCATTGTTTTCCCCACCCACCGGCTCGTGTTGTTTGCAGCTAGACACGCCCCCACCCTGAGTAGCAGCGTGTCAGCGAGCTAACTGCAACCTATCACAGGTGCCTGGACGGCCGGCGGGCGAGGAAAGCAGTACAGTCTGTCGGTCAGTTCACGGTGGTAAAAATAAGCACTCGGCAGCACAGGTATAGCGCGCGGCTGCAGCCCCAGCTGTCGCTCTGTATCCGTGCTGTGTATACAGTGCCCAGAGTCACACGTGCGAGGCTGCCGGGTGCTGCCATGGCAGACTCGCGTGAGCCCCTCGCATGTGTGATTCCGGTGAAAGTAAAAAAAAAAAATTGACGTGTGGTTCCCACTATTTTCATCCCAAGCCAAGATAACGCCGGCCGGGGGCTGGTATATCCTCAGCTCGCAGCCGTCCGGTACTGCCGCATCTGTTAGATGTGACCATACCGGTGTGCGCTACTGGATCTTCCCGCTGGCGTGAGGTGGTGGCAGTCGGGGTAATAGCAGGGGTTAGCAGGGGCGCACGGCTGCTACTAAACCCTAGCTTTGTGTGATGGCACAGGCGTCTATCAGATACCTGCATCACACTAACCTGTAAGTGACAGTAAATAAACACAGACACAGAGAACAATCCTTTATTTGGAATAAAATACAAAACACACCCTGCTTCACCTCTTTATTAACCCCCAAAACCCTGCAGCTCCGACGTACCGTATTTTTCGGACCATAAGACGCACTTTTTTTCCCCCAAATGTTGGGGGAAAGTTGGGGGTTGCGTCTTATGGTCTGAATATAGGGCTGCGGCTGGGAATGAGGGTGCTGCGGGTCATCGGGGGCACGAGCAGGCAGCAGCAGCGCCTGCCGTGACCATGTGGGGCCCCGCTCATTACATATGCACGCCCATCCTCCCACCCATCTCTCAGCGCTGAAGCCGGCACTGACAGGTGGGCGGGAGGACGAGCAGGGACGCGCGCATAGCAAAGAGCCGGCCGCATGATCACCCCTGGCAATTACAGCCTGGAGTGATCATGTGCGGCTGTATTCACTGCCCCCCGTGCGTCATTACCAGCGCGGGGTTCAGTGAATCAGTACACTCACCCGTCCCCGTGTGTGGAGCCGCCCCCCTGCTGCACGCGATGACTTCCTGTCTGTGCCGGTCAGCTGATCTGTGCTGAGCTGGTCAGCTGATCGGCACAGACAGGAAGACATCGCGATGCAGCAGGGGAACGGCTCCACACACACAGGGTCAGCGTGCCAGAGAGGAAGATGTGATCGGCGCTGCAGGGAGTGAGGAAAAGGTGAGTATAAACGTTTATTTTTTTCTCTGTGCTATAGGATACAGGCCATATACCAGGATGGTATATGAGCACGATGGGGGCATATAGCAGGATGGTATATGAGCACGATGGGAGTATATGAGCAGGCAGGATGGGGGGGCATGTAAACAGGGATGGGGGGGGCATGTAAACAGGCTGGATGGGGGGGGCATGTGAACAGGCTGGATGGGGGGGGCAATGTGAACAGGCTGGATGGGGGGGGCATGTGAACAGGCTGGATGGGGGGGGCATGTGAACAGGCTGGATGGGGGGGGGCATGTGAACAGGCTGGATGGGGGGGGCATGTGAACAGGCTGGATGGGGGGGGCATGTGAACAGGCTGGATGGGGGGGGCATGTGAACAGGCTGGATGGGGGGGGCATGTGAACAGGCTGGATGGGGGGGGCATGTGAACAGGCTGGATGGGGGGGGCATGTGAACAGGCTGGATGGAGGGGGCATGTGAACAGGCTGGATGGGGGGGGCATGTGAACAGGCTGGATGGGGGGGGCATGTGAACAGGCTGGATGGGGGGGGCATGTGAACAGGCTGGATGGGGGGGGCATGTGAACAGGCTGGATGGGGGGGGCATGTGACACAGGCTGGATGGGGGGGGGCATGTGAACAGGCTGGATGGGGGGGGGCATGTGAACAGGCTGGATGGGGGGGGGCATGTGAACAGGCTGGATGGGGGGTGGGGGCATGTGACACAGGCTGGATGGGGGGGGGCATGTGAACAGGCTGGATGGGGGGGGGCATGTGAACAGGCTGGATGGGGGGGGGCATGTGAACAGGCTGGATGGGGGGGGGCATGTGAACAGGCTGGATGGGGGGGGGCATGTGAACAGGCTGGATGGGGGGGGGCATGTGAACAGGCTGGATGGGGGGGGGGCATGTGAACAGGCTGGATGGGGGGGGCATGTGAACAGGCTGGATGGGGGGGGCATGTGAACAGGCTGGATGGGGGGGGGCATGTGAACAGGCTGGATGGGGGGGGGCATGTGAACAGGCTGGATGGGGGGGGCATGTGAACAGGCTGGATGGGGGGGGGGGCATGTGAACAGGCTGGATGGGGGGGGGCATGTGAACAGGCTGGATGGGGGGGGGCATGTGAACAGGCTGGATGGGGGGGGGCATGTGAACAGGCTGGATGGGGGGGGGCATGTGAACAGGCTGGATGGGGGGGGGCATGTGAACAGGCTGATGGGGGGGGGCATGTGAACAGGCTGGATGGGGGGGGGCATGTGAACAGGCTGGATGGGGGGGGGCATGTGAACAGGCTGGATGGGGGGGGGCATGTGAACAGGCTGGATGGGGGGGGGCATGTGAACAGGCTGGATGGGGGGGGGCATGTGAACAGGCTGGATGGGGGGGGGCATGTGAACAGGCTGGATGGGGGGGGGCATGTGAACAGGCTGGATGGGGGGGGGGCATGTGAACAGGCTGGATGGGGGGGGGGGCATGTGAACAGGCTGGATGGGGGTTTATAGCAGGATCATATACAAGGCAGGAGGATCATTACCAGGATGGGGTACCTTAGTAGAGAATTTGGGGACATTACCCCCATAACAGTGTCAGCAGCAGATCCTCACCCTATAACAGTGTGTCATGACCACATTTTTTGCTTAAAGTTTTATTTTCCCATTTTCCTCCTCTAAAACCAGGGTGCGTCTTATAGTCCGGTGCGTCTTATAGTCCGAAAAATACGGTAATCCACAGGAGAAGTCCCACGCCGCTTCAGCTCTGCTACATCTGAATATCACAGAGAGCGGCACGACCGACCGCTCTCTGTGAGCTCCAGAGAATGAATGAGCTGCGCATTGAGCGGTGACATCACTCAGGTCATTTGCGATCACTGCTGGAAGTTCCCATGGTCCTTCATCTGTTATCACAGGTAACCTGACCTCAGGTGGAGGTCACTGAGTTCACAGACCTTTATCTCCTAGCAGAAAAATCGCAGTTTTTTTGGCCAAGAGATGCAGATTTTGGGCTGAAGTTTTTATACCAAATTCCTGCATCCAATCTACACCGGTGTTTTGACGCAATTATTTGCTGCGGTTTTTGCCACGGTTATTTTTCCACGATTGTTCTGAGTTTTTTTGCCAGGAGGTGCACACTTGGTGCTGAAATCGTCTGCACCAGCTTTCAGCACCAAATTTCCACCTGTGGCAGAATTTTTTTTATTTTTTTATTTTTTGGGGCCAAGGGATGCAAATTTGATGCTGAGATTTTTACACCATATTCCTGCATCCAATCTAGACCTCCTGGCAAAAAAACGCGGTGTTTTGACGGAATTTTTTGCCACGGTTTTTGCCGCGGTTATTTTTACCAGGAGGTGTAGATTGGGTGCTGGAATATTATGGTGTTAAAATGTAATGATCACACAATTTACATCCCTTGGTCCAAAAATTAAAAAGAAACAAACATTTAGATGCTGTTTTTGTGCGGTCTTGTGCCAGGAGGTGAAAATTTGGTGCAGGATTTTGGTGTATTACTTCACCAACAAATTTGCATCTCCTGGCAGAAAACGGTAATGAAATGGTTTTCATACTGCTGTTTTTTGGCTGTTTTTTGCCAGGAGATGCAGATGTGGGATAAAATTGCACACACATGCACACTCCTGTCAGAAGTGTGCAGCTGTGCCAGTGATGCGCTGTCAGACTCGTGCGGGTCTGACATGACATCAGACAGCACAGCCTGCTGCTGTCTGAACATGAGCGTTCATGTACCTAGAAACACATGCACGCTCCTGTCAGAAGTGTGTGCGGGTGATGCAATGTCAGACTCGTGTGGGTCTGACATCACCCGGCACAGCCTGCCACTGTGTGAACATGAACGTACATGTACCTAGAAAAACATGCACGCTCCTGTCAGACTCGTGCAGGTCTGACATGACATCACAAGGCACAGCCTGCCACTGTGTGAACATGAGCGTGCATGTACCTAGAAACACATGCACGCTCACGTCAGACTCGTGCGGGTCTGACATGATATCAGACAGCACAGTCTGCTGCTTTCTGAACATGTGCGTGCATGTACCTAGAAACACATGCACGCTCCTGTCAGATGTGTATGCGGGTCTGACATGACATCACACAGCACAGCCTGCTGCTGTGTGAACATGAGCGTGCATGTACCTAGAAGCACTTGTGCAAGTCATACACAAGTGTGACTCTGCCCTAATTACAGCGCAACTCCTAATCAAGACTGGCATGAACATAGCTGGTCTCGAGGAATCAAGGCATTTGTTGTCTCCCATCTTGACAAATCCACTATTAGGCCCTGTGCGCACTTGCCGGTTTTTGCCGCGGATTTCCTGCGGTTTTGCTGCATGTTTCACTGCATGTTATGTTCATAACATCTCTGCAGTGATTCACCAGCAAAACCTATGGGAAAAAAAAATGCTGTGCGCACTATGCGGATTTTGACAGCTGCATGTTTTGCTGCGGGATTTCCGCATCAAAAACAATTGCATATCACTTATTTTCCGCATGTCGCTGCGGAATTTCACTCCATTGTCTGCAATGTAATCGTGAAATCCCGCAGGGAAAAACGCAGGCTGCAAATTCTGTGCGGTTCATTGTGTTTTCCTGCGTTATTCCCTCCGGTATTTCGCGGTTTACCTGCGGTAATGTTCGTCGCTGCCCTGCAGTTTGCAGGGAAGTGATGTCATTTTTGACAGGAAGCGGAGCAGAGAGTAAACACACACATCACAGACTCAGACACAGAACACACACAGATCACACTCACACACAGACATATAGAAACACATAGAAAGCAAACGGACATATAGAAAAAAAAAACACGTGGGCTCCGCCGTATTTTTACCGTCCAGCCAAGGTAAGCACACAGCGGCGGCCCGGTACTCTCAGGCTGGGGAGGGCGAGGGGCAGGGTTAATGCCCCCCCTCCCACAGCCGAGACTATCAGCCCCGGGACTGTCGCATCCATTATGCGGCAGTCCCGTAGTGTCCCCGGCTCTTCCTGTTGCCGTGATGCAGTGGCAATCAGGGTAATATAAGGAGTTAATGGCGGCGGATCGCCGCCACTAAGTCGAGGCTTGATCATGGCAGCGTCTATGTGACAGCTGACATGATCAACCCGTAAGTAAAGTGAATAAGCACACACCGAAAAATCCTTTATTTTAAATAAAACACAAAAAAGCCCCTGGTTCACCCCTTTATTAACCCCCCCGAAACACACAGCTCTGGCGTAATCCACGTCCTCCGATGCTTGCATCCAGCCGCGTCTGACACACAGCGCTGAATGCAGCCTTGCAGCGAGACAGCAGAGGTAACCACAGGGAATTTCCCACGGCCGGTAATGTGAACACACTACCGACCGTGAGAAATGCAGCGTGTGCTCACAGGGACTCTATCTATCTATCCCTCTATCTATCTATCCCTCTATCTGTCTTCTATTCTTCTATCTGTCTATTTATCTATTTATCTGTCTGCTATCTATCTCAGAAGGAAATTACTGTTTTTTTTTTCCTTCAATGTGCTTTATTGCATGAATGCATTAAAGCACATGTACCAACCCGCATGCTGCAAAACCGCGGCAATACCGTGAACAATACCGCGGTAAAACCGCAGCAAACCACATGCGGTTTTCGGGTGCGGTTTGCCACGGTTTTTAACCGCGGGTGCGGTAATCTTTCAGACCTTGTGGAATTTTCTTAAGAAAATTCCGTTTTCCAGTGCGCACAGGGCCTTAGCCTTGGCTCAATAAACTGCATCAAAACTGAATGAAGGTTTAAAAGAAATTCGTGTAAAATCACCTTAAGGCTACATTCCTACAGTGAGGTTTTAATGCATTTTTGATATTGTAAAATTTTTGCACCCATTATGTTAATTAGGTTACTTGCGTTTTTTCCATTCTGTTTTTCTGTGCATGTTTTTGATGCTGTGGTTTTTGTCTCTTTTTAATGTGTCATGTGTCATGTTTTAAATAAAGCTACTTTGTATTTGAAACTTCCTGGTATTTGGCTTTAACAAAACTTTATTGACATTTTTAGGTGCAGGTTACATGTGTTTTTAATGCATTTTCATGGCGTGTGGTTTTTAGCTGTGGATTTTCTGTATTTAATGCAACTATATGGGGAAAATCTGCACAGAAAACTCAGCGTACCCGCAAGAGAAACTGACATGCTGCGGATCTGAAAAACCCTCCGTAGGTCAGATTATGCAGCATAAAAATGCGGAGTGGGCAGGAAATTTTTATAAATCCCATCTAGTTTGCTGGAACTGTAAGGCTATGTGTGCACTTAGCGTTTTTACCTGCATTTCCGCAGCGTTTTGAACGGCAGCGTTTTAAGGCCAAAAGGCATGCGTTTTGATTTTCATGCAAAGTCTATGGGAAATAGGGCTTTCTTGTGCGCACTTTGCTGTTAAAAACGCAGCGTTTTAGGTGCAGAAATTTTGGCAAAAACTCAGCGTTTAAAGAAGCAGCATGTCAAATTGTTTTTGCCATTTTGGCAGCGTTTTGCTAACATTGAAGTCAATGAGAAGTTGCAAAAAGCAAGAAACATCAAAATTCTAGCGTTTTACATGCTTTTTTGATGCAGAAAACATGCTTTTTGGACCAATTAATTGCATGCGTTTTTGACAAAATATTAATGGCATGATATGTCCCTTTACACACACATAGTCCGACAATTAAATTTATGAAAATCAATAAATAAATGTAATTTTAGGCATAATTATTATCACAAAGTTATCATTTTAATAAAATAAGCCATTTTTTGTTTGATAACAATCTTGATATTTGTTATCAATTTTTCCTTTTTTTTTATAGTGTTTGTATGTTTATACTTTGTTTGACATTATATTTTTAGTCAAAACGCATCTGATTTTAAGCAGTGAAAAACCATGTAAAACGCGTTAAAAACGCAAGCATATTTATAGCGTTTTTGTGGTCAAAACCAAATTTGACAAAGACAATTTCTGCCAGAGGATGTGTTTAGAACTGCAACTACCTCGACGCAAAGTGCGGACATAACCTAAAACGCGGCGTTTTTGACACAGCAAAAACACGTAGCATCTAAACCTTACCAGAAGCTCATTGTTGGAATGTAGCCTTAGGTTATTGTCACATGTTGTATTTTTATGCTTTTTTCTGCAGCAAAGCCTGCTCTCTTACCAGTAAAAAAAGCGTTGTTTTTTTCCTGCAAATTTGCTGCATTTTTCGTGAGTTTTTGCTACTTTTTTTGCTACATTTTTACTGCAGGCATTTTTGGTGTGTTATTTGTCTACAGTACATGTGTTTAAATAAAGTTAGTTTCATTCAGCAAAAACGCAGCAATAACGCAGCTGCATTTTCGCACTCATTGCTTTTAATGCTGAAATAAATCAGAAAAAACACTGAAAAATGGACATGCTGCTTCTTTCAGAAACACAATGTCTACTTGATTTTTTTTGCTGACATATCTTCATGAAATAACAATTTTAAAGAATGTTTTCCAAGGCCAGTTTCACATATCCGGCATTTTGCCACTTTGCTGGATCCGTTACACTCCAGTACAGTGCAATACAGTACAATGGCATCGCTGTCATGTGACCGGAGCATGTGACTGCAGCTTGCCGCGATGCCATTGTATTGTATTGCGCTGTACTGGAGTATGACGGATCTGGCAAAGCGGCAAAATGCCGGATGTGTGAAACCGGCCTAAGGCTACGTGCCCACTATCAGGGTTCACAGCGTTTTGGATGCAGAATATTTTCACTGTGCCCAAAACGCTGTATTGTACAGTACAAGCATAGTGGATGGGATTTATAGAAACTGTGTGTGTACGGCTCAAAGCAAAAACTGACCTGCAATGCGACCTCCCAAGCCACAGCATGTCAATTTATGTTGCAGAGACACAAGTGTCCTCTGCAGGGAGAACACAACGAGAGACCGCAACTGCCCGAGCCCTGTTCATGGGCACGGACTGCTGCAGTCTCCTGCAGAGGAGACTCGTGGCCCTACAAGTTAGGACTCGCTGCTTCCAGGACACAGCAAGTCCTGATCGTGTGCACATACCCTTAGACCGCCTTCACACGTCTATAGAAAACTTGGTACTAATATTAGTCAGTCTTTTTCATCAGTGTGTCATCCATATCTCCGTTTTACCATCATTGTGTCATCAGCGTTTTTCAAGAAATTACAAAGCTTCTCCTATACTTTACAATAGGTAAACACGTAAGCACACTGATGGCACGTGGATGCCATTCAAGTGTTCTATGACCATCTTTGTGATGTGCCTGTGTCGCGGGCGGAGGAGGGGACGCCGCGCTCTCCCACTGCTCGGGTCCGGCTGCCGCTGCTGCGGCCTCTGCTGCTCGGTGGCTCGAACGATGGGCCGGATCCCGGGGACTCGAGCGGCGCTCCTCGCCCGTGAGTGAATAGAAGTGTGTGCGGGTGATGCAATATCAGACTCGTGCGGGTCTGACATTACCCAGCACAGCCTGCCACTGTGTGAACATGAGCGTGCATGTACCTAGAAACACATGCACGCTCCTGTCAGACTCGTGTGGGTCTGACATGAGATCACATGGCACAGCCTGCCACTGTGTGAACATGAGCGTGCATGTACCTAGAAATACATGGCACCCCAAATAAAAATATAATATTTAGTGTAGGACTGCCCCATGGGATTTGCCGTGACGTTGGTGGGGTGGCTCAAAATATTGCAATGTTTTGCCAAAAATCTCTAATTTATCAACAAATACAGTATAGAAATCGTGCTGGCTCCTTCTCTTTGAATTTTTTTGGCAGGTGGTTAGCCTCCACCAGGCCGTGCACCCTTTTTTGGTTGTTCTATCTGTAAACTGGTCTAGCTATTGGTGACTGTTCACACACAGCCACCGGCCCTGTCCACAGGCTTTTTAATCTTAGCAGCACTTGCCTGGGCCTGTCCCGCCCACAGCTGTGACTCAGTCACAGGTACGGGAAGGAAAAGCACCAGGTAAGTGCTACCTCAAGCAGTTCTGCATACTTCCCAACTTTTAAAGAAGGGAAAGAGGGATAAAGTTTGCGGCAATTTTTAGGCCACACCCCTAACCACACCCATTTTACAAACGGCCACACCCATATCCACTCCCCATCTACACCCATCCAGCAAACTGAAACTGCAGAAGCTGTCCGTGATCGCTCTGAGCCACCACAGATCAGCAATGGGCAGAACAGGCAGAGAGTTAACTACAGGGTGTGCAGGCGGCTAGGACCCAGGAGGAGAGCTGAACAGGGAGTGCAGGCAGCTAGGACCCAGGAGGAGAGCTGAACAAGGTTTACAGCCAGCTAGGACCCAGGAGGAGAGCTGAACAGGGTGTGCAGGCAGCTAGGACCCAGGAGAAGAGCTGAACAGGGTGTGCAGGCAGCTAGCACCCAGGAGGAGAGCTGAACAGGGTGTGCAGGCAGCTAGGACCCATGAGGAGAGCTGAACAGGGTGTGCAGGCAGCTAGGACCCAGGAGGAGGGCTGAACAGGGTGTGTAGGCAGCTAGGACCCAGGAGGAGGGCTGAACAGGGTGTGCAGGCAGCTAGGACCCAGGAGGAGGGCGGAACAGGGTGTGCAGGCAGCTAGGACCCAGGAGGAGGGCGGAACAGGGTGTGCAGGCAGCTAGGACCCAGGAGGAGGGCTGAACAGGGTGTGCAGGCAGCTAGGACCTAGGAGGAGAGCTGAACAGGGTGTGCAGCTAAGGGTATATTCACATATCAGGTTTTTGCTGTGCGGCACAATCCGGCGTCTTGCGGGAAAAACGCATCTGGTTTTTTTTTGCCGCCGGGTGTGGTTTTCCCTCATAGACTTTTATTAGCGCCGGATTGTGCCGCATGTACTTGCGTTTGATCCGGTTTTTGCCTGATGCGGCAAAAATCGTCACTCCGGCGGCCGCACAGGATGCAGAGAGGAACGTTTTTTGTCAGCGGAAAAAAATGCCTAGCGCCGGGTGCGGCATGGTGCATAATGAAAGTCTATGCGAGCCGGATACGGTGTCATACTTCAAATGCCAGAAGCATGTACCGTATCCGGTTTTTACTTCTGAGCATGCCCAGAAGTGATATAAATTCATTGCTTGTCAGAAAATCAATCAATCACTCACTCTCTCTCAAACGCTCTCACTCACTGACTGACTCACTGACTCCTTCACTCACTCTCACCCACTCACCGATCACCGGCGCAGGGCTGCACGGCTGTCACACTGCTCCGACGGCTTCTCCTGATTTGAAAATGCCGGCCGCTCATTATTCAATCTCGTATTCCCTGCTCTCCCCGCACACCGGCGCCTATGATTAGTTGCAGGCAGACACGCCCCCACGCTGAGTGACAGCTGTCTCACTGCAACCAATCACAGCCGCCGGTGGGCGGGTCTATATTGTGCAGTAAAATAAATAGATAATTACAAGAAAAACGGCATGCGGTTCCCCCCAATATTGATACCAGCCAAGATAAAGCCACACGGCTGAAGGCTGGTATTCTCAGGATGGGGAGCTCTACGTTATGGGGAGCCCCCCAGCCTAAAAATATCAGCCAGCAGCCGCCCGGAATTGCCGCATCCATTAGATGCTACAGTCCCGGGACTCTACCCGGCTCTTCCCGAATTGCCCTGGTGCGGTGGCAATCGGGGTAATAAGGGGTTAATCATGGCAGGCGTCTATGAGACACCCCCAATGATTAACCTGTAAGTGAAAGTAAATAAACACATACACCCAAAAAAAATCCCTTATTTGGAATAAAAGACAAAAAAACACCCTCTTTCACCATTTTATTAAAATCAGCAAATACCCCTCCAGGTCCGACGTAATCCACAGAAGTCCCACGACGCTCTCAGCTCTACTACATGAAGCTGAAAGGAACGGCAGTAGAACACCGCCTCTCTCTAGCAGCTCCACGCAGCAACTGAAGGGAGTTGCGCTGTCAGCGGTGACGTCACTGAGGTAATGCCGGGTTGTGTGCGGTGAAGATGCATGCAGGGTAGTGCCAGCGTGTGCGGTGATAATGCGTGCTGGGTAGTGCTGGCGTGTGCGGTGATGATGTGTGTGAGGTAGTGCCTGCCTGTGCGGTGATGATGCGTGCTGGGTAGTGCTGGCGTGTGCTGTGATGATGCGTGTGAGGTAGTGCCTGCCTGTGCGGTGATGATGCGTGCTGGGTAGTGCTGGCGGGTGCGGTGATGATGCGTGTGAGGTAGTGCCTGCCTGTGCGGTGATGATGCGTGCTGGCGTATGCGGTGATGATGCGTGTGAGGTAGTGCCGGTATTTGTGCAGTGATGGTGGGGTCTCTGTCTCTCTCTCAGCATAACAAAAAAAAACAAAAAAACGGATCCGTCGCATCAGTTTTTTCACAGTCTGAGATGGATCCGTTACATCAGGCATAAACCGGATTGTGCCTGATTGGAAAAAACTGATGTGTGAACTTCGCCTAAGGCCCCCTTCACACTTCCGTGAAAAACACGCCGTTTTTCGGGTCCGTATCCCGTTTTTGTGTCCGTTTTTATGGTCCGTGTGGCATCTGTGTGAATTGCGTATGCTAGCCATGTTTGTGTGCAGAACGTCTGTGTGTGCGTGTGGAATTAACGTGTATGTGTACATGGAATGTCCGTGTGGAATGTCCGTGTGTGTGATGCACAATGTCGTTTAAAAATGTCGGCTGACAGCCGACAGAGTTGCGCGATGAGAATGAACTCGGGTGAACTTCACCCGACTTCATCCTCATACCGCGGCTCTGTCTGTGTCGAGTACTGATTAGCGGTCACCTGTGAAGGATTCACCGGTGACCGCTAATCCCCTGAGTGACTGAAGTTTCCCCCCCTCTCTCATACTCACCGATCCCTGATCCCGCTGCACGGCGTTCACACTGGTGCGGCGGCTTTTACTATTTTGAAAAAGCCGGCCGCTCATTGAACAATCTCGTATTCCCTGATTTCCCCGCCCACCGGCGCCTATGATTGGTTGCAGTGAGACACGCCCCCACGCTGAGTGACAGGTGTCTCACTGCACCCAATCACAGCAGCCGGTGGGCATGTCTATACTGTGCAGTAAAATAAATAAATAAATAATTAAAAAAAACGGCGTGCGGTCCCCCCCAATTTTAATGCCAGCCAGATAAAGCCATACGGCTGAAGGCTGGTATTCTCAGGATGGGGAGCTCCACATTATGGGGAGCCCCCCACCCTAACAATATCAGTCAGCAGCCACCCAGAATTGCCGCATACATTATATGCGACAGTTCTGGGACTGTACCCGGCTCTTCCCGATTTGCCCTGGTGCTTTGGCAAATCGGCGTAATAAGGAGTTAATGGCAGCCCATAGCTGCCACTAAATCCTAGATTAATCATGTCAGGCGTCTCCCCGAGATTCCTTTCATGATTGATCTGTAAGTTACACTAAATAAACACACACACCTGAAAAATCCTTTATTAGAAATAAAAAACACACATATTCCCTGGTTCAACAATTTAATCAGCCCGAAAAAGCCCTCCATGTCCGGCGGAATCCAGGATGGTCCAGCGTCGCATCCAGCTCTGCTGCATGCAGGTGACAGGAGCTGCAGCACACACAGCCACTCCTGTCAGCTCCACGCGGCAAATGAAGAGTGCCGCGTGATCAGCTGAGCTGTCACTGAGGTTACCCGCTGTCACTGGATCCAGTGACAGCGGGTAACCTCAGTGACAGCTCAGCTGATCGCGCGGCTCTCTTCATTAGCTGCGTGGATGTGACAGGAACAGCGGTGTGTGCTGCAGCTCCTGTCACCTCCATGCAGCAAAGCTGGATGCGACGCTGGAGGTCCGTGGATTTCGCCGGACATGGAGGGCTTTGTCGCGGTTAATAAATTGGTGATGAGGGACTTTGTTAGTGTTTTTTATTTCTAATAAATGATTTTTTCAGTTGTGTGTGTTTTTTAACCGTCACTTACAGATTAATCATGGAAGGTATCTCGGGGAGACGCCTGACATGATTAATCTAGGACTTATTGGCAGCTATGGGCTGCCAATAACTCCTTATTACCCCGATTTGCCAACGCACCAGGGCAAATCGGGAAGAGCCGGGTACAGTCCCAGAACTGTCGCATATAATGTATGCGGCAATTCTGGGCGGCTGCTGACTGATATTGTTAGGGTGGGGGGCTCCCCATAACATGGAGCTCCCCATCCTGAGAATACCAGTCTTCAGCCGTATGGCTTTATCTGGCTGGCATTAAAATTGGGGGGGACCGCACGCCGTTTTTTTTAATTATTTATTTATTTATTTTACTGCACAGTATAGACACGCCCACCGGCTGCTGTGATTGGGTGCAGTGAGACACCTGTCACTCAGTGTGGGGGCGTGTCTCACTGCAACCAATCATAGGCGCAGGTGGGCAGGGAAAGCAGGGAATACGAGATTGTTTAATGAGCGGCCGGCTTTTTCAAAATAGTAAAAGCCGCCGCAGCAGTGTGAATGCCGTGCAGCGCCGCGCCGGTGATCGGGGAACGGTAAGTATGAGAGGGGGGGAAACTGACCGACAGACTGTGAGAGAGGGACAGACAGACAGAGAGACCGACAGAGAGACCGACCGACAGACTCAGGGAGATTGCCGACATACACAGAAATAGAAAGAATGGCCGACATCACTAGAAATAAAAACATCAAACGGACACGGACTATAGGTAGATGCATACGTGTTTACTAACGTGTGTGCACATACCCATAGACTTTCATTGTGTCCACGTGTGCGTGCTCCGTGCAGATAACGGACATGCATCCGTGAAAAACGCAAACACATACGGATCACGGACACGCACATACGGACATAATGAAATAACGCACGTGTGACCACAATCATAGATTAACATTGGTGCATGTTTGTCCGTGTCTCCGGTATATACGGAAACGGAACAAACACGCACGTGTTTCACGGACGTGTGAAGGGGGCCTAAGATGCAGCAGCTCTGAGGGCAGGAGATCATGTGGACGGTAGCTGATAGAAGCATTGGCAATGCTTCTATCTTTGCATATTACCGGCCAGTGCTGTGCACCTGCAGGAGAGGAAACAAGTGGTAAGTACACACTGTCTTCTCCCCAATGTCCTGATCTACTGTGGTGTGTGCCTGCAGCACTGAAAGGCAAACACTGCACACACGATAGATCAGGACACAAACACACGGGAGTCATGACTCGCCCACCCCAGGGCTATGGGACACCCGGTGCCGGGCCGGACTAGTCCGGTGGTAGTCAGTGGTGGCTGGGCCCGGCTCCGTGGCCCTTGTGGGTGTCAGTAGAATATGGCTTGATGATAAATAAAGTTTGTGTTCGTGACGCCACCTGTGGTATGCGGCTATTAAGCCGCCGCTGCTGTGTAAGGCCTCTGAGGTGATGAAGTGGCAGCAATGATGATACTGCTTCCCACAGGTGGAGCAATGCCCCGGGGCACTGTTGGTGCTTGCGAGAGTCTATGGTGTAGTGGAAGTCTAAGCAGCTAGAATAACAGAGACCACTCCAAGGGTGCCGTTCAAGTTCTTTTACTCACAATTCTTGCTTGGGCCCGCAGGAGCCCTTGGACTGCTGGGACCACTGTCAGGGACCTCCGTCGTTTCTGGGTGATTCTTGAAGCGAAACCCGGTGCCCTTCTCTTAAGTGTCTCTATCTTCTGCTGTCTTCCTAAGCCTTGCCTTTTATAGGGTAAATCTGGCTTGGCCTCCACAACAGCCTCCGGGCTGTCGGGTCACCTGTCGGCTGATTACCCCTTTTCTAGAGGTGCTGCTGTGGGCTGTGGCCCGGGGAGTTTACAACTTTCCCTGGGCCTCGGTTTTTACTGTTTGGAGTTGATTTTGCACTCCTCCGGTTTCTAGGGACCGTCCCCTGTTGCAGCTTGATCCCTCCACCGATGTTCCTGTGGAACAGGCCACCGCAGCTCTACAGCTACCCGTGGCCCTGGGACCCCTTCTGTTCTCTGCTTGGTGCACCTGGACCCTCTGAGTCCCAGGATCTTCACCAGGAAGCGTCTCTTTCTTTCCTTAGCTCCTGACTGACTTGGAGCTCTTTTTCCTTTCACTTCTCCTCCTTGCCTGCCTCCGGCAGGCCTCCTCCTCCTTCCCCACTCTCTCTCTAACTCCTTCTGACTCAACTAGACCTTCCTTTCTGTGTCTGCACTCTTGTGGCTCCTCCCACCTCCCCAGTTGCTCTGATCTACCCTATAGCAGCAGGGATGGGTCTTACGGCCCCTCCCAGCATGCAGCATGGGAGGTTTTCTGCCACTATCCCTGGTCCCAGTGTGTTCCTAGCAATGGGTGTAGTGTGGATTTACCAGGGGACCGGTGTTCACTCCCTTCCTCACCCAGAATGGGGCATCACACCGCTGATGGGGTGCAATGACCTGTGGCGACGGAAGCCTCAGGGGCGCCACAGTCACAGAAACAGCTAGAGGAGCACAGGCTCCGGACCAGAGGGGAGAAGGGGGGGAGGGAGGGGAGGGAATCAGCGCTGGGGAGATTCATTACCTTAGCAGCAGCAGCACAGAGACTAGCGCGCTCTGACACGTGTTAGGATGGTAGGAGGGAAAAGCAGCGAGGCGGGGAGAGAGTGGGTGGGCGGAGCCACGGGATACGGACCTCCCGCCCGTGGCAACGGGACAAACTCTGCAAAGCGTGATAGTCCCGCTGTATCCGGGACGGTTGGGAGGTATGGTTCTGCATTTGATGTATGAGGCCATATGGCACCCCAAACAAAATATAATATTTAGTGTAGGACTGCCCCATGGGATTTACCGTGACGTTGGCGGGGGGGCTCAAAATATTGCAATGTTTTGCTAAAAATCTCTAATTTATCAACAAATACAGTATAGAAATCGTGCTGGCTCCTTCTCTTTGAATTTTTTTGGCAGGTGGTAGCCTCCACCAGGCCGTGCACCCTTTTTTGGTTGTTCTATCTGTAAACTGGTCTAGCTATTGGTGACTGTTCACACACAGCCACCGGCCCTGTCCACAGGCTTTTTAATCTTAGCAGCACTTGCCTGGGCCTGTCCCGCCCACAGCTGTGACTCAGTCACAGGTACGGGAATGAAAAGCACCAGGTAAGTGCTGCCTCAAGCAGTTCTGCATTTGATGTGTGAGGCCATATGGCACCCCAAACAAAATATAATATTTAGTGTAGGACTGCCCCATGGGATTTGCCGTGAAGTTGGCGTGGTGGCTCAAAATATTGCAATGTTTTGCCAAAAATCTCCAATTTATTAACAAATACAGTATAGAAATCGTGCTGGCTGCTTCTCTTTGAATGAGCGTGCATGTACCTAGAAATACATGCACGCTCCTGTCAGACTCGTGCGGGTCTGACATGACATCACACAGCACAGCCTGCTGCTGTCTGAACATGAGCGTGCATGTACCTAGAAACACATGCACGCTCCGGTCAGATGTGTGTGCGGCTGTGCTGCGATGTCAGACTCGCGGGAGTTCCTCACAAGTGTGACTGGTGCCTAAGATAAACCGCATGCGTTTTTTTTAAAATTTAAATAAATAATTTAAAAAAAGAATGACGTGCGTTCCCCCCAATTTTCATTCCCAGCCATGATAACGCCGGCTGAGGGCTGGTATATCCTCAGCCCGCAGCCGCCCGGTATAGCCGCATCTATTAGATGTGGGCATTCCGGGGCGATATCGGCTCATCTTGATTGCCCTGGTGTGGTGGCAATCAAGGTAATAGCAGGGGTTAATAACAGCGCATGGCTGCTATTAAACCCCAGGTTTGTGATCGCACGGGCGTCTGTGAGATACCCGCATCATAAACCTGTAAATGACAGTAAATAAACAAGACACAGAGAAATCCTTTATTTGGAATAAAATACAAACACCACCTGCTTCACCACTTTATTGCCCCAACACAGTTCTCCAGCTCCGGCGTAATCCACACGAGATCCAGCGAAGACACATACAGCTCTACTATATGTCAGAGTGAGCAGCCATAGAGCACGGCTGCCCGCTCTGAGTGCAGCCTATTACTGACCGTGATAAGCAATGACTGCACGGCAGAGACTGTCACAGGCTGGGGGGCGCGTCAGCCAGGAACCAATCACAGCTGAGAGGACGGCCGGTGGGCGGGGAAAACATGCAAAGCTGTGTGATTGCGTGCACAGCACAGGAAGTGAAAGTGCGACCCGGAAGCAGTGTGTCGCCATGACACAGAGTCTCTGTAAGTATGAAACGCTCATTTATTTATTGTTTTTTCAGTTTTATTAATTGCCGGTTCCGAATCGTGCAGCTGGAATCCCGCCCCATATCGGGCCCGGAAATAGTGCTGAAACCGCGCGGATCCGGACAGTTACAGTCCGGGCCCGCTCAGCACTACCCATAAGCAGTACAAATAATGGACAGTTAACCACGCCTAAACATGAACCCACACAAAATGGTACATGACCCACAATATCCCACCATCACACCCCACACTGCGCCCATGAATTCAAATATGTACTATACCATTACTAAACTATTAGCCACGTGCCATTCAAAATATAAACTGAAAAGCCAGCACTGTGCACCCCATTAAATTATCACTCCAGGATTTGATTTTTTTCTGTACTGGAGTGATGCTTTTAATCTAACATCCCTGCCCCTACTCTTATATATACATACCCTCCAGAGTTTTCACCTTTTTTCTGCGTCGCTCCAGTCCTGCAGCGCCATCTTGTGACCGCAACTTCTTACTGGCTCGAAGTCAGAAGTTACATGACAAGCTCTCAATGCTAGTCCATTACAGGCAGAACGATGCTCTCATAGACGTATATTGAAGAATGTCCTTGCACTTGCTCCATGACACATTGGAGCGATCCAGCAGGTCAAACTTGCAGGAGACAGAGAGGAGTAGCGCTGACAACAGATGACGATGCCGGAGGGTGTGTAAAAGAGAAGGGGCAGGGGATTTAGATTAGAAGTACCACTCCAGCAATTAAATAAAAAATTCACTGAAGTGGTCCTTTAACTATAATTTCCATCGCTTAATAAATATAAATGAATTTGTTTTTGTGACTCTCCCTCCAATTCACTCTAAGGTTATGTGCACGTGTGTTTTTGCCACATAGATTTATTGTGGAAAATATGCAACGTTTTACAATACAAGCAAAGTGAAGGAGATTTCTGAGTTCTCATGCACATTGCTTATTTTTTCCTTGCAGATTTGCAGCAGATTAAAATCTGCAGCATATCAGTTCTTGCAGTGTTTTTGCAGCGTATATTACCAATACTAATGCGTGGGGAAAAAAACACAACAAAAATGCATATTTTATGCAGTTTTTTCTTGCCAACACATCAGAATTTCCAGCAGAGTTTTCTGCTGCAAATCCTGAACCGTACACATACTAGTGTATCTCAATGAATTAGAATATCATCAAAAAGTTAATTTATCTCAGTAATTCAATACAAAAAGGGAAACACATCTAATATATAAAGCTGAGTGTATGTATGTGTGTATGTATGTGTGTGTGTGTGTGTGTGTGTGTGTGTGTGTGTGTGTGTGTATGTCCGCTAAAGGAATCTGCACCGTCGCATTTACAATCACAAAATTTTGCACAGATGCCTCATGTGACTCAGGGAACGTCATAGACTATGTTTTGACAAGAAAATTTAACCCCACGCTTTACAGTTACTCTCCAAAAAACCTGCGTCCATTAAACTGAATGGAGCTGCAAGCTACAGGCTATTAATAGGAGCTATGATTGGTTGCTATAGGAACAAAGGACATTCATAGTATAAGAAGCTTATGTGTGAGGTAATATGATGTCGGTGGAGAGACAGACAGACAGACACAGACTGAGAGACAGACAAACAGGCACAGACAGATAAAGAGGCACACAGGGAAAAAGACAGAGAGAGAGAGACAGATAGTAAAAAAAAGACAGACAGAAAGAGACAGACAGAAAGACACACAGGGAAAGAGACAGACAGATGCAGACAGGGAAAGAGACAGAGAGAGACAGACAAGGAAAGAGACAGACAAAGATAGATGGGGAAAGAGACAGACGGGGAAAGAGACAGACCTGTAAAGAGTCAGACGTGGAAAGAGTCAGACAGGGAAAGAGACAGACGGAGAACGAGACAGACGGGGAAAGAGACACACCTGCAAAAAGACACACCTGGAAAGAGACAGACCTGGAAAGAGACAAACCTGGAAAGAGACAAAACTGGAAAGAGACAGACACGGAAAGAGACAGACAGCAAAAGAGTCAGACAGAGAGACAAAGCAAGACAGGGAAAGACGGGGAAAGAGACAGACCGGGGAAAGAGACAGACCGGGGAAAGAGACAGATGAAGACAGACAAGGAAAGAGACGGACAGGGAAAGAGACAGACAGGCAAAGAGACAGACAGCAAAAGAAACAGAGAGAAACAAAGACAGACAGGGAAAGACGGGGAAAATGACAGATGGGGAAAGAGACAGACCGGGGAAAGAGACAGATGGGGAAAGAGACAGACAATAAAAGAGATAGACAAGGAAAGAGACAAATGAGGAAAAAGACAGACAAGGAAAGAGACAGACGGGGAAAGAGATAGACGGGGAAAGAGACAGACCGGGGACAGAGACAGACCGGGGACAGAGACAGACGTGGAAAGAGTCAGACGTGGAAAGAGTCAGACGTGGAAAGAGTCAGACGTGGATAGAGTCAGACGTGGATAGAGTCAGACGTGGATAGAGTCAGACGTGGATAGAGTCAGACATGGAAAGAGTCAGACATGGAAAGAGTCAGACGTGGAAAGAGTCAGACGTGGAAAGAGTCAGACGTGGAAAGAGTCAGACGTGGAAAGAGTCAGACGGGGAAAGAGGAGTCAGACGGGGAAAGAGGAGTCAGACGGGGAAAGAGGAGTCAGACGGGGAAAAAGTCAGACGGGGAAAGAGACAGACAGACACAGAGAGAGAGAGACAGACACAGAGATAGAAAGAGACACAGACACAGAGATAGACAGAGAGAGAGAAAGAGACAGACAGAGATAGAGACAGACAAAAACAGAGATAGAGAGAGACAGAGAGACAGAGACAGACAGAGAGATAGACACAGACAGACACACAGAGACAGACAGGTAAAGAGACAGAGAGACAGACAGACAGAGACTGGGAGAGAGACAGAGAGACAGTTACTATCCCGGGCAACTCCCGGGTAGTACAGCTAGTATATTATATAGAGTCATTACACACAGAGTGATATATTTCAAGTGTTTATTTCTGTTAATGTTGATGATTATGGCTTACAGCCAATGAAAGCCCAAAAATCAGTATCTCAGAAAATTAGAATATTATATAAGACCAATTGAAAAAATGATTTTAAACTCAGTAATGTTGGCGTACTGAAAAGCATGTACAGTAAATGCACTCAATACTTAGTCAGGGCACATTTGCATGAATTACTGCATCAATGCGGCGTGGCATGGAGGCGATCAGCCTGTGGCACTGCTGAGGTGTTATGGAAGCCCAGGTTGCTTTGATAACAGCCTTCAGCTCGTCTGCATTGTTAAGTCTGGTGTCTCTCATATTCCTCTTGACAATACTCCATAGATTCTCTAAGGGGTTTAGGTCAGGCATGTTTGTTGGCCAATCAAGCACAGTGATACTGTGGTTGTTAAACCAGGTATTGGTACTTTTGGCTGTATGAACAGGTGCCAAGTCCTGCTGGAAAATTAAATTTCCATCTCCAAAAAGCTTGTCGGCAGAGGGAAGTGTGAAGCCCCAGAGCTATGGGGTACTTGGTTCCGGGCCACATATGTACGGGGATGCTGTGTCACGGTTGTGTAACGGTCGATGCCCAGTTCTGTGACCCTGGGGGTCGCTTTTTAATGGGGAATATGTACAGGGGAGATAAAAGAGTTAATATTGTGACGCCACTTGTGGGTTGCGGCTATGGTGATGGAACCGCCGCTGCACATCTGTTACCACTGGGGCTGATGGTGGTGGCAGCTTGGATGGTAGGCCCTCTGCAAGTAGGGCCAGGTCCCAGGGAGTGTATGGTGGGATCCGGTGCAGAAAGAAGGGAGACCACACAATGTGGATGCAGTGCAACTTCCGTTTTTACTCACGGTGATGTTGAGTTCATGCACTGAGGACGGCTGGTTCACACCCCTGGTCCCTTTTGTCCCAGTGCCAGTGTGATGACTGGGTAGTCTCTTTCTCGGCACCTCTTACTGGTTGGTAGGACCCCGTAGCTTGGAGCGTTTGTGGGTCCCTTAGTGTCTGTTGGCAGTCTCTCGTCCGTACAGCGGGCAGTGTGAACCCTGTAGGGTCGGTGTTCAGTTCCGGTCCCTGGCTCAATCCTTACTGCTGGTGCCCCCGGATGCTTGGGTCAGTGAGGTCCGTGAAGGTCCCCTCACTGTGCAGGTCTTTGTCAGGTTCCCTGAAGCTGTCGCCTAACCTAGGGCTCAGTGCCCCATCGGTGCTTTGGTTCCAGAGGTACCTGGCTGTACCCTCCCTGGCAACTACTCTCCTAGGCCACCAAGGTCACTGCTATATGACCCCGTCTGGAGACACGTCCGTCCCCTTCAATTGTCACTACCGGACTCTACTGTCTGACTGTTTGAGTCTCTGTCCCCTCCCACCTGTTTGCCGTCTAGTGGACTGGACTGGCTCTACCTCTGGGTGGCCATCCATTGGGTCCCGGACTAGTCAGTCATCCATAACTGGGAGTGGGAATCTGGGGCTGTTATGTGTTTTGGTGGTACCGATGTAGCGCCCCTGACTACTTCAGGGTGCTACAGGGAACTCCATCCTGTACCCCAGGGTGCAGGGCCTACCCGCATGGTTCCAGGTTCCCATCAACAGTGTCACTGACATCCGCACTACAAATCCCAACCACAACTCACGCCAGGGCTGGACAGACACACCAGTGGGTTGGTCAAGTTGCAGCACGGCTGCCCACCTAGGGGTCAGGCAGACTGGTGAGAGGGGAGACGGCGAGAAGAGAGTTGGCTCTCAGAGAGTGAGGAGCAGGGGAGATGTAGCTCCCAGGGTGGCGACGGGTTGTGTCTCAAACTGTGGTCCGGGACCACAGGAGTCGGGGACCGGTATCAGGAACACTGGACAGGAGTGTAACGGACGCAGTCTAAGAGGACTGTTAGCACCAGAAAGCCAAGCCCCCTTACTCGTACCGAGCACGGCGGGGTACAAAACCCTAGATCAGGGAAGAGCTTCAAGCGCCTTGGTAATTAACCTGTGCAGGATAGTCTCTTTTTGAACTTTCTCCAAGAGCTCAGAGATTGGAGGCATCAGCAGAATGCAGGGGATAGGGCTCTCCAAAATACACAACACACTAAAATCCCAAGTGCCAGTCACCAAAAGCCCAGCTGCCATACACACAGGTAGCGGTGCCACAACTGTCAATCAAATTGTGCACAGAGGCAGGGCTCCGGACTTACCAAGTGACACTGGTAGGAGCGGGACCTGAACGGGCTCCCCCCGTTAGAGAATGCGGTGCCTAGAGACTTTGGTTTACCATCTGTGTGAGTGCCTGCTCATTCCACCTGATCCAGCACCACGACTACCGCAGTGAGTAATCTGCCCCCTGCACCCTGCTTCCCGAGACCAAGCCACCCGTTCAACAAATACCCACTATCCGGTGCCTTCCCTACCTGCGGAGGGACTGACACCTGGCTGCCCCACACCATCTGCCCCGGTACTCTCATCGGCAGAGGCGGTACTACCCTTTACCGCAACTCGCAGGTGGCGTCACGAACATTCATCCCCTGTAAATATCCCCTTACATTTGAAGTTGCCGCAAGCCCCCGGGTCCAGAGACCCTCGAGCCACAGCAACCCCGGATCCGAACAGTTCGACTGCTGCTGGGGCGGCACACCGGCACTAATCTTCCAAGTCCCTGAGGGTAGGCCCTGCATCTCTGTCAGGATGCAGTACCTAGTAGTGCCCTGAGGGTTTCTGGGGTGCTACAGAAGCATGAAGTGTTCTAAAATTTACTGGTAGATGGTTGCATTGACTTTGGTCTTGATATAAACACAGTGGACCTTCACCAGCAGATGACATGGCTCCCCAAACCATCACTGATTGTGGAAGCTTCACACTAGACTTCAAGCAGCTTGGATTGTTTGCCTCTCCACTCTTCCTCTAGACTCTGGGACCATGATTTCCAAATGAAATGCAAAATTTACTTTCATCTGAAAACAACACCTTGAACCGCCAAGCAACAGTCCAGTTCTTTTTCTCCTTGCCCTAGGTAAGACGCTTCTGGTGTTGTCTATTAGTCATGAGTGGCTTGACACAAGAAATGCGACAGTTGTAGCCCATGTCCTGGATATATCTGTGTGTGGTGGGTTTTGAACCACTGACTTCAGCAGCAGTCCACTCCTGGTGATCTCCCCCAAATTTGTGAATGGCCTTTTCTTAACAGTCCTATCAAGGCTGTGGTTACCCCGGTTACTTATGCACCTTTTTCTACCACACTTTTTCCTTCCACTCAACTTTCCATTAATAAGCTTGAATACAGCACTCTGTCTTGAATACAGCCTGCTTCTTTAGCAATTACCTTTTGTGGCTCACCCTCCTTGTGGAGTGTGTCAATGACTGCCTTCTGGACATCTGTCAAGTCAAAAGTCTTCCCAATAATTGTGTAGCCTACTGAACCGGACTATGGAACCATTTTAAACGCTTAGGAAGCCTTTGAAGGTGTTTTGTGGTAATTATTCTAATTTTCTGAGATAATGACTTTTGGGTTTTCATTGGTTGTAAGCCATAATCATCAATATTAACAGAAGTAGACATTTGAAATCGATCACACTGTTTGAATTACTGAAATAAATTAACTTTTTGATGATATTCTAATTTATTGAGGTGCACTTGTAGTCTTGGTCCCTGTCCTGTGTTCTCCTTCCCATTGATTCTGAGTAATTATTAGCATTATAATAAATTAAGGAGTGGAAGACATTATTAGGGTCTTATAATGGATTGGGGGGTGGGAGAGGATGATATCATGTACTTGGACTTGGAACCCAACCTGCATGTTGGCCAGATATAGCAGGCATTGCAATACAGCTAGCAAGAGGAACGACATTGATTCAGTTAAAGTAAAATTTTAAAAACATTCTGACTCCTGAACTAGGACAGCCTATGCATTCAGTGTGATGCCTAACTAAATGGAAAATGGGTTGATGCAAACGTTTGGGCAACCAGAATGGTTAGTACCTAGTAACACCCTCTTTGGTAAATATGACAGCTTGTTAACATTTTTTGTAGCCTGCCAAGAGTCATTCAATTCTTGTTTGAGGGATTTTCATCCATTCTTCCTTGGAAAAGTCTTCCAGTTCTGTGAGATTTCTGAGTTGTCTTGCATGCACTGCTCTTTTGAGGTCTAGCCATAGAGTTTCAATGATATTCAGATCAAGGGACTATGAAGGCCATTCTAAAACCTACAGCTTGTGAATTTTGAGGTAGTCTATTGCGGATTTTTATGTGTGCTTACGAGCACTATCGACTTGTAGAAGCCATTCTCTTTTCAACTTCAGCTTTTTTTTTTACAGATGGTGTTATGTTTGCATCAATAATTTGTTGGAATTTTATTGAATCCATTCTTCCATCTGCCCTTGAAATGTGCTCTGTACCATTGGCTACAACAAAACCCAAAAGCATGATTGATCTGTTGCGGGCAGGGAACAGACCACAGCAGGGGGGCTGCTCGAGTCGCTCGGATCCGGGGTTGTGGCGGTGGCTCGAGGGGAAGCCAAACCCAGGCCTGAGCACCTGTCCATCACCCGCAAGTGAAAAAGGGGGATTTGTTATATAGGGGAGGTTTTGTCAGTGACGCCACCCGTGGGTTGTGGTGATTGTTGGTGACACCGCCACTGCCCTGGTATGGGGTGCCCGGGGCTGATGGAGAGGGGCAGCAGGATGGTATCCCCTCCAAGGGTAGGGGAGGCGTCATCCCAGGTGTCGGTGAGATAGAGTGATCGGGCACAGTCTGCGGGGATGGACCGGATGGTACCGGTGTACTCATTGTTTTGAATAAAGTCACACAGAGTCCAGATATTAAACAAACTGACGGTAACCGGTAGCCTCCGGAGGGGTATGCTCGGTCCCGCACACCAGTGGATAGAACAGGGGCCCTTACTCCTTGCACTTTAGGTTGCTGTCTTACGCCCTATCCCCCTCGCTGGGCTTCCGTCTCGCTCTATCTGAGCTATTAGTAGGACAAGACTTGGAATCTTGTTCCCGGCTGGTTAATTGGAGAGGGGCTTGCAACCTTCCTCGCCCTAGGGTCCAGGCACCCCAACTGTGCACAGCCTTCGGACCGGATTCCCGCTGTCAGCACCGGCAGGCTACAACCCTGCTCCGGTCCACTTTAGGTTTACCACGACCGGATCTCCGTTGTCTGTGGCCCTGTTCACTGTCTGCCACCTAGCCGGGTAGTCCAAGGGCTCCTACCCCTGACTAAACTGCACACTTCGCTCCTCTGTCCAAACTCCTCTTGTCTCTACTCAGACTTCAACTTGAACTCGATCTGCTGTGTTCCCGCCTCTGACACCTCAGAACCCCTAGGTGGGCGTTCTCAACCACCTGATCCCGCCCACTGGTGTGTCCTCATTATCACGAGGGGGTGGCTAGGGTTTAATGGCTGTGTGTTGTACCTGAGTGTGGGTATTTGGTGGTAACAAGGAGGATGTACACTTTTGTGACTACCTGGTTTTGCCAGCGCGTCACACTCCCCCCTTGGTTGAATACAGCCCGTCTGCGGGCTGTCCGACCAATGACGTTTATTTTTGCAGCAACTGAAAGTAGAAAAAGGTATAACAAACATATAAAAAACATTGTAAAACATTTCATTCCTTACGGGAGGCACATTACTTGAACGTTGCAATAAACAAAAACATGCATCTACTTTTCCCATTTTCACCCGCCACCCAAAACACCTGAACCCACCCTCGGTGCCACCGTAATCTCAAGTGCATACTGTCCCGGGTTCCTGGGGGCATTCGTAATGTTCGGGTAAAGTCCCTCACTCGCCAGTCCACCCCAAGAGTTCCATAGTCCGGAAACCCTTGGCCTGGAGGTTAGTGTTTTGTTAGTGACTGGGCCTCGGCCGACTCCACCGCAGACCCTTCCTCCAACCAACCTCTCCAAAGGCGTTGCAGTCCTGGTGGTGAGGAAACAAGAAAGTAAATGGGGGGTTATTTACAAGACCCAAGAGAGATTTTGGGGCGGCTTTGCTAGTTCTAAAGCCATGGTCCATTTTTTAACTTTAAAACGGGAGGGTAAACATCAAACTGCAAAAGGGTAGCCGGAAGCCGCTACCTACTCCTTATTCTATAACGCAAATCAGGTAAAGTACACGGTTAATTAGCATTTACTTATATACATACATAGCTATATACAAGAACACACAGGCACCACTCACTCCCTGTATCTGAGCGGTGGCTGACCTAGGTTAGGGCGTGTGGACCTTCTTAACCCTACTTTTTCGCCTAGGTTCCGTGGGGTAGAGTGATCTACGGGTTCCTCACTCCTAGTGACAGGTACAGTAGGTAGGGACGGGGCGTGGCCTGGACGGCAATGTGAAGAGACGTGTTTGTGGAGCTCTCCTGCAAACTCCCTTGATAAATCCCTGAATACCGCTGTTATCACTGCCTCAGCCGGCTGTCAGGAAGATAAAGTGGTGAGGACTTATCTGGAGTGAGTCTGGTGGATGCAGAGAGGTGCCATGGTCCGTCACAGGCAAAAAGATAATGGAGGCGGGAAAGTCCCCAGCTCTCAGGATGGTGCCATGATAAGGCAGGAAGCTGAGAAAGTTAATGCAGCCTGTCAGGAGAGGATGCAGGTCACGGCAAGGCTGGAGAAATTTGCCCGGACTTCAGAGAAATCACATCAGCATACAGATAACAGAGGTGAGAAGGGAGAAGACAATGCCAGCTCTGATGAGATGGGGGATGGTGAACAGCAGCAAGATAAGACAGGAGAAGTAGAGGAAGCACATAGTGCAGACCAGGCTCCAGAAAACCCCACTTTAAAGGACATTTTTGCAGTGGTGTCTTTTTGTAAAGAGGCTCTGACTTCCCTGACGAAGCAAGTTAAGGGATTACAGGCAGAGGTTGCTGACATTAAGAAAGACCTCAAGAAAGCAGACCTGAGAACAACGGCTGTAGAGGAGAGAGTGGGGATAACAGAGGATCATATTACAAAACTACAAAAGTCTGAAAAAACATTTGCACAGCAGATAGCTGAAATCATGGCAAAAAATGATGATTTAGAGAACCGCTCTAGAAGAAATAACATCCGAATTGTCGGCATCCCTGAGAAAGCGGAAGGAAGAAACCCCACTGAATATGTAGAAGACTGGCTCAGGGGGAAAATGGGTGCTAATGTCTTATCCAAGCTCTATGCTGTGGAACGTGCACACAGAGTCCCGATGCAGCCACAACCAGCAGGCAGGGGCCCTCGCACTATGCTAGCCAAGCTCCTCAACTACAGAGACAGGGACACTATACTGCGAAAGGCAAGAGACATGGAGGATCTTATGATTGACGGCCAGAGAATTTCCATATACCCGGACTACTCCATTTCTGTTCAAAAGCTACGTATGACTTTTACAGGAGTAAAGAGGCGCCTGCGAGAGATGGGGGTGCAATACTCAATGATGTTCCCGGCAAAGCTAAGAGTGACGGCGTTGGAGCGGGTGCACTTTTTTACAACTCCAGAGGAAGCCATGCAGTGGTTGGACGCAAACGAAAAGCGGATCCGTTTGAAGGAATGAGCTGACTGTCTGAATCTGCAGTGTGTTGGAGAAGGCCGGCTGAGGCTCTACAACATCCTTAGGAGCTTACAGGGGACCCTTCTTGTTTTTTCTTTTTTTTTTTTTTTTTTTTTTTCTCCTTCCCTTTGGGATTGAGGTAGTATGCAGGGGGAATGCGAAGGGTTTGATGTGAGCTTCGCAGGACATGGGGACTGCCTAATTTGGCGCGGTGGTGGTATTTACAATTTGAGATTCCAGTTTAATTACTGTTCGCCATTTTACTGTTATATTGGTTGAGTGGAATATGATTATACATAGAAAGGGGGGGAGTGGAGAATTGTTGGAAAAGGGACGAGTTTTAAAATGTGTCTAAGAGGGGAAGGCGAGGGAGGTAGGGGGGAATTTAGTAGGGATTATGGACCAGGTTTGGAAAACCCGATGCTTCACGGGAGTACTCAAAAACATGAAGTGGTGGGGAGTAGGAGGGGAGGGGAGCAGGGGGGAGGGGGGAAAGGGGTAGGGTAGAGGCAGCATTGGGAGATACTACAAGGTTTGATGGTTTTACTGGGTGGGATAATGGGGGATAGAATTAAGGTGTTGAGTTGGAATATTAGAGGGTTATCAGATAGGTCTAGGAGAGCGGCAATAATTAAATATGTTCAAGACCAGAACCCGTCAGTAATATGTCTACTAGAAACGCATCTAACAAAGGAGACAACACATGTTTTAAATAGGAGATGGGTGCAGAAGGCCTATCACTCCACCTTTTCCAACTATGCAAGGGGTGTATCACTGCTGATCCATAACTCTGTGCAATATGAAGAGATAGAAGTGTATGTGGATAAAGAGGGACAGTGTGTGGCCGTCAAGTGTAAAATATTTGGCAGACTCATGTGTATAGCTGCAATATATATACCACCTCCATATAAGTGCACCAAACTAAGGGAGATAAGGGAGTTCTCTGAGAAGGGGGGAGTAATCCCTTTTTTACTGGTGGGGGACTTCAATAATGTGATAGACCTGTACTGGGATAGGAGTAGTAGACCTCCAGGTATTCAGGATAGTTGTATGACTTCGTTTGGCACTCTTATTGGGGAACTTGGAATGGTGGATGCCTGGCGAGTGAGGAATGGGAGGGTATCCTGCTTCTCTTGTTATTCGGCTTCGCATAACACTCTGTCCCGCATTGACATGGCTCTAGCTAGTGATCTGATGGATGCAATGATAAGTGACGTGCAATATCTGACAAGAGTGATTTCAGATCATAGCCCAATTCTAGTGTCCATACGACGGGGGACCCTGACAGGGGGAAGGAGGGGAGAGTGGAAGCTTCATCCAACATGGATCCGTCATATTAATATGGGGAATATAGAACGGGATCTTGGGGATTTCTTTATCCACAACGAGGGTAGCACTGGTCCGCTGGTGGTATGGGATGCGATGAAGGCATACCTCAGGGGGCTCCTGTTCAGGGATATCTGTAAACATAAAACACAGACGAGGCAGGATGAGAAAGATAGGCTGGAGGCCTTAGATAAGGCAGAGCTGGAAGCAATCCGGAGTACTACTACGGACGCGAAGCAAAATCTTAGGCAGGCGCATGAACAGGTTAATAAGATGCTTTTGGAGAAGGCGGCAAGGAAGCAGGCATTCCAAAAATTGCATTTTTATGAGGAGGGGGAAAAAGTTGGTCATCTATTATCGGTCATAGCTGCAGCTCAAAGGAGTAGTTCATTTGTGCATGGTATGGACACGGTGGAGGGGACACAGGTCACTGAGGTTGAGGCGATCCTTGAGGTCTTTAAAGATTTCTATCGCACGCTATATTCTTCTAGCGGAGAGATGAGGGTGGAAGAGGTGGACTCATTTCTTGAGCGAGGTGAGCTTCCGGTGTTGTCTGTGGCGGATAGAGATAAACTGGAGTCACCTATTACTATTGATGAACTGGAGGGCGCTCTGCATGGCATGAGCAATGACAATGCACCGGGAGCAGACGGGCTACCAGTTGAAATTTATAAACAGTTAGAAGAAATCCTATTACCCAAACTATTGAAAGTCTTTGAGGTGGCGGAGGGGGAAGGTGTATTGCCTGAATCTATGAGAGAAGCAATAATAGTAGTAATTCCTAAGGAGGATAAAAATCCGAGGCTTCCAGACTCATATAGACCCATCTCGTTATTAACAGCGGACGTGAAGCTTCTGGCTAAGGTGTTGTCAAACCGGCTGACTGGAGTTATATCTAACCTAATCCATATGGACCAATCAGGGTTCATGGCCAATAGGTCGACAGCTGCTAATATCAGGAGATTGTACCTTAATCTACAGTTGCCGCCTGACAACCCTGGCCGGAGGGTGATTGCTTCGTTAGATGCCCAGAAAGCGTTCGATAGTGTTGAGTGGGGGTATCTGTGGAAAGTGTTGCAGCATATGGGTTTTGGCCCACGGTTTGTAAAGTGGGTGCAGCTGTTGTATAATAGGCCTACTGCTAAAGTTAGAGTTAACGGTATGACCTCCTCAGCGTTTGAGTTGCACCGGGGAACGAGGCAGGGCTGCCCACTATCGCCGCTCCTATTTGCTATTGCAATAGAGCCTCTGGCGGCGGCCATTAGGAAAACAAAGGAGATCCATGGATTTAAGTATGGGCATTTAGAGGAGAAAATAGCTCTTTATGCTGACGATTTATTACTTTTCTTGGGGGATCCATCAGCCTCATTGGATCATGCCATGCAGATAATAGAGAAATTTGGAGAAGTTTCGGGACTGACCATTAATTGGTCTAAATCGAGCCTCTTTAAGGTGGATGGGGAAGTAGCCTGGACAAATGAGGATACTGGGGCTAACAAATTGAAGAATGTGGACGAATTTAAATATCTAGGTATCCAGATATCTCTGCCAGTAGAAAAATACATACAGGTGAACTTATGGCCGCTCCTTAAAAAATTGAGAACCAAGGTGGATGCCTGGAACAAGCTACATTTGTCAGTTGTTGGAAGGGTTAATTTACTAAAGATGGTAGTAATTCCTAAACTCCTATACATACTGCACAATGCCCCTGTTTGTATTTCAAGGAAAAGATTTAAAGGGATAAACTCGCTGTTTAGGGACCTGGTGTGGGGTAAAAAGCAGCCTAGGGTGCGATTAGAGACTTTACAAAGGCCGAAGGATGAGGGGGGTCTAGCAATCCCAAATCCGGAATTGTATTATATAGCGGCGCAATGTCAACACCTCAGGGGTTGGTCTGATCGAGAGAAAGATGGGGGCATTAAAGAAGTACTGGAATACATAGTGGGTAGAAGTCCATTGGTAATGGGACTAGAGGATGGTGCGGTGGGGCTCCTGGGTAGAACATCTCCTACAATGGCACTTATAAATAAGACCTGGGATAGGCTGAAAAGGGTGAGAGGGGTGACCCGGTTAACTAAGTTTACACCTATCTGGGATAACAGTAATCTCCCGGAGATTCAGAAAATGGGGAATATTGAGGAGTGGAGACGCAAGGGTGTGATATACATGCATCAGATATTGGACGGAGGAATTGTGAAATCGTTCCCGCAGTTACAGAGTGAGTTTCAGTTACCGGCGTCCGGCTGGCTCCACTACAGACAATTAAAACATGCGATTGCAGCCCAAGCGGCTAAACAAAGTGTGGCCATACAGACAGACCTGGTACTGGAGTATGTGTGTAAGGGCGGAGGAAGCACTAAAGGGATCATTTCTGGCACGTATAAAGATATACTACATACCTTTCTGTTAGAATACCCAATTAAAACTAAATCTAAATGGGAGGAGGAAGTTGGGCCGATAACGGAGGAGGTGTGGGAGAGTATCCTGGAGTATGTCCCTAAACTTTCCATGAGCGAACCGGCCAGACTGTCTCACCTATACGTGATTCACCGGGTATATAGGTCTCCCTTACTGATGTTTAAAATGGGGTTGAAAAGGAATTCGGAGTGTCCAAGGTGTCAGGGATCTGACGCAGGTATTTTTCACATGATGTGGTCTTGTCCGAGACTGGTCTCCTTTTGGACTAAGGTTATCCACAAGATAGGAAGAACATATGGGTGTGTCCTCCCCAGGGAACCAGTGATCTGCCTATTGGGATATGTTGAGGAGCTTGGGGTGGAAAATACTATGAAAATTGTCATTACTAGGCTGCTGTATGCGGCAAGAAAGCTAATCGCCAGGTCCTGGATTAAAAAAGACCCCCCGACCAGGGGAGAGTACATTAAAAGGGTGAAATGTATTCTTCAGCTGGAACGGGGAGTGTATGAAAGAAGGGGGAATGTTAAAATGTTTGAGAAGCTCTGGTCTCCTTGGCTGCAATGCGAATAAGACGAGTGATGGACCAGTAAACTGATATGGGACGGGGATAGCCGTCTGAGACCTCTGATGTGTATGTTTTGTTTTATTTGTGTTACTAGTTGTTCCTCCTGCACAACGGGATGGTTGCTATACTACAGTTGAAGGGTATTATAAGTGTGTACTATATGGGATGTAGTATCGGGGAGAAGTGTTGCTGCCGGGGTGGGGGAGGGGGCGGGAGGGGGAGTTAAAGGGGTAATAGATGTGATAAATTTAATTTGGATGCCGATTTGTTATTCTGTTGTATGTACTCTGTTTTAATAAAAAAGTATCTGATTTAAAAAAAAAAAAAACAGTAGGTAGGGACCTATGGGGGCGTGAAATAGGTGCAGGTGCATCCCTGGGTGTATGTGCTGGTGTAGTGCCAATGGACCCCTCTGGTTCTACATCTTCCACTGGTTGTGGGAACATTATAACGGGAACAATCACTGCTGCATTCTGCATAGGCCAATCAGCTGAAAAATCACCCATAATGGTGTGGATCACCTCTTTTCTTCCTTCTACGCCCGGAGCGGGAGTGGGAACCTCTTCCACAATCTTCAGGGGCTCCGGACACTTCTTCAAGTGGTCCCAGGAAACGGTGGCTGTAGTCTTCCCTTGGTCTCGGCTGACAGGGTAGGTTTTTTGATTACACAAATCAGTGGCTTGGATTACATAGGGTGCTCTCTCCCACTGGTCGTCCAATTTATGCAGTCTTCTTTTCCTCTTCAGCACTACATTTCCGGGTGCAAAGGGGGCAGCTTTCGCCTTGTTTGTTAAAGTGCTGCTCTTGTTTTTCCCTGCTCCGGTTCAAGTTCCTTTCCACATATTCCTGGATTTGCCTGTACTGCATCTGACTTTTGGCATTCCAGTCTGTAGTTGGCGAGATGGTCTCAGGCACCTCGATATCCATTTCCAGATCTACCAGCAATCTTCCAGGCCTCGCCCTGATAAGATACGCAGGTGTGCATTTAGTAGAACTGACAGGGATATTGTTATACATATTCACTAAATCGGGCAGTCTCTCGGGCCACAGGATCCGCTCCTCAAGGGGTAGAGTCTTAAGCAGGTTGATAACCAAGTGGTTCATCTTCTCACACATCCCGTTGGTTTGGGTATGATATGGTGTGGTACGGATCTTCTTGCATCCGTATAGACTGCAGAACTCCTTGAAGATCTCGGCTTCAAAGGCAGGGCCGTTATCTGTAAGTACCTTCTCCAGGTAGCCATGCGGCCGGCAGAAATGCGCCTGGAAAACCCTCGCTGCCGTGCGAGCTGTTAGATCCTTGACGGGTACCATGACCATGAATCTTGAGTAGTGGTCCACTATTGTGAGAGCATACGTATACCCGCTCCTACTTGGTGTGAGCTTGATGTGATCCAGAACGACGAGTTCCAACGGCTGGTTGGTGATGATCGGCTGCAACGGGGCCCTCTGACTGGTACCTTTCTTCTTAACACACAAGGACCACAATCCCGACACCATGTTTCGATGGATTCCCTCATCCCAGCCCATTAGAAGCGTTCTCGCAGCAACATCTTCAATTTCTTCCAGCCGAAGTGTCCAGCTCCATCATCATAGGCCTCTAGGAGCTCCGGTACGTACGCCTGAGGTACTACAATTTGGCATGTCCTATCATGCGTCTTGGGGTTAATCAGTCTTCTGCACAGCTTGCCTCTCTGCAAGTACAGCCAGCCCCTCTCCTTCCACAGCTTCTGTGCCTCTGCCGGCGCGGTAGGCTCCATCCTGGAATCAGCCTGAGAAATCAACGTCTTGATCAGTCGGACTGCAGGATCTTTATCTTGGGCTTCTTGCCAACCATGATGGGGGTAACAAATTGAACGCTGCCTCCTGCTGACTGCTGTAGGGTCTCGTATTCTCCAAACTGGCAGGTTGATGGAAGGCAGGCAGCTCAACTTCTTCTAACTCATCTTCATCCACCCCACCAACAGGCAGGTGTGGCATTCTGGACAACGCATCAGCATTGGTATTCTTCCAGTCTTTCCCCCTTGGTTTTTCGACAGCAGTCTCTCAGGACCCACTGTCTTTGCGCTTCCTGTCTTGGGAGTCACCGACTTCCGCCCGCGTTCCCAGGGGGCAGGTCTTCAACCTTGCACCTTTTTTGGGGAAGAAGATGACGGAGTTGTCGTTTTTGGCGCCAAAGATGGCGGGCAAGATGGCGGCCATTCAAAATTTTCTTACAGTTCACGGAATTTAAAGCAAAGCGCACGTCATCTACAGATGGGGGTAGGAATCCTGTTCGTGATGCCAGGTTCGGGTTGTTGCGGGTGGGGGCCGCTTCCTCTTCTTCTCGGGGGCCTGCTCAGATCCGGGTTCGCTGCTGCTGCTCGAGTGGTGACCGGACCCGGGCTCGCACGGGCGCCCGTCCTCACAACCATCGGAATGCGGATATTTACAAGGGAGGTGTTGTGTCTGTGACGCCACCCGTGGGTTGCGGTGAGGGATGGTGGCACTGCCGCTGCCTGGTGATGGGGCGCCCAGGGCTGATGGAGCGGGGCAGCAAGGTGGGATCCCCACCACGGGTAGGGGAGGTTTAGTCCCGGGGCCCGCGGTCCGAACACGGGAGTGATGGCTGCTGGAGGTGGCTCGCCGGTCTGGACCGGGGGACAATGGTGTACTAACAGTTCAGTAATTTCACACAAGTCCAATAGTAAACCAAGGTGTCAGTGGCCGGCTGCCTTTGGAGGGTGCATTCGGGTCCCTCACCCAGGTTAATGAACAGGTATCCCTTTGTTGCAGGCGGGGGCCGCTGCCGCTTCTCTTCTTGGGGGCCTGCTTGGATCCAGGTTTGCTGCTGCGGCTCGAGTGGTGACCGGACCCGGGCTCGCACGGCCGCCCATGCTCACAACCCTCGGAAAGGGGGATATGTACAAGGGAGGTGTTGTGTCTGTGACACCACCCGTGGGTTCCGGTGAGGGATGGTGGCACCGCTGCTGCCTGTTGAGGGGGCGCCCGGGGCTGATGGAGCAGGGCAGCAAGATGAGATACCCTCCACGGGTAGGGGAGGTGTAGTCCCAGGGCCCGAGGATGGAACACGGGAGTGATGGCTGCTGGAGGTGGAGCGCCGGGCTGGACCGGGGGAGAATGGTGTACTCCCAGTTCAGTAATTTCACACAAGTCCAGTAGACCAAGTTGCCAGTGGCCAGCTGCCTTAGGAGGGTGCATTCGGGTCCCGTACCCAGGTTAATGAACAGGTATCCCTTCCTCCTGCACTTTGTGTTTGTCTTTCCTTCTGGACGACTTTACATGGAACGGAGAAATCCACTCCCGGTTCTGTATGTGTTGGGACCTGTGGCTAGCGAAAGCTGACCCTTGGGATTTCAGTGGGTTCTGACGGACACCCTATCCCCCGCGTTGAGCTTCCGTTTCGCTCTATCTGGGCAGTTAATGGGACAAAGTCTGGAACCTTGTCCCCGGCTGGTTAATTGGAGAGGGGCTTGCAACCTTCCTCGCCCTAGGGTCCAGGCACCACGACTGTGCACGGCCTCCGGACCAGATTCTCGCTGTTGGTACCGGCGGGTTACAACCCTTCCCCGGTCCACTTTAGGTCTCCCGCGACCGGATCTCCGTCGCCTGCGGCCCTGTTCACTGTCTGCCACCTAGCCGGGTAGTCCAAAGGCCACTACCCCTAACTACTCTGCACAGTCTCCGCTTCACTTCTACTCAACTGTCAACTTCCACTGTCAAAACTGATCTGTTGTGTTCCCGCCTCTGACACCTCAGGACCCCATTCGGGTGTGGTACCATCACATACATGGTTACATGAAAAAGAATTTTTCAAATGTGGCACAAATAATTGTAGATAATAATTTCACACATGCACGGGTCACTAACACATTTAACAATTGTAATTATTCTCAAGAATTTTTTTAGCAATAGATACATTAATTGCAATACTAAGTATGGGATTTATATGATGGAGTGCACACAGTGCAAACTCAAATACCGTATTTTTCGGACTATAAGACGCACCGGACCATAAGACACACCCTGGCTTTAGAGGAGGAAAATAGGAAAATAAAATTTTAAGCAAAAAATGTGGTCATGACACACTGTTATGGGGCGAGGATCTGCTGCTGACACTGTTATGGGGTAACATCCCCAAATTCTCTACTAAGGTACCCCATCCTGGTAATGATCCTCCTGCCTTGTATATGATCCCCATCCTTGTATATACTGTATGTCCACCATACTGGTATGTGCCCAAAACCTGATATGTGCCCACATCCTGCTATATACCCCCATCCTGATATGTGCCACCATCCTGCTATATACCCCAATCCTGTTATATGGCCCGCATCCTGTGGCACACAAAAAACAATCATTTATACTCACCTTTCCTCACTCCACGCAGCATCGCTCGTCTTCCTGTCTGTGCCAGCAGCAGTGCCGCTGACCTGTGTGAAGCCATGTGCACAGCGATGACATTATTGCTGTGCGTACCGCTCTCAACACACATCGGCAGACAGGAGGACATCACGATGCTGCAGAGATCGGTGGCCGGTGAGTATACTTATTCACTGCCCCCAGTGCTGATGATGACGTGTGGGGGACAGTGAATATAGCCACACATGATCACTCCACGCTGTAGTTGCCAGGGTGCCAGGGATGATCACGCGGGCCGGCTGTTTCATATGTGCGCATCCCCCGCCCATCATCCCACCTATTTGTCAGCGCCAGCCTCAGCGCTGAGAGATGATGGGTGGGAGGATGCAGTGCATATGAAAAGAGGCTAATGAGCAGGTCCATGTGGTCACAGTAGTTGATGCTACAGCCTACTCATGCCGCCGATGACCCGCTCCACCGCAGCACCCTCATTCCCTGTAGCATATATTCGGACTATAAGATGCACTTCCCACTTTCTCCCAACATTTGGGGGGAAAAAGTGTGTCATATAGTCCGCAAAATATGGTCTTTCGGTTGAACCATACTGTCATTAAAAAAGCGCATCAATCATGATCGATCAACGTCCTTTTTGAAAATTTATGGCATCGAGAGGGTTAAGTTGCCTAGACAGGGGGGAGACCATAGGAGGCTTCTCCTTACTAGAGAGGCGTTCTGGATTTTCCATCTTAATACTTCCTTCCCCAAAGGTCTGAATTCTAGGAGGAAATTAATGTTTCATTATTGCTGAATTGAAAGGAACATTTTCATTTTTTTTCTCCCTTGAGACATGGACCTGAGAATAATGATGCGTTATATTGCCTCTTTGGTGACATGCAACCTGGATGATAAATTTACATGTGCATCTTTTGAGTGTGAATTGATGACTGATGAATTGAAAAGAAAAAAAAAATATTATTTTTTCTTTCTTGCAACATAGACTTGAGATTAATGTTGCGTTATGTTGCCTCTTCGGTGACATGCAACTTGGATAATAAATTTACATGAATAACTGAGCAATTAGCCAGAATAAAAGGTAACTTTTATTAAATAATTAAATAAATAAAAAGACAAGGTACAAGAATAGTGTATGAAAGGTACAAAGCACAGCAAAGGAGGAGATTAATATTGCAATCATACATAGGCTAAAAATAGCCTTATGTCACCAAACACCAGGGGGTAAAGTAAGTAGATTTTATTTTGAATCATCCACCCCTGATGTTATAAATACATACAAAGGAAGTAAAGTAAAGTCATACCAAATTATAGACAAAGTGTCAATCACTAAAGCAATACAGTATTAAAAATACCAAGTGGCATCTCCTCCTGCCAGTGCTGGTGCCAAGTTCCCGACACATGTTTGAGCTACAAAACCTTCATCTGGCCCCCTATGTAATGTATTGATTCATTATGAATGTCTGTATACAACAATGTGTATTGTATGTTTTTTGATCATATGTTGTGTCTATATTTGGCGGTACATTTATTTAATTTGGATCCTATGAGAGATTCCAATTTTGGAACTGGATACCGTCTCCATCTCTTATCATCAAGGGATCACATATAAAGGATGCTGGACTCTAGAAATCATACAGCTTTGATAAAGGACAAGAACTGTCTGAAACGTGTTGCTAGTTTCTATGATCATTTTCCCACCTTGAGTTTTTTTATATTACGTTTGTAAGTCTGCCTTTTTTGAATTTAATTTATTTTTGTAATAAATAATAAGTTGGAAATTTTTACTGAGCACATGGAGCTGGATCCTTTCTGCTTTTTCTACTGATGTTCACACCAAACAGGGTGTTTTCCGTGCTCCAAGGAGGTGGGGACCAGGCACAGGTGAGCTGGCTTTTTCTCTCTTACCACTTTATATGTCACGCTGTGTGACTGCTGACTTGTGTATTCTCACAGTGCGCACACTGCACCATGTCAGGATTCTCTGTTGCTGGTGGTGAGAGTGGGAGGTTACAAAACTGCATATATATGATTTACTTACATGTGGTCACGTGCAGACTAGATATACATGGCCTCACTCACTGACAATGAATTGAGTGAGGCCGGACATGTCAACTCAGAATGTGGCCAAAAATATACAAATCTCATACTTGCGCTCACATGACCGTCGCCTCTCTCCGCTGGCACCGGAGAATCCTAAAATTGTGCAGTACATGCTGTGAGAATTCATAAGTCTCCAGTCACCTAGAGTCACTGCAGACTTTCATATCAAACCTGTACAAGTCCTTTAATTATGAAACTAAGCAGTGTAGTATTCCCGGTTCTAACAGCGTGCAATATACCCACTGTCAGAATTCAGCGCTGCTTGCTGGTTCCAGCAGTCATGACATGCCCACTCCAGTCATATGTGATTTTCATACTTGCATGTGATAACTGTCTTTTCTTCCTATGTTTCTCATTGAAAATTGAGAGAATTATTAAGAGCAGCTCATCATCACGTGACTATAAGTGTGCAAATCACATATGAATGATTGGTAGTCACATGACGACCACTCAAACCGCTTGGTGGGGGGGACGCCAAATTGAATTCTTGCACCGGGTGCTGGAAAGCCTACAGTCCCTGACAAAAGTTCTGTCGCTTATACATGTTATGTAAATAAAAGCTTATAACCTGACTTTAAATTCATCCATTTGTTTTATAAATTACTCTTTTGAAAGCTGAAACCCTCCCAAAATCGGTTTAGGTTATGAAAATAAAGTTGCTGCAAAGCTGAAATATTGCTCATTTATTGAACACAGAAAGGTCAGATTGTAGCAAGACAAAAGTTTTGTCGCCTTGTCTTAGAATGCACCCAATCCTAGTTTACATCCTCACCTGTGCTCACTAAATGATTGGTTAATTAGTGGGTGTGTATAAAAAGAAACCCAGCACCCCAGACCTTCAGTTGAACTGCAACTTGACCTCTGACAACATGCCAAAAATCCACCATGCGACCAAAGCCTTGATTATCAAGAGGCTGAAGATCAGATCCACTGCAGAGGTGGCTGGCACCTTTCATGAGTCTCAGCGTCACGTACAAAGAATTAAAAAAAGATTTGAAGAGACTGGAGATGTTTTTGCAAAGCCCAGACCCCGCAAGACAACTGCCCAGGAGGAACGTTTGTTGGTTAGAAAATCCAAAGCCAGCCCCTCTTCCACTGCAGCAAAGCTCCAAAAGGCCTGGTCACCTCAAGTCCCTGTGTCAACTAAAACAGTTTGTAGGATTCTGTCTTGAAATGGCCTCCATGGTCGAATCAGTGCCCAGAAGTCAGCACTAAACAAATGGCAATTAAAAAACCATGTGGCATTTGCCAAGTCCCACAGCCCGCTAAACAGATGGACGCTGGAAAAGTGGCAGAAGGTGGATTTCTCTGACGAATCTTCAGTTGAATTACACCACAGCCGCCACAAATACTGCAAGAGACCTACTGGAGTCGGTATAGATCCAGAAAACAGTTAAATTTGGTGGTGGAAAGATCATGGTCTGGGGTTACATTCAGTATGGGGGTGTGCAAAACATTTGCAAGGTGGAAGGCAATATCAATAGCCTAAAATATCAAGAAGTATTAGCTACCTCTTAAATTCCCAATCATAAAAGAGGTCAAATTCTGCAGCAGGATGGTGCTCTATCTCATACATCCATCTCTACAACAAAGTTCCTCCTGGCAAAGAAAATCAAGGTGCTCAAGGACTGGCCAGCCCAGTCACCAGACATGAACATCATTGAGCATGTTTGGGGTAGGATGAAAGAGGAAGCTTGGAAGACAAAACCAAAGAATCTAGATGAACTCTGGGAGGCATGTAAAACTGCATTCTTTGCTATTCCTGATGACTTCATCAATAAATTGTATGAATCATTGTTGAACCGCATGGATGCAGTCCTTGAAGCTCATGGAAGTCACACAAAATATTAAATATGGCTCTAATAGCACCACAACTTCATTCACCAATGTTATGCAACATATCTTTGCAGCAGAAGTTAATTATTTGTTTGAATATCACATTACTTTCTGTGGGCGACAAAACTTTGGTCTTGCCAAAATCTGACCTTTCTGTGTTCATTAAATGATCAATATTTCAGCTTTGCAGCAACTTTATTTTCATAACCAAAACCAAATTTGGGAGCGTTTCAGCTTTCAAACGAGTAATTTATAAAACCAATGGATGTATTTAAAGTGAGGTTATGAGCTTTTATTTACATAACATGGATAAGTGACAGAACTTTTGTCCGGGACTGTAAATACACCTCTGCAATTAGATTTACCAAATTTATTTATATTTGCTAAATGCCAGAATAATGAGAGAGCGAGAGAGAATGTTTTAAGGTATTTTTATTATTTTCTGCAAAGTCAAAAGGTTACATACATTTCATTAGTACTTGGTACCATTGCCCTTAAACTGTATGACTTGGGTCATACGTTTCAGACATTTTTCCACAAGCCTCTCACGATAGTTAGTAGGAATTTGGGCCGATTTCTCCTGACAGATTTGGTGTAACTGAGCCATGTTTTGTAGGTCGCCTTGCTCGCACCTGCCTTTTCAGCTTTGCCCATAAATTTTTAATAGGATTGATATTATGGCTTTGTGATAGCCACTCCAAAACATTCACTTTGTTATTATTAAGCCACTTTGTAACCAGTTTGGTAGTATGTTTTGGGTAATTGTCCATTTGGAAGATCCATTTATGCCAAAGCTTTAAGTTCATGGCTGATGTCTTGAGATGTTGCTTCAGTATTGCCACATAATCTTCTTTCCATCTATTTTGTGAAGTGCACCAGTCCCTCCTGCAGCAAAACAACCCCACAACATGATGCTGCCACCAACGTGTTTCACAGTTGGTATGGTGTTCTTAGGCTTCAAAGCTTCTCCCTTTTTCTTTCAAATGTAACAATGATCATTATGGCCAAACAGTTCAATTTTAGTTTGCTCAGACCATGGGACATGTCTCCAAAAATTAAGGTCTTTGTTCCTGTGTGCAGTTATAAACATGAATCTGGCTTTTTTATGTTTCTTTTGTAATATTGGCTTCTTCCTGGCAGAGTGGTCTTTTAGCCCATGTTGATACAATACTCATTTTACTGTGGATAATGACCTAATCTTACCAGTTTCTGCCAATATCTTCACAAGGTCTTTTGCTTTTGTTCTTGAATGGATATGCACATGTCTGACCAAAGCACATTCATCTCTGGTACACAGAACCCATCTCCTTCCTGAGCGGTATGATGGCTGGACATTCCCATCTTGTTTGTACTTGCTGACAATTGTTTGTACAGATAAACATGGCACCTTCAGATATCTGGAAATTGCACTCAAGGATGAACTATACTTTTACAAGTCCACAATTCTCTTCCAGAGATCTTGGTTGATTTCTTTTGACTTTCCAATGATACTACACAAAGAAGCAGTGCATTTCGGGTGTGCTTTAAAATACATCTACAGGTGTAGAAAGTAATAAAAATGTCTAAAAAAAATTTTCTCTCTCATTATTCTGACATTTGGCCATTATAAACTAGTTTGGTTCCTAATCGACCTAAAGCAGGAAAGGTTTATTCTGATTTCAAGTCAGATAGTGCGAAAAACATGCATATCTGCCTTTTTAGATAATGTATATAAACTTCTGGTTTCAAATGTATGTCAGATCTTCTGCTGAAAGTGCAGTCAGTATGTGCGCATTTTCGTCGTTCTCACCATAAAGCTGTTAGCCTGTCTGCACTGCAAAATCACTTCGGCCTTCCCGCTCACCACCTCATATGCGACATACCAACAAGGTGAAACTCCACCTTGCATATGGTGGAGAGACTGTGCGAGCAGTAGCAGGCAATAGTGGAGTTTCTGCTGCAGCACACATGGCAGAATCATTTTGTGGACCAACACCACTTCACTACCAACGAGTGGGCCTCCATGCAGGACCTGTGTGTGTGTTGCGCTGCTTTAAATAATCTACCAACTTGGCTAGTGCTGATGACACCATTATCAGCATCACTATACCGATTTTATGCCTGCTGGAAAAAATGCTGGAAGCTATGATGCACGAGGTGGTGGCACCAGAGGAAGAGGAGCAGGAGGAAATATTGTCTCATTTATCTGGGCTGTCATCCACACAGACCTCCAAGGTAGGGATTCTGGTCCAAAAGTGGCCATGTCCTCAACTTTCCAGCCAGGGAAAAGTTTTGGAGGAGGAGGAAGAACCATCAGGCCAGCAGGGTGGTCAGGAAGTTAGGTCAGGGGGCATCACTGCAGCGTGACTGGGGTATATGTGGGGCCCCGAGGCTCGGTGTCGGTGCAGCGGTGCATTACCTTCAGGGACTCCACGCGGCTGGATCTTGTCACAGGTAGGAAATCCTCTATTTTGATTGTCGTGACGCCACTCTCAGAATTGCGGTCAGTGGAGACCGCCACTGCAGGTTAGGGGTGCCTGGGGCTGATAGTAGGTGCAGTCAGTTGTAATAGCCTCCTGAGAGTGAGGCATGCCCCAGGGTCCCGTGTAGGTGTGTGGAACTACAAGTCGCAGAATGACTCACACGCACAAGCAGGATGTCTTTCAGGGATTTTACTCACTGATGGTGGCAGGGTGAGTAACCCGGGCGTAGCTGGGATGAACCAGGCTGGAACCAGGTGTCCTTCAGGCTGACTTATGAGGGTGGCTACCAACTCGCCTTCCTTAGCCCGTTGTGTTTTGGGGTAACCCCTGCTTGAAGCCCTGCTGGGGTCGCCCAGGGAAGTTGCTGGTGCCTCTCTCCCCTTCTTTTTGGCCCGTTTGCTTGTAGCCTGGACCAGGTCACTCCGGCTGCTTGCCTCCTGTGAGCTATGGGCCCTAACTTTGGCTACGTGGCTGCGGACTCTGTGGTGTTGTCTTGGGGGTGTAAAGTGCCCCCTCATGCAGGTTTGGCAAAGGAAAGGTGAATCTATCCCTGCACTGGGACCTGCTACCCGTTTGGGCCTGGTATCTCCCTGACAGTCTCCTTACTTTCCACTCCGTTGATCTCTCTTTAGCCGTGTGTGGATTTCGGGCAGCACTCCCAGGTGACCGTTCTCCCCCGTCGGTAGTCACTGCGCGTACGTTGTCAGAATTGTGTAGAGCTACAGGGTCTGCTTCTGCCCTCCCTGAACTTCACCACTCAACTGTCCTCGGCTCACTCTTCCCTCCTCTCCTGTTCTTGCCTACGTCACCTAGCAACCAGGCTCTCTACCACACTCCTCGAGTGGAGATGGAGGCTTCACCCCCTCCACCCCTCGAGTGGAGATGGAGGCTTCGCCCCCTCCTGGGATCCCCAGGGGTCCTCTCAAAGGTAAATGTGTGAGACCTGATCACTATGCGCCTGTGTAGTCACACCTCGGTCAGCCTTCTGGATTACCTGTTTTGTACTGTCCCCAGCATGGGTGCAGTACTCAGTGGTGCCTGACCAGGTCAGGGGCGCCACATTCCCCCTTAGTTATCACCAGCACGTCCTCGGGCTGCAAGACAACATTTTAAAATGCGTAACACAGTAAAACATGGTAAAACGTTTTAAAACCATCAGGTACCATACATCACCACCCTCCACCCACAAGTCCGTTAACCCACCCTAAACCCTCTCAGGCGGCAGGTCACCGGTTTCTTTTGGTAACCAGGTCTGGGCCATCAGCTTCCCCAGACCTTTCTTCCCATCTGCCTCTCCCGTTGGCCGCGCCTTCAGCCACTTCTGGCAGGATGTAGAGGCGGCTTTCATGGTCTGGTGGTTTCAGGGTATACCTGGCCTGGTGGAGCCGCGCCTTCAGCCTCTTCTGGCAGGATGTAGAGGCGGCCTCCACAGTTGGTGCTGACCAGGTACCCTCTTTGTGGTGGAGAGCCAGGCCCCATAAACAGGCGTGCTCCCTGGTAGTGGTTGTACCTCTGGGGTAACTATAAACACTGCGAGAGTTTGTGGCTATAGCCAGTTCATAGCCTTAAGGTTCATGGGTTAAAGTGCAAAAGGGTTTCTCACATTAGTTCATGTGGGCACGTGCTTAAACTTGTAAACGTTGCGAAACTTGTCAAAACTTGTAACTGCTGTACTTTACTTTACTTTACATGAACTTTGCTCCTTCTTCCTCCTCACCAGGGCTTGGGCCTGTAGGGCTGTGGCACCTGTCGTCATCATCTGTAGTGGTTTCATCAATGAGTTCTTTGTATTTTCTTTCCTCTTCTTCTGTGTCTTTATCTTTTTCTCTTTCTTTATCTTGTAGTGTTGAAACAGCAGGTTTACTGTAGGGATTTCTGGTACATGGTCTGACATCTAGTGCGTACCATCCGCGTTCTCCTTGGTGCTTGGTGAATTCTACTGAGTCTCCTATCTGTAGGTTTCTTCCTGGATGTGTGGCGCCCCTGACCTGGTCAGGCACCACTGAGTACTGCACCCATGCTGGGAACAGTACAATACAGGTAATCCAGAAGGCTGACCGGGGTGTGGAACACAGGCGCATAGTGATCAGCTCTCACACATGTACCCATGAGAGGACCCCTGGGGATGCCAGGAGGGGGAAAAGCCTTGACCTTCACTGGAATAGTGGAGGGGGCCAAAAGCCTCCATCTCCTCTCAAGGGGTGTGGTGGAGAGTCTGGTTGCTAGGTGGCGTAGGCAAGAACAGGAGAGGAGGAGCAGTGAGTCAGTTAGAGCAGAGAACTCCAGAGGGCTCAGTGAGGAGCAGACCTGTGGGGTTGATGCTGTCTAACAGCGCCCGCGCAGTGGCTACTGACGGGGGAGAACGGTCAACTAGGAGTGCTACCTGAAAGCCAGCTTCAGCTAGAGAGAAAGCACGGAGTGGGAAGTAAGGAGACTGCTAGAGAGCACCAGGCCCAACCGGGCGGCAGATCCCGAAGCGAAGATAGATCCAGCTTTCTTCTGCTAAACCTGCCGGTGTGGGGCTCTCAAAGCCCACACCACAACACCACAAAAGCCGCAGCCACGTAACCGCAGTGAGGGCCCATAGGTCACAGGAGGCAAGCAGCTGGAGTGGCCTGGTCCGGGGAACAAGCAAACGGCGAACGAAGGGGAGAGAGGCTGCAGCATCTTCCCTGGGTGACCCCCATAGGGACTCAAAGTCGGGGTTACTCCAAACACAAAAAGGGCTAAGGAAGGCGAGTCAGTAGTCACCCTCATAAAGTCAGCCTGAAGGATACCTGGTTCCCATCTGGTTCATCCCAGCTACGCCCGGGCTACTCACCCTGCCATCAAATGTGAGTAAAGCCCTTGAAAGACAGTTCTGCCTGTGTGAGTCATTCTGCGACTTGTGGTACTACAAACCTACACCGGGCCCTGGGGCTTGCCTCACTCTCAGGAGGCTATTCCAACTAACTGCCCACACCATCAGCCCCAGGCGACCCTCAACCTGCAGTGGCGGTCCCTACTGGCCGCAATACTGAGAGTGGCGTCACGATCAAAACCGAAGATTCCCTACCTGTGACCAGCACCAGCTACGTGGAGTCCCTGAAGGTATGCACCGATACTACACCTGTGGGGCTTCACATTTGGCGTCACGAACAGGATAAGGACTAGACCTGTACAGACAGGTGACCATGTGCCTGGGCGGTCCGCTTGAAAAATTGGAAGCGCCGCCATATTGCCACCATGAAAAGCGCGCTGAAAAACAACAGCAGCCCGCGCTGGAAGAAGTTACCGCCCACGAAGAGGTGTGGCTACCCAGAGATCCCCTGCAGAGTTCTGAGCTTGCCAGCGAAGAGAGCGGAAGCGTCCAGAGACGGCGGGAAGGAAAGAGAGCCACAAGCCTGCTGCTGGGAGAGGAGCTGCTGAAAGAGGCAGAGCAGAAATTGAACAGCTTGCTATCGGAGGCAACGGCGAGTCCACAGCTGGAGAGTCGTGCAGAAGACGGCGCAGAAGAAATGGCGTCTGACCGCAGAAATCCAGAACCGGGCTCCGCTGCCTGGTGGTATCGGGAGCTGGCCCAGTTCTGCGACCGACTGGAGAACCGGGTTGTGGAGCAGATCCGGGAAGAACGACTGGAAATGCTGGAGATGACCGCGGCGGTTCGGGCCTATGAAAGGAGAGCCGCGCGCCGAGTGCCAGACAGGACGGCGATGACGCAGACCCCGATGCTGCCACCGGTGGGTGAGTCGAGTGATGCCCCGGCCAGCGCAAGTGCCCCGACCCCTGCTGCCACGCCCGCGGTCCCCGAAGAGGCGTCCGGTGCGGCGACGCTGAAGCAGGCCGCAGCCACGCCAGGTGCGGCCTTCCAAGCCCCAGCGGCCGCAGCGATGCCCTGCTCGGCCCACCAAGACCCGGTCCCTGCAGCAACGCCCAGTCCGGCCCGCAAAGAACCGGCTGCCACCGCGACCCTCATCCGCGCCGCAGGCGTAACGCTGACCCAGGCCGCCGCCCTGCTAGGCCCGGCCCGCCGAGACCCCACCGCCGCAGCAACGCTCGTCCGTGCCGCAAGTGAGGTGCTGAACCAGGCCGCAGCCACGCCAGGTGCGGCCTTCCAAGCCCCAGCGGCCGCAGCGATGCCCTGCTCGGCCCACCAAGACCCGGTCCCTGCAGCGACGCCCAGCCCAGCCTGCACCGATTCCATCGCGACAGCGACGCCGATCCAGGCCGCCGCCATGCCGGGCGCGGCCCGCCAAGACCAGGCCGCCGCCATGCCGGGCGCGGCCCGCCAAGACCAGGCCGCCGCCATGCCGAGCGCGGCCCGCCAAGACCAGGCCGCCGCCAAACAGGGCGCGGCCCGCCAAGACCAGGCCGCCGCCATGTCAGGCGCGGCCCGCCAAGAAGAGATTACCTCATCGTTTACCCCGGCCTGCAAGGCCAGAGCAGACACCGCTCCCCAGTCCAGAGAGGTCCCTGCTAGGAAGACCCTGATAGGAGAGGACCCCGAATACTGGAAGCTGAAGGCTGACCTAGAGGCCCAGTTCCCACAAGAGATGGTGGATCGGTATCTGCTCCCTCCGCATACCCCCAAGGAGATTCAGGCAACCCCTGCAGCCGCGCCAGAGAGTCCACCGCCCAGACCAGCTGAAGAAAGCCCATCCCCAGCACTGCCACCAAAGGAGTGCCAGGAAGAACTAAGGGGGAGAGGAGGCCAGGAAGCTGAGGAGCTGACTCCGGAGCCACCAGCAGTGGATCTATACTCAGAACCGGAGATGTTGCCCTATTCCCGCTGGGATGAAGAGGATTTGACACCGTCTGCAGATGAAGAACTGCCCAAAAGCCTTACCTGGGAGTTTGTGAGCTGCATCCAGCAGAACCCAGCCCGCAAGACACGGCGCAGCAGAGCAAAGTATCCTCCAACACCACAGTCTCCAGAGCAGAGAGAGGTCACAGCCAGAGACCTGCAGGAGAAAAGATTACTGAGAAGGTCTAGAGCCCAGGTCAGAGGACCCCTTTACAGAGGAGTAGTAGAGGACTTCAATTTGAAAAGCGGATACGGCTTTATTGTAGCAAGAGGAATAAAAGAGGGCATATTTGTGAATCGGAGAGATGTTCAAGCCCACCTGCCCAGAGGACATTCAGGCAGAAATTTGAAAATTGGAGACGCAGTACAGTTCACCTTGCATCAAGGAGAAAGGGGCTACTATGCCTTAGATGTAGCACCATGTCCCAAAGAGGAAAGAAAAGACAGAGATAGAGACACAGATGAAGATCAAGAGAGAAAAGACAAGGAACCTACAGAGGAAACAACCACAGACGACGACAAAGAGCCAGAAAGCAACAGGTGCCGCAGCCCAGCAGGCCCAAGCCCTGGTAAAGAGGAGTAAAGTAAAGTAAAGAAAGAAGTACCAGTTGAAGTTTGAAAAGTTTTGTTTTGCAACGTTTAAGAATGTGCCCACAAAAACTATTGTGAGAAAAACCATAAACCTTAAGGCTATGAACTGGCTATAGCCACAAACTCTCGCAGTGTAAATAGTTACACCAAAAGGGGCACCACCACCACCAGAGTCAGCCTGTTTAGGGGCTTGGCTCGTCTGCAACCAGGAGGAGCCCGTCCGTATATAGGGCCTTGGCTCACCTGCAACCAGAGAGCACGCCTGTTTATGGGGCCTTGGCTCACCACCACAAAGAGGGTACCTGGTCAGCACCAACTGTGGAGGCCGCCTCTGCATCCTGCCAGAAGAGGCTGAAGGCGCGGATCCACCAGGCCAGGTATACCCTGAAAACCACCAGCCCATGAAAGCCGCCTCTACATCCTGCCAGAAGTGGCTGAAGCCGCGGCCAACGTGAAAGGGTTTTGGGTGGGTTAACGGACTTGTGGGTGGAGGGTGGTGATGTATGGTACCTGGTGCTTTTAAATGTTTTACATGTTTTAATGTTTTATGCATTTTAAAATGTTGTCTTGCAGCCCGAGGACGTGCTGGTGATAACTAAGGGGGAATGTGGCGCCCCTGACCTGGTCAGGCACCACTGAGTACTGCACCCATGCTGGGAACAGTACAATACAGGTAATCCAGAAGGCTGACCGGGGTGTGGAACACAGGCGCATAGTGATCAGCTCTCACACATGTACCCATGAGAGGACCCCTGGGGATGCCAGGAGGGGGAAAAGCCTTGACCTTCACTGGAATAGTGGAGGGGGCCAAAAGCCTCCATCTCCTCTCAAGGGGTGTGGTGGAGAGTCTGGTTGCTAGGTGGCGTAGGCAAGAACAGGAGAGGAGGAGCAGTGAGTCAGTTAGAGCAGAGAACTCCAGAGGGCTCAGTGAGGAGCAGACCTGTGGGGTTGATGCTGTCTAACAGCGCCCGCGCAGTGGCTACTGACGGGGGAGAACGGTCAACTAGGAGTGCTACCTGAAAGCCAGCTTCAGCTAGAGAGAAAGCACGGAGTGGAAAGTAAGGAGACTGCTAGAGAGCACCAGGCCCAACCGGGCGGCAGATCCCGAAGCGAAGATAGATCCAGCTTTCTTCTGCTAAACCTGCCGGTGTGGGGCTCTCAAAGCCCACACCACAACACCACAAAAGCCGCAGCCACGTAACCGCAGTGAGGGCCCATAGGTCACAGGAGGCAAGCAGCTGGAGTGGCCTGGTCCGGGGAACAAGCAAACGGCGAACGAAGGGGAGAGAGGCTGCAGCATCTTCCCTGGGTGACCCCCATAGGGACTCAAAGTCGGGGTTACTCCAAACACAAAAAGGGCTAAGGAAGGCGAGTCAGTAGTCACCCTCATAAAGTCAGCCTGAAGGATACCTGGTTCCCATCTGGTTCATCCCAGCTACGCCCGGGCTACTCACCCTGCCATCAAATGTGAGTAAAGCCCTTGAAAGACAGTTCTGCCTGTGTGAGTCATTCTGCGACTTGTGGTACTACAAACCTACACCGGGCCCTGGGGCTTGCCTCACTCTCAGGAGGCTATTCCAACTAACTGCCCACACCATCAGCCCCAGGCGACCCTCAACCTGCAGTGGCGGTCCCTACTGGCCGCAATACTGAGAGTGGCGTCACGATCAAAACCGAAGATTCCCTACCTGTGACCAGCACCAGCTACGTGGAGTCCCTGAAGGTATGCACCGATACTACACCTGTGGGGCTTCACAGATGTCCTCTAGGTAAATGTGCTCTAACATCCCTTCTGTTCACAAAGATGCCTTCTTTTACACCAGGTGCTACTATAAAGCCATATCCAGACCTTAGACTGAAGTCTTCTACAACTCCTCGACAAAGTGGGCCTCTGACCTGCGATTTGGCTCTTCTCAAGGACCGCTTTTCCTCTAAGTCTCTGGCAGTTACTTCGTCTTTTCTATCTGGAGATTGCTGTGCAGGTGGATCCCTTGTCCTGCTGCGGCGCCGTGTCTTGCGGGCTGGATTCTGCTGGGCTGCTACTTCACTGCTTGCAGGCTCCCAGGTGTGGTATCTGGGCAAATCTTCCTCAGCGGAGGATGTCGGGCCCTCTTCATCCCAGCGGGAGTACGGCAGCATCTCTGGCTCTTGGACTGGTGCTGCATCCACTGCTGATGGCTCTGGGGTCAGCTTCTCAGCTTCCTGGCCTCCCCTCCCCCTTAGTTCTTCTGGGCACTCCTCTTGTGGCAGCGCTAGGGATGGATTTTCATCAGCAGGCCAGGGCGGGGGACTCTTTTGCATGAATGTTGCAGGAGTCTTCCTGTGAGTATGCGGAGGGAGCAGATACCGGTCCACCATCTCCTTTGGGAAGTGGGCCTCTAGATCAGCCTTCAGCTTCCAGTATTCGGGGTCCTCCCCCAGCAGGGACTTCCTAGCAGGGACTTCCTTGGGCTGAGGAGCGGTGTCTGCTCTGGCCTTGCAGGCCGGGGTAAATAGTTGTACGGTCTTGTCTTGGCGGGCCAAGCCTGGCGTGGCAGCGGCCTGGTCTTGGCGGGCCGAGCCTGGCGTGGCAGCGGCCTGGTCTTGGCGGGCCGAGCAGGGCATCGCTGCGGCGGCCTGGATTGGCGTCGCAGCTGCGATGGGATCTGTGCGGGCCGGGCTGGGCGCTTCTGCAGCCTGGATTGGCGTCGCAGCCGCAGCCGGTCCTTGGCGGGCCGCACCTGACGTGGCTGCGGCCTGGTTCAGCACCTCACTTGCGGCGCGGACGAGCGTCGCTGCTGCGGTGGGGTCTTGGCGGGCCGGGCCTAGCATGGCGGCGGCCTGAGTCAGCGTCACACCTGCGGCGTGGAGGAGGGTCGCGGTGGCAGCCGGATCTTTGCGGGCCGGGCTGGGCATCGTTGCGGCGGCCTGGGCTCGGCGGGCCGCACCTGGCGTGGCTGCGGCCTGATTCAGCGTCGCCGCGCCGGGCATCTCTCCAGGGACCGCGGGCATGGCAGCAGGGGTCGGGGCACTCGCGCTGACAGGGGCAACACAGGACTCACCCATCGGTAACATCGTCGGGGCCTGAGTCGTCGCCGCTCGGTCTGGCACTCGTCGTGCGGTTCCCCTCTCATAGGCCTGAACCGCCGCAGCCATCTCCTGCAGCTCCGCACGTCCCTCTCGGATCTGCTGCACGATCCTCGCTTCCAGTCGGTTACTGAACTGGGCAAGCTCCCAGGACCACCAGGCAGCGGAACCCGGCTCTGGGCTCCTATCTTCAGACGCCATCTTCACCACGTCGTCGCCGCTCTGCAGATCTTTTCTCAGCAGCAGACCTCCGACTCTTCCTTGCAGTCTCAGTGCCAGTTCCTTCACTGCCTTGAACTCTTCTCCCAACAGCAGGCTTATCAGTTTCTGCTCTGCCTTTTCCAGCAGCAGGCTTCTGGCTCCCTTTCCTTCCCGACGTCTTTGAACGCCTCCGCTCCCATCACTTGCGAAGCCAGGACTCTTCAGGGGATCTCTGGGTAGCCACACCTCTTCGTGGGCGGTAACTTCTCCCAGCGCGGGCTGCTGTTGTTTTTCAGCGCGCTTTTCATGGTGGCAATATGGCGGCGCTTCCAATTTTCCAAGCGGACCGCCCAGGCACATGGTCACCTGTCTGAACAGGTCTAGTCCTTATCGTGTTCGTGACGCCAGATGTGTGGGGCCCCGAGGCTCGGTGTCGGTGCAGCGGTGCATTACCTTCAGGGACTCCACGCGGCTGGATCTTGTCACAGGTAGGAAATCCTCTATTTTGATTGTCGTGACGCCACTCTCAGAATTGCGGTCAGTGGAGACCGCCACTGCAGGTTAGGGGTGCCTGGGGCTGATAGTAGGTGCAGTCAGTTGTAATAGCCTCCTGAGAGTGAGGCATGCCCCAGGGTCCCGTGTAGGTGTGTGGAACTACAAGTCGCAGAATGACTCACACGCACAAGCAGGATGTCTTTCAGGGATTTTACTCACTGATGGTGGCAGGGTGAGTAACCCGGGCGTAGCTGGGATGAACCAGGCTGGAACCAGGTGTCCTTCAGGCTGACTTATGAGGGTGGCTACCAACTCGCCTTCCTTAGCCCGTTGTGTTTTGGGGTAACCCCTGCTTGAAGCCCTGCTGGGGTCGCCCAGGGAAGTTGCTGGTGCCTCTCTCCCCTTCTTTTGGCCCGTTTGCTTGTAGCCTGGACCAGGTCACTCCGGCTGCTTGCCTCCTGTGAGCTATGGGCCCTAACTTTGGCTACGTGGCTGCGGACTCTGTGGTGTTGTCTTGGGGGTGTAAAGTGCCCCCTCATGCAGGTTTGGCAAAGGAAAGGTGAATCTATCCCTGCACTGGGACCTGCTACCCGTTTGGGCCTGGTATCTCCCTGACAGTCTCCTTACTTTCCACTCCGTTGCTCTCTCTTTAGCCGTGTGTGGATTTCGGGCAGCACTCCCAGGTGACCGTTCTCCCCCGTCGGTAGTCACTGCGCGTACGTTGTCAGAATTGTGTAGAGCTACAGGGTCTGCTTCTGCCCTCCCTGAACTTCACCACTCAACTGTCCTCGGCTCACTCTTCCCTCCTCTCCTGTTCTTGCCTACGTCACCTAGCAACCAGGCTCTCTACCACACCCCTCGAGTGGAGATGGAGGCTTCACCCCCTCCACCCCTCGAGTGGAGATGGAGGCTTCGCCCCCTCCTGGGATCCCCAGGGGTCCTCTCAAAGGTAAATGTGTGAGACCTGATCACTATGCGCCTGTGTAGTCACACCTCGGTCAGCCTTCTGGATTACCTGTTTTGTACTGTCCCCAGCATGGGTGCAGTACTCAGTGGTGCCTGACCAGGTCAGGGGCGCCACATTTACAGAAGAGTCAGAATGTCATTGACTCTGGGAAGCCTGCAACAATCATTGGTATACTCTATTTGCCATCCCAATGTTTTGGAGGCTCCAAAAATGCAGTAAACCCTAAATATATTATCACATTGAAAACCAAATAAATAAATTATTTGCTGCCTCCTCCACCTTCTCCTCCAAAATTCTACTTGTCGCCAGTGTGCAGCCGGGTCTGTGGCCTTAATTTTTTTGAAATACTAACTCTCGCCACTTCTCAACAAGGTCTGTGTCCTTAATTTTCGTAAAAACTACTTCTCTCCACCTCTCACAAGGGTCTGTGGCCTTACGTTTTTGGAAGAACTAACTATCGCCACTTACCAGCAGGGTCTGTGGCCTTACTTTTTGTGAAAAACTAACTCTTACCACTTCTTTGCGGGGTCTGTGGCCTTAATTTTGGTTGGTTTGTTTCTTAAATTAACTCTTGCCACTTATCACCAGAGTCTGTGTCCTTAATTTAAAAAAAATGTTTAAAAGAACTGAGAGTCCTCAGTGGTTGATACCTTTTAATGGCTATCTGGAAACATGTTAATAATTGGCAAGCTTTCGAGACTACTCAGGTCTCTTCATCAGGCATGGTATAATACAAAATCTGAAGAGTTTGTGTTATACCATTAGCGCAAAATAGTATTCAAACAAGGCAATAATTTGATATAGTTTTTACGAAATATATTAAAAATACAAAAACACACAGATGGTTAAAAAAAAAGTGAGAAAGGATATCCTGGTGTGTAGAGGGGCACGGGTATCACAAAATGGAATGGCACATAATAATTGATGTATCAGTATGTATCAATATGACATTCTAGGAAATTTAGTAGGGTATTGATGAAATTTACAAATACAATTTATACATGAATGCAAAAGATGCAATGGGATTATTTCCATTAAACCACACATCTGTCACGCTCCCCGGGTCCTCTGCTCTGCTCCCCGGGTCCTCTGCTCCGCTCCCCGGGTCCTCTGCTCCGCTCCCCGGCTCACCTGCCACGCTCCCCGCGCTTCCCAGGCCTCCTGGTCCCCGCTCCCGGCGCCCGTCGGCTTCCCAGTCCCTGGCCGGCTCTGCTGCGTCCTCCTCTCAGCTTCCTGCCCTGGCTTCTGGCACCCGGGCCGCGCGCATGCGCATTAGGGCGCGCGCGCGGTCACTGACCCTTTCTTAAAGGGCCAGTGTCCACTGACAGGAAATGATGCACACAGGTACAGGGTATAAAGGGGGTTAATGTCCAAGGGAGCGGGGCCTGTTCTTCGTGTTTTCCCAAGCTAGGAGTCAGGTCTCCTTGTGTTCTGTGAGATACTTACCTCTCTGTCTTCTAGAGCCGATCCTGCATCGCCATCCGGTCCTGCTGTATCTCGAACCCCGAATGCTGCCCATCTGCCATCCTGACAGTCCGTACTATCTCGGTTCCCTGCGGTGACCCGTCATCTCGCTCCAACGGTTCCGGACCCCGCCTGACATCATCACGGCTTCCGAACCTGAGCTCCGTCACCCGGACCACCATCAGTGACCTCGTGGTCCCAGGGACTTCTCCATTGTGTTCCAGTGCATGGACTGTCCTGCTACCTAAAGTGCTCCGGCTACCGGACTCCTTTCCCTCATCGGGGAGTTCGGCCCAGTGGATCCACCTCCCGGGTCTGCCCGTCCATCTGGCCCTAACAGTAAGAACAGGCCATGGATCCCGCCGAAGCACTAGCGGCTTTGCATGAGGAACTCCAACGCCAGCGTGAAGTCCAGACCCGCATGCTGAACTTTATGACTTCCGTGGACACCCGCCTGACCATGCTACAAGCGGCAGTCACGTCTTCAACATCCCGAGCCTCCACTAGTCAATCCACGGCTCCCGCTCCCGTGGCAGCCTCCTCGGATGCTTCCAGACTGCGTTTGGCCTCACCACCCCGGTACGCCGGAGATCCCAAGACCTGCAGGGGGTTTATAAACCAATGCTCCCTCCATTTCACGCAGCTGCCACATTTGTTTGCCTCCGACCAAGCCAAGGTCGCCTTCCTCATGTCTCACCTAGAGGGCGAGGCACTGGCGTGGATGAACCCCTTGTGGGAGAAGGAGGACCCTATGACCAAGAACCTCCAGGAGTTCCTGCAGGCCTTTCGCAGCACCTTTGACGAACCCGGACGCGCCTCCGCGTCTGCTTCATCTCTTCTCCGGTTACGTCAGGGAACTCTGACGGTGGGTCAATACGCCATCCGTTTCCGCACCTTGGCTTCAGAACTCGGGTGGAATAACGAGGCCCTAACCGCCGCCTTCTGGGAAGGACTCTCGGGTCGAATCAAAGATGAGCTGGCTGGACGTGACGTACCCTCCACCCTGGACGCCCTGATTACCCTAGCGACTCGAGTGGACATACGCTTTCAGGAGCGGTCCAAAGAGGTGTCCCGTGAGAGACGTCCGGTAAGGCATTCCTCTCCTCCACAGAAGCCCGCCGTACTCCAGTCAACGGCCTCTGGTGTCTCCGTCCATGAGCCCATGCAGATCGACTGTGTGCGACAGTCTGAACAACGTCGAGCAGAGCGGCTCGCCAAGGGTCTCTGCTTCTACTGCGGAGAGGGCACACACCTGCTACGCGCCTGTCCAGAGAGGCCGGGAAACTTCAAAGCCTAGGGTTGGTAGGAGAGGCCACCCTAGGTGCTGGGACTCTCTCAGACCCAGTTACATGGACTGTGCAAGTGACAACGGGAGAGACGCGGTTTACGGCTGAGGCGTACCTCGATTCGGGGGCAGCAGGCAATTTCATCCAGCAGGCCACGGTGGACAAGTACCAGGTGCCTGTTACTCCACTCGCCAAACCTCTTGTGATTGCCTCTGTGGATGGGAGACCCCTCTCTGACACCATCTCCTGGATCACCAAGCCGCTTGAACTGCGTATCGGTGCTCTGCACACCGAGAACATCGCTCTCTACGTCCTCCCACATATGTCACATCAAATCCTGCTGGGCCTTCCTTGGTTGCGGACACACGAGCCTTCAGTCAGCTGGGGCACTGGTGATATCACTCGATGGGGGTCTTCTTGCCATGAGAACTGTTTGAAGACCATACAACCTATCCGGCGACCTCCGGTTCCCGAGTCCCTACCGGGACTGCCCTCAGCCTATTGGTCCTTCGTGGACGTCTTTGATAAGAAGGAGTCCGAAGTACTTCCGCCACATCGTCCTTACGATTGTGCCATTGACCTGCTCCCGGGAACTACACCACCTCGAGGACGGATATATCCACTGTCTCCAGCCGAAACAAGGGCCATGTCTACGTACATCACAGAGAGCTTGGCTAAGGGATTCATTCGGAGATCCTCCTCTCCTGCTGGAGCAGGCTTCTTCTTCGTAAAGAAGAAAGAGGGCGACCTACGCCCATGTATAGACTACCGGGGATTGAACCTAATCACCGTAAAAAACAAGTACCCCCTGCCGCTCATCCCCGAATTGTTTGATCGGCTCAGTGGAGCTCGTGTGTTCACCAAGTTGGATCTTCGGGGTGCCTACAACCTGGTCCGTATCCGCTCAGGGGATGAATGGAAGACCGCGTTCAACACTCGCGATGGGCACTATGAATACTGCGTGATGCCCTTCGGCCTGTGTAACGCACCAGCAGTCTTCCAAGAATTAGTGAACGATGTGTTCCGGGACCTTCTCTACGTCTGTGTGGTGGTATATCTGGATGATATCCTTGTCTTCTCTCCGGACCTCCAGACCCACCGAGAGAACGTGCAACTGGTTCTACAAAGACTGAGAGAGAATCGTCTGTACGCCAAGTACGAGAAGTGCGTCTTCGAACAGTCTTCTCTCCCCTTCCTGGGTTACCTCATCACCGATACCGGACTGCAGATGGATCCAAAGAAGGTCTCTTCCGTTCTCAACTGGCCTCCTCCTTCTGGACTGAAGGCAATCCAACGCTTTCTGGGATTCGCCAACTATTACCGCCAGTTTATTCCTCACTTCTCGGCCCTGACTGCTCCTCTTTCCGCCTTGACCAAGAAGGGGGCTAATCCAAAGGACTGGTCACCTGCGGCCGACGCCGCGTTTGGATCTCTAAAGCGAGCCTTTGCCTCCTCTCCTGTACTCCACCGTCCAGAGTTAAACCGCCAGTTCACCTTGGAGGTGGATGCCTCCTCCTCGGGAGCCGGAGCAGTGCTCATGCAGAAGTCCTCCTCCGGGAAGATGGTGACATGCGGTTTCTTCTCCAAGAGCTTCTCAGCGCCTGAACGCAACTACACCATCGGTGACAGAGAGCTATTGGCAGTCAAACTGGCTCTGGAGGAATGGCGCTATCTTCTGGAAGGAGCAGTGTACCCAGTCATTATTTACACGGACCACAAAAACCTGGAATACCTGCGGACTGCTCAGCGACTGAACCCACGGCAAGCCAGGTGGTCCTTGTTCTTTGCCCGGTTCGACTTCCAGCTCCATTTCCGACCCGCGAACAAGAATGTACGCGCTGATGCCTTGTCTAGGTCTTTCATGCCCATGGAGCAGGAGGAAGAGACATCCCAACCCATCATCTGCCCTAGCAAGATCATTCCGGTGGCTCCTGTCACCCTGGCCCAGATACCGCCTGGGAAGACTTATGTCTCTGAGACTGACAGGAAAAAAGTGTTACACTGGGGCCATGCCTCGAAAACAGCCGGTCATGCAGGTCAGAAGAGAACATGGAGTGCGATTGCACGTCATTACTGGTGGCCATCTCTTCGCACGGACGTCGCCTCTTTTGTCTCTGCCTGCTCCTCCTGTGCCAGGAACAAGACTCCCAAACACCTGCCATATGGCCGTCTTCTGCCTCTGCCCATACCCTCAGTTCCCTGGCAACACATAGCGATGGACTTTATTACGGACTTGCCATTGTCCTCCGGACACACAGTCATATGGGTCGTGGTGGATCGGTTCTCTAAAATGGCCCATTTCGTTCCTATGGCTGGACTACCCTCTGCCCAGGAACTCGCGGACGCCTATATACATCACATCTTCCACTTGCATGGCTTTCCATCACACATAGTGTCCGACAGAGGAACTCAGTTCACCTCCCGCTTCTGGAGGGCTCTCTGTAAACATCTGGGAGTGACTCTGGACTTTTCTTCAGCCTACCATCCTCAGTCGAACGGCCAAGTGGAACGGGTCAATCAGATATTGACCTCTTTCTTACGTCACTACGTCAACGCCCATCATGACGATTGGTCCACGCTTCTTCCTTGGGCTGAATTCTCCCATAATCACCACGTCAGTGAGTCCTCCTCCAGTTCTCCCTTCCATGTCGTCTACGGACTTCAGCCGTCTGTCCCATTGCCTGTATCCTCTTCCTCGGACATCCCTGCTGCTGATGCAGTACTCCGTGACTTTACAACCATTTGGGACTCAGTTAAGGCCTCCCTTGCACGTGCATCCCTGCGGATGAAGAGACACGCGGACAAGAGACGTCTGGATCCTCCGTGTTTCTCTCCGGGAGATCTCGTCTGGCTTGCTTCCAAATACATCCGACTGAAGATACCATCCTACAAGCTGGGACCTCGCTACATCGGACCGTTTAAAGTCCTCGGCAAGATCAATGAGGTCTCCTACAAACTACAGCTCCCGGCCACGATGAGGATACCCAACTCCTTCCACGTCTCTCTGCTCAAGCCGGTTGTCCTTGGTCCCTTCTCCGCTGCCGCCAGTCCGGCTCCTCCTCCTATTGCTGAGGACGACATCTATGCGGTAAGGGATATCGTGGCCATGAAGACCGTACGAGGTCGACAGTTCTTCCTGGTGGACTGGGAAGGGTATGGTCCTGAGGATAGGTCCTGGGAGCCCAGGGAGAACGTGGGCACTCCTCTGATCCGTGCCTTCCTGTCCCGGTTGCGGGGAGGGGGGCGTGGGGGGGGGTACTGTCACGCTCCCCGGGTCCTCTGCTCCGCTCCCCGGGTCCTCTGCTCCGCTCCCCGGCTCACCTGCCACGCTCCCCGCGCTTCCCAGGCCTCCTGGTCCCCGCTCCCGGCGCCCGTCGGCTTCCCAGTCCCTGGCCGGCTCTGCTGCGTCCTCCTCTCAGCTTCCTGCCCTGGCTTCTGGCACCCGGGCCGCGCGCATGCGCATTAGGGCGCGCGCGCGGTCACTGACCCTTTCTTAAAGGGCCAGTGTCCACTGACAGGAAATGATGCACACAGGTACAGGGTATAAAGGGGGTTAATGTCCAAGGGAGCGGGGCCTGTTCTTCGTGTTTTCCCAAGCTAGGAGTCAGGTCTCCTTGTGTTCTGTGAGATACTTACCTCTCTGTCTTCTAGAGCCGATCCTGCATCGCCATCCGGTCCTGCTGTATCTCGAACCCCGAACGCTGCCCATCTGCCATCCTGACAGTCCGTACCATCTTGGTTCCCTGCGGTGACCCGTCATCTCGCTCCAACGGTTCCGGACCCCGCCTGACATCATCACGGCTTCCGAACCTGAGCTCCGTCACCCGGACCACCATCAGTGACCTCGTGGTCCCAGGGACTTCTCCATTGTGTTCCAGTGCACGGACTGTCCTGCTACCTAAAGTGCTCCGGCTACCGGACTCCTTTCCCTCATCGGGGAGTTCGGCCCAGTGGATCCACCTCCCGGGTCTGCCCGTCCATCTGGCCCTAACAACATCTACCACCATGAAATCACAAAGTAGTTATCCATATTGTTAAAGAGGTCCTAGTATGTTCAAAAATCATTAATTGATAAAACCTCCATGTTAACTGACAAGATGTGGATTCAATCCCTTTTATAATTCACAGAACACAATTCCCCTAATACAATGCCCAAATGACATGGTGTAAAATCAGCATAAGTCAACACTTGCAGCTATGTGTGCCATATCCAGAGAGATGACCTGCCCCTCACACCACTATTCAGAGATTACACTATAGGCTGGGGCAACACTGGGGACTACTGCGATCCTCGCATGACACTCGGCTCATGCTGGCAGTACAGTGGGAGCCGAGTGTCATGCGAGTGTCACTGCGACTGAGGTCCGATCATGCAATCGGACCACAGCTGCGAGGGACAGGCTGGCGCTGAGGAGCAGAGGGAGGGATTTATTTCCCTCTCTTCTCCGTTGCCGGCTATTGCCATTCTCACTCAGCACTCGTAGTACACTGGTGTACTGTGAGTGCAGTGCGATTTCTCTCTCGCCCCATAGACTTGAATGAGTGCGAGAGAAACAAGGATCGCATTACACTCGCAGCATGCTGCGACTGTTTTCTCGGTCCGATTAGGGCTGAGAAAATAATTGCTCATGGGTGCTGGCACATGTGCTAATATTGGTCCAACTGGAATGCGATGTTTTATCTCATTCCACTCGCTCCGATTTCCATGCCGTATGACTTAGGCCATAGGTTTTCAATTGGTGTCATATCCTTCTTTTAAGAGGTTATCTTTTGTGTTTTACCATGCCTGATGAAGAGACCTGAGCAGTTTCAAAAGCTTTCTATTTATTACCATCTTTTCAGTTAGCTATTAAAGCGTTTCAGCTGCATAGAAATACATGCAGCAGACCCACTTCTGTCAGGAGAGAAGTCAGGGTGAAGCTGGGTGATCCGATCTGATAATCGTGCCAGTCATACGTTCATGTGAGCGCACCCATAATTGGCAACTGGAGATTAACTAAGCTGGAAAGAAAGCACACAGAGTTTTAACTGGAAACACAGGGTAGGAGAAAACAAGGGTGCCTCCTCACTTGGGGTGGTTGTGTGTGACACAACCAGTGACTTGTTTGAAACAGGCTGCTGCAGATCTCCTTGTGTCAGACACCAGGTAGAAGATAAGAAGATCGAACCTTGAATTAAAAGTAACTTGGTTTGAGAGCGTTTTGCAAGACAAGCAAAGCGTTTTAAAAATTTGTAACTTGGTTTAAGAGCAATGCTTTGCAATAAGAGCAAATACTCACTGTGCACACTTCCACGCTCTGAACCGCTCTGGAGGTAACTTTCTGTAGATATGTACTGTTTACTGTACACAGTATACCATTGTACAGTATATACTATATAGCATGTCTATCAATTTGTATTTGTGGATACAGTATTGTACTTTCTTTCTGCAAACCAGTACAGCACATTGTAATCTAATTGCCTGTGCAGTTTTCCTACCCCACATTTGGCTTAGTTTTGCTGTTCTTTGGGGGGAATAGATTTGGGGTTTGCTTTTTTGTGTATTGTACTAGAATAAAGGTTGTCATATTTATACATCATTTTTCTCTCTATACTGTACCTCCCGCACACCAACAATTCTATTGTAACCTAATGTGCCCTTTAACTTGTTTTATGATTTTTACTGTACATTATTTTGTATTACTGTAATAAGTTTGTATAAATACAGTAAATATTTTTGGGTTGTAGAATGAATTGTTTGCGTTTCAATTATTTCCTATAGGGAAATTCGCTTTGATATAAAAGTAACTTGGTTTAAGAGCACACTCCCGGAACCAATTATGCTCGTAATCCAAGGTTCCACTGTATATGGTTCCTCTGTGCTGCCGTGATAAGGCCAAGTCAAGGAGTCCAAATAAAATTAAAAGTTTTATTCGTACATAGGAGTTTTATTTTGAGTATGGCTGGACTCACACAAATGTTTGTAAAAACGGTCCCATTCTCAACCAGGAGAGTAGGACAATTTTTTCTCACGTGTCATCTGTCTGCTGTCAGTATGCTGTCCGTGTGCAATCAGTTTATTTCTCAACAGCTATTATTCATTTACAGTCATATACAGGACTATTTACAGTGTTCTGTGCTACATGATAGTAATGTATCCATAAAAATAAAAGCCACTAGGATGATCCCTGTGCCGTCCGTGTGACGTCCGTTTTTTTCTCGCACCCATTGACTTGTATTGGCGAGTCTCGAATGTTTTCGGCAACCAAATGCAGCATGTTGCGACTTTTCTCGCATCCAGAATCTGGATGAGAAAAAAGCTGACCAACTGCTCTGCCTCATTGACTAACATTGGTCCGAGTGCAATGAGAGATTTTCTCGCATTGCACTCGTCCAATTCATACGGTCGTGTGAACGTTCCCATAAAGACAGGATTGCCTTGAAAAGTAAAGAAATTAAACAATTCATTTTCTTTAGACTCCTATACTTGGCTTCTTCACAGCAGCGCAGAGGAACCACATATTCTCTTTTTATGAACACAACACTGCCTAAAAACTCAGGCCCCACATAAGTGTCTAAGGGTGACACATCAACTTACCTTCCTAACGACGTCGCTGTAGCCGCTGAACAAACTCTTTTTTAAGGGGGGCGGTGTGTGCGGTGTCACAGAGACGTCACACAGCGGGCCACCAATAGAAGCGTAGGGGCGGAGAGCAACCGCATGAACGTCACTCCCACCTCGTTGCTGGAGGACGCAGGTACGCTGTTCGTCGTTCCCGGGGTGTCACACGTAGCGATGTGTGCTGCCTCAGGAACGACAAACAACCTGCGTACCAAATGAGCAACGAATTTTGGGAAACGAACGACATGTCAACAACCAACGATTTTGGACACTTTTCGGATCATTAGCGGTCGCTGGTAAGTGTCACACGCAACAACGTCGCTAGCGACGCCATATGTGCGTCACGAATTCCGTGAACCCAGCGATATCTCGTTAGCGATGTCGCTGCGTGTAACGGGGCTTTAAGTGAAAAGGAGCTAAGCCCAACCCTGGATAATAGAAAGGTACATAACATTGCCATTTGGAGCACAAATGTTGCTGTAATGAATAGAAATAATTGTAATTTTATTTAAATAGCGCCAACATATTCCTCGGCAGTTTACAATTAAGTTGCGATTATTTGTGGATGCCATTTGCAGAGCCCCTGAGGTGCCAGAAAAGTAGAAGAAACAAAAGTGACCCCATTTCAGAAACTGCATTTCTGGTAATGAAAAAATGTGTTTTTTCTACTAAAAATTGTTGATTTTAAGTTGATAAAAACGTATATGGTTCTTTGACGAGTTTCCCAATCACTAAGCAGTTATAATGACCTCTTGATATAATGACGATATTGGTAGTGAGTGATAAGCACCCAAATTGATTGGCCTCGATGGTTTAATGCTCAGTAAATGTCAGCCAAGTAGTGTGTCTTCCAAGGTGGCCAGATGGATATGTACTTCGGGTTAGTGGTACCAATGATGCATAATTCTGCTATGTATATCTTGTTTATTACGATAGTTTCACTTAGCAGTAACAGGTGGTGTTCTGTTTAGAAGGATAAAGTTTTTGGCTGATGTGTATTAATAAGATAGTTCTGAACATGTCTGCTTCTTTCCAAGAAAAACAAACCACAAGGATTATCAACTTCAAGTCACAAAAGTGTGAATAATCAATTTAAATCCTGTGTGAAAGCAGAGAACTGTGTCATAAAATACTATTTCATCCATGGACTGAGTAATAAAATCGTAAGACGTTGTACACACATTAGTTATTGTCGTACATATGCCATACATGAGTTGTTCATTTATTTTAGGGCTCATTCAGACGTCGTTTTTTCTCATATTAGTTCTATATGTTGTTTTCACAGATAGGACTACCTATTTTAGTCTGTGGAGCTGTTCAAATGTCCGTGTATTTTTGTGGACTGAGTGGTCCCCACAAAATCATGGAGACATGATCGATTTTGAGCTAAAGCGGGCTTTACACGCTACGACATCGCTAATGCGGAGTCGTTGGGGTCACAGAATTCGTGACGCACATCCGGCCGCATTAGCGATGCCGTTGCGTGTGACATCGATTAGCGATTTTGCATCGTTGCAAAACAGTGAAAAATCGCTAATCGGCGACACGGGGGTCCATTCCCAATTATCGTTACTTCAGCAGTAACGAGGTTGTTCCTCGTTCCTGCGGCAGCACACATCGCTGCGTGTGACGCCGCAGGAGCGAGGAAGCTCTCCCTACCTGCCTCCCGGCCGCTATGCGGAAGGAAGGAGGTGGGCGGGATGTTACGTCCCGCTCATCTCCGCCCCTCCGCTGCGATTGGGCGGCGGTTCAGTGACGTTTCAGTGACGTCGCTGTGACGCCGCATGGACCGCCCCCTTAGAAAGGAGGCGGTTCGCCCGTCACAGCGACGTCGCCGGACAGGTAAGTATGTGTGACGGCTCTGGGCGATGTTGTGCGGCACGGGCAGCGATATGCCCGTGTCGCGCAACAGATGGGGGCGGGTACCCACACTAGCGATATCGGGACCGATATCGCAGTGTGTAAAGTAGCCTTTAGCCTCAGATCAATCTCGCCAGTGCAAATCTACAGGTCAATGAAAATTTGATAGCATTCAGATGCCACCCATGTGCAGTCCATTTTCATAGACTGTTTGATATGAGAAGCTTGAGAAATATCCATAATTTTATTTTCGTTCAAGAAAACATTATGAAACTGACATAGTGACTAGTGATGGGCGATTCCCCAACAGCAGCGGGTCAGCTGCATGTGTTTCCATGCAGCTGATGCGCTCCTGTCCGGAGAGCGTCAGGTGCGGGGTGATGCAATGTGAGACTACACGAGTCATACCCTCACTGTCAGCCTGCTTGATGTAGCAGAGCTGACCGCTCTCTGTGCTTCTCACTCTGTATAGACACTGTCTGTGCACAGTGATGACGCTGACAATGCTCTACCTGTGGATTACGTCGGACTAAGGATTGTTTTTATAATAAAGATGGAGTCTCTAAATGTTTTTTTTTGTAGTGTTTTTTGCTTTTACTGTTTACTAGAAATTCATGGTGGCCATGTCAAATGGCTCATTCACATGACTGTTCCGTCTGTCCTGGTCAGTCCCTGTTTTTTTTGCGGATCCACGGACAGGACCATCTTTTTAACATGTTCTGTGTAGGATCAGATGGCACACGGTAGCACTTCCGTGTGCATCTGATCCTACAAAAAAAAAACACATCGGATGCCGTATGTCCATTCCGTTATTATTGAACATGTCCTATTTTGTTCCATAATAACGGACCGTGACTCAATACAAGTCAATGGGCCCGCAAAATCTCCGGAAGCTGCACAAAAGCACTTGTGCCACCCCCGTCACAGCAGCCAGACTGCTCGGATCTGGATCCGCGGTGGCTCAAGGGGTCTTTGGACCTGGGGGTCGTGCGGCCACTCATATGATGGGGGTATTTACAGGGGATTGTGTTAGAGTTCGTGACGCCACCCGTGGTATGTGGTAATTTGGAGTACCACCGCTGCAGTTGGGAGTGCCCGGGGATGATGGAATGGAGCAGTGTTAGAACCCTCCACGGGTAGGGGGGATGCCCCGGGACTCGGTGATGGTGTTCGGGGAGTGGCGTGGGGAAACGCAGGGGTCACTTGCGTACTCAGTCCATAAAGCTGACACCGAAAACTGGATAACCTAAAGTTTTGAATACCGCTGTCGCTGAGGGGACTAGTTCGGGTCCTGTCCCGAATGGTGCTGCCTGGTGATCCGTGACCTGCCCCTTGGCACTAAGTTTACTTCTCTGTTGGTCCCAGTAGTATGGAACTAGTCGGGTCCCGCTCCCCACTATGGCTAAGTGTGGGAGCTTGCTCTCAGGGTTCACGCTTGGGATTTTCTGGACCATTTTAGTGGAAAGTCCTATCCCCCTGCGCTAGTACCCCAATTTCGGAGCAGATGGAGAGCGGATCTTGAAGGCTCCATTCTCGTCGGGTAAATTTTCAGGTTGCTTGAAGCTACTCCCTGACCTAGGGTCCACGTACCCCGTCGTACCCTGGTCCCAGCCCAGTGATGGTACAAGGCCGCCGGCTGTCCTCCTCGACAGATTCATGCCCCTTGTCACGATCCCCTGCGACCGGGTGTCCAGCCCCTCTCGGTCCAGACCATCGTCTGCTACCTAGATAGCTTCCAAGGAGTCCTGCTCCTGACTCCTCTCTCCTTCACTTCCAAACTGCTTCTCTTCTCTTTATCCCACTCCTGACACTCCTGACTTCCCCTTATCCAACCCTCCAAGTGGGCGACCCTATTCCACTCAGGCCGTCCACTGGTGTGTCTGGTGGGTGTGGTGCAGAGTGTACTTAGGATTTTAACTAGCTGTTGTAGGCAACACCATGTAGTTGGGGACCCATAACCAAGAAGAATGTGGATATTGGCGAGGTAAGAGTGGCCACTCTTACCTCGCCTGGTCGATAAAGCTATCCGCGAAACGCGCATCCCTTAGGCTTGGTGTGAATCCCCTCCACCTCTGGGTACTGGTATACATATGACTGTTACTTGATTTGTTATATATGTGCTGCTAAAACTCTTGTCTGATCCACTAGGATATGCATAGCACTTTATATGGGACAGTGTGCAATGTTTATGTAATCCCCCTGCTTCTGTGGTAATAGTAATTGTATTGTACATGACACTTTATTCCCTGTACCCTTTGTGGACATGTACTTCCTTGTAGCAATAATGTGACTTAATTAACTATATACTGAATACCTGGATACCCTTTTTGACCCCTGCTCTCCATATGCAATTTATGACTGTTATAATATGGTATTTGCCAGCTAATAAAAATATTTATTGTTATCCCTTAAACCACAATTCTCCATTTTTTTTGTTGAATTATGCCTGTGGTGGGTTATTTACCTATTTGTTTTACAATATGATATGCCCTGCTATAGTACTTTGGATCGTTCTTTTGTTTACTGCAGTGTGTCTGCAGCTGCCCGCACTGCAGTGTGTCAGCATATGCCCGCACTGCAGTGTGTCAGCGTATGCCCGCACTGCAGTGTGTCAGCGTATGCACGCACTGCAGTGTGTCCGCATATGCCCGCACTGCAGTGTGTCCGCATATGCCCGCACTGCAGTGTGTCCGCATATGCCCGCACTGCAGTGTGTCCGCATATGCCCGCACTGCAGTGTGTCCGCAGCTGCCCGCACTGCAGTGTCCCCGCATATGCCCGCACTGCAGTGTGTCCGCATATGCCCGCACTGCAGTGTGTCCGCAGCTGCCCGCACTGCAGTCTTCCAGCATATGCCCGCACTGCAGTGTGTCCGCATATGCCCGCACTGCAGTGTGTCCGCATATGCCCGCACTGCAGTGTGTCCGCATATGCCCGCACTGCAGTGTGTCAGCATATGCCCGCACTGCAGTGTGTCAGCATATGCCCGCAACTGCAGTGTCAGAGCATATGCCCGAACTGCAGTGTGTCAGCATATGCCCGCACTGCAGCGTGTCAGCATATGCCCGCACTGCAATGTCAGCATATGCCCGCACTGTAGTGGGAGCAGAGGCGGGGATGATGAGCACTGCCGTCAGGAGGTTAGTAAGTTCATTACCTGCGGTGATAAAGTCCTGCCCTCCTGACGTCAGCACTCGTCACTGACCGCATTCTTACATCACCTCTCGTGGGCGGCCTGAGACTGTAACTAGCGGTGACGTCACAGGCTGCTCGTGAGAGGTGATCTGAGAACACAGCGGGCATAGAACTCAGTGACTAGCGCTGATGTCAGGAGTGCGGCGGTTTCCATCACCGCAGGTAATGTACCTCGCTAACCTCCTGAAGTCAGCGCTGGTCATGCCCTGCAGTGACCTGGCCTGACCTCATGATGTTAGCTCAGGTCACTGCACTGATCTCCCAGTCAATGGGCAACATTCTGTTCTTCAGTGACTGGGACAGTGAGTATGGATCGTCGTGTGACCTCCTTATTGGATTATGCTGGACCCGGATTTGTTTTTTCTTTTCAATAAATTGGTGAAAGAGGGAATGTGTTAGAGGTTTTTTTTTCAAATAAAAATTTGATTGTCGTCTATTTTTTTTTAATTACTGACTGGGTTACTGATGTCGGGTATCTGATAGACGCCGTGACATCATAACCCCAGGGCTTGATGCCAGGTGACATTACACATCTGGTATCAACCCCATATATTACTCCATTTGCCACTGCACCAGGGCATTGGGATGAGCTGAGGAAAATGACCAGGATTGGCACATTTAATGGATACGCCACTTCTGCTGCGGCTGCGGCCTGCTATTCTTAGGCTGGGGAGGATCCAAGAACCGCGGACCTCCCTAGTCTGAGAATACCAGACCACAGCAGTCCGTTTTACCTTGGCTGGGGATTCAATTTGGGGGGACCCCACGTTTTTTGTTTTAAATTATTTAATTTAAAATAACAGCGTGGGGTGCCCTCTGTTATGAATTACCAGCCAAGGTGAAGCTGCCAGCTGTGGTCTGCAAGCTGCAGCAGTCTGCTGTACCCGAGCTGGCTACAAAAAAATAGGGGGACCCCACGTCGTTTTTTTAAATTATTTATTTTTTTGGCTGAATACAAGGCTAAGCACCCTTTAGTACCACATGAAAGCAACTAAAGGGTGCAAGATTACAAAATGCTGGGGAGTGGGACATTATATATGTCTTTTTCATCTATTATCTATCTATCCCTCTATCTATCCCTCTATCTATATCTAGCTATCCACTATTTATCTATCTACCTGCTTCTGTGTTTTGCGGTCCGCAAAACAACCGAAAGGCACACGGATGACACATGGCCTGTATACAGAACGGAACGGATGGCACACGGATGCCACATGGATGCATCCGTGAAAAAAATGTTTTGTGGACCGCAAGAACAGAACGGTCATGTAATGAGCCCTAATTTGGCATGACACCATGAATTTCGGGCTTCATACCATCTGAGAATACAAAGCTTGTATTAACCCCTTTATTACCCAGTGTGCCACCTGACACCAGGGCAACCAGGCGAGTCATAAAAAGCGCCTGGAAATGTAGCTAAGAAACAATGCACTACTTCCGGGGGCGACTGTGGGCTGCGGAGAATCTCAGCCCCCAGCTGCCTGGCTTTACCTGACTGGCAATCAAAATATACAGCGGGAGCCCATGCATTTTTTTTTATTATTTTTTAAATAATTAAAAAAAAAAATTAATGGGCTTCCCTGTATTCTGATTGCTAGCCAAGGTAACGCCAGGCAGATGGGATTGGCAGCCCGGAGCGATCTGCTATATCTGCGCTGAGAATCAAACATACCGCGGAGGGATACGTAATTTTTTTACATTTTTTTTGTTTTTTTATGCAACTATATACAGTATTGTGTACTATATATATATATATATATATATATATATATATATATATATAATATTTATTCATTTATATAGCGCTATTAATTCCACAGCGCTTTACTTACATCAGCAACACTGTCCCCATTGGGGCTCACAATCTAAGGTCCCTATCAGTATATTTTTGAATTGTGGGAGGAAACCGGAGTACCCGGAGGAAACCCACGCAAACACTGGGAGAACAAACTCCTTGCAGATGGTGTCCTTGGTGGGATTTGAACCGAGGACCCCAGCGCTGCAGTGCTAACCACTGAGCCACTATATATATATATATATATATATATATATACATATATATATTTTAACTACTAGCTGTAGCACCCAGCATTGCCCGGGATAGTAGCTGTCTCCCTGTTTCTCTCCCAGCCTCTGTCTCTCTCTCTCTTTGTCTGTCTGTCTCTTTCCCTGTCTGTCTCTCTGTCTCTTTCCTTGTCTGTCTCTTTCCCTGTCTGTCTCGATATCTCTTTCCCTGTGTATCTCTGTCTGTCTCTTTCCCTGTCTCTCTTTTCCTGTATATCTGTCTCTTTGTCTGTGTCTGTCTCTTTCCCTGTCTGTCTCTTTCCCTGTCTCTTTGTATGTATCTTTCCCTGTCTCTCTGTCTGTCTGTCTCTTTCCCGGACTGCATTGTGACATGCCAAAATTCCATTTAAGGGTGTGGCTGCACATTCTTCTGAAGTTCTGGCTGCACTGTAGCTACCAGCTCCATTGACTTTAATGGACGCAGGTTTTTTGGTGAATAACTATAAAGTGTGGGGTTAAAATTTCCCCTCAAAACATAGTCTATGACGTTCCATGAGTTAAATGGAGTGTCTGTGCAAAATTTTGTGATTGTACATGCGACTGTGCGAATTCCTTTAGCGGACATACATACATACACTCAGCTTTATTTATATATATATATATATATATATATATATATATATCTAATATATAAAGCTGAATGTGTGTATGTGTGTGTGTATGTATGTATGTATGTATGTGTGTATGTCCGGGATTGGCATCTGCACCGTCGCAGCTACAGCCACAAAATTTTGCACACTCACACGTCTGGACCCCGAGAGCGTCATAGGTTATGTTTTGAGGGGAATTTTTAACCCCGCGCTTTACAGTTATTCGCCAAAAAACCTGCCTCCATTAAAGCGAATGGAGCTGGGAGCCACAGTGCAGCCAGAACTTCAGAAGAATGCGCAGCCACGCCCTTATATGGAATGTTGGCGTGTCACAATGCAGCCAGGGAAAGAGACAGGCACAGACAGGGTAAGAAACAGACACAGACAGGGTAAGAGACAGACACAGACAGACAGAAAGAGACAGACTGACAGGGAAAGAGACAGACAGGGAAAGAGAGGGAGAGAGACAGGTTAAGAGACAGAGACAGGCAGGGAAAGAGAGGGAAAGAGACAGACAGGGAAAGAGAGGGAAAGAGACAGACAGTGAAAGAGAGGGAAAGAGACAGACAAGGAAAGAGAGGGAAAGAGACACAGGGAAAGAGAGGGAAAGAGACAGACAGGGAAAGAGAGGGAAAGAGGGAAAGAGACAGACAGGGAAAGAGACAGAGATAGACAGGGAAAGAGATAGATAGACAGACAGGGAAAGAGATTGAGACAGATGGAGAAAGAGACAGAGACAGTCAGAGACAGACAGGGAAAGAGACAGACAAAGAGAGAGAGAGACAGAGAGATATATACAGAGGGGGAGACAGATATTATACTTACATTTCTATTTGTTTTATGGTTTTTGTGTGCAGAATACATTTTTGTTAATACATTCTATTTTGTTAACAGCAGTTATTAACCCGGGTGAAGCAGACAGGGTAAGAGACAGACACAGACAAAGACAGACTGACAGGGAAAGAGACAGACAGGGAAAAAGAGGGAGAGAGAGAAACAGGTTAAGAGATAGACACAGACAAAGAGACAGACAGACACAGGGAAACAGACAGACAGAAAAAGAGAGGGAAAGAGACAGACAGGGAAAGAGACAGAGATAGACAGACAAGGAAAGAGATAGATAGACAGACAGACAGGGAAAGAGATTGAGACAGACGGAGAAAGAGACAGAGATAGTCAGAGACAGACAGGGAAAGAGACAGACAAAGATAGAGAGAGAGAGACAGAGAGATATATACAGAGGTCGAGACAGACAGAGAATGGGAACGAAACAGAGAGACAGTTACTATCCCGGCGTTAAAATATTCTATTTATACATTCTATCCCGGGAATGTTAATACATTCTATTTTGTTAACAGCAGTTATTAACCTGGGCGAAGCCGGGTAGTACAGCTAGTCTATATATATAAAGCTGAATGTGTGTATGTGTGTGTATGTATGTATGTATGTATGTGTGTGTGTATGTCCGGGATTGGCATCTGCACCGTCGCAGCTATAGCCACAAACTTTTGCACACTCACACTTCTGGACCCCGAGAGCGTCATAGGCTATGTTTTGAGGGGAAATTTTAACCCCACGCTTTACAGTTAATCACCAAAAAACCCGCCTCCATTAAAGCGAATGGAGCTGGGGCCACAGAGCGGCCAGAACTTCAGAAGAATGCGCAGCCACGCCCTTATATGGAATGTTGGCGTGTCACAATGCAGCCAGGGAAAGAGACAGACACAGACAGGGAAAGAAACAGACATAGGCAGGGTAAGAGACAGACACAAAGAGACAGACACAGACAAAGAGACAGACTGACAGGGAAAGAGACAGACACAGACAGAGACAGACACAGGGAAACAGACAGACAGGGAGAGAAAGGGAAAGAGACAGACAGGGTAAGAGACAAACAAAGACAGGGAAAGAGACAGAGGGAAAGAGACAGACAGGGAAAGAGAGGGAAAGAGACAGACAGGGAAAGAGACAGACAGGGAAAGTGACAGAGATAGACAGACAGGGAAAGATAGATAGACAGACAGAGAAAGAGATTGAGACAGACGGAGAACGAGACAGAGACAGTCAGAGACAGACAGGGAAAGAGACAGACAGGGAAAGAGATAGAGAGAGAGACAGAGAGATATATATAGAGGGGGAGACAGACAGAGAATGGGAGAGAAACAGAGAGACAGTCACTATCCCGGGCGTTAATACATTCTATTTATACATTCTATCCCGGGAATGTTAATACATGCTATTTTGTTATCAACAGTTATTAACCCGGGCCAAGCCGGGTAGTACAGCTAGTATGTATGTATATATATATATATATATATATATATATAGTGGCAATGAAGATGTAGACCAGCTCACCCGTGACAGCTCTGAATGAATGGTTCCTCCTGTTATCCTGAATATTGCACGGATCCAGACCGGGTGTGGGTCTTGAACAATGTAGAAAAAGAAGAGTGATCCAGCAAATATCAAGAGGTCCGGTTGGCATAAAACAATGGATTTATTGACAGAAAAATTAAAAAATATATATATAGCAGAGCTGTAAATAATAAGTTGCAGGAAATAGTGCTCGTCGGTGGGTGGCTCGAGCTCCTCCCGGATCCAGGGGTCACGTCGCTCTGAAGGGAAGCTGGCGCTACATGTAGGGATTTCGGTGGGGAAGGTTCACGGCCGAGGCCTTGGCGTTTAGGGATGTAAGTTTGTGGCGTCACCCACGGGTTGTGGTGAATGTCGACACCACCACTGCCATTAATTAGGCTCCCGGGGACGGTGTTATGCAGCCTGGTGTTGACCCCTCCATGGGCAGGGGGTGATGGTCCCGGAAGCCCGGTGGTTGTGAGGTGCGGGCGAGATGGTGTGGTGTGGTGCGGTGCGCGGCCCGAGGGCACTGTCGTACTCACTATGACAGATACACCGGAGTCTGTGGTAAACCAAAAAGGATGGTGGTCGGTGTCCGCAGCTGGCTGCGCTTTGCCCCTTACTCAGGTTGGTGGTTCCCGCCTTTCTCCTGCACCTCTGTGGTAGAACTTGACTGCCTATGCTTCAGCAACGGTAGTCTGCTCCCCGGCTTTGTGTGTGTTGGGGAACCCGTTTGCCCACAGGCGCTGGCCCGTGGGATCTCTCTGCCTGTGCGGTGGCTTTCTATACCCCTTGGGGGGCTGTTGCCGTCTTTCGGGTCTTGGGACGGGAAAGGACCTAAGGTCCAGACCTCAATCAGTGAATTCGACGTTCTGGGTCTGAGTACCCCTCCTGGTGCTACGGTTTCCAGTTGGCTCCCCGGTTCGGTACCGGCGGGCCACTACCCTGTCCTGGTCCCTTACGGTTCCACCAGCCGTCTTCCTGGCTCCTGAAGGCGTTAAGCCTCCTAGTCACAGGGTATCTGGGCTCCTACCCAGATCCCTGACAGACGTTGACACACTGCTACTACTCTCCTCTCCTCCCTAACTTCATCTCCTTGTGTTTTTCCCGCCTCAGTCTATCCGAACTCCTCGGAGGGCGTGGCCAACTGCCTGGCCCCGCCCCTGGGTGTGAACGTTAAGACCTGAGAGGGGTGACTCAGGGTTTTTAGGTTGGCTGGTTACACCTTTTTAGGGGCTGGTGTTTGTGCAGGGGGTCTACCTGTGACTAGCTGGCTAGTCCAGGGCGTCACATTCCACCTTGGTTTAATGCAGACCGTCCGCGGGCTGCCCGACCACCACCGGTTTATTTTTGTTTGCTGTAAAGATAAAATGGGGAAACATAAATACAAGTATACTAAACTTTTTTACAATTCAAGCATGCTTTTGGAGAATCATCCCTTGCGGGAGGCACATTTTTATACGTTGCATAATAAAACCATTTTATTAAAGGGAACGGGACCGGGTCCTTCCAGTTGCCCACCCAAGCAAACCTAGCCTTGATGCTGCCTCTAAGAAACAGGCAGTACCCCTTTTCCCCAGTCCAGGAACAGGTCAAGGCCCGGGTATTGCCCTTGCGGGCCGGGTAAAAAGTTCCTTACCCGGCAGTCTCTCAGAGGCCCCAAGTCCAGGGGACCCCTGACCCGGAGGGTTGTCACCGGTTACATTGGTGACGGCACTGTGGAGACATGGGGCTCAGTGGGTGCTCTCGTACACTAAAACCCGCCGCCTTTAGAAAGACAGCGTGGCTCAGGGCTCATCCCAACTGAACGCCGGCCTCCTTAACCGTGGGCGTAACACTACTCAGACAACACAGGGTGAGGGAACCACAATAATTAGACTTCATTGGATCCCCAAACAATTAATGGCACATAACACATAACCAGCAAAACACAAATGTAACAGGCAACAGAGTCTCACCCTTCCGCTGGCTCACCAGGGATTTAGAATGTCCATGCCTCAGAGGTTCCAGGGCTATTTACTCCAATCCAGCAGCACCCCGCTTTTGGCGAGCACCCACCAAGAAAGGAATAATGCCAGATTTAGGAAGCTAGCTGAGGTCTGCAAAGTCTGTAACAGGTGACTGAACTGTCCCAAGTGTCCTCCTCCTTGGTTAGTCCTGATATGATGTTACAATCCTGGCAGCCGGAGTCGAAATCCCTAGGCTGTGGATATGGTCTCCAACCGGAACCGGAGTCCCTAGATTGAAGCCATAAGATATCCTGATCCTCTAGTCAGCTCCTAAGAGCTTAGACTGGATCCATCAGCATCCATCAACAACCACCTGGTGGCTTAAAGAAATCCCTTTTATAGCCACAGCCTTCCACTTGCATACACTGCGTCCTCATCGATTGGTTGGACAAGATCGCCTCTACTATTGGATGAATCTCAAGCTGCATGGACAATGTTCATCCAAATGATGTTTACAGAAAGACTGAGGGTATACATGTAGTCTGGAATGCACAGACTAGATAATGGCTACTAAGGTAATCACATTAGCAATACACAACTACATTACAATGATTACTGGAAGAGTCTGGAGAAACAATACATCTGTCTTTCAGTGGCCAACACAATTAAATGAGTCAACAAGAGTCTTGTAAAAACAATGAGGGACTTATCCCCCGTCTATAAACAATCTATCATCCTGTCTGGCTGAATTTTAAGAAACTTTAACCCATGAGAGGCATTGAGTGTCCATGTCGTCACATTCCTCCCCCTTCTTAATATTAGCCAGACATGATAGGCTTCCGATCATCCTTCTCCTCTTGACAGCATTGTCCTTTTTAATGGTGAGGTCAGCAACAGAGGCTCGCATCTATACACCTTCCCCTGATTACCTTCCCCAGGTTGAGCAGCCATATTGCCGGTAAGCACTAAGGTGGGGTCCATGAGTTCGGCCTGCATGCATTTCTTACTATCAATCTTTCCCCAGTCAATAGCCACAGTCTGGTTAGGCTTACTCATGGTTCTTGGCTCAGAAGTGGATGCTGGAGACTGGGAATGTGAATTATCCTTGGAAAAGATGTTAGAAAGATCCACATCAGGGTCCTGCTTGGCTTGGAGGTGGGTGATGGCTGCTTCAAATTGACTGGATAGTCCTTGTCCTAGGTCATTCTCCAAAATGACTGGTGTGAGCAGGTAATCCCCAAGCCCCACTTTAACTTCCCTCTGAGTGGTATCCGAAACAATAGGCTTGGTGGGGCCATCTATGAACCCCACTTCAACTTCCTCCTGGCTAGTCCCCGAAACAACAGGTGTGGGGAGGCTGTCCATAAACTCCATATGGACCTCTTCCTGGTCAGACCCCAAAGTAACTGGTGTGGGGACGGTGTCCATAAGCTCCACATTAGCCTTGCTCTGGTCAGTCTCCACAATGACAGGTATAAGGAGACTGTTCACAAGTCCCACATCGATCGCTTCCTGGTTAGTTCCCAAAATACTAGGGGTGGGGATGCTGTTCATAAGCTCCACATCAGCCTTGCTCTGGTCAGTCTCCACAATGACTGGTATGGGGAGGCTGTTCACAATCCCCACATCGATCACTTCCTGGTTGGTAGCCAAAATACCAGGTGTGGGGAGGCTATCCACAAGCTCCACCTCGACCTCTCCCTGGTCGGTCCTTAGGTCCAACTGCACACATGCCAGAGGGACGTCTGAGCGCTGGCCCTCAGCCCGGGAGATGGATAATTAGGAATCTGGTAAAGGGTCTTCTGGGGAAACAATAACTGGGCTTACCAGGGTAATGGAGGAACCAGTGTCTCGTAGTCCCTGGCTCTTGACCGGCTGAGCTGGCAGATGGGCTCCAAGCATGCGGCCTCGGTTTTGGAGACAATCTTTATCTACATGTCCATGGCGCCCACATGTATAACAGCGCCATAGATTGGGCAAGTCACCGGCCCTGTTTGTAGTCCTTTGTTTTGGTGCAGCTTCTGCTGGGTAGCAGGACCATCCTTCTCGAGCGGCTGGTGCTAGCAGTACGGCAGCTGGAATCCCATAAACATATTCCAGAACCCAAGCCCTCTCTTCTCTTGAGGATCTAGGCCCCAATGCATCCAACAACACTGTGGCTTGGGCCATTTTGGACAAAGTTGATTCCCGATTGTCACTAGATCCATGATGTGGCACATAGTTTAAATCCTCTGGGTCAATATCGGTGGGATCCTCATCGTCCTCTGCATCATTCTGGGCATCCCAATGGACTAATTTCTGGATCAAGTCTGACCGAGTCTCAGCGTTCCAGTAGATAATCTTTTGCCTCTGGCACAGATCCTGTAGCATCCATTTACTGCTGCGGTCGTAATTCCTCTCTGGTCCTTGTCCCATGGCTGAGCTGGTGGGGTTGGACATGGCAGCATCCAAAACCTGAATGCCTCCTTTATGACCCACTAGGTATGCTTATGTGCCTCCATGGTTGTTGAGCCCTGGACGGTGTCCACGAACACCAGTCCGCTGCAGCTCCCCTGGGTAAACCAGGCTGAGTAGTATCCCACCGCTGCTACCAATTGTGGAGACACGGGGCTCAGTGGGTGCTCTCGTCCACTAAAACCCGTCGCCTTTAGAAAGACAGCGTGGCTCAGGGCTCATCCCAACTGAACGCTGGCCTCCTTAACCGTGGGCGTAACACTACTCAGACAAAACAGGGTGAGGGAACCACAATAATTAGACTTTATTGGATCCCCAAACAATTAACGGCACATAACACATAACCAGCAAAACACAAATGTAACAGGCAACAACAGTCTCATCCTTCCGCTGGCTCACCAGGGATTTAGAATGTCCATGCCTCAGAGGTTCCAGGGCTATTTACTCCAATCCAGCAGCACCCCGCTTTTGGCGGGCACCCACCGAGAAAGGAATATTGCCAGATTTAGGAAGCTGTCTGAGGTCTGCAAAGTCTGTAACAGGTGACTGAACTGTCCCAACCTGAGTGTCCTCCTTAGGTAGTCCTGGTATGATGTTACAATCCTGGCAGCCGAAGTCGAAATCCCTAGGCTGTGGATATGGTCTCCAACCGGAACCAGAGTCCCTAGATTGAAGCCATAAGATATCCTGATCCTCTAGTCAGCTCCTAAGAGCTTAGACTGGATCCATCAGCATCCATCAACAACCACCTGGTGGCTTAAAGAAATCCCTTTTATAGCCACAGCCTTCCACTTGGATACACTGCGTCCTCATCGATTGGTTGGACAAGATCGCCTCTCCCATTGGATGAATCTCAAGCTGCATGGACAATGTTCATCCAAATGATGTCTACAGAAAGACTGAGGGTATACATGTAGTCTGGAATGCACAGACTAGATAATGGCTACTAAGGTAATCACATTAGCAATACACTACATTACAATGATTACTGGAAGAGTCTGGAGAAACAATACGCCTGGCTTTCAGTGGCCAACACAATTACATGAGTAAACAAGAGTCTTGTAAAAACAATGAGGGACTTATACCCCGTCTATAAACAATCTATCATCCTGTCTGGCTGAATTTTAAGAAAGTTTAACCCATGAGAGGCATTGGGTGTCCATGTCATCACAGGGACCTCGGCCTCCTCTGCCGCAGGTCCTTCCTCCAGTCTGCCTCTCCGGAGGCTGTGAGATCTGAAGGGTGATCCGGGAATTATTTACAAACCCAACAGTTATTGGGTGGCCTGCAAGTTCTCGGCCTTGTCCATATTGGAACGGGGTAAAACAGCAAAGTCCCAACGGGGACAGGCAGCATAGTCCCAACGGGGACAACTGGGGTAGCCGGGATCCACTACCTTTTTTACTCTTCATCTTGTGTTTCCGGTTCTGGGCGAGGGGCTTCCTCCTCGGACGTGGACTCTGTCTCGCTTTTGAACATCTCCAGCACACAGCAGGCGCGGCGGGAGAGGGCCATCCGGTACCCATTCCCACCACACCGTGGGATGTACGTGGCCTCCACGTCGACAACATCGGGGGCCCCCTCATCTTCCGAGACCGGCTCCGTATCGGCCTCTGAGCCGCTATCATCTGGCTCCGCACAGCTGGTGATGGGTCCTTCTGGACCGGGTTCCTCCTCCATCTTGGCCGGGCGGATGGCCGGGGCTTCTGCGGCAGGCGGGTCGCCGCCAGCTGTCGCACGGGGGGGTCACCACCGACGCCTCCGAGTCGCCTCTCCTTCAGCCCTCGCGGGAGCCGCAGCTTCTTCCTCCAGGCTGGCGGCTTCCCCTGTAGGCGGATCCCTGCACGCCGGTGCGGCAGACCTCGCTGCCGGTGCTGGTGGCAGCGAGCCGGACAGGGGAGCAGCAGCGATCAACACGGACAACAGGCGAGGTAGTATAAAGGGCCGGGGCAGACCGTGTCCCTCAGCCTCAGCGGCCGGTCCCTCCGGGACACAGGGGCGTGGGTCGCATACCCACTCCTCTAAAGCTGCCTCCACTTCGTACGCCCACGTGACCGCAGCCAGCTCCTCCACCTCGGCTGTCCATCGCTACATCAGGAGACACACCTGGGCCTGGTTGCGGTCACCTATTGCCGCTGTCCGGGCTTCCATCCACGCCGCTGTTCCGGCGCGGGCTCCGGGATCTCGGGCTTGCCAGACGGGGCGGACATTGTGCACACTCGGGGTCCAGGAACACAAAGGGTAGCAGAGTCCTGGAGTCCCTGCCCTTCATCCACTCGGTCACATGGCACAGGATATTCACCCGCCCCCCCCCCCCCTTGGTCTTTTCAGGGGCACTCCGCTTTCTTTCTGTTCAGCTTCCCTTTTTAGCCGCACACCTTTCTGCACCGCTCTGTTCCGAGGGGGCGAGCTTCAACTCTCGTGCTCTTTTCGCGGGCAAAACGGGTCTGGCGGGAAACTTCGCGCCAAGGGATAGTGAAAGATGGCGGATTCTGAAATTTTTCAACAGGTCACCACTGACTTCTGCTTCAAGGCGCACTTCCACTGGTAAGTGGATGGGTTCAATCCTGTTCGTGACGCCAGAAGAGTCGATGTGTACTGCCCCGGGGCTCGGCCGGCTGCTGAGCTGCTCGGATCCGTGCTCGTCGGTGGGTGGCTCGAGCTCCTCCCGGACCCGGGGGTCACGTCGCTCTGAAGGGAAGCTGGCGCTACGTGTAGGGATTTCGGTGGGGAAGGTTCACGGCCGAGGCCATGACGCCACCCACGGGTTGTGCTGAATGTGGACACTACCGCTGCCATTAACTAGGCTCCCGTGGACGGTGTTATGCAGCCTGGTGTTGACCCCTCCATGGGCAGGGGGTGATGGTCCCGGGGCCCGGTGGTTGTGAGGTGCGGGATGGTGTGGTGCGGTACGCGGCCCGAGGGCACTGTTGTACTCACTATGACAGATACACTGGAGTCTCTGGTAAACCAAAAAGGATGGTGGTTGGTGCCCGCAGCCGGCTGCGCTTTGCCCCTTACTCAGGTTGGTGGTTCCTGCCTTTCTCCTGCACCTCTGTGGTAGAACTTGACTGCCTATGCTTCAGCGACGGTAGTCCACTCCCCGGCTTTGTGTGTGTCGGGGAACCCGTTTGCCCACAGGCGCTTGTCCGTGGGATCTCTCTGCCTGAGCGGTGGCTTTCTATCCCCCTCGGTGGGCTGTTGCCGTCTTTCGGGTTTTGGGACGGGAAAGGAGCTAAGGTCCAGACCTCAATCAGTGAATTCGACGTGGTCCAGTTGCTTCTGGACCTCGTTCTGGGTCTGAGTACCCCTCCTGGTGCTCCAGTTTCCAGTTTGCTCCCCGGTTCGGTATCGGCGGGCCACTACCCTGTCCCTTACGATTCCACCAGCCGTCTTCCTGGCTCCTGCAGGCATCAACCACCGTCTGCCTCCTGGTCACAGGGTATCTGAGCTCCTACCCAGATCCCTGACAGACATTGACATACTGCTACTACTCTCCTCTCCTCCCTAACTTCATCTCCTTGTGTTTTTCCCACCTCAGGCTATCCGAACTCCTCGGAGGGCATGGCCAACCGCCTGGCTTCGCCCCCGGGTGTGAACGTCAAGACCTGAGAGGGGTGACTCAGGGTTTTTAGGTTGGCTGGTTACACCTTTTTAGGGGCAGGTGTTTGTGCAGGGGGTCTACCTGTGACTAACTGGCTAGTCCAGGGCGTCACAACGTCTTACATTCCCAATCATAAAAGAGGTCAAATTCTGCAGCAGGATGGTGCTCCATCTAATACATCTATCTCTACAACAAAGTTCCTCCTGGCAAAGAAGATCAAAGTGATCAAGGGCTGGCCAGCCCAGTCACCAGACATGGACATCATTGAGCATGTTTGGGGTAGGATGAAAGAGGAAGCTTTGAAGAAAAAAACAAAGAATCTAGATGAACTCTGGGAGGCATGTAACACTGCATTCTTTGCTATTCCTGATGACTTCATCAATAAATTGTATGAATCATTGATGAACCGCATGGATGCAGTCCTTCAAGTTTATGGAAGTCACACAAAATATTATATATGGCTCTAATAGCACCACAACTTCATTCACCAATGTTATGCAACATGTCTTTGTATTAGAAGTTAATTATTTGTTTGAATTTCACATTACTTTCTGTGGGCGACAAAACTTTTGTCTTGCCAAATTCAGACCTTTCTGTGTTCATTAAATGATCAATAGTTCAACTTTGGTATAGGAAGTAGTCGGTATCGTTCAAGAAAAACATGATTTTCATGCAGGACAATGCTCCATCACATGCATCCAACTACTCCACAGCGTGGCTGGCCAGTAAAGGTCTAAAAGATGAAAAAATAATTACATGGCTCCCTTGTCCACCTGATCTGAACCCTATAGAGGACCTATGGTCCCTCATAAAATGTGAGATCTACAGGGAGGGAAAACAGTACACCTCTCGGAACAGTGTCTGGGAGGCTGTGGTGGCTGCTGCACGCAATGTTGATTGTAAACAGATCAAGCAACTGACAGAATCTATGGATGGTAGGCTGTCATCATGTGTCATCATAAAGAAATGTGACTATATTGGTCACTAATTTTTTGGGGGTTTATTTGCATGTCAGAAATGTTTATTTCTAAATTTTGTGCAGTTATATTGGTTTACCTGGTGAAAATAAACAAGTGAGATGGGAATATATTTGGTTTTTATTAAGTTGCCTAATAATTCTGCACAGTAATAGTTACCTGCACAGATATTCTCCTAAGATAGCCAAATCTACAAAAAACCCATTCCAACTTACAAAAATATTAAGCTTTGATATTTATGAGTGTTTTGGGTTGATTGAGAACATAGTTGTTGATCAATAAAAAAAATCCTCTAAAATACAACTTGCCTAATAATTCTACACAGCTCGGGCAAAAATTAAGAGACCACTGTGAAATTTTCAAATTTTATAATTGTATGATCTGCCTTCAGGTTAGTGGGTGTGACCAGCTGAGCAAGACTACATGGCTGTCCCCTCCTCAAACAGACAATCACAGATGCCCATTCTGTGTCGGGTCTGTGATTGCCTGACATTACAGTACTGTAAAAATAAATAAATCATTAAAAAAAAATAACATAGCGCTCCGCAGTATTTTTGATTCTCAGCGCAGATAAAGTGGATGGCTGTGAGCTGCCACCCCTATCTGCCTGGTTTTACCTTGGCTGGCAATCAAAATACAGGGAAGCCCATTAATTTTTTTTTAATTATTTAAAAAAATTTAAAAAAAATGCATGGGCTCCCGCTGTATTTTGATTGCCAGTCAAGTAAAACCAGGCAGCTAGGGGGTGGGATTCTCAGCAGCCCGCAGCCACCCCTGGAAATGGCGAATTGTTTCTTTGCACAATTTCCAGGCGCATTACCCTGCTTGTCCAGCGGCCCTGGTGCCGGGTGGCACGCTGGGTAATAAAGGGGTTAATACCAGCTTTGTATTCTCAGATGGTACCAAGCCCGAAATTCATGGTGTCACCAAATTAGACATGGCAACCATGAATTTCTAGTAAACAGTAAAAATAAAACACAACACAGGGAAATTTTTTTTAATTAGAAATAAAAAAAAACCCCAAACATTTAGAGACTCCATCTTTATTATAAAATATCCTTAGTCAGACGTAATCCACAGGTAAAGTATTGTCAGCTATGCTTCATCACTCTGCACAGACAGCATCTATAGAGGGTGAAAAGTAGAGAGCATTGTCAGCTGTTACATCGCTCTGTACAGAGCAAAAAGCAGGCTGACAGTGAGGGTACGATTGCACTTACGTCTCGCATTGCATAACCGCACACCTGACGCTCTCTGGCCAGGAGCGCATCAGCTGCATGGAAACACATGCAGATGACCCACTCCTGTCGGGAGATTAGTGCTCGCTTTGCTTGAGATGTCTGGTAGGTGGACGGCCATATCTTAGTTGGATTTCAGTTGTGCCATACTCCTTCCATTATTGGATGATGGACTGAACAGTGATTCGTGAGATTTTCACAGCTTGAGCTTTTTTTTTTTTATATAATCTAACACTACTTTAATCTTTTCCACAACTTTATCCCTGACCTGTCTGGTGTGTTCCTTGGTTTTCATGATGCGGTTTTATCCCAAATGTTCTCAAACAAACCGCTGAGGCCTTCACGGAACAGATGTAGTTATACTGAAAATAAATTACACATGCGTGGACTCAATTTACTAATTATGTGACTTCTGGTGGCAATTGGTCTCTTAGGATTTTGCGATTTTATTCAGGAGTATAAGACTTTAGCAGGCTGAATACAAACGTATGTAACAATTTTCAGATTTATAGTTTTTAAATATTTTGAAAACCATGTATCATTTCCTTTACACATCACAAATAACTGCTACTTAGTGTTGGTAGATCACATAAAATCCCAGTATAACACATTTAAATTCTTGAGTGCAACATGAAAAAAATGTGAAAAAGTTCACAGGGTATGAAAACTTTTTTAAGGCACTGTACGTAAAGTGTATGGGTGTGCCTAAGTTGCTTGCTTAAATTCCATCAACTCCTCATTAGTATCTTAGTTAACAAGGATTGATTTCCCAGTTATCGCTGCATACATTCTAAGATCAGCAGTTGTATCCTTTATCTTTCTGAAGACTTTCATATTTCTTTACCCTTTATTTAATCTCAATTTTTTTTGTTTTTAAACAGACCTGTCTGTTTTTCGACACTATAGCTGTCTGGCATTATTGTACTACCATCCCTGTGATTTTAATTTTTTTAAAATATAGGATCTGAATTTTAAAAGATCAGTTACTGGAATTTTTTCTATCGACACTGATTTTTTAAAAAATCTTAAGAACTCTTAGCTCGTCAAATGTTGTCTTCATGAGCAAGTGACAACACTGGGTCGTGAGAGCTACTGGTTCAGTAAAGATACCAACCAATGTGGCTTTATGCCCTGTGAATTACCGTATTTTTCGTTTTAGAAGACGCACCGGATTATAAGATGTACCCCAAATTTAGAGATAAAAAAAAAGGTAAAAAAATGGGGTCTGTCTTATACTCCGGCGTTGTCTTACCAGAGGTGGGCAGCAGTGGTGGTGAAGCAGGGTCACAGGAGGCAGAGGTTGTGCTGGCAGCGGCGGCAAATCCGTGGTGACAGCAGCGATCAGTGGTGGCAGCGGCGGGTCAGTGGCGGTAGCAGCGGTGACGGGTCAGTAGTGGCAGCGCCGGAAACGGGTCAGTGGTGGAGCAGGCCGGAACGGTGAGTGTCCCAGTCTGTCCGCGGTCCCAGTTCACGTGATGGCGCCCAGAGTAGCGCATGCGCAGATGGAGCTCTCATCCAAGAACTCAATCTGCGCACACGCTGACTCCTGGCGCCATCATTTGAAACCGGGACAGCGGACACACTGGGATACTCGCTGCACAGCCACCACAATCCGCACAGCCGCCCGCCCGCCCAGAGTGGCAGTCAGCAGCCTGCCTGCACAGAGAGGCAAGCTGGCACCGACAGGCAGCCACAGTCACCCGGCCGCCCGCACGCAGCCACAGGCACCTGGTCGCCCGCACGCACCCGGCCGACCGCACACAGAGCCACACAGACAGTCCCACCGGTAAGCTATATTGGGATTTTAAGATGCACCCCTCATTTTCCTCCCTAATTTTTGGGAGGAAAAGTGCGTCTTATAATCCGAAAAATACGGTAACTGCTTTACAATGTACAGTATTAAATAAATCGTAAGCTGGAATTCTGAAGTATGACAGACTTCTTTTTTGCTGCTTCAGTTCCACAGAATTAATGTGACTGTGACAGAGCTTTTTTTTTTTTTTGCCCCAACGTGCAGCGGCATGATGAGGTCCTCATGCTGTTATCACCACAGTGCCCAAGTGGCGGCAAAGAAAAGTAGATGAAAAGCGTTTGATTAAATGTACGCACTATTATTGTAGATGGGGGAGGTATTAGTGTGAGAGCACATTATGAGGTACTGTGTGGAAAAGAGGGAGCAGTATGAAGGAGTGGGGAGCACCAAAGATGGGGTGACAGCATACAGCCAGGAGGAAATGGAATCCTGGCTATGGAAAGGGACTTTCCAACTCATACTGGACTCGCAATGCATAAATACTGAATTTTTATTCTCCCCTCTCTTTTTTTTTTTTTCTTTTTCTCCCCTCTCGCTCCTCTTATTCCACCCTCTGTCTTCTTCTTATACTACTTTTCTCTTTCTCTTCTTTGTTTTACCCACTTCCCCTTTCTTTCTCCCCTTTTTTTTTTCCCCTTCTTTCCCGTAACTTGCTTTCGTTCTTCCCTCTTAATATTAAAAAATAAAAAAGGGGCATTGCGAGAATATGGCAGGACTGCAATACTGATCAGATGGACAGCCGGATACCATGCACGACAAACAGGCGGGGTCCGCCCCTCCTTCTGGAGGTCCTGGTTCTGGTGTTATTGATAGTTGATAGGGCCCTGTCCGTCGTAAAAGAGGAAACACGACAAAAGATGGACAAGGTATCTGGCAGACTTGCCAAGGCAAATATATGCCCTCCGTCCCTGATACAAAGGGGACTGGTGGCAACGATGTGTTACTATGTTTATTGTTGTGGGGGGTGTTTAAATTGGGGGGGTAGGGGGAGGGTGGGCCGGTCGACAGTCTCATTTGGCCTATTAAGGAGCTCTGGGAGAACGAGAATTTGTCAATTAATCATATGGCAGGACGCATTAAGCTAATTAGTTGGAACGTTAGGGGCTTAGTCTCTAGCATCAAAAGGCAAGCAGTATTTCAATTTTTACGCACAGAAAAACCTGGCCTAATTTGCTTGCCGGAAACACACATGACACCGGAGAAGCTGCATCTACTGGATAGAAGGTGGCTCAGGGTGGAGTATCATTCTACATATTCTGCATACTCCAGAGGGGCCAGTATACTAGTCCACTCAGGCGCACGGCTTGAATTTCTAAAGGTCATCGTGGATAAAGATGGGCGGTATGTATGTCTTTCCTGTAGGCTGGGGACAAGAGCCGTAGTAATTATATCCCTATACATACCTCCGCCATATTGCAGCAAACTTTTTCACAGTCTGATAAATTTATTGGCAGACATTCCGGGGGTTCCCTTTATGATAATGGGAGATTTTAATAATATTCCGAATTCACATTGGGACAAAGGGAGACCTGAGGTACGAAAAATGGGGGGTACCTGTACACCATTCAGTAATTTACTTTAAAGAAACGGCGCTGATTGACCTGTGGAGGACTCGGTATCCAGAAGTGTATCAATACTCCTGTTATTCGGCTACGTTCTCATCCCTGTCGCGCATTGATCTGGCCTTGGGCAATGAAGCAATGCAAGGTTTGGTAGTGGGTACTAAATACTTCCCCAGGACGGTATCAGATCATTCGCCCCTGTGTGTAGAAATAGACCTGGGGGAACAACAAAACAAAAACAGACCCTCATGGAAATTAAATCCCTTTTGGTTACAATTAGTGAAAGAACGGAGGGGAGGGGGGGGTATTAGTGATAGTTTAAGGGAATACCTTAGGTTCAATGAAGGATCAGCATCTATTGGAATGGTTTGGGAGGCAATGAAGGCGTACTTGAGGGGATTATATATAAGGGGTATATCTAAGGTAAAGTCGGAGGCAAGAAGGCAGAATCAGCTTGCGTTTCAGGAATTGGGGGAGGCGGAAGATACGTTAATATCAGACCCCACGCCGGCGGCAAAAGCTAGGATGAAGGCAGCTCAAAAGATGGTTAATAGATTGACCATACAGGTAGCGGAGAGAAAGAAAATGTTCCAAACCATGCAGTCCTTTGAGAATGGAGAACGGGCGGGTCACCTATTATCAGTGATAGCTGCGGCACAGAGGGAATCGACATATTGCACGGTAAGGGTATGTGCGCACGTTGCTTTTTACCTGCTTTTTTGCTGCTTTTTCTTCTGCGCTGTTTAATGCCAAAATGGATGTGTTCTTCTATTCAAGCAAAGTCTATGGGAATTTGGGTTTCTTGTTCACACTATGTTGTTCAAAATGCTGCCTTTTTGTGGCAGAACTTTGGTCAAAAACTCAGCTTTTCAAAGAAGCAACATGTCAATTGTTTTTGCCATTTGGGTTTTGCACTGCAAAGCTGAGTTTTTGACCAAAGTTCTGCCACAAAAAGGCAGCATTTTGAACAACATAGTGTGAACAAGAAACCCAAATTCCCATAGACTTTGCTTGAATAGAAGAACACATCCATTTTGGCATTAAACAGCGCAGAAGAAAAAGCAGCAAAAAAGCAGGTAAAAAGCAGGTAAAAAGCAACGTGCGCACATACCCTTACAGTCAGTAGATGGGGCAGTTGTCACGGACACCTCGGGGATCCTAACAGTACTAGAAACATTCTACTCTGATCTATACTCAGTCAAGGTGCACCCGGAGGCGGTGGATGAATTTCTAGGCAGAGCTCAGGTGCCAGTCCTCTCAAGGGAATCTAGAGAGTTACTAGATGACCCATTTGACTTGGAGGCGTTAGAGCTAGCTCTGAGTGATATGGCGAATGATAAGGCGCCGGGGGTAGATGGGTTTCCGGCTGAAGTATATAAGCAACATAGGGAGGTTTTACTGCCAGTGCTGCTTAAGGTATATAATTCATGTCTGGAAAGAGGAGAGCTTATGCAGTCTATGCAGGAGGCAATAATTGTGGTACTCCCTAAAGAAGGCAAAAACCCGGGTTTGCCAGGATCTTACAGACCGATTTCACTATTGACGGTAGATGTAAAGCTCCTGGCTAAGATGCTTGCAAATAGGCTCACCAAAGTCATTACATCCCTAATACACCAAGTTCAAGCAGGGTTTATGCCCAACAAATCCACGGCAACTAACCTTAGGAGACTGTACCTGAATATGCAGATACCAGCGGAAAATAAGGGGAGGCGGGTTATTCTCTCCCTAGACGCGGCCAAAGCTTTTGACAGCGTAGAGTGGGGGTACCTATGGGCTACGATGCGATCAATGGGGTTTGGGGAAGTGTATATTAGGTGGGTGCAGCTGTTGTACTCTGCTCCTACAGCAAATGGCAGCATGTCAGATAGATTCTCTCTCTATAGGGGCACAAGGCAGGGGTGCCCACTGTCCCCCCTGTTGTTTGCTATCGCTATCGAACCACTGGCGGCGGTGATGCGGCGGGATCCTGGTGTAGTGGGTTACCGATATAGGAGCGTGGAGGAGAAAGTGGCCTTATATGCGGACGATTTATTATTGTTTCTGGCAGATGCAGGGAGTTCCTTGGAGGCGGTAATGAGGGTCATATCTAACTTTGGAAGGATATCAGGGCTCACGATAAATTGGGACAAATCGGTTTTGATGCCACTAGATGAAACGCCTTCCAATGTAGTGGTGACTTGTGCTCCGGTTCAGGTGGTGTCAGAGTTTAAATATCTGGGAATTATGATATCCAATAAACTGACTATGAACATCTTAGGCTATGTGCACACGTTGCGTTTTTTTCAGCGCGGATAAAACACACCCTCTGACAGAGGTGAGAATTGTAAACAATGCGTTTTGGGAAAAACGCATCAAAAACGCATGCGTTTTTCGTGCGTTTTCCATGCGTTTTCTTCAGGTGCATTTTCGACCACATGATCCAGTGAGAGTGCCACAGTACATCCAGTACACAGTGCCAGCCTTCCTGCAGAGATGTGAGTGTTGTCCACGGGAGAACGCAGCTACCCATGACCACGATTTGGGTTCAGGCTGCTGTGGAGCTCTATGCTACCTGCAGAGAACACTCTTGTCTCCGCAGCATAAATTGACATGCTGAGGCTCGGGAAGCCGCGCCACAGGTCGGTTTATGCTGCGGAGAAGAGAAGCACAGTGGGCACGGGATTTCTAAAATTCCTTCCACTGTGCTTCTACTGCACAACGCAGCATTATGGACGCAGGGAAAACACTCTGCGCCCATAACGCTGCAAACCCTGATTGTGGGCACACAGCCTAAAATATGTCAATGGATGTCAAACATATATATAACGTCCCACCCCCCTGCATATTCTAAGCTGGCGCCCTTTAGTGCCTTTCATGTGGCACTAAAGTGTGCCTAGCCTTGTATTTAGCCCAAAAATAAAATAATTAAAATAAATGACGTGGGGTCCCCCCTATTTTTGATAGCCAGTCAGGGTAAAGCAGACAGCTGTAGCCTGCAAACCACAGCTGACAGCTTCATCTTGTCTGGTGATCAATTTGGAGGGCTCCCCAAGCTATTTTTTTTTTTTATTTATAAATAATTAAAAAACAAAAAAAAACCTTGGGTCCCCCCCAAATTAGATCACCAGCCAAGGTGAAGCTGACAGCTGAGGTCTAGTATTCTCAGGATGGGAAGAGCCATGGTTATTGGACTCTTCCCAGTCTAAAAATAGCAGGCCACAGCCGCCCCAGAAGTGGCGCATCCATTAGATGCGCCAATCCTGACGCTTCGCCCCAACTCATCCCGCGCCCTGGTGCGGTGGCAAACGGGGTAATATATGGGGTTGATACCAGATGTGTAATCTCACCTGGTATCAAGCCCAGCAATTAGTGATGTCACAGCGTCTATTTGATACCAGACATAACTAATTGACAGTAATAGCAAAAAAAATTTATTTGAAAAAACACTCCCCAAAAACATCCTCTTTCACCAATTTATTGAAAAGAAAAAAAATTGGGTCCGCAGTATCCATTTTTGACGTCCGTCACCTCTGGACCTTCTAGAATATGGGGGGCACGCTCAGGGAACGTGTCCCCCATTTTCTAGTAGTGCAGACTCTCCATTTGAGGAGAGTGGGTGCAAAGAATCTGCACCCACTCTCCCCGGGTCACAGCTGCACAGTGCCGAGCAGCAGCAGCCAGCGCAGCTCACACTGAACACAGGAAGCAGTCAGCTGCTCGGCACATGTGACCGGCGCGCACTGTGAAGGAGGAGGGGGCCGCGGGGGATCAGCACTGTGACAGGTACGGGGGTTACCGGAGGACACCGGGGGGAATAGGGGGTGACCTGGCAGGGCCTGGGGAGCAGTTTTCTGTCGCATGTGTTATTGCACATGCGACAGGAGTAGGGCGGCCGGTGCGCTGCTGCGCGCACGGCCATGTTGGATTTTCGGGAGGGGGGGGGGGTCGAGGCGGGCACTTTGGCGACATCGGGGGCTTTCCTGAACTTTGCCAGGAAGTGAGGTTAACAGGAAACCTCTTAACCTCACTTCCAGGTAAATGCCTGCGTTCTGTATGCCGACAAAGCCCGCAGACCGCAACAAAAAAGCAGCTCACTGCGTTGTAGCTGCGTTCTGACCCGCATCATTGATTTCAATGGGGGGAGAACGCAGCCACAACGCACAAAAGAGGTGACATGCTGCTTTTCTTTCCGCACCGATTTTTGGCATCCAAAACGCTGCGTTTAGAAACGCAGCGTGTGCACTGATTTTTTTTTGGCTTTCTCATACATTTTGCTGGGAAAGCTGAACGCGTGCAATTTGCCACTGAAACGCTGCGGTTCTAAACGCAGCGTTTCCGCGGTAAAAAACGCAACGTGTGCACACAGCCTTAATCTGACCCCCCTTTTACTTAAGTTCAAACAAAAGATTCTGGCCTGGTCCAAACTGTACCTTTCGGTGGTGGGGAGAGTCAACTTCGCTAAAATGATACTAATGCCCCAACTGCTCTATGTGCTCCATAACGCCCCGGTATGGCTACCACAAAATAGGTTTTATAAAATAAATTCTATTTTCCGAGGCTTAATCTGGGGAAGGAAGCGCCCACGGATGAGGTTAGAATATTTACAGAGACCAACAGACAAAGTGGGTCTGGCTCTACCTAATCCTTGGTGCTATTACTTCGGTGCCCAGAGTCAACACATGGTGGGGTGGGGTGTGACAGGTTTGGAGACCTCGGCGGGGAAAATATTACAGTATGTGATCGGAAAAGGTCCCCTGCTGGCAAGTTTGGAGGCGGGAAAGTTTCGTCCACACTCTGCATTATATCCTACTGTACAGTTGATAGATAAAGTATGGGGTAAGATCAAACAGATGAGACAGGTAACCAGGTTCACTAGATATACCTCCATGTGGGACAACCCCAACATTCCGGAATTTTTATCCCTTAAAGAATTTGGGCAATGGAGGAGAATTGGTATCTGGTACCTCTACCAAGTGATGGATCGAAACATATTTAAGACTTTTGAAGTACTGCTAAAAGACTTCCCACTGGGACATAGTATGTTTTATAAATACCTGCAGCTACGTCACGCATTTGAATCGCAGAACAGAATAACACCAATTGTTATACAATCAGATAGTGTAATTAATATATTAGGGACGCAGAGAGGGACGGCAGGATGTATATCGATGGTCTACGGGGGACTTCTGTCCATGTCGGTTGGGAGGCAACAAATTGGGGCATATGCAAGGTGGGTGGAAGATTTGGGAGAAATTGGGGAGGAGAAATGGGAGTCAATTTTGCAATATGTCATCAAAATATATCTCTGAGCGAGGCAAAACGGCTATCGCAATTATATGTTATATACAGAGTATATAGAACCCCCGTGTGGATGAAGAAAGTAGGAGTGAGAACAGATTCCAAGTGTCCAAAATGTACTGTGGAAGAAGCAGGGCTCATGCACATGTTGTGGGAATGCCTGTGTTTACAAGGGTTTTGGATCACAGTGTTAAATTTAATTAAATCAGTTATGCAAGTGGACCTACCCAGAAACCCGCTGGTGTGTGTGCTGGGCTATGTGGATGAAGTGGGGGCGGATGAACAAGAGAAACTGGCAGTGGCACGATTGTTGTATGCAGCAAGGAAACTAATGCCTTGTATTGGCTATCTGAAAAAGCACCGACACGTAAGGAATTTGTTGAAAAAGTGAATTATATTATTCATATGGAGAAAAATGTTTAGATTAAAAGGGGAGGGAGAGCTCAGTGTGAGGATCTGGAGCAAGTGACTGGACTTTCCAGGATTAGCGTTATTTGATCTACTGAAAGATAGGATATTTAGACTATAGGTAGAAAAGGAAAGATCGCAGTGGCTGAGAAATAAGGAGGGCAGGTCATTATGTGAGTGAAGAGGGATGTAGAGAGTGGAGGGGTGAGACTGTCGATCGTAGGGGGGTGGGGGGAGGGGAAGGGGAGTGAGGACTACCCTCACAATTTGTTATGTTTATGAAAGTTTTAAAATGCAATAAAAATTTATCGGATTTAAAAAAAAAAAAAAAATTCCATAGCTTCCCCCCCCTTTTTTTTGTTTTTCTTCTCTTCTTTTTTTTGTCCTTCCATCTCTCTTCTCTCTCTATAATTCTTACTACACTATTCTGTGATTTTAGATTTACAATAAAAAACAGTTTCTGCATACGGTAGCAAATACTAGGATTGTTATGTTCACATCATATGAGACACTTTTGTTCCTATGTTCGCCCTTGAGTTTAGCTCTGCTGGATACTTAAAGACACGTGTTGTTGAGCTTGGGCGGTCTCTTTTGAGTGATTTACTGTCTATATTGTAATGGTGCAATTGCACTTTGTATGTATCCTGTCTCGTTGATACACTTCAATAAAAGATTTTTGAACAAAAAAAAATAATAATTCCATAGCTTGACTTTTTAGGTCTCAATCACACTTCCGTATTTTCCAGGAACAATTAATACAGTTTTGTTTTTTGTTTTTTTAATTAACCTCATACGTTGATCCAAGTGTCATCAGTTGTTCTCATATGGGGAAACAAAACAAACAAGAAATATTTCTTCATTTTCTCCTGACAGTGCAGATGTCGTCCAAGAGTTTTCTTGATTTTTTTTTTTTAAGAACAAAATAGACTTGCATAACGTATTTTGATCCAACACGAAAATAAAAAAAACCGGATAGGTCTGCAAATTTTCCTTGGACACCTCGGTCCATAAAAATTCATGGATATCTGTATGGCTGCAAGGTACGAGTGCTATCCGTGAGAAACATGAGTAGCACTCGTACGAGAACATCTAAAGTGTGAATGAGCCCTTCTATGTATTGATTCTTGTATTTTTGAGAACCTTTATGCTTTGTTACTGCAGGTTGACATTTTGGGGGTTTAGGTACAATTTACTAGTCACATGTATATGTTCTGTACAGTGGAAAGACTTTACTAATTACAATGGTTATGAAAAATCTAATAAATGTAAGAGCAACTGTCAATGTAGAGCAAAATCCATTTATCCATGGGACTTCCACAGATTCGGCAACTCTGCTGCATTGCTATACCATTCTGGAGTCACTATGGTTTCTGAGGTTTATATTGTATTAATGAACACAGCACAAAGGAAATGCATCACATTTTAAAAATAAGATTTATTTGACCAGTGCTTATTTATGGCAAATCCATCACAGAGGAGACCAAGAAAATAGCAAAATGTAAGTTAATTTCTGTACAACTCATGTCACTTTAAGTGCAGCAGTTCTATTTATTGTAAACATCTCTATCCCAGTTTTGGGGAAAGAGGGACACAAACAATATTGTTGAACCTCAAAAAAGTTAATCAAAAAGCAAAAGTTCAGTAGAAGAAATAAGTGTTTATACTGGTAAAAGATCAGTACCATAAGAATTAATACTTCAAAAAATTTACCTAAAATGCAAGAGGCTCCCCTATGAAGTATGATATTTGCTAGAATACTGCCAGAACTGCTGGAAAACAAATTCCCTTTTTCTAGTAAAATATTACAAGGATAAAACATTCCTGCATCCAGGCAGGAATAATGTCATAATCAATCTTTATTATATGTTTATGCAGCATTAGATTTCAGCGCTCTGTGAGCCTCCCTATACCAGGTGGATGCGCAGAAAGTCAGCGGGAGTGAATGAGCGATGATCAAGGGATGTAGGGAGCAGACGGTATTAACGGCAGTCACAGTAAATTGTTTAGGTTCTCGTCTGTTTCAGACCACTAGAACACATTTGCGTTTTGTCATCTATGTTACACAAGTGTTGCCATCACAGATGTAAACGCCCCCATGTTAGTTACAGAACTGGTAGTTCTCCAGAATTAAACTCACTTTCACTAATGTGACCTAATTTCTATTGGTATATCTGTGCGAGTCCTCAAAGTGGATGTTACAGGTAGCTTTACCATTTGTGAAACCATCCTAAACTTTTTTTTTTTTGAGGGGGGGGTCATGTTAAAGAAGCACACCTGTGGGGTTTTTTTTGTCTAAACCTGTGTAAATATGTAGTCTGTGTTAATAGTTTTCCTAGTCATATGGTGGCAATTCAGACTCTGGATCTCACAGAGCTCTATGTGTGAGCCTGAATATGATTTTACAATGATATTAATACACTTCTGCTACACTGCTAGGCCTTTGAAATACTGATTGCATACAAACTGTTTGTGACCGCTTTGTCTTCAAGGTAAAACGTAAAAAAAAAACCCCAAAAAACAATAAGCAAAAACATTAACAACGAAAAGTATATTCTCTGATTTGCTAGAAGAGAAATAGCTTTTGCAGAAATGAGTTTGAGAAAGTTCTATGAACAGTACAAGTGCACAAAGGTAAACCTACGGTTCTGCGGTTGCAAAATCACACTTTATATTGGAGCAGATTGCATTTTGGAACATTTTATATTTTAAGTCATTGATGATTTTATAATCAAATGCTAACGCTAAGCTGTGCAACAAGATAATAAATAGGGCACTGACTCATGGAGACACATCCAGACCAATTTGTTGGTTCTTAAACATTAATTTGGGCATACATGTACACTGTGGACAACCACTATCACTACATTAAAAAAATGCTAGGTCACAAATCGATTTGTACAGATAGGGTTAAAGCAGAATTTATGCTTCCAGACAAGAAGCTAATGTAGTATTGGTTACCATTACTGGATACCTTCAGATCCCTCTTCTGGAAAGAGACCAATTTGTAGGTGATTAGGGATAACAATATATAAATGTGTATTTAAGATATAATAATATATAATTTCACATAGTAAAATAATTATGTGAGGTGAGAAATATCCACACAACCATCCATTAAAATCAGCAATCCTTCACAAACACAAGTAATCCCATTTAAGGCCCAATTCCTTTTTCTTCCAGCACAAACCACAAATCATAAGACGAAGGACGTTCCAAAACTATCTGCACCTTCCCCATTGTGGTACAGACAGTTCTGCGGAGGCTGGAGTACTATACTTGTGTAAGTGAGAGGTAACTGGGGGCACATGCAGCAGTAGTTAGATTCTATTTAACTAACTCTCCCCAGGAAAGAAAAAGATGAATAGAGATGTATATACGCAAATCACTCAGATCCACAATCTGATAGGCACTTTGTATAATAGATGGGAGCTAAAATAGGCATCCATCGTCATCTTCACAGCGGTCAACACCTTAGGAACAGTTCTTTCAAGATTCCATTTCATCAGAGTCTAGAGGAGGCGGTACAAAGCAAAGTACTTCCTCATAGGTTAAACCTGTGCATGGAAACATAAGAGAACACTAATTACACAAAAGACATTAATAGCCACTGTTGTTAGATACGATTAAATAGTTTCACAAATAATCTAGAAAATTGTGGTAGATAAACTAGTATTAAACTTGAAGGGATTTCCCAAGACTATGATAGTGATAAATGCTCTGTGGATAGGTAATCAAGATCAGCTATTCCAGCTCCAGAGGCCGCCAGAAACTGTGTACACAGTCAGAACATCACAACTCTGTGCAGCGTGTAGAGGCTGATGTCTGTCACTACAGCTCAGCTTCTATAGAAATAAATTACACTGTACTTCTGGCAGCCACAAAACCTGCTAATTGGAAACGATGAGCGCTTCAAGAGGCAGAGCCCCACCGATCTGATACTGGTGACCAAAGGCAAGATCATCAATATTCTAATCTTACTCCTAGACAAACTAAGAAAGGCTGCTCTTTTCTTTTCAACCAATCGCTGGAGAATGTCAGAATAAGTCAATGATGCGAGTTTGAGGCTTTCACCCCATTACAACTGTTTATATTGGACAGTATAAGCATTTTTCACTCCTGAAAGACAATCTGTACAGCAAAGCAAGAAGGAGCAAGGATTGCAGAAATGTCTAATACACCAATGGATCACAGAAAAGTTCTAAGAATACAGTCACAAGTGTTGAATTTATTGCATTGCATGTGATAGAATATAAATTGGAAGATAAAAGGAGCGCATATAGGGTCATATCCGTGGGGTGTTATTGAAAAACAACACTGAAGGTGCTCACCTTGAGGGTTTGTAAGATACACAACCACTAGACGCACATGGGACCAGATAAATCGCATAAGGAAGGGGGTGGGGGGGGCTCATATGCCGAGCTGCTGAAGTAAGTAACAATCCAGAGGATTCTTTTGGGTCACTATTTCAAATAAAGACACTAAAAAGAATCCTTGGATTGCTCCTTACTTCAGCAGTGCAGCATTTGACCTCTCCTTAAGCAATTTATCAGAAAACCTTGTTTAGGTGCAGCAGAAAAATGTATGATCAATGCATGCACACTACAAAGGCATTTAGATTTTGGTGGGCTGACAGTCATGTACAGAGCTCGACAAGGTCGACCACTTCCATAGGCACCGACGGGAGCGTACACTTGCAGAAGCGCCATTTCACTCAATCTGCTATGCAGGTATCAATTTTTCTAAAGTGATTTATGTAGGATAACTGATCAGTGAATGTTTTAAAATACAAGATATCAAAAAAAGCAAACAGTAAGCCATGTCATATAATTCCAGCAATACTGTACTTAGTGTCAGTTATTCCAAAAATCATAACTGTGGTCTCAGTTTCCTGTACATACAGAATTAATCATGTCTGCCAATACAACACATTTAACCCGTTCACGACCAATGACGGATCTATCCGTCATGGAGCGTGTGACATTAAGCCCCGCCCCCTGCCGCGGGCAGGATGCAGTGATCCGCGCACATATCAGCTGTTTTTAACAGCTGACATGTGTGCTTGCAGGTTACGAGTGGAATCGCTTCCACTCGCAACATTTAACCCCTTACATCTCGCTACCAAAGTCTGGCAGTGAGATGTATATGCGAGCAGCCATTACATATACTTACTGCCGCGTGATCACGTGACTTTCGGTGGTTGCCATGGTAGGACAGGGTCATGTGATGACGCCTGTAGCTAAGATAAGTCACTTCCTCTCAATGCCGGCATAGTGCCAGCTTGGAGAGTAAAGCAGCGCATCTGCAGATCTTAGCTCTGTAGCTGACATCTGAAGATAGGGCAGAGCGATCAGATTACTGATCGCTATAGCCCCCTAGGGGGACTAGTAAAATAAAAAAAAAACAAAAAAAAAACCAAAAACCTAAAAGTTCAAATCACCCCCCTTTCACCCCATTGAAAATTAAAGGGTTAAAAAAAATGATACACATATTTGGTATTGCCGCGTTCAGAAATCTATCAAAATCTAAAATCAATTAATCTAATCAGTAAACAGCGTAGCGGCAAAAAAAATTCCAAACGCCAAAATTACATTTTTGGTCGCCGCAAGTTTTGCGCAAAATGCAATAATAGGCGATCAAAACGTAGCATCTGCGCACAAATGGTACCATTAGAAACGTCAGCTTGAAATGCAAAAAATAAGTCATCATTGAGCCATAGATCCCAAAAAATGAGATCGCTACGGGTTTCGGAATATGGCACAAAACGTGCACCACTTTTATTCGACAAACTTGTGAATTTTTTTTAACCCCTTAGATACAAGTAAACCTACACGTTTGGTATCTACAAACTAGCACCGACCTCAGGCATCACAATGACACATCAGTTTTACCATATAGTGAACACTGAATAAAATATCCCAAAAACTATTGTGCGATCACACCTTTTTTTTGCTGTTTTCCAGTACACCATATGGTAAAACTTATGGTTTCATTTAAAAGTACAACTCATCCCGCAAAAAAAAAAAAAAAAAAAAAAAAGCCCTCATATGGCAAGATTGACGGAAAAATAAAGTTGCGGCTCTCGGAAGAAAGGGAACTGAAGGGGTTAAAATCTGCATGATTTGCAGCCATCACCCGATAATTATAACCTCCTTGTAAGGTATACAGTTATAAAGATACTGAAATACACTGATGAGCAAAAGGGTAACAATGTTTTGAATTTTTGACTTTCGGACTCCATATCTCACCATCTACTAGTGTTGAGCATGACACTACCTTCATTTTATAAACAATCATCTTGGCTTGCTCATACATTAATATGACTTACAACTATTTAGTCTATGATAAGTTATGCATTGTTACTGTTTTGCTCATAAAAATTTAATTTTAATTATTTTGTAAGCATTTTGTAAATCCCCTTTGGCTTTTAACATTGCTTGAATACTTCTGGGCATGCTCTCTATCAGATTCAAGCATGTGTTGACTGAAAACGGATCCCAGATCTCTTCTACACGTTCCTAATGTTGGTGGACACTGGTCAACTCACATAGGTATGTATACAACTTTTTCTTCAACGCTACCCACAAATGTTCAATTGGGTTGAGGTCTGAAGACTGTGTGGGCCAATCCAACACTTCTACTTCATTGCTATTGAGCCATTTCTTCGCCAAACTCTACATATTCCTTGAGTTAATGTCCTGCTGGAACTTTACGTTGTCCTTTTCATACTCATAGTAGTCAAGTGTACGATTTAGCTTGTCTGGTAGGATACTCACATATAGCTCAGCAATGAGACCACCATCGATCCTGGTAAAGTATTCAACACCTTTGGTTGTGAAACAACCCCATATCATCAGACTTCCTCCACCAAACTTGACATTTCTTTCCAAACCCCATTTGCATCCATTAGAGCCTAGTCTATTGACTTGCGACTCATCACTCCAAATCACCTGTTTTCAATCCACTACTGTCCACTTTTCCTTCTTTTTTTACAAACTTGAGCAGTCGCTTCTTATGACGATACTGAAGTTGAGGCTTCTTCACATTTTCAGACTTCCATAATGTGCACTGCATGGTGCTTGCATGGAAGTCTGTGATCTCACTTTTATGACGCATACAAGATACCTCCACTGTTGTGTTTGTTGCACCAGAACTGATAGACCTTGTAATGAGCCGTCTTGTTGACTCCAGATATTTTGCCTGGATGTCCACCAATTGGCTTTTGAATGGATGGACAGACTTCATTTCGTATTTTTCCAACTGTCATGGCACTCATATGATGCAATTTGGCAATATTCTTGGCCGAGAGACCTCTTTTGATGAGCTGCATGTGGTTTCTATTTTCTTGAGAAATAATCTTAAATTGCTGCTCCTCAATTCAGCGCAGTGACATTTTACTTGGCAATCAATCTTAACACACTTGGCTATTAGGGAATGCGACAACACGTTGTAATAGTATAAGGCTATGTGCGCACTAGAAAAGTGATTTTTCTCAAGAAAATTTCTTGAGAAACTTCTGGGAGTTGAAGATTACCGCACCTGTGGTAAAAAAACCGCACCAAATCCGCGGGAAAAACGCATGCGTTTTTGCCGCTGTTTTTCCGCAGGTTGGTTCCTGCGTTTTTTTTTATGCTGAACAGAAATAAATAATATAGATAATAGATAGATAATCGATAGACAGACAGATAATGGAAAGAGGGAAAGATGGATAGATGAATAGATAGATGAGAAAGACCTAGATAATGTCCCACCCCCCTGCATATTCTAAGCTGGCACCCTTTAGTGACTTTCATGTGGCACTAAAGGGTGCCTAGCCTTGTATTTAGCCAAAAAATAAATAATTAAAAAAAAAATGACGTGGGGTTTCCCCTATTTTTGTAGCCAGCTAGGGTAAAGCAGACGGCTGCAGCCTGCAAACCACAGCTGGCAGCTTCACCTTGGCTGGTAATCCAAAACAGAGGGCACCCCATGCTGTTATTTTACATTAAATAAATAATTTAAAACAAAAAACGTGGGGTCCCTCCCAAATTGGATCACCAACCAAGGTAAAGCGGACAGCTGGGGTCTGATATTCTCAGACTAGGGAGTTCCACTGTTATTGGACACTCCCCAGCCTAAAAACAGCAGGCTACAGCCGCCCCAGAAGTGGCGCATTCATTAGACGTGCCAATCCTGGCGCTTCACCCCAACTCATCCCGTTGCCCTGGTGCGGTGGCAAACAAGGTAATATATGGGGTTGATGCCAGATGTGTAATGTCACCTGGCATCAAGCCCTGGGGTTAGTGATGTCACGCGTCTATCAGATACCTGACATCACAAACCCATTCAGTAAGAAATATAAAATAAAAACAAAAAAAAAGTTTTATTTGCAGAAAAAAAAAACAACGCTCCCCACATTCCCTCTGTCACCAATTTATTGATAAGAACAATCAATTCCACGTCCAGCGTAATCCAACAAGGGGGGGGGCTGCGTCCCACGGCGATCCATACCATAGTCACTGTCCCAGTCCATGAAGAACAGAATGTTCCCCATTGGCTGGGAGAGCAATGCAGTGACCTGAGCGAACATCAATAGCCCAGGTCACTGCAGGGGATGACGAGCGCTGCTGTCAGGAGGATAGATGAGATTACCTGCTGTGATGATCTCCTGCAGTCCTGCCATCAGCGCTGTCACTGCCTTCTATGCCCGTCGCGTAGTCAGCGGCATCGCGAGAGCCTGTGACGTCATCGCTAGTGACAGTCTCGGGCCGCGGGCATAGAAGGCAGTGACAGCGGTGACGTCAGGAGGCAGGAGATCGTCACAGCAGGTAATGATCTCATCTCACCTCCTGACAGCAGCGCTCGGCATCCCCGCAGCTGCACACGCTGCTGTGGGTCAGTGTCTGCCTGCGCCGCAGCGTGACAAGCTGCAGATACTGCGGGCAGACACTGACACACTGCAGGGCAGGCAGCGGCGGGGCTGCAGCGGGACACAGACTGCACGGGCACCCGCCGGACGTCACACGGAAGCGCTTCTGTGCGGCGTCCAGGGAGTGTGACGTGTGTGTTTACTCTGCTCCGCTTACTCTTCCTGGCATAATGACATCACTCCCTGCAAAACCGCAGGGAGCGATGAGCATTACCGCAGGTAAATCGCGGCTATACCGCACATCATTTGCTACCTGCAGTATACCCCCGGAATTTCGAGATTACATTATAGTGAATGGAGTGAAATTCCGGGGGTATTCCGCAGGGACCTGCGGAAAAGAAGTGGCATGCACATTTTCTCAAGAAATTTTCTCAAGAAAATCTTCACAAAGAATTTTCTTGAGAAAAAAACGCAGCGTGTGCACAGCTATTTTTTTTTCCCATAGGTTTTGCTGGGAAATGTCTGCAGAAAGATTTCTCAAGAAATTTCTGCAGCAAAACCGCGGGTAAATCCGCGGGTAAAACGGCCTAGTGCGCACATAGCCTAATACAGGAAGAAAAGAAATTCCACCACCAGAAGTAAAACAGTGATTTGACAAGAATCTGCATAATTAATTATATGCTAAATAGTTGCAAGTCAAATTTACGCATGAGGCAGCCAAGATGATTGTCTATAAAATGTTGGTAGTCTCACGTTTGAAGCTGTAGTGGACGGTGAGATATGGAGCCTGAAAGTAAAAAGTTCAAATAATGGAGGTAATCAATGCTTTTTTTACGCATTGATTTTAGAGAATGATGTTATAGAGGGCTGATTAGGAAAGGAATTTTGCCATGCAAATGTGAATGCTGCTAGCCTGCAAAGGCCAAATCATGAAGATTCGGTAACTGTCCAAATATTTCTGAAACTAACTAAAATCATAACACTCAAAATTTCCGTATTAAGATCACCATTAAATATCAATATATATCAAAAAGACCTTTAAATGAAAATAAAAAGGAAATAATGGTGTAGCCAATATTAAAATTAATATTTTTTATTCAATGAGTAAAATAAATATCCATTACAGATCCATATAAATACAAGTAAAAGGCAGGTGAAAAATACCCATAAATTATAGCAGCAGTTTACTAGGAAGATAAAGTGCTTAGTGCAAATACCACTATTGTTTGAATAAATGTCTATTTATCATATATAACAAAGTGCACAGTGCAAAATAAAATATCCGAATAATATGGTATATATGAAAAAGATTGTGGTATAATAATCTTGTGTAATAGAAATTGTAAATATATACTAATTTGCAAGGGAAATTATACCTTCAAAGTGGTCTGTAAATGATCCAAAGTATGCCGCTATGCCCCAACGAACGTTTCAGCGATCCTTTCCTCAGGGAATGCTTCAGGGGAGTGAGGTTAATTGACCCATTTATACCCTGTTTAGTTTAAAATTGCCGCCCATAATTGTGATCATGTGTGTTTTACTTATTACGAAGTATCCAGCGCATTTATCACATCACACCCTCACTTTCCAAGTGAGCTCTGACTGCCGGGCGCGAGACGCATAACAGACCGTATCGTCATATTAACAGACGAAGCGGTATGCAAGCGTGTCTATTTGTCGGCAGACAAACAGATCAGTGAGTGGAGCATGGAGATAAAGCGCTTTTTGATATATATAACTAAATCATAAGTACACTATTCACAAAAAGTTAGGGATATTTGGCTTTCAGGTGAAATTTCAGGACAATTCTAAAACACTAATCTTTTCAGGTAAACAGAAGATTTATCAAAATATACACCAGTTTTGATGGCGTAAAATTATGCTAGAAATGTACGCTCGCCCAACTGGAATAATATTTCTGTGAGAGGCGGCTCTAAATTAATCACATTTTACATTGCATAATGAGTCTTAAAGGGAACCTGTCATCAGAAATTTTGCTTTAAACCTAAAAGTTTCCCCCTCTGCAGCTCCTGGGCTGCATTCTAGCAAGGTTCCTGTACTTTTTGTGGCCCCTTTTAAACCAAATTAAATACTTTATAAACTTGTACCTTTTGCTATGTAAATTTTGTAAATCGTCCATGGGGGCGGGCTCTCTGCTGACCGTTGCTGTTCCTCCAGCAGATTTACGCCGCCCCCCAACGGATAATTTCATATCTCAGGACGTCGCCCCTGGGCGCCTGTGGTCCCGCGCATGCACTGTGCGACTGTAGCAGTACTGTGCACTGTGTGCACGTGTGACCGCTGGTGACGTTTTGCGCAGGCACGAGGTTATGGGCGGCGCTATGTCATCAGCAAGTGCCGCCCATAACCTCGTGACCGTACTTTCCCCTCTTCCTCCAGCGTTCTGCGCAAGCGCTTGCTGGCCAGATGACCCGACGTCACCTCTTTCCCATCTTGCCCTGCTGCAGGGTAAGATGGGAAGGAGGTGACGTCGGGTTATTTGGCCGGCGAGCGCTTGCGCATAACGCTGGAGGCAGTGGGGGAAAGCACGTCCACGAGATTATGGGCGGGCACTTACGATGCAATCACAACGCCGCCCATAATCTCGTGCTTGTGACACACGTCACCAGCGATCCTGGCGTGGGCGGCACCTCGGGCGCAGTGGGCGGCGTCCTGATGGATGAAATGGAGCGTGGGGGGACGGCGTCAATGTGCTGGAGGAACAGCAACGGTCACCAGAGAGCCCGCCCCCATGGACGATTTACAAAATTTACATAGCAAAAAGGTACAAGTTTATAAAGTATTTAATTTGGTTTAAAAGGGGCCACAAAAAGTACAGGAACCTTGCTAGAATGCAGCTCAGTAGCTGCAGAGGGGGAAACTTTTAGGTTTCAAGCTAAATTTCTGATGACAAGTTCCCTTTAATGAATGCGGCCTACAGTTTTTATGCTGCAACAGTACAATGAAAGGAAGATGCTGCGCATGTGAATGCCTCTAGCACAGAAGCTCCACCAACATGTGTCCATGCAAGTTATCAGAATGTGTGAGAAAGAAACCTCTATATGCCTGTATGTAAAATCAAAGAGACAGTAATACAGTATGTGCAGACCTACAGAATAAGCAATTAAATTGTTTACATAAGCCTTTAAAAGACATTTGTCATTCAAATAAATCCTTAGATCTTCTAATAATCAAGAGTTATCACCAAAATTTAATAGTTAGCAGGTAACTGTAGAGACAGGATCTTAAATGCATTACAAGAGTTGTAAAGAGTACTTGTGATCAACTTCACACCACTAAAAGCAACTTCTAAAAACTCTTACTTTTCCATTCTTCAATATCAAGCTCACGGCTCTCAAAGCTTTGGTCATAAGGGTCAGCTATGGGTTCATCATCTGGGTCATGATACTGCGCAAAATAGGAATGGGCTAAAGCCTCTGTTGCAGTAATCCTCTTGTCTGTGTCCAGAACAAGCATTTTCTCAAGTAGATCTACAGCTGAGTAGAAAGGAAAGTGCAATGAGTGATCTCTAGACATTGTAGAGGAGGTTAGGTTAAAAATCTAGAAACAGCATAATATTGAATCATAGGTGCTAACATTTTTAACACACCTTGAGGGTTGGCTCCCAAAAAAACATCTTCAAAATTCATCTTCGGCATATACGGCAGTGACTGGATGTAATTCCTCGCCTGTAACAATAAGGGGAGGGAAAAAAAAAAAAAAAAAAAGCAAAAACAGAATTAAAAAGGCTTTTAATACACTTGAAGGCAAAAGTATATAAATGTGTACAAAATTTATATATCTATATTTATCTATCTATATATCTATCCATATCTATATCTATATATCTATCTATATCTATATATCTATATCTATATATCTATCTATATATCTATCTATATCTATATATCTATATATCTATCTATATATCTATCTATATTAGAGATATAGATATATAGATATATATATATATATATATATATATAAAAAAAAATCAGATTTGGGAAACCGCCGCAGGGAAGGAAAAGCAGCAAATCAAGCAGCTTTTGTTGAAATTGTCTCCGACAGCTGATCGTGTAATATGTACACAATCTTGGCACATCCAGGCCGTCTACGATCACAACTTCTTCAGTCTCTGACTGCAAGAATCCCATATGGCAACACATCTTTGGAAGTGGAGTATGCAGAAATCATTGGAGGATCAGAAAAGCAGGGCCATGACAGCTAAAAAACGAAGAGCCGATATACAACAGCAGTGAGGAGAAATAAAGTCAAGCGCTGGAACACAGAACCTTCATATATTGCTTAGTGGCAGCTCGAGTACTGCTGTATATTTTCGATTGAATGTTGGATAAAAAGCATGTACAAGGCCGCGTCATTTTGGGTGCAGTAGGAGCCGATAGCTGATTTATTGGGGGTGCAGGGTGTCATAACACCTCCAATAATAGATGTCTTGGACAAACCCTTTAAAGAACTTTATAGTAAGCTTTTCTAGACTTGCTTTATTTTTGCAGATCCAAAGGGAAACCTACAGCAAAATTCTAAAATAAATAAATAGGTTTGTTGCATATTTTGACGTTCCCATTGAATTGAAAGATACTTCAACAAATCGAAGTAACCACTTTGGTGCTGATATAATTTCCACAATTTAAGGATGAGATTGAGTCAAATCTCATTCTTGTAAACGCTACTCTATTTCTCTTCAAATTTTATGTCCAAATATCCAGACAAATAATTTACAGTAATTAGGAGTGAGAGTTTGTGACTGTGACCCGAGTTGTCAGCAAATCAATGTTTCAAAGCAGAAGAGAATATAATCTCCAGCTAAACATATGATCGCTAAAAAATAAATTTACCTGTACTTACAATGGCTCTAGAGCTTCAACACTCATCTCAAAACTATCAGCTTAATCCAGAATATTAATCAAGAACTATTCAAATAGATGAATGTAAAATATATGGTAAAAGGAATCTGTCATATTTACTAAATTAAAATAACTAGATATTGTTTCCTCACAAGGTAAAAATCAAATCAATCAAACTGATCAAATGAACAGGAAAGGTGCTTGAAACCAACAGGCATGTGTTGACAGGATGTCACTGACGCTGCTTAACTTCTAGAGTGATGATGTGCCAAGATGACACTAACACTAGAAGGACCCAGAGAGGGGTCATTTAACATTTCTACCATTGTAACCCTATGGAGCTCGAAATTCCTGGGACTTCTAGCATCAAGAAATGTTCTACATATGGTATACAGTTCCACTTGTGTATATCTTCCTATGTGAGAGCATCAAAAGCAATATGCTAATGATCCTCTGCTGTCAGCGGTAGCTGAGGGTCATGCGACTGTGATGTGATCTTGCAATCGTATCACAGCTGCAGAGAAGAGGGAGGGAGCACTTTCTTCCAATCTCCTCCCCGGCCTGTCTCTGCGTACATCACACTGCATTCGGATTACATACGAGTGCAGTGCGATGTTTCACACGCTCCCATAGACTTGTATGGGGGTTCGTGAGCAGAGACTCGCTGCCAATGCAGCATGCTGCAATTCATTCCATATGCCACTATGGCATGAGAAATCAATCGTAGATGGAGACAGCCCCATAGTTTTGTAGTAGAGTGACAGCAATTCGATGTTTTATTGGATTGCACTCATCCGTGCAAAAAACGCAAGAGGAACCAAGGCCTAAAAGTGAGAAACTCAGCCATGTCCATCTCCCCCTCTTCGCACTTGCGTGTGGACTGAAAGCATAATGATGGAGCTTCCCTAACTCAGAAGCAGAAACCATTGTATTAGATTTTTTTTTTTTTAACCAAAAATCAATAATACAAGTGAAGATGATACACTTTGGAAAACTTTTTTTTTTTACAGAAAAAATGCCTTTATTTACTTCAGTTGTACAATTGGTCTACATTGAAAGACCAAATTTCCTGCTAACTAATTAGAACGGAAGGAGCAAAATTAGAGGCATACACAGACATGCAACTCGGCGTTCACTAAAATGAGTGTTACACCTTAAACACTGATTGCTAGGATTAATGTTCCTTCACTGCTTCCCACAACTACTACAGTGCAGCCTACATTTTTTAGACTATTAAGCAAAGTTAAAATAGATGCCCGCCACAGTTACGTGGGTGAGAACATATGCAGTGGCCAAATAATCGCCAAGGGAGCTCGTTAGTGACCTATAGCAAAGCTCCTTGAGCCCTCTAGACATTTAACTCCTTTGGTGACCACAGTATCTAAGTGGTTTAACAAAAGGAGGGGCCCTGCATCACCAATGAGCAGTCCCTAAATGTGAGTATCGCTAAGCTACTATGTTAGTCGGGGCCCGAACAAAGGCTAGAGCTGTACTTCAATTAGACTGTACCAATGGACTGTCCATTGGTGTCAATTTATAGCAAACAGGCAATACATTTTTATTTTTACAAAGTAGAAATAGAAAAACTTTTTTTTTTCATATAAGGTGGTTTGTTTTAAAGTGTCCGGTAGCTTGGAGAAGAAAAAAAAAAAAAACAAAATCTGTAAAGTTGCTTTAGAACCTCCTGATTGAGTGATCATCTGCGAAAACATTGTGCAGCAGAAAAAGCAAGGAGCCGGCTGTCAAGACAGCTGGACTTCTCGTACAGAAGATAGAGACAGTGTTTTACAGTCTCGGCCTTCCTAATTGCTATATACACAGCTGAAAGAGCTATGTATACAGTTGCCTTCACCCATCACAGCAATCAGGTAATTGCTCACCAATATACCAGTCCCAGTCACAAAGGTAAAAAAGGCAGAAAAAAATATTATATTTTAATTATGAAATGCCCTGCAAATGTCTTACAAAAATTTTTAGGAGGGCAATAAATACAAAATAAAAAAAAAGAAAAAAAAAAGAAAAGCTACTGCTTGTTAAAATCGTAGTTTCTTTTCACTAACTGAACAAACAATTAAAATCTTGTATTAGTGGACCTTCCTGTTTAAAAATAAGTGAAAATTATGTGTTAATTACATGTTCCTCTAATTGAAGAAAGACTCGCATTAGGGGATTTTTTCTTCATTAAATTTGTGTTTGCATGCAATGTAATGTGTGTAAAAGCGTAACCGTCATTTTAATTTTTATATAATACCGGAGAAGAGTGCATTAGGCTAGTATATTAAAGCGCAACCATCGTTTTTATTTCAGAAATCAATAGTACACATGAAAATAAACAAACTTTGTAATTATCTTATCTCACAAATCTGCCTCTTTCTCTGCCAGAATTGGTCATTATCTAAATCCTCAATTCTGATGTAATATCTGTATTTAGTGAATACTTTCCCATTACTGATAGATGACAGTTGTTACTGATCAGAGTCTATGTAGGTAGAAAAGGGAGAAGCTAGAGGCAGAGCTCCACCCCCTCTTCATTTCACCATAGAATCTCATCAACACCAACCACCAACTCCTATCTATCTCAGTAATGGAGAAAGTCTTCACTGAACACAGATTTTACCGCAGAATGAGAATTTTCAAAATGACTGATCAACTCTAGCAGAGAAAGCAGATGTATCTGATAATAAATACAAAGTTGCTTATTTTCATGTGTACTATTGATAGACGAAATAAAAGCGATGGTTACGCTTTAATATACTAGTCTAATGCAGTGTTCTTCGGTAGCTAGTGCAGTTCTGCTCTTCTCAGGGACATCACTTCTCTTCAGATTCTCCGGATCACACTATGGTCTGTGTGACCTTGAAGTGGGTTTTTACAAAGTAAGCATACGGAGTGTCAGAAAGCGGCTTACATTATAAAAAGAGACCTCTGGTCACACAGAGCGAGTTTGATAGTCTGTAGCGCAGTGACGTCACTAAGAAGAGGAGCAGAAAAGTACTGAATAACGCAGAAGGTGGCGCTAGGTGAGTATATTAACAAATGCACACACGAGACTACATGCACATTTACACAGATTTATTTTTAATACAATCACGAGAAAGCCTCTTTAAATTAATAATATGAATAAAGACCTACTTGCATAAAACAAGTGTTAATTTTATTCTGTGGGTCAGCACGATGAAGGCAATATCACATTTATGTAGCTTTATGCTTCACTAATTTTATACAATAAACACTGTGTTCCTTTGTATCTCTGTAAACCAAGATATAAAATAGATTATTTTTTGACTAGTATCCTTTATGGCTTTTCTAGCATTTATTTCTGAAGCACTGCAGGTTCAGAGTCAAACATACATGGCTGAAATCATACAACCAGTGTCTGCTGCACAATGCCAATGGCGGAATGTATCAGCTGTACATCAGGTTCTCTTAAAAGAAGAGATTTTCTTTCTAGAAAACATCACTATATAATTGTATAACATCACCTAAATGTAATTCCTATTCACTATAATTGGAAAGACTACGAGCTTCACTTTTCTACATTAATTTACCCAATTTATGCTGGATTAAACACTATTGACATGAGGAACCTGTCACATCTACTGAAATAACATAATTCCCATAACGCAAAAGAAGTCTTAATACTATGTATGCATTATGACATTTTAAGACTATTTTACTGGTATATCAAAGCAGCAGTTTTTTCTTTAAATTTATCCTGACACTAGGCATCCAACATAAATAACTCAGTCAGTATTACCTTAATATACTTGTTCCTTTCCATCTGAAAATTTATGGATTCCCTTTTTTCGGTCATGTCATGTAATCTCATGGTGACCGCCTGAGAAAAACAATTTTATACTCTCTGGGGAAGTCACCATAATTTCCTGTATGATAGACTGTACCACATATTTTCTGTTTTTGGGAGTACCGGAACTCATCACAGTTACTGATTAATATTAGACATCTCGAGTTACACAGTTATAAATTACAGTCTATGATCGGTTTAGCCTGTTTGACTACACACTGATAATAATGTGTTGGCACACTGAGATTAGCATGCAAAGAATAATAGGTTTACCCACTTAAAAATTTTTCAGGTGCCTAGATTTTTTGAATGGATTTAGGGTATTTGTGGAATTCAAAAATCACATTACTTTTGCTGTATTGGTTCTAGTTTGAGATAATGGATAACCATGAAAATAATACATTCCCCCAATGTGTGTGATAAATGCAAAAGCTTTCGGTCTGTCTTTTGACAGTGTCTCAGGTAATTAAATATCCCATATAATTATTTTGCATTTCAATTTATAGGCCTATGCTGCTATAAAAGAAAATTTTTGAAGCTCAAATTCTACTATGAATTTGCTGAGGAAAGAAGTCGACCACAGTAAAGGTTTGTCGACCCAGTCTTGGTTTATACCCAAAAAGTTCTGTCTTAAGTATATAACTACATGTAAAAAAATATGACTTCATCAAGATCTTACACCAACAATCCTGATGAATTCTGATACATCTATTGAGAGTGCATGGTAAAAAACAAATATCACGGACTTTGTACTTCAAGTATACTTGGCTTATTCTGGAGTACAGCGTGGAGACCAGGATAAGTCTTGGCCTCCACCATATGGTTTGCAAAACGTGTGGTGCACCTATGACCGTGGACAAACGTGAAAGGAAACAAAAAAAGTTTCAACTCTGGTGTGCCAATGGCACGGAGAGAATCGAAAAACCACCATAACGATTGTTATTTTTGTGCTGTAAAGATTAAAGGCTTTAAATCATTACAAGAATCTTCGGTGAGATTATCCTGATTTGCAATCAGGAAGACTACCTATTCCATGTGGCCATGACGTTCCCATACCAGTGCTTACCAGAGAACCAGACCATACACTGTCACACTGAAGAGAGGCAGGTATTGGCATGTATGGCAGGTAGTAGCATTGGAAGTGAATTTGAGGGAAGTTCTTCGAGGCCTCAACCATTAACCCAAAAAGTACTCAATAAACCTGATTCGAAACAAACTTTGATTTGTCTAAGCAAGCATCCAGACTTAATGAACAAAATCTTATAAAGGCAGAAGTTAAAATTACAGCCTATTGGACAAAAGAAGAGAGGCTTCTCCCAACTTTCAAGCAAGAGGAATAATGTGTATACTGCAATGATATCCCAGGAATTGTACTTCAAATGAGATTAATGGAATATCGAGCAGAAGACTGGCGGCTTTTTATACACTGCTCCATTAGAAACTTGAAATGTGTTGTCTCCCATTCAGTTGTGTCTTTTCCCACTGCACACTCAACAAAACGTGTAGAAAATGAAAATGTAAAAATTGTATTGCAGAAAATCTGATGATTGTGAACATCAGTGGTTGCTTTGTGTCGATCTGAAGATGGTGAATTTCTTGCTTGGGCAGCAATCTGGATATACAAAATACCCATGCTCATGTGCCTCGGTGATAGCAAGGCAAAGCAAGATTATTGGACAAAAGTGTCATGGTCTACAAGGGAAGAAATGATTGTTGGTGCTGCAAATATAAATCAACAAGGAGACGGTGGACAAGAACAAAATAATTCTCCCACCACTTCATATTAAGTTAGGATTAATGAAGAAATTTGTTAGGGCTTCGGACATATGGGCTAACTGCTTCAACCTTTGTAGATCATCCCCTGGACTGAGCATGAAAAAAACCTAAAAGCTGGAATCTTTGATGGTCCCCATTCGCACACTCATGAACGATTCCAATTTTACACCTTACACTAAGGTTTCAGATGGGAAGTTTTGTCTCTGTTGTGAAAGACTACTTTGGCAATAACAGGAGCATACAATTAAAAAAAAATTGGTGCAAGATATGCTTGTTAATAGGAGTATAAAGATGTACTCTCCATAGCCATTTACTAAAGTATTGCGAAAGTATTTGGCCCCCTTGAGTTTAACCTTTTCCCACATTTCAGGCTTCAAACATAAAGATAAACATTTTAAAACAAGTGGGACAATTGCGAAGTTGAACGAAATTTATTGCTTATTTTAAATTTTTGTAAAAAATAAAAAACTGAAAATTGGGGCGTGCAATATTATTCATCCCCTTTAAGTTCATATTAAGTTAATATTTTGTAGTGCCACCTTTTGCTGCGATTACAGCTGTAAGTCGCTTTGGGTATTTGTCTATCAGTTTTGCACATCATGAGACTGAAATTCTTGCCCATTCTTCCTTTGCAAATAGCTGGAGATGAGTGAGGTTGGATGGAGAGCGTTTGTGAACAGCAATTTTAGCTCTTTCCACAGATTCTCGATTGGATCCAGGTCTTGACTTTGACTTGGCCATTCTAACACCTGGATACGTTTATTTGTGAACCATTCCATTATAGATTTTGCTTTATGTTTGAGATCATTGTCTTGTTGAAAGACAAATCTCGTCCCAGTCTCAGGTCTTTTGCAGGCTCCAACAGGTTTTCTTCAAGAATGGTTCTGTATTTGGCTCCTTCCATCTTCCCATCAATTTTAAACATCTTCCCTGTCCCTGCTGAAGCAAAGCAGGCCCAAACCATGATTCTCCCATCACCAGGTTTGACAGTGGGGATGGTGTGTTCAGGGTGATGAGCTGGGTTGCTTTTACGCCAAACATATCACTTTTCATTGTGCCCAAAAAAGTTAGATTTTGGTTTCATCTGACCAGAGCACCTTCTTCCACATGTTTGGTGGTGTGTCTCCCAGGTGGCTTGTGGCAAACTTTAAACAACACTTTTTATGGATATCTTTGAGAAATGGCTTTCTTCTTGCCACTCTTTCATAAAAGCCAGATTTGTGCAGTGTACGACTGATTGTTGTCCTATGGACAGACTCTCCCACCTCAGCTGTAGAGCTCTGCAGTTCATCCAGAGTGATCATGGGCCTCTTGGCTGCATCTCTGATCAGTCTCCTCTTTGTTTGAGATGAAAGTTTGGATGGGCGGCCGGGTCTTTGTAGATTTGCAGTGGCATGATACTCCTTCCATTTCAATATGATCGCTTGCACAGTGCTTCTTGGGATGTTTAAAGTTTTGGAAATCTTTTTGCAACCAAATCCTGTTTTAAACTTTTCCACAACAGTATCACGGACTTGCCTGTTGTGTTCCTTGGTCTTCATGATACTCTCTGTGCTTTAAACAGAACACAGACTATCACAGAGCAGGTGCATTTATACGGAGACTTGATTACACACGGGTGGCTTATATTTATCATCAGTCATTTAGGACAACATTGGATCATTCAGAGATCCTCAATGAACTTCTGGAGTGAGTTTGCTGCACTGAAGGTAAAGGGGTCAAATAATATTTCACGGCCCAATTTTCAGCTTTTTATTTTTTTACAAAAATTTAAAACAAGCAATAAATATTGTTCACCTTCACAATTGTGTCCCACTTGTTGTTGATTCTTTATCATAAAATTATTTTTTTTTATCTTTATGTTTGAAGCCTGAGATGTAGGTAAAGGTTGAAAAACTCAAGGGGGCCAAATAAGGCACTGTAAACATATTTCCAGATAACCTTGGAGACTTCAGTGTGGAACAAGGTGAGGGGTTCCACCAGGATATGAAGATGATGTAGGAGAGATATAAAGGCAGATGGAACATACTCAAGATGGCAGACATTTTTTTGAAGCAATGACATTACCAACTAATATTGCATTAATCAAAACCATAGATAACTTTTGTATGATTTTAGAATGTTTACTTAAAAACAACTGTTAACAAAAAAAGAATATTCTTGCAATTCTGAAAGCTTTTCAATCGTGTTGTGTTAACTATTAAATATCTGAGAAAATATAGCCAATCTGGCAAAAACAAAGTTTTAATCAGCACCATAAACTTAATATAAAACTGTTCAGACATCTTCGGCACCAAAATCAGCGTATACTAGAGCAATGTCCTCTTTCTAGTGAGGCACAGATGTGCTGATATATCATGTTATTTATAGCAGAAGAAGAATAAAAAGCAGGAAAAGCTCTAGAAATCATGATCGAGGCTGAGAAGAAGAGAACAGTAATCTGAAATGCATTGAAATTCATACAAGTGTAGAGTGACAAGAATTAAGCAGGGGTGCAGTTATAAGAAACAACAGTTTAATTACTTAAAATTAAACACACTGTAAATATTATATACATGCATAAAAGAATGAATGCACTCAAAGATTAGGTCATTATCAGCGGAACTCAGAGTTGCTATCACATTATAAGGTTACTGGCAAGGGGTCATCCCAATTCTTGCCCTCTCACCTCATGGCTAGGCATCCTGTTAATGAGATAAATAGGAGGTGTTCCAGTCAGTCGCATTATCTGTTGGAGCTGATTAATATCTTATGAGCCTTGTCAAGGGCTTTAAAAGCAGAACAAACAGCATGGATATCAAGGATGCAACTCATTTTTTTCCCAACACTCTAGTTCTCTCAACTTGAAATGTGCGCACACAATAAAAAAAAAAAAAAAATCAAAAACACCACGCACCCATTGACTATTATATTAGCCATGCTAAAGCACCATGTTACAAATGCTCCAAGGTGAAAAAGCCATTGTCTCTCATACAGTCTCTTATGATAGTCACACATTTTCCTTCTCCATCAACAAGCAAGATGGAATTCGCATGCAATGTGGGGGAACAAGCAAACTACTTAATGGAGGTGATAAGGAAACCAAATTTAATGAGTTGTGATAACGTTTAGGTTGCGTTCATGCTGCATGTTTTGTTGATATCATTGGACAATTACAAGTGGTTTTTAAATTGCAGTAAAAAAAAAAATGTTTTGAGCTTTAAGAGAAAAAAAGAAAAAAAAAAAAAAAAGAAGTGCAGTTACAATGGGTGTCAATTTTTATTTCATAATCCTTTAAATGTCTAAATATAAATAGTTATAAAATCCAAACTTAAAAATCATATCTACAATTCCGTGTTTTCTAATATGTGACAAAGCATGAAATACAGGGGAGTTATTGATGGCAATTACTGAGGATGTGACCGCGATCAGAAAAACGGGGCTTTCCCAGGTAGGCACTACTTTTTAGCACTATTTGCATTTTCAAGATCTGGATACAGTTAAAAAGGTTTTTCCCATGAACAAAAGTTTATTTTAATCAATAGATCTTGGAATAATGTTTCCCAATTGGATGTGTTTTAAAAATAATGTTCCTGTGCTGAGATAATGTTATATATATTCCCCTGCTATGTGCTGTGTAATGGCCGTGTCTGACGGTACAGGGACATTGTCTGAACATACCACAGCTCCTGGGCATGAGAGCACACAAGGGTATACAAACATTACAGCATGGGATTACAAATAATTCTTTGAGGTAAAACGTTTTAAAACCAGGCAGGGAAATGTTTTACCTCACAATAAGGGTCCCGTTACACATAGGGACCTTCCAGCGATCCCGACAACGATACGACCTGATCAGGATCGCTGGTACGTCGCTACATGGTCGCTAGTGAGCTGGCAAACAGGCAGATCTAATTAACGACGCAGCAACGATACGGCGATCCGTATAATGACCTCGGCGGTCGTTGGGACCCTGTCACACTGCAGCTATTCTGACGACTCAGACCTCGATAGAAGCGTAGTGTTTACACCCAGGCATGCCTTGAGGTCGCTTGTCATTGTTATGGCATCAAACACCAGGATTCATGCTGCCCAACGGGACACCAATGATCAAAAAAATGAACCAGGACGTTCAGGTACGATCTGCGATATTGCAGCGGGGGGCTGGTCGCTGCTGTGTCACACTTGGCGAGATCGCTAGCAAGGTCGCTGTTGCGTCACAAAACCTGTGACATTTCAGTGATCTCACTAACGACATCGCTATTGTGCAACGGGGCATTAAGAATCAGCTATGATCCCATGCTATGTCTGTACTGTATACTCCTGTGTGCTCCCCTGCCAAGAAGATATATGTTCAGACAATGCCCCTGTACAATCAGACACGACCATTACGCATTACATAGCTGGGACAACATTTATAAAGATTATCTCAGTAGAAGGAAAAAAAAAAATTTTTAAGTACATACAAAGGCTGCTTAAAAACTACTAAGAGTTGGAAGATGTCAGGTGGTGCAACAACATCAAATGCCCAACCATAGGCTGAGGAGGGAAAAAAAAGAAGGGAATTTTGTTACTTACCGTAAATTCCTTTTCTTCTAGCTCTTATTGGGAGACCCAGACGATTGGGGTATAGCTACTGCCCTCCGGAGGCCACACAAAGCACTACACTAAAAAGTGCAAGGCCCCTCCCCTTCTGGCTATACCCCCCCGTGGTATCACGGGTTCTCCAGTTTTAGTGCCAAAGCAAGAAGGAGGAAGCCAATAACTGGTTTAAACAAATTAACTCCGAATAACGTCGGAGAACTGAAAAAACCGTTCAACATGAACAACATGTGTACCCGCAAACAACAAAAAAATCCCGAAGGACAACAGGGCGGGTGCTGGGTCTCCCAATAAGAGCTAGAAGAAAAGGAATTTACGGTAAGTAACAAAATTCCCTTCTTCTTCAGCGCTCTATTGGGAGACCCAGACGATTGGGACGTCCAAAAGCTGTCCCTGGGTGGGTAAAGAGATACCTCATGTTAGAGCTGCAAAACAGCCCTCCCCTACGGGGATGTCACTGCCGCCTGCAGGACTCTTCTACCTAAGCTGGCATCCGCCGAAGCATAGGTATGCACCTGATAATGTTTGGTGAAAGTGTGCAGACTCGACCAGGTAGCTGCCTGGCACACCTGTTGAGCCGAAGCCTGGTGTCGCAAAGCCCAGGACGCACCCACAGCTCTGGTTGAGTGGGCTTTCAGCCCTGAAGGAACCGGAAGCCCAGCAGAACGGTAGGCTTCCAGAATTGGTTCTTTGATCCATCGAGCCAGGGTGGCTTTAGAAGCCTGCGACCCCTTGCGCTGGCCAGCGACAAGGACAAAAAGTGCATCTGAACGGCGGATAGGCGCCGTGCGAGAAATATAGATTCTGAGTGCTCTCACCAGATCTAGCAAACGTAATTCTTTCTCATACCGGTGAACCGGCTGAGGACAAAAGGAAGGCAAGGATATATCCTGATTAAGATGAAACGAGGATACGACCTTAGGGAGAAACTCCGGAATGGGGCGCAGCACTACCTTGTCCTGGTGGAACACCAGAAAGGGAGCCTTGGATGACAGAGCTGCCAGCTCAGACACTCGCCGAGGCGATGTGATCGCAACAAGAAACGCCACTTTCTGTGACAGGCGAGAAAAGGAAACGTCCTTTAGAGGCTCGAAGGGCGGCTTTTGCAGAGCAACTAGTACTCTGTTCAGATCCCATGGATCTAACGGCCGCTTGTACGGGGGCACAATATGACAGACCCCCTGTAGGAACGTGCGCACCTTAGGAAGACGTGCTAGACGCTTCTGAAAAAAACACAGATAGTGCCGAGACTTGCCCTTTAAGGGAGCTGAGCGACAAGCCCTTTTCCAACCCCGATTGCAGGAAGGAAAGAAAGGTGGGCAATGCAAATGGCCAAGGGGATACTCTCTGTGCAGAGCACCAGGATAAGAAAATCTTCCACGTTCTGTGGTAGATCTTAGCAGACGTTGACTTCCTAGCTTGTCTCATTGTGGCTACGACTCCTTGAGATAATCCTGCGGACGCTAGGATCCAGGACTCAATGGCCACACAGTCAGGTTCAGGGCCGCAGAATTCTGATGGAAAAACGGCCCTTGGGACAGTAAGTCTGGTCGGTCTGGCAGTGACCACGGTCGACCGACCGTGAGATGCCACAGATCCGGATACCACGATCTCCTCGGCCAGTCTGGGGCGACGAGTATGACGCGGCTGCAATCGGATCTGATCTTGCGTAACACTCTGGGCAAGAGTGCCAGAGGTGGGAAGACGTATGGGAGCCGGAACTGCGACCAATCTTGAACTAATGCGTCTGCCGCCAGAGCTCTTTGATCGCGCGACCTCGCCATGAATGCCGGGACCTTGTTGTTGTGCCGGGACGCCATTAGGTCGACGTCCGGCACTCCCCATCGGCGACAGATTTCCTGAAGCACGTCCGGGTGAAGGGACCACTCCCCTGCGTCCATGCCCTGGCGACTGAGGAAGTCTGCTTCCCAATTTTCTACGCCTGGGATGTGAACCGCGGATATGGTGGATGCTGTGTCCTCCACCCACATTAGAATGCGCCGGACTTCTTGGAATGCTTGCCGACTGCGCGTCCCTCCTTGGTGGTTGATGTATGCCACCGCTGTGGAGTTGTCCGACTGGATTCGGATCTGCTTTCCTTCCAGCCACTGTTGGAAGGCCAGTAGGGCAAGATACACTGCCCTGATTTCCAGAACATTGATCTGAAGGGTGGACTCCTGCGGAGTCCACGTCCCCTGGACCCTGTGGTGGAGAAACACTGCTCCCCACCCTGACAGACTCGCATCTGTCGTGACCACTGCCCAGGATGGGGGCAGGAAGGATCTTCCCTGAGACAATGAGGTGGGAAGGAGCCACCATTGTAGAGAGTCCTTGGCCGTCTGGGAAAGAGAGACTTTCCTGTCCAGGGACGTTGACTTCCCGTCCCATTGGCGGAGAATGTCCCATTGAAGTGGGCGCAGATGAAACTGCGCAAAGGGAACTGCTTCCATGGCTGCCACCATCTTCCCGAGGAAGTGCATGAGGCGCCGTAAGGGGTGCGACTGGCCTTGAAGGAGGGATTGCACCCCTGTCTGTAGGGACCGCTGCTTGTTCAGCGGAAGCTTCACTCTCGCTGCTCGAGTATGAAACTCCATGCCAAGATACGTTAGCGACTGTGACGGTGACAGATTCGACTTTGGAAAGTTGATGATCCATCCGAACGTCTGTAGAGTCTCCAGCGTAGCATGTAGACTGAGTTGGCATGCCTCTTGAGAGGGTGCCTTGACAAGTAGATCGTCTAGGTAAGGGATCACCGAGTGTCCCTGAGAGTGCAAGACTGCTACCACCGCCGCCATGACCTTGGTGAAGACCCGGGGGGCTGTCGCCAGACCGAATGGCAGAGCTACGAACTGAAGATGGTCGTTTCCTATCACAAAACATAGAAAACGTTGATGTTCTGTAGCAATTGGCACGTGGAGATAAGCATCTTTGATGTCTATTGAGGCAAGGAAGTCTCCTTGAGACATTGAGGCAACGACAGAGCGGAGGGTTTCCATCCGGAACCGTCTGGCGTGCACATGTTTGTTGAGCAGCTTTAGATCCAGAACAGGACGGAACGAGCCGTCCTTTTTTGGAACCACAAAGAGATTGGAGTAAAACCCTCGCCCTTGTTCCTAAGGCGGTACAGGAACCACTACTCCTTCCGCTCTTAGGGAGTCCACCGCCTGCAGCAGGGCATCTGCTCGGTCTGGATGTGGGGAGGTTCTGAAGAACCGAGCTGGAGGACGAGAACTGAACTCGATTCTGTACCCGCGAGACAAAATGTTTGTCACCCACCGGTCTTTGACCTGTGACATCGAAATGTCGGAAAAGCGGGAGAGCCTGCCCCCGACCGGAGATGCGGAGGGGGGGGGCTGGAAGTCATGAGGTAGCCGCTTTGGAAGCGGTTCCTCTATTTGCTTTCTTGGGGCGTGCGTGAGCCCGCCAGGAATCTGAGACTCTTTGCGTCCTCTGAGTCCCTTTGGACGAGGAGAATTGTGTCTTGCCCGAACCTCGAAAGGACTGAAACCTCTGCTGCCATTTTTTCTGCTGAGGTTTGCTTGATCTGGGCTGGGGTAAGGAAGAGTCTTTACCCTTGGACTGTTTAATGATGTCAGCCAATGGCTCGCCAAACAGTCTATCTCTAGATAAAGGCAAGCTGGTTAAACATTTTTTGGAACCAGCATCTGCTTTCCAGTCCTTTAACCACAAGGCTCTGCGCAAAACTACCGAATTGGCGGACGCCATTGAGGTGCGGCTGGTAGATTCTAGGACCGCATTGATAGCGTAAGACGCAAACGCAGACATCTGCGAGGTAAGGGACGCCACTTGCGGCACCGCTGGATGTATGATAGCATCCACTTTTGCTAAACCAGCTGAAATAGCTTGGAGTGCCCATACGGCTGCGAATGCTGGAGCAAACGACGCGCCGATAGCTTCATAGACAGATTTTAACCAAAGGTCTATCTGTCTGTCATTGGCATCCTTAAGTGAAGCGCCATCCTCCACTGCAACTATGGATCTAGCTGCAAGTTTGGAAATCGGGGGGTCTACTTTTGAACACTGGGTCCAGCGCTTGACCACATCAGGGGGGAAAGGAAAACGTGTATCCTTAGAACGTTTAGAGAAAACGCCTTTCTGGATGAGCGTCGTGTTTCTGGATTGACTCTCTGAAGTCAGAGTGATCCAAGAAAGCACTCAATTTACGCTTGGGATAGAGGAAACGAAACTTCTCCTGCTCTGCAGCTGCCTCCTCTGCAGAAGGAGCTGGGGGAGAAATATCCAACAGTCTATTGATGGCTGAGATAAGCTCGTTTACCATGGCGTCCCCATCCGGGGTATCCAGATTGAGAGGGGTTCCAGGATAAGACTCCTGATCACTCTCTTCAGACGCATCACAGGGCGACTGATTGCGCTGAGACCCTGAGCAGTGTGATGACGTTGAGGGTCTTTCCCAGCGAGCTCGCTTAGGGTGGCTGGGGCTATCATCTGAGTCATAATACTCAGCCTGGGAAGCCGGGGACCCCCTTGCAGTCTGGATTAATTCCAACTGAGGGGGATTAGAGGACAGAGACCTCGCCGTGTCCATAGACTGAGCCCCAGTCATGGATTGCAAAGTTTCAAGGATTTTTGCCATAGTCACAGACATTCCATCAGCAAAAACTGCAAAGTCTGTCCCTGACACCGGGGCAGGACTTACAAGCGTCTCAGCCTGGGTCACTACCCCTCCGGACTCCGGCTGGCGAAGCAGCACCGGATCTGAGCATTGCACACAATGGGGATCTTTGGAACCTGCTGGTAGAGCAGCCCCACATGCAGCACACGCAGTGTACACAGCCCTAGCCTTGGCAGCCTTGCGTCTTGTGGATGACATGTTGCTGCCTCCTCAGAGCGATCTGGGGTATCCAGCCAGGAAGCGACCTCACAGTGCAAGAAATAAATAAATATATATATCTGGTGACACAGTACACCAATGCACACTGAGGCACTAGAGGGGCCAGCTGAAATGCCGCTTACCGCCCGCTTAAGAGCGGGTGTGTGGTCTCCAAAAGCCCCCTAGTCCAGGTCTCCCAGAGCCTTGCGTCCTTCCTCTAGCCAGACTGCATGTAATGGCTGCCGGCGTCCTGGGAGAGGAGGGGGGGCGGGCCCTGGGCGTTCCTGACTAAGAGCGGGAAGCCTGCTTCCCTCTGTGCCTAGTGAGAGGGCTGGAGCATGTAAATCAGGCTCCAGCCCTCGTCGCTGCTGCGAAACAGCGTCTCTCCCCTACCCTGATTGACAGGGTGGGGGCGGGAACGAAGCGGAGCTAGGCCGCAAAAGCCGGGGACTGGATTTATAAACGCCGCCGCCGTAAAAGCGCGGTCGGCGTGTCCCCGGCGCACTACAAGTCACAGCAGCGCCGCCGGTCCAGTGGGGGTCGGCGCTGCGTTCCCACAACACAAAAGTCCCCCAGTAAACTGCAGGAACACCAACTCAATCGTTACGGTCCCCGGCGCACTACAACACCCAGCCAGCCCGGAGTGTGTCTGTGCCTGCCGGGGACACAGAGTACCTGTATGATGCAGGGCCTTGTCCCTGATTGTACTCCTGCTCCGTATCCATCAGGTGCTATGAGTCTGTGGATGGAGCCCGGCGTCAGAGCTTAGAGGCCGGCAGGATCCCACTTCCACAGAGCCCTACAAGGGGATGTGGAAGGAAAACAGCATGTGGGGCTCCAGCCCCTGTACCAGCAATAGGTACCTCAACCTTACAACACCATCCACGGGTGAGAAGGGAGCATGCTGGGGGCCCTATATGGGCCCTCTTTTCTTCCATCCGAAATAGTCAGCAGCTACTGCTGACTAAAATCTGTGGAGCCATGCGTGGATGTCTGACCTCCTTCGCACAAAGCTTGAAAACTGGAGAACCCGTGATACCACGGGGGGGTATAGCCAGAAGGGGAGGGGCCTTGCACTTTTTAGTGTAGTGCTTTGTGTGGCCTCCGGAGGGCAGTAGCTATACCCCAATCGTCTGGGTCTCCCAATAGAGCGCTGAAGAAAAAAGGATCCTGTCGATAGTCAACGTGATGAGAGTTTGATTTCAATTGTTACTAAAACGGATACCATTAGTCAGTAAAGGCACTAAGGGGGATATCAGTGTGTGGAGGCACAAGGGGGCAATAATTTAGCAATGAGACGCAAACGGACCATTTTTTCTACAGTATGGAGGGGGTTCATTATTGTACAGAGGCACAAAGGGTTCCTTATTGTATTGTGTCTCAAACGGGACTAATTATATGGGGAACAAAGCGATCATGACATCTGTATGGTGGCAAAAGAGTGAAGGCATTTTACTTTTGTGGAAACAGAAGGGGTAACGGGTAAGTTGTTCGTTAAGGAAAAAGTAAAACTAGCATATGGCAGTGGGGGTGGAAAATTATTATGTAGCGCGCTATGTAAACTAGTTAGAGGTGAATAAAATTAATCAGGAAAATTTTGTCACATTCTTAAAAAAAAAAAGTAGAGGGAATGAAGATGTCATGGCGGGTCAGGGGAAATGAATTACTTCAGTTGGTGAGAATGGTCTATACAGCACCCGTATACAACTGATATCTACCACTATATTGTCATGGCATTAAGAAATATTGATCTTATTACAGTGTTTATTACTACATAAGGTATTCCTGTAGTATTGGTGTTAGTATAGTGGGCAGGCCCCCTTCACACACCCGTATAAAACCACATACAGTATGTGTAGCACGGTTTGTTTTGACCATCCGTGTTGAACAGTGTGTACATTTTTAAAACCAGTGTGCCATCCATGTAAATTACAAAGCTTCTCCCATACTGTCAATGTTTAACATGTACGGCACACAGTTGCTATCCATATGCTGTATGTGTTTACTTGGACCCATAGCCTTGTATTGGCCATTGTTGTCCGCTGCCAGAAAAAAACAAAAGGAAAACAGACATGTCTCTGTGTGGTTCACACGGACCGTGAGCAGCACTATAGGTTATAACTAGTGATGAGCGAGCGAGCGTGCTCACCACTGCTCGTTACTCGATCGAGCCTGAAGCATCAGAGTTTGAAACTGCTCAAGTTTCCCAATGACTTCCATTACTCAGTACTTGAGATGGATCGGAGCAACCAGATGCTGGATCGAGTAACGAGCATGCTCGCTCTGCAATAGTTATAATGGGTACGTGTGGCATCTGTAAAAGGAAAAAAAAAAAATTACAGATGCCACACTTACTGAAACACCGCATGTAGGAAGGGGGCCAAGCACAGTATAGTATATTTTCTTTAGGCTACTTGAACCCTATCTTTCTAGACTTTATCGAGGCTACAGGAGCCAATGCATGCCAGCAACAAGCTGGTGGTTGTGGATGGAGGCAAGATACAAATATTTCCCCTGACGCCTATAGGACTATAGTTATTCCACTGACGAAAAACCAGTGTCGATGGGGGTCATGGTCCTTGCTGATTGCTCAAAAAATGTGTCACATGTGCACTGCTCAAGGAGGAGCACTCTTCCCTTGTATGAACGTGTACAACGACTAGTGTTCATTAGCACAGCGCTCATGCTTCTTGAGCAGCAACATTGATACATTTTGAGAAATCAGTGGACTTTTAAGCACATTGACATTGAATGATTTGCAGGACATTTCAGGCCCTGTTATATATTAAGAGGGGAAAAAAAAACAAAAAAACTGTAGGTACAATTTAAAGACCTATGCGAAACACCTGTAGAATTACTACAGGATTAGTAATATGTATCCTTTAGGTGAAAAACCCAGAAAGCAGGCTCAGCACCAGACACACACAGGTATTAGACATCTGAACTAAATTAAACATTGTATATTTGCTGCTCTGTCTATGGCAGGAGCTGCAGTCAGAGCGCATGGAATCGGCTTTTTTTTTTCACTACGGACATTTTCTGCAGCGATTTGAAGCGCACGTGTGCTCTTCAGATCGCTGCAGAAATTTCTGCAGTGACTGTACGCAACGAGCGCACATAGCCTAACAAGCCTCCTTATGTGGCTTAGCCATTGCTGAATATAAAATTAACTTTGAAGCTTTGCTCACACTGTATATTACAGGCTGACTAGTTAGTGGGGTGCTGAATAACTGGACTAAATCTTCCTCTAATCATGTGGGTGTAAGCGACATGGTTTGCACAAGTGACGTCACTGCCGACTCTTACCAAACAGCGCACAGGTGTAATGTTCTCCCTCCCTAGGAATATGCAATGAAACCTACAGTACCATTCCTGGCCTCAGCAGCGTACTGTGAATGCTCAGGGGGTAGCAGTGACCAAGAGGGACAGCTGCAAAGTAGCTCCACAAAAAGTCAATGTAAATATAGGTACCATGGGTGACACGTGGAGGATGTAACATCATCCTTTTGTCATCTGCTGGTAAATATGGAGCTCCTCTGTAGGAGAGTCCAGAGTGCCACTTCCCTGGGCATGCGCAGTGTGTCCCTGAAGCTGGGGACATACAGACGACATTATCGCGCATTCAAAGGGAGGAAGTACATGCGCGATATCTGCAAAAAGCAAAAGCTGGCATGTCACCCACACCTACTAGGAACTGCTTACATGATTAGAGGGAGGATTAGTCCGGTGTAATCAACACCTCTACCCCTCACACCAACTATTCAAAAACCAAAATTTGTATGGTGCAACTGCAGCTTTTTATACTAGGTCAGGAATTGCTTTGCCATGTAAAATGGCTTGCTAAAATGCAGGGGAAGCATGCTATACATACATTGAAGTGGTTTTAGTGGCTAGGCAGGTGTCAGGATACAATCATTTATTTTACGCATTTATATAGTGCTTTTTATTCCACAGCGCTTTACATATGTAATAATTAAAAAAGCAACTGCTTCCCATGGAGGCCTGTGCACCAATAAATGTAGTTTCACAGTGCTTTCAAAGGCCAGTCGGCATGTGTTTCCATGAAATCACATCCTCTTTGCTTGAACTGATAAATGTACATTTTAGGCATTACACTATGTGGGAACATGACCTGATATGCCTATTTCATTAATTCCAAGGTTACTACAACCCCCAATAAAGTTTGGAATTAGAGATTGCTTTCATTTCATGGGTATATGAACCATGCAATGCCTTTAACAGATTTGTTTCAGCATTTCCACATTTTTAGACTTTACGTGTGCAAAATTTCTGGGCAGCAGTAAATGGGAAATCTCATTAGTTTTAGAACATTCATACAATTGATTAGTAATGTCTGAATGTCAAATTAACATCAACACTTGAGTACTGTAACTCAGGTGCAGTATTAGCCATCATGACATATTAAACACACTCACAGCCTCCGAGGAAATTTTCTGCAGGAGCTCTGACTCAGGGGTTCCAACCAACCTCAAAATGAGCTTCAGCTGATCAATATCTACATGTGGATTATGAAGGAAAATGTGCGATATGTGAGGCAGCTGCCACAGATCAGACCACCAAAATGTAGAGATGCCCTCTGCGCATTCTATGGGTGGAAAAAGGATGGGAAATGTAAACAGGGATATGATACAACAGAAAAGAAAATGAATGCCAAAATCCAAAAGGAAAAAAAGAAAATGTAATCATTCATCCACAGCTTAAAGACGATCACTAGGTTAAAAGTGGTCAGTTCTTACCGATTTTTTTTTCCTGCTGTTCCCTTCAAAATGCTGTCAATCCACCACATAGCTCCAGAGATTGAGCCTTTTCATTAAGTGCTAGTTTTTATGGTCTTTACAAAGGGGCATGGCTGACCGGCTTCTCTGGGAGCATGTCTTTAGGCTGCTCTGCATTACCCTGTGATCGATGCATATTCCCCTAAAGGGAATCTGTTAGCAGATTTTTGCTCTGTAAGCTGAAGCCAGCATGCTGGAAGGAAATTCAGAGCTGCCTGTCTTGTCACAGACCAATCTGTTTAAGCAGCAGGGACCTTGTCATTGCTCGGACTACAATGTCACATGCAGCAGACACCTCTCCTATTGAGAGCCTGGTGTGGGCGGGAAGCAGCTCTACTAAAAGGCTTCTAAAATCTAAAAATTCTGATGGTGTCAGAACATCGTTGGCTTCAGGATGCTGCTCTCAGATGAGGTATGAAAAGCCTACTGACAGATTCCCTTTAATAATGACTATAAAAAGTAACAGTAAATAAGGCCCATAAATCTAGAACTGTATGGCAGATTTTCAACAAAATAAAAAAACTCTGAGAAGCAGCGGCAATAAAATAGCAAAAACTGGTCACTTTTGACCTGGTGAGCGATTCTCTTTAAAGGCAAAGAAAAGTCACCAACTTGGAAGCGACAGAAGAAGCAGCAGAAGCTCAATAAGCAGGCATTCTAGATTGACAGCTTGCAAAAGTTAACATATACTGACCTTGTTGATGAGGACTAAAGAGGTAAATGCTTACGGCATCATAAGATGACATTTTCTTGGTAGCAAAAGTAGTGTTTACAGTAGTTTTCCAATTTACAGAAAAGGAAATATACATATAGAGTTAATCACATTCATAATGATCAGTGATATTGTTGCCAGTTTGGAGTAGATTTCTATCTGAAAAACCTGTTGAACCTAAATTGACAAAAACATCCCAAAACAAATATTGCTTAAAGAAAAGCTGTTGCACAATTTTGTAATATAATGTAGATACTGTACATGGTTGTAATGGGTCTGTAATACAGATTAAAATGATACCTTTGGTGAATAAATCCGCTTTGTTGCTGTTCTTTATTCACCATTTGGGCTGCACCTCAATAGGGAGGGTGCTGCTGTGCTGGGGAAAAAATGACTAGAGGGTGGTATTCAAATTGTCTCTCCAGTAAAGGAGACAAACTCTAGCACAGCGCCACCTATTGGAAGTAGCGATCCTAAAAGTCACAAGTGGATTTTCGACAATCCTTTGCAATATGACTCAGGATATATAAGCCAGATCAGAATCCCAATTTGCAATAGAGGGTGGTAGGAGTTTAATTTAGATTAGGGACTGGGGGTAGGGCAACTACTATACAGCAGGGATAGATAGCGCAGATAGTGACCTGGGCAGTGACCTGGGCATAAGTAATTAAATTGGAGGTGGCATGGAGGAGAGCTTAGGACAGTCAATACACTAAGCACGAATAGAGCTACAGGGAAATACATAACATGCATGTACACTAATCCAGAAGCCTCACCAACAAGATGGCGGAATTAGAATATTGTTGGAAGAATATGATATGGTGGGGATAATGGAGACATCGTTGGAAGAGAGCTATGACTGGGCTCATAATTTACAGGGAAATAGTCTGTTCAGGAATGAGCGTATAAATAATGTATATTGTGCCCTCCCTGTCTGTGATTCCTCTGCCCCTCCCTCCACCTGCCTCTATTCTGTAAAGGCTATGTCACTGCTAATATTTCAAATATAGAAGGCAGGTCATTCATAGATTGGAGGCAGCAGAGGAATCACAGACAGGGAGAAGACCAGGTGTACAGTCCAGCCCCTGTGCACCAAAATCTAATTCGCAGGAAACTTCAAAATGGTCATTAAAGACGACCCACAAAGCGGATTTCTTCACCAAAGACATCCCTTTAATCAGTATCACAGTGCCATTACAACTAAATATTTACTCTACATTACATTTATTTCTCAAATATATACACTACACGTGAAAATAAGAAACTTTGTGATATATCTCATTAATGAAATGCTACTTTAGCCTTCTGGCTTGATCATTTATTCTTAAAGTTCTCAATTTACAGGTAAATTCTGTATTCACTGAATATAGTTTTACATTACTGAAAAAGGCAATGAGTTTTGATACTCAAAATTGTATGGAGAGCTATAACCATCATTTCAGGAGACCTTGCACCAGAAGGTCTGTCTGCCTCTAGCTCCTCCCTTACATAGAAGACAGTCAGTGCTTTTATAATTCTCAGTAAGGGGAACCACTGGAGAGGTACTTTAAATGTGAGCCCCCTGCCTGATACTCGCTTTCCAGCGGCTACAGGCCTTATTCCCAGTTTCATTGATTTCTAACCTGTTAGAGAGCCAGTGTTTCATGGAGCATGCTGGAGGTCACACTTTCATGCATCTTTATGGCAGCCTTGTTCTAGCTCTCAGCGATGCATTGAGAGCTTGTGACGTAACGGCTGTTGTCCAGCCAGTCAGAAGTGACTGTCACAAGATGGCGTTGTGAGACTAGAGCGACGTTAGTAAATATTGAAACAGGAGGTGAGAAAATTACAGGGGGTCTCTGGTTTAAAAGCACCCCACCAGCACTGAAAAAAAAAACCAAAAAACAAACCACTAAACACTGGAGTGGTGCTTTAAAAAGCATTCCAGGAGAAAGCTAATTTTTATGATCAGATACATTACAAAGTTGATTACTTTTAGGTGTAATATTTGATTAATAAAACTTAAAATGTCAGTTCTTGTAGTTATATACAAAGCACATACATAGAGACAATTGTCACTGGAGAAAGTACTTATACACATTCACATGCTATTGAAATCTGTCCCATACATTAGATGGTTTCCCGATCCTGAAATAATACAGTGGATTGCTTGTGCTGCATCTGTATTGTCTTTTGGAAACCCAAATCAAATGTCCAGAACTGTTACAAAAAAAAATAAATAAATAAATAAATAAATCTGCCAAGTGTCAAAAATCCTGAGCTGCAATTGGGCTGAAGGATAATCATGAGCAAGAACTGTTTAGGACGCTTGTTTCAAGATAGTTTTCCAGTTTAAATAGGCTGCTGATCACCTAATTAATGAGCGAAACTTTCATTTCAAAAAAATCCTGAACATGTGCATAGCACTTCAGAATTCCCAGACTTTGATGGCATCAGGATTATCCTTGCATATTTATCTAAAAGCTGCAAGAAAAAAACACGGCAAAAAAGTGGCAAAAATGCACCATGTGCACATAGCCTTACAGATTGCTTACTGCACATTATTTCATTAGGTCTGTACCTGTAAACAGGCTCTTAAATGACCATCGGTTGGTAAAGATTTAGTGATGGTGGTTGGTTTGTATAAACGGACACCAAGTATCACTTCCTTGTGTTTGTAAATACTTCAACGTCAAAGACAGAAAGGCAACAATAACCTATAGAATATTGTTGAAAGAAGGATTTGCTTATTAAAAGGATTATTCTTAACTTGCGTGTTCAGCAATACACTGCTCCACAGCCTCCTCCACCTCTGTGTTGCTGGACAATGGGTAATCAGTCTTGAGAGAGCGTCCTTGTTCAGCAGCTTTGTAATGAGTTTTCGCTTGCAACGCTGACCACGTCTGTATGTGCTTTTTAAGTTTACATGGCTGTCGTATATTTGCATATTAAAGAGCACAGGGACTTGAGCAATGAATAGAGAAATTGCTTGGGTTTGTGATTTTGCAATAGAGCGTGGAGTAAGCAACTACTTGCTGTAGGACAATCAATGGGATAAAGAGGGCTGACTAGTATCTTAGGAGTTAACTCCTCACCATGGAACGCTACTGCACATACTTGCCAGGCTCTGGTGAGCAATCACTGACAACAAACTATCAAACTATGCAAGATAAAGATTCTCAGAGCAAAATGACAGGAGACAGGAAAGTCAAGTGAATTGAAAACTTGCTTATTTTCATAATAACTATAACAATTTCATTACATAATACAATTGAATGACTGTACACACAGTAGAGATAAATTAAACTTGGAGGTCAATTTTCATACAAATTGTAAAGTTAATCTATTACCACAAAACACAGTTCTAAACTACTCAAAATGCCTGGATACCAGTAAAGACAGATTCCAAGGATGCCAATCTTAAATCTGCACTTGCAATCCCAGCCATTGCCAGCAAATGCTAACGAGTGATCTAAGAATCCTGTACTGTTGGCTTATAGTTTGGGATCTTCAGGGTGCATTATAATAAAAGCACATTCAGGCTAACTGCTGGGAAGTGAAAGAGCTCAGAGAGGTAAGGATAACATTTTTGGATTCAGTCTCTCCAACTATCCACATATAACAGTAGTAACATTCAATAAAAGTAAATTTTACCACCAGTTTTTGAGATGCAATGACAGCTTATATGGCTGCATTTCCTTCAGTAATATAAAAAATGGTTAGCATAAATTACCGAAAAATATCACAGTACCTGTACGAGAAAAAGCAGTAATAATACCATGACAATGCTATATAATTTACTAATTTGTCAGACAGATAAATTATTACTACTTACCATAAAATCCTTTTTTTGCCACGTTCATTAAGGGACACATGGACTGAGTCATAACGGCTGCCACTAAGGAGAAAACTGGTTGCTCCTCCCACCAGGTATTTTACCAGCATTTTTAAAAAGCTGAAAACATAATCCTTCTAGAAAGTACTGCTTAAAGGGAACCTGTCACCAGATTTGGCGACTATAAGCTGCGGCAACCAACAGTGGGCTCTTATATACAGCATTCTAACATACTGTATATAAGAGCCCAGGCCGCTGTGTAGAACGTAAAAATCACTTTATAATACTCACCTAACGGGCGATGCTGACTGGTCGGATGGGTGTTTCCGTTCTCCGGCGCCTCCTCTTTCGACTATCTTTGTCCTCCTCCTTCTGAAGCCGCGGTGCATGACGCGTCCGATGTCATCCACACTAGCCGGCATGGAGGTCCTGCGCAGAGCAGGGCAGATCAAAGTATAGTAGTGCGCCTGCGCGGGACCTCAATGCCGGATAGTGTGGATGACATAGGACGCGTCATGCACCGCGGCTTCAGAAGGACAAAGATGGCCGAAAGAGGAGACGCCGGTACACTGGATAAGGGACACACCCATCTGACCAGTCTGCACCGCCCCGCCCCATGAGAGTGTTTTAAAGTGATATTTACGTTGTACACAGCAGACCTGGACTCATATATAGCGTGTTAGAATTCTGTATACAAGAGCCCAGTGGTGGTGGCCACAGCTTAGTCGCCAAATCTTGTAACAGTTTCCTTTAATTAAGTACAAGTATATGTTGGAAACATATTGGTTAATGCAGTCATTTTTTACTATTACACTTTCTATATGGATCATATTTTCTGATTTTTAAAAATGCTGCTAAAATAAAAAATATCTATACTGAGTGGACTATTCCTATTCCCATTTTTACTGTTAAGGGCTAGTACACTGGGTAAAACAGCTCGAGTGAAAAAAAAAAAAAAAAAAATTGCATTACATTTGGACCCATTTACTCTATGGGCCCATCCCCATCTGCAATTCTTTTTCTCTGCCCTAATTGGACGGAAAAAAACAAACAAACGCAACATGCTACGGGTGTAATCCGATCTGCATTCACTCGCACCATACAAGTCTATCACACTGGACTCTGATGACACTGGAGTGCAGTGTGATAATCAAATAAGCTGATAATGGAGGAGATTGTGAGATTACTCCCTCCCTCTCCTCTGCAGCTGTGATCTGATCGCAGGATCGAATTACAGTATAATGACACTTGGCTGAAGCTCGCACCAGAGCAGGAGCCGAGGGTCATTAGCATATCGTAGCCGATGCTCTCATATCGGATGCCATATGCATGTGTGTTCCCAAGCCTTATGCTTACAAGTTTGTGCCATGGATCAAAAAAAGAGAATTTTGTTACTTACCGTAAATTCTCTTATTGTTCCGTATTGGGAGACCCAGACCATGGGTATTTAGCTTATGCCTCCGGAGGACACACAAAGTACTACACTAAAAAGTGTAGCTCCTCCCTCTGAGCTTATACACCCCCTGGTAGCCAGTCCTAGCCAGTTTAGTGCAAAAGCTGAAGGAGAATAGCCACCCACAAGTAGAACTGAGTAAGAACCGGAACAACCGGAGACTCTGTCCACGACAACAGCCGGTGATAACACACGGAACAAGAAAATTGCCAACAGGCAACAGGGAGGGAGCTGGGTCTCCCAATACGGAACTAAGAAAAAGAATTTACGGTAAGTAACAAAATTCTCTTTTTCTTTATCGTTCCTTTGGGAGACCCAGACCATGGGACATTCCAAAGCTGTCCCTGGGTAGGAATAAACAAAAAAAAAACTAAGAAGTAGGCAGAGCCTAACTTCACAAGTGGGCGACAGCCGCCTGAAGGATGCGTCTGCCCAAGCTCGCATCTGCCGAAGCATGAGCATGCACTTGGTAGTGCTTCGAAAAGGTATGCAGGCTAGTCCAAGTGGCAGCCTGACAGACTTGCTGAGCCGTAGCCTGGTGCCTAAAAGCCCAAGAGGCACCGACAGCTCTGGTCGAGTGTGCTTTGATCCCCGGCGGGGGAGGCACTTGAGTACTCTGGTAGGCGTCCGAAATGGTCAATCTAATCCAACGGGCCAAGGTCGACTTAGAAGCAGAGAGACCCTTGCGCCGCCCTGTGGTTAGCACAAAAAGAGAGGTGCACCGCCTAAGCGCAGCGGTGCGAGACACATAGATCCAGAGAGCACGCACCAGATCTAGAGTATGCAGCGCTTTCTCAAAGCGATGAACAGGGGCCGGACAGAAGGAAGGCAAGGAAATATCCTGGTTAAGGTGGAAGGGAGAGACCACCTTAGGAAGAAAGTCCGGGGTCGGACGGAGAACTACCTTGTCTTGGTGAAAAAACAAAAAAGGTGACTCCGAGAGGAGAGCGCAGCCAAATCAGAGACCCTCCTGAGAGAAGTTATGGCAACTAGAAAGGCCACCTTTTGAGAAAGACGATACAAAGAAACTTCCCTAAGGGGCTCGAAAGGGGGTTTCTGCAATACCGTGAGGACCAAGTTAAGGTCCCAGGGATCCAAGGACCGCCGATAAGACGGAATGATGTGAGACGCACCTTGCATGAAGGTGCGGACCTGAGCCAGCCGGGCGAGACGCCGCTGGAACAGCACTGATAGAGCTGAGACTTGTCCCTTGAGAGAGTTGAGGGACAGTCCTAGCTGCAGACCGGACTGTAAAAAAGACAGAAGGGTCGGCAACGAGAATGGCCAAGGAGAATGGCCGGAAGAGCGACACCAGGACAGGAAAATTTTCCAAGTCCTGTGATAGATCTTGACGGAGGAAGACTTACGGGCCCGAGTCATAGTGGAGATGACTTCAGGAGGAATACCAAAAGCCGTCAAAATCCAGGACTCGAGAGCCACGCCGTCAATTTGAGTGCCGCAGAATTCGGGCGGAAAAACGGACCTTACGAGAGCAGGTCTGGACGGTCGGGAAGATGTGCAATGAGGATGACTCGACGGCCCTCCATTCTGATCTTGCGCAGGACTCTGGGCAAGAGAGCTAGAGAGGGAAACACGTAGGACAGACGAAACTGGGACCAGTCTTGAACCAGAGCGTCCGCGGCGAAGGCCTGAGGATCGTGGGAGCGAGCCACGTAAACCGGAACCTTGTTGTTGTGACGGGATGCCATTAGGTCCACGTCCGGAGTGTCCCACTTGCGGCAGATTGACTGAAACACTGTCGGGTGCAGGGACCACTCGCCATCGTCCACGGATTGACGGCTGAGATAATCTGCCTCCCAGTTTTCTACGCCAGGGATGTGGACTGCGGATATGGTGGACTTGGAGTCCTCCGCCCATTGAAGAATGCGTTGGACCTCCAACATTGCCAGGTGGCTGCGTGTCCCCCCTTGGTGATTGATGTAGGCAACCGCTGTCGCGTTGTCTGACTGGACTCGAATGTGCCTGCCCGCCAACAGGTGGTGAAAGGCTAGGAGAGCTAGAAGCACAGCTCTGGTTTCCAGCACATTGATTGAAAGGGCTGACTCGGACGGAGTCCAAGTGCCCTGAGCTCTGTGGTGGAGATGTACCGCTCCCCAGCCAGATAGGCTGGCATCCGTGGTGAGAATCACCCAGGACGGAGCCAGGAAGGAGCGCCCTTGGGACAGGGAGAGGGGGTCGAAGCCACCACTGAAGAGAGCTCCTGGTCCGTGGCGACAGAGCCACTAACCTCTGTAAGGAGGAAGGCCGCTTGTCCCAACAGCGGAGAATGTCCAGCTGCAGAGGACGCAGATGGAACTGGGCAAAGGGAACCGCCTCCATGGAAGCCACCATTTGACCCAGCACCTGCATCAGGCGCCTGAGGGAATAACGGCGGGGCCTCAGGAGAGAGCGCACCGCTAGCCGGAGAGACTGCTGTTTGATTAAGGGCAACTTCACAAGTGCCGGCAAAGTCTCGAACTGCATCCCTAGGTACGTGAGACTCTGAGTCGGAGTCAGAGTGGATTTAGGAAGATTGACAATCCACCCGAATTGGGCTAGGGTGGAGAGAGTGAGCGAAACACCTTGGTGAATACCCGAGGGGCCGTGGCTAACCCGAAGGGGAGAGCCACGAATTGGAAATGATCCTCTCCTATCGCAAAACGTAACCAACGCTGATGTGACACTGCGATTGGCACATGTAGATAGGCATCTCTGATGTCGATGGACGCCAGGAACTCCCCTTGGGTCATAGAGGCAATGACTGATCGCAGAGACTCCATGCGAAAATGCCGCACCCGGACATGCTTGTTGAGAAGCTTGAGATCCAGGATGGGCCGGAAGGTACCGTCCTTTTTTGGAACTAGGAAGAGATTTGAGTAAAAACCTCTGAACCGTTCCTGAGCGGGAACTGAGACAATCACTCCGTTTGCCTGCAAGGACGCCACGGCCTGCGAGAAGGCGGCGGCCTTGGAGCAGGGGGGAGTTGAGAGAAAAAATCTGTTTGGAGGGCTGGAAAAGAATTCTATCCTGTAGCCGTGAGATAAAGCTTTGGAGCCTTGCTCCTTGTGTTGCTGCTGGAGTGGGGGCATTGCAGAGAATGAACCCCAGGGAGAATATACAGAGGTCCACAACCGGAGACCGGCTGTGGCTTACCAGACCGCTGAGCGCGGTGTTGTGTGCCCTCCAGATCCCGAAGCCCGGTCCCCCAGTCGCAGCACCTCAGCAGAGATGCAGAATGCAGGATGTCCCAGAGCAGAGTGAACTCTGCCTGAGAAGAGGGCGTTCCTAGAAAAGAGCGGGAACTGGAGGGCTATAGAGACCTGCAGGGAAGGAGGGATGCCCCAGCAGTGGGGAGTGTCCCTCCCCTGTGTAGAACGGCCGCCGGGAGGAGCCGAACCTGTCCCTCTGCATGAGTGACATGCGAGGGCAGGAAAATGGAAACTAGGCCTCCGGCGAAGCCAGGGCCTAAATTTAAGCGGCGAGGCCGACAAGCAGGCACCATCGGCGCGGTTCTCAGGCAAAAGCTAGAGAACCCGCCGGAAAAGTTAAAACAATCACATACAGCATACTCTCCCCTTACAATAAAGAACCGGGACCCCCAACAAACGTCTCAGGTACTTAGCTGCTGAGACGCAGGGCCATGTCCCTGGGGATGAGTGCTCCGGTCCAACAGAATCCTCAAGGGGCTGTGGATGGAGACCGGACTCCTGCCAGGCATGGAGACCGTGCTGGCTCCCACTTCAAGCCAGAGCCCAGAAGGGATGGTGAAGGAGTGCGGCATGTAAGGCTGCAGCCTTGTAAATCAACCTTAACAACACCGCCGACACAGTGGGGTGAGAAGGGACATGCCGGGAGTCCAGACATGGACCCGCTTTTCTTCAAACTCTTTCCAAAAGTCAAACAATCAGATGAGAATGCATGTGTGGATGTATGACCTCCTCAACACAAAGCGATAAACTGGCTAGGACTGGCTACCAGGGGGTGTTAAGCTCAGAGGGAGGAGCTACACTTTTAAGTGTAGTACTTTGTGTGTCCTCCTGAGGCAGAAGCTAAACACCCAAGGTCTGGGTCTCCCAAAGGAACGATAAAGAAAAGCCTCTGTAATAGGTGAGCTGTTTTTTCCTGAGGGTCTATTTTCACGTTGTGTTTTGAACAACACATAACTCTGCAGTCTCATTAATTCCTTATTGCTGGGTGGAGGTGGGTCAGGGAGGGTACTTCTTGAGTGACAGTTTTAGTTAGCAAATTCTCCTACTTTGTCACTGTTCTGAAGTGTACATCGTTATGACATTTTCAAATAGGAGACAAAAGGACAACTGATGAGCAATAACTACTATGATCAAGTGCTTAGTACTCGTAACGAGCATTTTGAAGCTCGGACAGGCTCGACTCTTTAACCGAGTATAATGGACGTCTATGGGGATCTTCAGCATTTTTCCGGAAAGTTTTCCAATAACCAAATTGATTCCAAAAGAAACGTGCTTAATTTATCAACTCAAGAGGGGGACAGCTCTAGTAACAGAGTTAAGCCACCTACAGGAAGGTTATGGAGCCTGATAAAAATCCCCGTGAGGAGACTGGTCTACAGTTAGGCCTCTGAATGAACTTAGCAAGGTGTATAGGTCAAAGAGGTGACTGGAAATCTCAGGCACTACCTATCCTGAAGAGAAATTAGAGTAGGGGACAGCTCTAAGAAGAAAAGAACCCAGATAAGTATGTCACAAGCTGCCAAGAGCCAAAGATTATTTTACACTACCACCAGACCCAGAACCAGAGTGGCCTATGATTGTGTTTTCAGTAGTGACCTGTATCCTTCAAGTGCTTTAGAAATATTGTCTCGAAGAGCTGAGTGATACACTCAGTTCTGGCTATATCTATTCAGGGAAAAGTCAGCAGAAAAAGGTAGTGCCTCAGTCAACAGATACCCCTGAGTGGGGCCTCCTTCACACATCTTTGTGCCCATCATGTCGCCTGCAGTAATGTGCCCATCCTTGTACCCATCCTGTAGTAATGTGTGCATTCTTGTTTTCTTGTTGTAGTTACGTCCCCTTCCTAGTTCCCTTCTTGTAGCAATGTCCCATCCTCTCACAATACCCTCTATTATGTTGTTGCTTACATACACACACTTAAAAAAAAAAAAAAAACCCGCTTCTTCTCACCTGTCCGCCGTTCCCTCTGTGTGCTGCTTTTCGTGGATTGTAGGCACAGACCCTGTGACGATCGCAGCCCAATGCAGGGGTCGTTTGCGGTCTGCGCTTTACTGCAGTTGAATGATTCAGTCCAGAGATATACAATGCACATGTGTAGAAGGCTATTCCAAGGGAAAAAAAATAAAATATATCTATATAAATAATTTCATTATACATTATATAAACTTTCCATGATATAAAAACCTACCCTTTTTGCATAATACCTACCAAGAGAATTCAATAATAATGGCACAAATGAGAAACAGGACATTTCAAATAATTTATTTAGACACACTAACTCATTTCTTCCTGGTAGGAAATCTTATTGTAAACATGAAACCGTTTTAGAAGTAGTGAAGATTGCAGATAAAAAAAAAAAAAAAAAAAAATTGTTATTAGAACATATGTCATATGGTTTAAAGGATACGATCTGTGCCTGGGAAAAGGGTACGACCTGTCAGAAGCTCAGCCATTATACAGCCCACAGACCAAATATCGACTGAAAAATAAAATACAAAATAAACAGATAATTGCAATTAGTTGAAGCAAGAATATTATATTAGGTATGATGTGTATAGAATACAATGTATATTATGCACTGTATATATATATGCTCAGACACTTGTAGGCACAGCAAGGTTTTGATGCAGTCAATCTCCACATGTAGTCTTTACTAGTACTGAGCGAATACTAAATATTTGGGTTTGGATTATTGTACCGAATACCTAGCACTATTCCAGTCAGGGTGGATTTGATTTAAATCTATCCAATTTAAATCACGATTTAAATCACTAGTCAGTAAGGCTTGATTTAAATCAGTGATTTAAATCAAAGTTTCTACCTAAACTAGTTCTTGCTACTTTAACATGCAAGCAGATGAAGATTTTTAGAATCCCTTTTTATATTACTTTTTCTCCCCAGTTTAATGGGTTAATCATTCATATTTGGACACCACTGTTCTGTTGTACTTAGGAAGGAGAAAAATAATCCTGACCTTAATAACAATTTAAATAGATTTATTCAACTGAATTAATAACAACATTACAGCATAAGTTATTTGCTTAAACAAACATCCATGTTTGTTAACTAATTTGGCTAAATAAAATATATATATATATATATATTTTAAGAAACTTAGACTGTCAGCCCAGCCGACACATGAAAAACTTAAATACTACTGTCCCTGCTGTCCTCTGTAGCTCACTTGTCGTCATCTTCATCATCATCATCTTCTTCTTTGTTCCTATTCATAATCTGGAAAAGAAAACCAAGCTTTCCTGCTTTATTGGGTCCCAACCGATTTCTCAATTTAGTATGAATGAGTCCAAAGGAAGAGAATATTCTTTCAACGCCTGCAGAAGAAGCTACTGCTGTTAAAAGTGAAATCATTACTTGAACAGTCTCTAAATCCAAGCGCTTAAGTGACTTCCACCAGTTTACTGGTGTGACCTTCCTTAAAATATCTTCAGCAAACATATATTTCTTGAATGGTTCCCCCTTAGCTCTGAAGTTTATTATAGTTGGCATTAAAGATGGATGATTGCTGGATACCCATGTCATAGCTAACTCCTCTTCCTCAGCACTTAGGTTTTGACCCTGATATTGGATATTGACAATATTTGCAAAAAAATGAGCTGGAGTCAGTGCTTGTCCCATTCGTTTGTTTACTGCTTGTAATTTAATTCTGTCCATGTGTAGTTCTGTTTTTAAGTGTTCACTCAGTTCCTTCCAAATTTCAACAGCATCCGCAATAAAACAGCTATTTTTCTGTATTTTGTTTAAAGCTTGAGATGGGTTTCAGGAAGCTCAGCATATGTTCACCATTTCTCTTAACCCAATGTTGAGGATTTTGGCCGTGACAGTGCCATCTATTTTATCTCGATTTTCTTCACAAAGTGTCATCAGAATAGGCCAGTTTTTGATATACTGCTCAAAACAGTCCACCACAGAGTTCCATCTAACATCTTGTGGGAGCGTTCGCTTGGTTCCACCCATCCTTTTCAGAGCTGCTGCAGCAAAATGATTATTACGGAAGTATTTAGCAATTTCAACATTAGCCTTTATTTCTGGAACACTTAAGTCTTTGGCTAAGAGGTGCAGCAAATGAGCACTGCAACCATATGTTATTAGCAGCTTTGTATTCCCTCCCTGCTCTTCTAAATCTCTTCTCATCTTGGATACGTTTGCAGCATTGTCAGTGACCAAACTGCGTACTAGACATTTGAATTTTTGTTCACGTCGTTATAGCTTTTACTGCCACTTCTTGTAAGTATTCTGCTGTGTGTGCATTTCCTGACGTATCAGTTGTTTGTGCAAGGAAGACTTTACCTTCTTCTGTTATACAAGCACATACAATGGGATCATTGTGGACATTACTCCACCCATCAATACTTAGGTTAACAATTTTACCCTCCAGAGCTGTTGCACATTGCTCCATTTCTCTGTCTTACACTTGATCCAGCAGTTTCCCTGCAACATCAGCTCTGCTGGGTGGACTGTATCCTGGTCTCAGTGACTGAACCATATTAATGAAATGTGGGTTCTCAGTCAGACGGAAAGAAGAGTTCGTTGCATAAATAAACTGGGCAATTTTTTCATCAATCAACTCTTTTTCTAATCTGCTAGTTCTTATCACAAACCTATCTATCTATGGTGGTTCCAGGAGGTAAAGGTTTTTTCTTCCTTTTGGGTGATGCTGATATGTGGCTGTGGGTGTCTGATGATGATGCTGCTGCTAATGAAACACTATCCTGGATGGATAACTCTGAAACTGTAGAACAAGATGATGGTGATCTTGGATGTGGATAGTTTCCAGAATCCATGAATTCCCCTAAACAAAAAGTCAATGCTGTTATTTTATTGTTTATTATACAATTTCTGCTTATTGTACACAACACATCACTGCCCCTGCCCCAAAAGGACTATTTGTTTTTCTTCATAACTGTACCAAATGACAGTAACAATGACAGTAACATGCAGTAATAATAAGAAATATAATTTTTCTCACACATGACAGTTCAGTCTTTAGAAATAGGATTCAATAAAAATGTTTAACAACCTGAAGATCCTGCCTGTTCAGAAGTGTTTCTTTGGTCATCTTCATCACCGCACTTCTCATGATGTTGCCTCATTCACGCCACCAGGCCTTGCATCTCTTTGTTGCATCGTTTGCATTTTGCACGCATGCCTGCCTTACCGATAGGCGAAGGAGCTTCATTAAAATATTCCCAAACTGGGTCTCTTTTTACGGCCTGCTGCCATTATAAGGAAATAATGTAATAAACCTCAGATCGTACACACAAAAAGATCCAGACTTGTCTGTCTGTGGCTATGCTGCAGTATTGTGCTCAAAGTTTCACTTTCATTTTCTTGTCTGCTTGCCCTTACTCCTCCTCACACTTAGATTCACATTCTTCTTGTGTTGTGCAGATCTATTCCACTCCAAACAATCAGAAACATAATGTCTAACTTCTTGGACTTGGCACTGAAGGGGTTGATTCTGTATTCATAGGTTTGTAGAACAATAGGATTAAGGTCTTTTTCTCAACTCTGTTCATGTTGTAATATTTTTGCTGTGAAGAAGAGGCTGGGACCTCTGCGGAGTCAAATTTCATTTTTGAGAACTGCGTAAGTAAAGTGAGCGTCTGTGATAATATAGGAGAGAAACTGCCCACTAATCCTACAGAAACCTCTGGAAGAGCATGGATGTTACACATATACAGATTTTATTCTACTTGAGTTAAACAACTCAGCTTTAGCTCATGATGGAAGAACCTTTGGATGGTAAAATATTTTCCTCAAAAAGCAGTTTATTGAAAAAAATCCGATTTAAATAAAAAAAAAACGATTTTTTTAAAAAAAAACCATTGATTTTTATCCACCCTGATTCCAGTATTTGTCATGAATAATGAACCTAATGCAAGTCCCTGGAAAGCAGAGAATTTTTCTGGGAAATCTTTCCCATTGACCTGCATTAGGTTCGTCATTCGAATACGAATAATCCGAACACAAATATTTAGTATTCGCTCAACACTAGTTTTTACATAAACAAACAAGTACCCTGCTAAACATTTAGCAATCAAAAAACACAGCATCAAGGCTTGTCTGAGTCTGTAAAAAAAAAAAAAAAAAAAAAAAAAGGCACAAAAATAATCAAAAACCTACCACACACGTCGCCCTATGTTTATATTTCAAATACGACATTTACCATGTTAAATACAATTTTGTAATGTAAAAAAAAAAAAAAATTATAATTCAAGAATTTTAGATGAAAATAGCAGTATGTAATCTTTCTTCTCTATTTTCACAGTTACACCACAAAAAAATAAATAAATAAAATAAATAACCTTTTTTTTACATTTTAGGAAACTTAGCAGCAATTTTCCAAATTTCCACAAACATTTTTGCAAAGCCCAAAATTGACTTTTTCTACTTGTTTCAAGCACAAAAAGTTGCAAGCTTTGTAAAATTCCTCAAAAAATGCAATATAATAATCTTTGGGTTTTTTTTAACCCCTTAAGGACGAAGCCAGTTTTGTACTTAATGCCCAGGCCATTTTTTGCAATTTTGACCAGTGTCCCTTTATAAGGCTATAACTCTGGAACGCTTCAATGGATCCCGGTGATTCTGAGATTGTTTTTTCGTGACATATTGGGCTTCATGTTAGAGGTAAATTTAGGATGATATTTTTTATTTTTTTTTTGTGAAAAAATATGAAATTTGACAAAAAAAATTAAAATTTTGCAATTTTCAAACTTTTAATTTTTATGCCCATAAACCAGAGAGTTATGTCACACAAAATAGTTAATAAACAACATTTCCCACATGTCTACTTTACATCATCACAATTTTTGAAACAAAATTTTTTGGGGTTAGGAAGTTATAAGGGGTCAAAGTTCATCAGCAATTTCCCATTTTTTCAAGAAAATTTACAAAACCATTTTTTTAGGGACCACATCACATTTGAAGTGACTTTGAGAGTCCTAGGTGACAGAAAATACCCAAAAGTGACCCCATTCTAAAATCTGCACCCCTCAAGGTACTCAAAACCACATCAAAGAAGGGAATTTTGTTACTTACCGTAAATTCCTTTTCTTCTAGCTCCTATTGGGAGACCCAGACGATTGGGTGTATAGCTACTGCCTCCGGAGGCCACACAAAGCATTACACTAAAAAGTGTAAGGCCCCTCCCCTTCTGGCTATACACCCCCCATGGGATCACGGGCTGCTCAGTTTTAGTGGTAAAGCAAGAAGGAGGAAAGCCAATAACTGGTTTAAACAAATTCACTCCGAAGTAACATCGGAGAACTGAAAACCGTTCAACATGAACAACATGTGTACCCGAAAAAACCAAAAATCCCGAAGGAAACAGGGCGGGTGCTGGGTCTCCCAATAGGAGCTAGAAGAAAAGGAATTTACGGTAAGTAACAAAATTCCCTTCTTCTTCGGCGCTCCATTGGGAGACCCAGACGATTGGGACATCCAAAAGCAGTCCCTGGGTGGGTAAAGAAATACCTCATGTTAGAGCTGCAAAGACAGCCCTCCCCTACGGGGAGGCAACTGCCGCCTGCAGGACTCTTCTACCTAGGCTGGCGTCCGCCGAAGCATAGGTATGCACCTGATAATGTTTGGTGAAAGTGTGCAAACTCGACCAGGTAGCTGCCTGGCACACCTGTTGAGCCGTGGCCTGGTGTCGTAATGCCCAGGACGCACCCACGGCTCTGGTAGAATGGGCCTTCAGCCCTGATGGAACCGGAAGCCCAGCAGAACGGTAGGCTTCAAGAATTGGTTCTTTGATCCATCGAGCCAGGGTGGATTTGGAAGCCTGCGACCCTTTGCGCTTACCAGCGACAAGGACAAAGAGTGCATCCGAGCGGCGCAGAGGCGCCGTGCGGGAAATGTAGATTCTGAGTGCTCTCACCAGATCCAACAAATGTAAATCCTTTTCATACCGATGAACCGGATGAGGACAAAAGGATGGTAAGAAGATATCCTGATTAAGATGAAACGAGGATACCACCTTAGGGAGAAACTCCTGAATGGGGCGCAGCACTACCTTGTCCTGGTGGAATACCAGGAAGGGAGCCTTAGATGACAGCGCTGCTAGCTCAGACACTCTCCGAAGAGACGTGATCGCTACCAGAAAGGCCACTTTCTGTGATAGTCGAGAAAGTGAAACATCCCTCAGAGGCTCGAAGGGCGGCTTCTGGAGAGCAACTAGTACCCTGTTGAGATCCCATGGATCTAACGGCCGCTTGTACGGGGGAGCGATATGACAAACCCCCTGCAGGAACGTGCGCACCTTAGGAAGTTGTGCTAGACGCTTCTGAAAAAACACGGATAGCGCCGAGACTTGCCCTTTCAGGGAGCCGAGCGACAAGCCCTTTTCTAACCCAGATTGCAGGAAAGAAAAGTAGGCAATGCAAATGGCCAGGGAGACACTCCCTGAGCCGAGCACCAGGATAAGAATATCTTCCACGTTCTGTGGTAGATCTTAGCAGACGTGGGCTTCCTAGCCTGTCTCATGGTGGCAACAACCCCTTGAGATAATCCTGAAGACGCTAGGATCCAGGACTCAATGGCCACACAGTCAGGTTCAGGGCCGCAGAATTCAGATGGAAAAACGGCCCTTGGGACAGTAGGTCTGGCCGGTCTGGTAGTGTCCACGGTCGGCCGACCGTGAGATGCCACAGATCCGGGTACCACGACCTCCTCGGCCAGTCTGGGGCGACGAGTATGACGCGGCTGCAATCGGATCTTATCTTGCGTAGCACTCTGGGCAAGAGTGCCAGAGGTGGAAACACATAAGGGAGCCGGAACTGCGACCAATCTTGCACTAGGGCGTCTGCCGCTAGAGCTCTTTGATCGCGAGACCGCGCCATGAAGGCCGGAACTTTGTTGTTGTGCCGAGACGCCATTAGGTCGACGTCCAGCACCCCCCAGCGGCGGCGACAGATTTCCTGAAACACGTCCGGGTGAAGGGACCATTCCCCTGCGTCCATGCCCTGGCGACTGAGGAAGTCTGCTTCCCAGTTTTCTACGCCCGGGATGTGAACTGCGGATATGGTGGATGCTCTGTCCTCCACCCACATCAGAATCCGCCGGACTTCCTGGAAGGCTTGCCGACTGCGTGTCCCTCCTTGGTGGTTGATGTATGCCACCGCTGTGGAATTGTCCGACTGAATTCGGATCTGCTTTCCTTCCAGCCACTGCTGGAAGGCTAGTAGGGGAAGATACACTGCCCTGATTTCCAGAACATTGATCTGAAGGGTGGACTCCTGCTGAGTCCACGTACCCTGAGCTCTGTGGTGGAGAAAAACTGCTCCCCACCCTGACAGGCTCGCGTCTGTCGTGACCACTGCCCAGGATGGGGGTAGGAAGGACCTTCCCTGTGATAATGAGGTGGGAAGAAGCCACCACTGCAGGGAATCCTTGGCCGACTGGGAAAGAGAGACTTTCCTGTCCAGGGACGTTGACTTCCCGTCCCATTGGCGGAGAATGTCCCATTGAAGTGGGCGCAGATGAAACTGTGCAAACGGGACTGCCTCCATTGCCGCCACCATCTTCCCTAGGAAGTGCATGAGGCGTCTTAAGGAGTGCGACTGACCGTGAAGGAGAGACTGCACCCCTGTCTGTAGTGAACGCTGCTTGTCCAGCGGAAGCTTCACTATCGCTGAGAGAGTATGAAACTCCATGCCAAGATACGTTAGTGATTGGGTCGGTGACAGATTTGACTTTGAAAAGTTGATGATCCACCCGAAAGTCTGGAGAGTCTCCAGCGCAACAGTCAGGCTGAGTTGGCATGCCTCTTGAGAAGGTGCCTTGACCAGAAGATCGTCTAAGTACGGGATCACCGAGTGTCCCTGAGAGTGCAAGACTGCTACCAGTGCCGCCATGACCTTGGTGAAAACCCGTGGGGCTGTCGCCAGACCAAATGGCAGAGCTACGAACTGAAGATGGTCGTCTCCTATCACGAAGCGTAGAAAACGCTGGTGCTCTGGAGCAATCGGCACGTGGAGATAAGCATCTTTGATGTCTATTGATGCTAGGAAATCTCCTTGGGACATTGAGGCAATGACGGAGCGGAGGGATTCCATCCGGAACCGCCTGGTTTTCACATGCTTGTTGAGCAGTTTTAGGTCCAGAACAGGACGGAAAGAGCCGTCCTTTTTTGGAACCACGAAGAGATTGGAGTAAAAACCTTGCCCTTGTTCCTGAAGAGGAACAGGGACCACCACTCCTTCTGCTCTTAGTGAGCCCACCGCCTGCAGAAGGGCATCTGCTCGGTCGGGATGTGGGGAAGTTCTGAAGAACCGAGGCGGAGGACGAGAACTGAACTCTATCCTGTACCCGTGAGACAAAATGTCTGTTACCCACCGGTCCTTGACCTGTGGCAGCCAAATGTCGCAAAAGCGGGAGAGCCTGCCCCCGACCGAGGATGCAGAGAGAGGAGGCCGAAAGTCATGAGGCAGCCGCCTTGGAAGCGGTTCCTCCGGTTGCTTTCTTTGGGCGTGATTGAGCCCGCCAGGAATCTGAGTTCCTTTGGTCCTTCTGAGTCCCTTTGGACGAGGAGAATTGGGCCCTGCCCGAGCCTCGAAAGGACCGAAACCTCGACTGTCCCCTCCTCTGTTGAGGTTTGCTTGATCTGGGCTGGGGTAAGGAAGAGTCCTTACCCTTGGACTGTTTAATGATCTCAGCCAATTGCTCACCAAACAGTCTGTCTCCAGATAATGGCAAGCTGGTTAAACATTTTTTGGAAGCAGAATCTGCTTTCCATTCCTTTAACCACAAGGCTCTGCGCAAAACTACAGAGTTGGCGGACGCCATTGAGGTCCGGCTCGTAGAGTCCAGGACTGCATTGATAGCGTAGGTCGCAAACGCAGACATTTGCGTCGTCAAGGACGCCACTTGCGGCACTGCTGGACGTAAGATAGAGTCCACCTGTGCCAGACCAGCTGAAATAGCTTGGAGTGCCCACACGGCCGCGAATGCAGGAGCAAACGACGCGCCGATAGCTTCATAGACAGATTTCAACCAAAAGGTCCATCTGTCTGTCATTGGGATCTTTAAGTGAAGCCCCATCTTCCACTGCAACTATGGATCTAGCCGCAAGCCTGGAGATTGGGGGATCCACCTTTGGACACTGGGTCCAGCGTTTGACCACGTCAGGGGGAAAGGGATAACGTGTATCCTTAAGACGTTTGGAGAAACGCTTGTCTGGATAAGCATGATGTTTCTGCACTGATTCTCTGAAGTCAGAGTGGTCCAGAAAAGTACTCAATTTACGCTTTGGATATCTGAAATGGAACTTCTCCTGCTGTGCAGCTGCCTCCTCTGCTGAAGGGGCTGGGGGAGAAATATCCAACAGCCTATTGATGGCCGCTATAAGGTCATTTACCATGGCGTCACCATCAGGCGTATCCAGATTGAGTGCGGTCTCAGGATTGGACTCCTGATCACCCCCCTCTGTCTTATCATACAGAGACTCTTCTCGCTGAGACCCTGACCAGCGTGATGACGTGGAGGGTCTCTCCCAGCGAGCTCGCTTAGGCTGCCTGGGACTGTCATCCGAGTCAGAGCCATCAGCCTGTGATGCCAGGGACCCCCTTGGAGCACGGATAAGTTCCAACTGAGGGGGACCAGGGAGCATTGACTCAGCAGTGTCCATGGTCTGGGTAACTGGCCTGGACTGCAAGGTTTCCAGTATCTTTGTCATAGTCACAGACATCTTATCAGCGAAAACTGCAAACTCTGTCCCCGTCACCGGGGCAGGGTTCACCGGTGTCTCTGCCTGGGTCACTACTATCATAGACTCCGGCTGCCGAAGCGGCACAGGGATCGAACATTGCACACAATGGGGGTCCTTGGAACCTGCCGGTAGATCAGCCCCACATGCGGTACACGCCTCATATACAGCCCGTGCCTTGGCACCCTTGCGTTTTGCGGATGACATGTTGTTGTCTCCTTAGAGCAGTATAGGGTATAAGCCAAGAAGCGACCGCAGTGCAATATGTATATATATATATATATATATATATATATATATATGGCACAGTAAAAGTACACCAATAACAACACTGTGGCACTAGTGGGGCCAGCACATATGTGCCGCTTACCGCCCGCTGAAAAGCGGGTGTGTGGTCGCCAAAATCCCTTGTCTGGGTCTCCCAGAGCCTGTGTCCGTTCTCCAGCCAGACTGCATGCAGGAATGGCTGCCGGCGTCCTGTGGAGAGGGGCGGGCCCTGGGCGTATACAGACAAAGTGCGGGAAACATGCGTCCCACTGTGCCCAGTCAGAGGGCTGGAGCATGTAAATAAGGCTCCATCCCTCGGCGCTGCCTATTGCACAGTGTCTCTCCCCTTCCCTGATTGACAGGGTGGGGGCGGGAACGAAGCGGAGCTAGGCCGCAAAAGCCGGGGACTAAATTTATAAGCGCCGCCGTCGTAAAAGCACGGTCGGCGCTAAGTCCCCGGCGCACCACAAGTCTCAGCCGCGCCGCCGCTCTAGGGGCGGTCGGCGCGGTAGTTCCCAACCATAAAGTCACTCAGTTAAGCTGCAGTGACACGACCCCAGCGCTACTGTCCCCGGCGCACTAGCACACCCAGCAAGTCTGGAGTGTGCCTGTGCCTGTCTGAACGGGGATACAGAGTACCTGAATGTTGCAGGGCCTTGTCCCTGAACGGTACCCAGCTCCGTATCCAGCAGGTTCTATGGGTCTGTGGATGGAGCCCGGCCCCAGGGCTTGGGGGCCGGTAAGATCCCACTTCCTCAGAGCCCCTCAGGGGGATGGGGAAGGAAAGCAGCATGTGGGCTCCAGCCTCCGTACCCACAATGGGTACCTCAACCTTAACAAACACCGCCAAAAGGAATGGGGTGAGAAGGGAGCATGCTGGGAGCCCTATATGGGCCCTCTTTTCTTCCATCCGATATAGTCAGCAGCTACTGCTGACTAAAACAGTGGAGCTATGCGTGGATGTCTGACCTCCTTCGCACAAAGCTTGAAAACTGAGCAGCCCGTGATCCCACGGGGGGTGTATAGCCAGAAGGGGAGGGGCCTTACACTTTTTAGTGTAATGCTTTGTGTGGCCTCCGGAGGCAGTAGCTATACACCCAATCGTCTGGGTCTCCCAATGGAGCGCCGAAGAAGAAGTTTATTAACCCTTCAGGTGCCTCACATGAACTAAAGTAATGTGGAATGAAAAAAAAAAAATAACATTTTACCCAAAAATGTTGCTTTAGCATCAATTTTCTCACTTTTTCAAGAGGTAGCTCCAAAAATTGAAGCTCACACTTTGTTACCCACTTTCTTATGAGCGCGCCGATACCCCACATGTGGCGAGAAACCTCTGTACGGGCAAATGGTAGAGCTTGGAACGAAAGGAGCAATATTTGAATTTTTGAAAGCAAATTTGGCTGAATTTGGAATATATTCTCAAATTTGCAGAGCTTTTTGGGTTTCAAGAACAGAAAAACCCCATAAATGTCTTTGTAAGTTATACCCTGTAATGTATTTGTTTACAGAGGTAGGGAGTAGTTTGACACCATTTTTTATGCAGCTGATGCCTATTATAGATGGTGCACCATTTGGTCTTCAGGGTAAAACTGATGGAATCCCAGAACCTATTCAAAGCTTACAGAGACATTGTGCTACCAAACAAGAAAATCCTTTCAGGAATTATTACTCACAAAGGGCGGCATGCCCCTAAAAAAGAGAATTTTGTTACTTACCGTAAATTCTTTTTCTTGTAGTTCCGTCATGGGAGACCCAGACCATGGGTGTATAGCTACTGCCTCCGGAGGACACACAAAGTACTACACTCAAAACGTGTAGCTCCTCCCTCCTAGCATATACACCCCCTGCTAGCCAGTCCTAGCCAGTTTAGTGCAAAAGCTGAAGGAGGACATCCACCCACAAGAAGAGAGAGAGTAAAACCCGGAAGAACCGGAACCTCTGTCTACAACAATAACAGCCGGTGAAGACACACGGAACAAGAAACCTGCCAACAGGCAATAGGGAGGGTGCTGGGTCTCCCATGACGGAACTACAAGAAAAAGAATTTACGGTAAGTAACAAAATTCTCTTTCTTTATCGTTCCTATGGGAGACCCAGACCATGGGACGTTCTAAAGCAGTCCATGGGTGGGAATAAATAGACAACTGAGAAGCAGGCAAAACCTAACTTCACAAATGGGCGACAGACGCCTGAAAGATGCGTCTGCCCAACCCGCGTCTGCCAAAGCATGAGCATGCCTTGGGTAGTGCTTCGAAAAAGTATGGAGACTAATTCGAGCTGCAGTCTGACAGACCTACTGAGCCATAGCCTGGTGCCTGAAAGCCCAAAAGGCACCGACAGGTCTGATCAAATGTGCTCTGATCCCCGGCGGGGAAGGCACTTGAGTACACTTGTAGGCCTCGGAAATGGCCGACCTAAGCAAACGAACCAGGGTCGGCTTAGATGCCGAGAGACCGCTACGCTGACGAACAGTCAGCACCAGAGAGAGGTGCACCGCCTAATAGCGGCGGTGCCAGACACATAGATCCGGAGCGCCCGCACCAGATCCAGGATATGCAACGCTTCCTCAAAGCGATGAACAGGAGCCGGACAAAAGGAAGGCAGGAAAATTGCCCCGGATAAGGTGGAAGCAGTAACCACCATAGGGAAAAAAGTCCGGAGTCGGACGGAGACCACCTTTGTCTTGATGCAAAAGACCAAAAAAGGGGGTGACTCCGAGAAAGTGCAGCCAGAACTCTCTGGCGGGAAATTATAGCCACTAGAAGACTACTTTCTGTGAAAGATGAAACAAAGAAACCTCCCTAAGAGGCGCAAAGGGGGGTTTCCGGGAACCGGGAGGACCGGATTAAGGTCCCAGGGCTCCATAGGCCGCCAGAAAGGCGGAATGATGTGAGATGCGCCCTTAAAGGAGCGCACCGGAGCCAGCCGGACGATACGCCGCTGGCACATACTGACAGAGCCGAGACCTGTCCCTTAATGAGGGATAGTCCTAGCTGTAGACCGGACTGTGGAAGGGACAGGAGGGTCGGCAAGGCCAAAAAGGTCAAAGGACACTTTGGAACTCGAGTCATAGCGGAGATGACTTCAGGAAGGATACCAGAAGTCGCCAAGATCCAGGACTCAAGAGCTACACCGTCAATCTGAGAGTCCAGAATTCTGACGGAAAAAACGGACCTTTTGAGAAAAGGCCTGGACGGTCCGGAAGATGCCATGGCAACCCAACGGACAGAAGGAGCAGGTCAGGGTACCAAGCCTGCCTGGGTCAGTCTGGAGTATGAGAATGACCCGACGGCCCTCTTTACTGATCTTGCGCGGGACTCTGGACAAGAGGTAGAGACGAAACTGGGATCCAACATGAACCAGTGTGTCTGCCGCAAAACCTGAGGATTGTGGACCACGGTTGGACAGCTGAAATAGTCTACCTCGCAGTTTTCACATCTAGGATGTGGGCTGCGGATACAGTGGACTAGGAGTCCCTTGTCCACTGAAGAATGTTGAGCCGCCAACAGTGTCCCGCCCTGGAAGTTGATGTAGGAAAACGCTGTCACGTTGTCCGACTGGACTCGAATGTGCCTAGCCGCCAACAGATGGTGAAGGCTTAGAGAGCTAGAAATACAGCTCTGATTTCCAGCACATTGATCCAGAGGGCTGATTCGGACAGAGTCCAAGCGCCCTGCGCTCCACGGTGGAGATATACTGCTCCCAAGGCGGGTAGACTAGCATCCAGGTGAGGATCACCCGGGACGGGGCCAGGAAGGAGCGTCCCTGAGACAGAGTGGCCGAAGCCACCACTGAAACGAGCCCCTGGTCAGTGGCGAAGCCACCACCCCGTGGAAGGAGGGAGTTCGCTTGTACAGCGGAAAACATCCAGTCTCAGAGGACGCAGGAGAAACTGGGCAAGGAATCGCTTCCATTGACGCCACCATCTGACCAGCACCTGTATTTGGTGTCTGATAGAACGACGTCGACCGCCAGCGGAGGGACTACTGATCGACTAAGAGCAGCTTCACAAGTGCCGACAGAGTCTCGAATTGCGTCCCTGAGAACTTCTGGTTCGAAGTCAGAGTGGACTTGGACAGAATGACAAGCCACCCGAATAGGTTAGAGTGGCGAGAGTGAGCGAAGCACTCTGCTAAGAGTCTGCACTGGATGAAGCCCCGACAAGAAGGCCGTCCAGGGCAAAAGATCACTGCCAATCCCTAGGGGTGCAGGACCCTAATCACAGCTGCCCCAATGAGAATACTCGAGGGGCCGTGGCTAACCCCAAGGGAAGAGCCACGAATTGGACCACTCCGATTGCAAAACGTAGTCAACGCTGGTGTGAAACTGCGATTGACCCCTGCAGATAGGCATCTCTGATGCCGATGGCTGCTAGGGAATCTCCTTGGGTTCTTGATTGATCCGGTGAAAAACACACGGAACAAGACCGAGACTCCATGTGAAAACGCCACACCTGACCATGCTTGAAAAGCTAAAGATCCAGGTCGGAAGGCACCGCCCTCTTCGGGGACTAGGAATAGATTTAAGCAAAAATCTCAGAACCGTTCCCAGTCGGGAACCGGTAAAATTACTCCATTGGCCTGCAAGAAATGCCACGGCCTGTGAGAAGGCGGCGGCCTTGGAGTCGGGAGGAGTTGACAGAAAAATCTGTTTGGCGGGTGGACAGAATTCCATCCTGTAGCCATGGGAGATATAATCCCGCCCCCACTGAACGGAGACGTGTTAGAACCATACGTCGCCAAGTGGAGAGAGCCTGCCACCGACCAAGGAGGTTGTTGGCGTGGCTAGATAGCTCGGAGGAAGCTGACTCAGTGGCAGCATCTCCTGCGGTCTTCTGAAGACGCAGCTTCGAGCCATTTGGTTCTATGAACCTAGGCCGAGCTAGAGGACGAGGCCGAGGGCTTAGAGAACGATCAGATGGAGGAACGGAAACCACCGAAACCTCAACTGATTCCTGCCCTGGACAGGTTCCCTGGTTTAGGTTTGTGGCAAGGAAGAACTCTCCCCGCCAAGAGCTTCCTTAATTTCATCCAGTTGGTTCCGAAGAGACTGGTCCCACCAAAGGGGAGCCCAGCAAGGAACCTCTATAGAGGCATCTGCCTTCCATTTCCGAAGCCACAGGAGCCTGCGGATAGCGAGGAAAGTAGCCAAGACCACCGCCGTGCGGTGTCCAGCATGGCAGACATGGCATAGGATGAAAAGACTGAAGTCTGGAAGTTCAGGCAACCGTTTTGGGCATAGAGTCCCTGTGAGGGAATGCATCTCCTCTAGAGAAGCAGAGAAGGCTACAAAAAAACCGCACTGCTGTAAAGCTGAGGAGAACGAAGCTCCTGCCGCCCCCATACCGACTTGGCCAGAAGGACAACCGGGCGGACCGCAAAACCTTAAGTGAGGAGCCATCAGCCACTGACATAACGGTCCGGGCTGAGCCACCTGAGGTGAATGAGCCCACTTCTTGACCACCATTGGTGGACAGGGGAAAAACAGTCCTCAGAATCACGCTTCATGGGAAGCGACTGTCAGAGCGGACCCTGGGCTTGGTCACAGGGGCCTGAAAACTGGAGTGGTTAAGGAACACACATTGTGTTCTCCTAGGTAAGGTAACTCCGGCGGATCGAGGTCCAGTACAAAATTAATGTACCGTGGGATCCTTATAGAGGTGCCGTCAGCCACTGATACAACTATCCGGGCTGAAAGTCTAGACACCAGAGGGGCCACCCTTGGCTAATGAGTACACTCCTTGACCACCTCTGATGGGAGGGGGAAACAGGCAGCAGAACCCCGCTTTGGGGTCTGCAGGACCGGCTGTGGGCTTGGACAGAGTGGGCTGAAAACTGGAGTGGTTAAGGAACACACTCCTCGTCCTGTTAAAGGTATACTGATGCCTTTCTGCCAGCGGGGAATACTCCCGAGACAGGCGGAGGAGGTCCAGTACAAGTATAATGGACGCAATCCAATCATTAGCATCTGCGTCACTTACGGACGGATCAATGTACATAAAGTAGCGTCCGAGCCCCTGGTAGAGACATCCTCCTCGTCCAGTGAGTCAGCTCGTAATCGGAGCTGCGGGACGGGGAGGACAGGGGACCCTGCGTCTCCCTGTCAGGAGGACGGGGTCTGAGCCCAGAAGGAGAGTCCTTTGTGAGCTTTGCTGAGCGAGCTGAAGCAGAAAACGCCCTAAGAAGAGGGCTGGATGCTTAGCAGACGCCGGGACAGCCGACCCCTGGAAAGAGCGGATTCCAGCCAACCCAGGGGTCAGCCACCGAAACCGGAGCAGCTGGAGGGACCACTAATGAGCCTCCAAGCTGAGGGGCCACAGTGGTTATGAGCTCGGTACAGCCGTACGAGACTACCTGCAGTGGATAATAAAAACAGCCTGCAGCCTCGCTCTGTGAGACATGCTGCAGAGGTGGGGGCTCTGTCTATAATGGCCCCCAGCATATATAAACAGATAAAATAAGCAGCTGCACAAACCGGAGGTTGTGGCTGCCAGATCGTTTAAACAGACATGTCTGTGCCCTCTATCCCTCAGCCCAGGCCCCCACCTGTCACAGCGTGGAATCTCTGTGCCTGTGCAGGCACAGAGAACGCTGAGAAAATGGTGACCGGAGCGAGGAGAGGGGGCGGGGCCTACTCTGAGAGCGGCAAATGAGGTAGCCAGGGGAGGGAATCCTTCCTCAGTGAGGAGTGTCCCTTCCCTGTGCTGCACAGCCGCTGGGCGGAGCCACACTGTCCCTCTGCATGACTGACATGCAGAGGCAGTGGAAACCGAAACTAGGCCTCAGGCGAAGCCGGGGCCTAGATTTAAACAAGCGGCCGGCGTGCAGGCACCATCGGCGCGGTTCTCCAGTGAAAACTGGAGAACCGGCCGGAAACGTTAACACCAAACATAAAACACACTCCCCCAATACATAAATATACAGGACACCTGGAAAGACCACTTTCTGTGGTAATAACATCTCATATACTTAGCTTGTGAGACGCAGGTTGCCAGGTCCCTGGGGGGTGATAGCTCCGTCCAGCAGGATCCTGCAAAAGGGCTGCGGATGGAGACCGGTCTCCTGCAAAGCAGTGAGAACTGTGTTGGCTCCCACTTCAAGCCAGAGCCCCAGCATGGGATGGTGAAGGAGCGCGGCATGAGAAGGCTCCAGCCTTGGAAAATCAACCTTAACAGCACCGCCGACACAGTGGGGTGAGAAGGGACATGCCGGGAGTCCAGCTGGACCCGCTTTTCTTCCAAATCTTTGATCCAGAAGGAAAAATCAAAAATCAAAATCAGAGAATGCATGTGTGTGTGATCCTCCTGAAACACAAAGCATTGAGCTAGGAGGGAGGAGCTACACGTTTTGAGTAGTACTTTGTGTGTCCTCCGGAGGCAGTAGCTATACACCCATGGTCTGGGTCTCCCATAGGAACGATAAAGAAAACACATTTACTGGACTTGGTCTTGCTAACAAAACAGTTGTAGAAGGAAGAATAAACTTTATTGGATGGAAGGGCAAAATGTTCAAATGTGGAGGAGTTGGCAGCCACTATGTGGCAAACCTGAGTGTGCCAAAGATGACAGAACACCAGCAGGGCCGGAAGGACAGCTTTATCTTCCAAATAACTGGTCGTACAATGTCTTCTTAGCTCCATCAATCCCTATATGAGGGACAAATGTGCCAAGCGACATGGTACATCATAACAGGCTCCTGCCCGCCAAGGTAGGAACCGCTATGTGCACAAAACGACCAATTCGTTACAGAATTCTGAAAGTATTGTTCGATGCAGATGGTTCGGCAAGAACCCTGCAGTAAAGCCCATAGTGTTTGAATATGGCACAGCATCATTGTTAGGGGATCCTCCAATAAAATGATCATGCCCATAATACCAAGACAAATGCAAAGAAAAGTTTTGTGTAGTAAGACCTAGTGGTAATAGGAGTCAAACTAAAATAATTGGTAAAAAAAATGTTTGAGTAATGAAGTCCTGGAAAGTTGTCAAATGATGAGACTTTTCGAGAACATTAGTGGAGTCCACACTTTGGAGTCTAAAGACGTGGGCATGTGGACTGGGTTTTGTCTGAATAATTGTTTGGTATGTGATGATAAAGTCCTGGAATTAATTGTGAAATGGGGTAAAATGTGTTTTACTTCTGAAAATTTTCTCTTTATTACTAGTACAAGAAAAAAAAATTACTGAACAGAAATATAAAAGTAAAGTATTTTCAAAATTAAAAAAAAGCTGCTACCACACAGTTTGGTGTAATTTATTTATGCCAATTAATAATTGAGGGATGTGTGGTAGGTTTCAAAACAGGGGGAGATGCAAAGGCCTGGTTGGGAGGGGCACATGGGGCAGTAGTACCGGGAATCGCTCCTTGTGCCGTGCTTTCTACAAACACGGCATCTTTTTTGGGGATACCTTTGGGTGGGAGTGGAAGGGATGGGGCGAATGAAATGACGCTCGGAAAGTCTCCGGACATCCTCTGACTCGAAGGCTTCCTCCTGTGCCTCCGAGTCAAAGAGGAGGCTCTCAATAATTTTCTCCTGGTATTGGAGGAAAGAGAGCGGTCCTTGAGATTTTTTATAGAGGATGAAGCTATTATAGGTAGCAACCTGTAGGAGATCGATTGCTACCTTTTTATACCAGGTTTTGGTTTTCCGCTTCACTAGATAAGGCTGAAGCACCTGGTCAGACAAATCTACACCTCCCATGAACTTATTGTAGTCTGCGACACAGAGCGGCTTCTGTTTGTCACTGGTGGCGCCCCTGTCCCTGACCGTCACAGTGGTGTCCGCATGCAATGTGGTGAGCATGAAAACATCCTTGCGGTCTCTCCATTTTATGGCAAGAAGATGGTCACTTGCCATTGAGGAGGACGCACCCTTCTCCACACGTTTAGACACCAACTGTGAGGGTAGACCAACTCTGTTTTTTCTGATTGTTCCACAGGCCCCTGTGTTTGCAGCGTGGAGGGATTTAGAAAGGGGGACACTGGTATAGTAATTATCGGTATACACGTGATAGCCTACTCAAGGAATGGCGTCATTAGCTCCCAAACAATTTTGCCAGGGATGCCAATTGCCTGGGGGCAGTTTGGGGGGTTGATTTGGCGATCCCTCCCTTCGTAAATGAGAAAGGTACACGTGTAACCGGTTGTGCTTTCGCACATTTTGTATAATTTTATACCATATTTGGCACGCTTGGAGGGGATAAATTGGCGGAAAGACAGACGGCCCTTATAGCTCATAAGGGACTAGTCTATAGAAACATTTTTGTCAGGGGTATACGAATTTAGGAAGGTAGTTTTTAGAAGGGATATTAGGGGTCTCAATTTATAAAGTCGGTCATAGTTTGGGTCATTTCTTTGGAGGGCTTCGGAATTATCGTTAAAGTGCAGGAATCGCAAAAGGGTCTCATATCGGGATCGGGTCATGATGGCTGCAAACACAGGGGTGCTGTGCACTGTTTTTGTTGCCCAGTACGAGCGGAGTGTAGATTTTTTCACTAACCCCATGTTAAAAGTTATGCCCAAAAATTTTTTAAGTTCCGGAACATTTGTGGGGATCCAGGAGCGGGAATGGATGGAGGTAGGATGTTGGGATATATATTGACGGGCATATAAAATTGGTTTGGTGGACAAATAATTGGAGGACTTCTGGGGTAACATAAATTTGGAAAAAATCTAATGGGGTAAAATTTGTGACATTTACATTTATACCGGGGGTTGCTACAAATGGAGGAATTTGAGGGGAGAAGGACGGGTCAGGATACCATAGTGGCCGGGGAAGGGCACTACTTGGACCTGCCTCTGACGTTTCAGCAGTGACGACCGACTCCGCTACCATCGGGCTGTCGGATCCCGAGGAGGAAGCCGAGTCGTCACCATCCGAAAATCGCTCGATTTCAGAGGCAGACTCTGTATCCGAGCCTGAACTGCCGGAGGCAAGAAGCATGTATGCCTGCTCGGCGGTAAATGTTCTCCGCGCCATTACAGTATTTTTCACTGCCTAGCAAAAAAAAAGAAAAAATAAATAAATTTTTTTTTTTTTTTACATTTTTTGAAAATTTTTTTTTAGATTTTTTTAACCCTAACCCTGATCCTAACCCTGATCTAACCCTGATCTAACCCTGATGCTAATCCTGATGCTAACCCTGATCTAAGAAAAAACAAAATCTAAAATAAAAATTCTAACTAAGGGGGGATTCTGACGGAGGTGATGAGGATATTTGGGGGGGGATATTTTGGGTGAGGATATTGGGGATGAGGATGACTGATTTATAATAAAAATTGGTGTTTTTTTTTCTGACAGAAACGGCAGCAAATGTAGTCTCTCTCTCTCTTCTCTCCCAGATCAACTACAAGGGAGAGAAGAGGGAGGCAGACCCAAATGCTGCCATTTCCAAAATATTTGGGGTATTTGATCACTGTGATAGGGTTTAACACAGTGTTCAAATGTCAGGAACCAATGAAATTAATTCCTGACGTTGCTAGGTGGAAGGAGGCAGACTTTGGCGGTCGAACTGCGCATGCGCCCGCCATTTTACACGGACACGAGAAGGAGGGGGGCCGGGGGAATGCCATGGGAACTCGGTAATGAGACCCAGGTACCGGGGGGGACCGAGAGGGACCGGACAAGGACCGTTCTCTCACATTTGACTGTTAGATCACGTCAAATGTGAGAGAAACCATTAAATGCATTAAAAACCGGCATTTCATTTTGCAGGTACATGCTTGCCGTTATTCGGTTAATAACGGCGATCACCGTATCTTTAAATGAAAAAAACGGCCTGAACCGTAATCTCAAGGGTCTCAGCTACCCCCGGCAGCTGAGACCCCGGAAATTTTCCGACTCTGGGGGGCGCTAGACCCTTTTTTCCGACCGCCGTTAAAAAGCGGCGGATCGGAAAAAGTACCCTAATATGCCGCCGTTAAAAGGCGTATCGGCGGTCGTAAAGGGGTTAAGTTACATTTCATAAACCGGGCTAAAAATATCTGGAAAAAGCACAGAAACCTAAAAATCAGAAAGCTTAACAAAAGACAACTTGAAAAAAGGCGTCAATTCATATTGAATTGATGATTCCCTACAACTTTGTAATTCACTCTTTTTCTCTATCTCATTCAGTTTTCGAGATAAAAATGCTAACTCCGTTATTTTCCACCAGGTGGCACTATAGGTGGTTTCATTGCGTAGTGCATAGCTACTTTACTATACCTAGACACCACTACTATGCCTATAGCTTCCGCCGTTCTCAAGTTAATGGCGGTGGACAGGATATGAGTGGACACACTGTATATGTGGAACATGTTTTGACAAAAAAAAAAAAATTAGGTTCCAGCCTTATAATGATAATGTGACACTAAACTTGCAATAGGGGACAAATTTATCAGAAATTGTTGTACAAGTTTTTCAGGGTTACTACTTTCTCAGTAAGTTTATCTGTTAATTTATAAGGGATTTGCAGCAAAATTCTAGAAGGCTGGAGGGAAATTATAGTTTTGGCTCTTTCCACTAAAAAAAAAAAAAAAAAAACACAATTTTTTTTTTTTTTTTTTTACAGTGGAGCGCAGTATACGGAGGAGCACAAAAATACAGCAGAGCGCTGTATACAGCGGCGCATGGAATACAGCGGAGCGCGGAATGAGAGCGTGCATGTGGCAGAACATTACAGGTGGGCGTGTGGCCAATGGGGAACATTCTGTTCTTCATTGACTGGGACATTGACTATGGTATGGATTGTCATGGGACCCCCTTATTGGATTACGCTGGACTGGATTTGTTTTTCTTTTCAATAAATTGGTGAAAGAGGGAATGTTTTGGGGAGTGTTTTTTCAAATAATTTTTTTTTTTTGTCTTATTTTTTTTAATTACTGACTGGGTTTGTGATGTCAGATATCTGATAGACGCGTGACATCACTAACCCCAGGGCCTGATGCCAGGTGACATTACACATCTGGCATCAACCCCATATATTACCCTGTTTGCCACCGCACCAGGGCACGGGATGAGATGGGGCGAAGCACCAGGATTGGCACATCTAATGGATGCGCCACTTGTGGGGCGGCTGTGGCCTGCTATTTTTAGGCTGGGGAGTGTCCAAAAACAGTGGACCTCCCTAGTCTGAGAATACCAGACCACAGCTGTCCGCTTTACCTTGGCTGGTGATCCAATTTGGGGGGGACCCCATGTTTTTTGTTTTAAATTATTTATTTAATTTAAAATAACAGCGTGGGGTGCCCTCTGTTTTGGATTACCAGCCAAGGTGAAGCTGCCAGCTGTGGTTTGCAGGCTGCAGCCGTCTGCTTTACCCTAGCTGGCTACAAAAGTATGGGGGACCCCACGTCGTTTTTTTCTTTTCTGGCTCCAGTGAGGAGTCCTATCCTGGCTGTACCATTTACGCATAAAGCATGGGGGTACTTCATGTATCCTCCTTGGTGCCCAAGGAGCAAAGCGAGAAAGAACTTTCAGTTCACCACATATTGACCTCCTTGATCCTCGTAATTACGTCTCGAGAGTAAAGTCTAAGTTCAAGTGCACAGAATGCCCTACAGGCACTAAAGCATACTTGCTGCCATTGTGCAGTAGCACAGCTTTCAGTCTTTTTTTGGCTGAATCAATGAAGAGCCTCCACTTGCTCACATTGAGTACAATGTTAAATTTTACCATCAGCCCAAGAACATCAATGAAAGCACAGAGCACAGTTTTAAAGAAAAGTATTGAAGGAATTCCTTTTCTTTGCTTCTGTAACATGAAACAACAGGTACGAGGAGCTAGCAGGTTCTTTTCCTTTAGACTAGAGTCTAAAAGTTCTGCAAAATGTTTAGGAAGGTCTAAAGCCTGCTTTACACCTTACAATTAGGTATGCGATCTCGTATGCGATGTGACACGCCCAGGTCGCATATGCGATTGAATGAGATTGCACGTAGGTCGTTCATTTGCTGTCACACGTGCGTTAGTAGTCTATGTTAAATTGATCAATTTTGTGTGCGATCCTTTAGATCATGTGTTCTGTGACGTATGCATTGGGCACCTTTTTTTTTTTTTATTTATTGACTTGCCAAGCGTGTGTAATGTGTAGGGATGCGTTTTTACTATGTCATCTGCCATTCAGCTCTGCTACATGGCCGCTAACAGCAGCCACAGACAGCCATGTAGCAGAGCTGAATGGCAGATGACAGCAGACACAGACAGAGCTGCACTGTCAGAATGAACTCGGGTGAACTTCACCCGACTTCATTGTCATGCTGCGGCTCTGTCTGTGTCGCATCCTGATTAGCGGTCATCTGTGAAGGACTCACCGGTGACCGCTAAACTCCTGAGTAAATGAATTGAGCAGCCCTCTCTCATACTCACCGATCCCCGCCTCTGCACGGCTTTCTCACTGCTCCGGCGGCTTTTACTGTTTTGAAAAAGCCGGCGGCTCATTAAACAATCTCGTATTCCCTGCTTTCCCCGCCCACCGGCGCCTATGATTGGTTGCAGTGAGACACGCCCCCACGCTGAGTGACAGGTGTCACACTGCACCCAATCACAGCAGCCGGTGGGCGTGTCTACACTGTGCAGTGAAATAAATAAATAATTAAAAAAAACGGCGTGCGGTCCCCCCCAATTTTAAAACCAGCCAGATAAAGCCATACGGCTGAAGGCTGGTATTCTCAGGATGGGGAGCTCCACGTTATGGGGAGCCCCCCAGCCTAACAATATCAGTCAGCAGCCGCCCAGAATTGCCGCATACATTAGATGCGACAGTTCTGGGACTGTACCCGGCTCTTCCCGATTTGCCCTGGTGCGTTGGCAAATCGGGGTAATAAGGAGTTATTGGCAGCCCATAGCTGCCAATAAGTCCTAAATTAATCATGTCAGGCATCTCCCCGAGATACCTTCCATGATTAATCTGTAAATTACAGTAAATAAACACACACGCCCGAAAAAATCTTTTATTAGAAATAAAAAACACAAACATATACCCTGGTTCACCACTTTAATCAGCCCCAAAAAGCCCTCCATGTCCGGCGTACTCCAGGATGGTCCAGCGTCGCATCCAGCGCTGCTGCATGGAGGTGACCGGAGCTGCAGCAGACACAGCCGCTCCGGTCACCTCCACACAGCAAATGAAGACAGCCGCGCGATCAGCTGAGCTGTCACTGAGGTTACCTGCTGTCACTGGATCCAGCGGTGGATCCAGCGGTGGCCGCGGGTAACCTCAGTGACAGCTAAGCTGATCGCGTTACTCACCGCTGCTCCTCTCACCTCCACGCAGCAACTGAGGTGAGTAGCGCGATCAGCTGAGCTGTCACTGAGGTTACCGCGGCCACCGCTGCATCCACCGCTGGATCCAGTGACAGCGGGTAACCTCAGTGACAGCTCAGCTGATCACGCGGCTGTCTTCAGTTGCTGTGTGTAGGTGACCGGAGCGGCTGTGTCTGCTGCAGCTCCGGTCAGCTCCATGCAGCAGCGCTGGATGCGACGCTGGACTGGACCATCCTGGAGTACGCCGGACATGGAGGGCTTTTTGGGGCTGATTAAAGTGGTTAACCAGGGTATATGTTTGTGTTTTTTATTTCTAATAAAGGATTTTTTCGGGCGTGTGTGTGTGTTTATTTACTGTAATTTACATATTAATCATGGAAAGTGTCTCATAGACGCCTGACATGATTAATCTACGACTTATTGGCAGCTATGGGCTGCCAATAACTCCTTATTACCCCGATTTGCCAACGCACCAGGGCAAATCGGGAAGAGCCGGGTACAGTCCCAGAACTGTCGCATCTAATGTATGCGGCAATTCTGGGCGGCTGTTGGCTGATATTGTTAGGCTGGGGGGCTCCCCATAACGTGGAGCTCCCCATCCTGAGAATACCAGCCTTCAGCTGTATGGCTTTATCTGGCTGGTTTTAAAATTGGGGGGACCGCACGCCGTTTTTTTAAATTATTTAATTATTTATTTCACTGCACAGTATAGACACACCCACCGGCTGCTGTGATTGGGTGCAGTGTGACACCTGTCACTCAGCGTGGGGGCGTGTCTCACTGTAACCAATCATAGGCGCCGGTGGGCGGGGAAAGCAGGGAATACGAGATTGTTTAATGGGCGGCCGGCTTTTTCAAAACAGTAAAAGCCGCCGGAGCAGTGTGAATGCCATGCAGCGCCGCGCCTGGGATCGGGGATCGGTGAGTATGAGAGAGGGTGTAAGAGGGATAGACTGACATGAACAGAGAGAGGGACAGAGATAGTGACCGACTGACAGAGATTAGTGAATGACAGACATTGTGAGGCGCTTCAGAACGCAGCTTTTCAGCTGCACTCTGAAGCGGACCTTTTTTAATCTGCGGTGCAGAGCACACACCTGCGCACATAGCCTCACACACCAAAATCGTATGAGGGATGTCACACGTTTCAATTGACTAGGTTCATACAACAAAACGTCCAATGTATGAGGAATAAACGACGTGTATGCGATCACCGTATTTTCGTTCAATCTTGATTGCACGTAGGTGTCACACGCAAATACGTCACGAACGATGCAGGTTGTGCGTCACTTACAACTTGACCCCGACGACGGATTGAAAGATTTATTGAAGCGTGTAAAGCAGGCATAAGTCCCTGGCTAAATCATTTAATTCGAGCTGTGAAAAAAAATCTGTGGCTCGTTTGGCTTGTGGAGTCAGTGTTTGTAGGAAAGAAAAAAAAACCTCTATATGGCTATGTGCACACACTGCAGATTTGTCTGTTCAGCAAAACACATACTGGCAGAAAAATTGCACTTCTGGCCGAAAAAACGCACCCAAAAAACGCATGCGTTTTAGCCTGCGTTTTTTAACCCTAGAACGCATACCTGGGGCCTCGCAGGCCTGCTAGGTCATTTATTTTCAATGGTAGATTGAATTGCTTGCACGTTCTAGGGTTAAACATTATCAATGGCAAAACGCAGGGACCTGCAAAAAAGACGTGACATGCGGCTTCTTTTTGTGGCAGAAAAACTGCAGCAAAACGTGTAAGGAAAAGAAGGGAATTTTGTTTACTTACCGTAAATTCCTTTTCTTCTAGCTCTAATTGGGAGACCCAGACAATTGGGTGTATAGGCTATGCCTCCGGAGGCCGCACAAAGTATTACACTCAAAAGTGTTAAGCCCCTCCCCTTCTGCCTATACACCCCCCGTGCTCCCACGGGCTCCTCAATTTTGGTGCAAAAGCAAGAAGGAGGAAAAAGAATTATAAACTGGTTTAAAGTAACTTCAATCCGAAGGAATATCGGAGAACTGAAACCATTCAACATGAACAACATGTGTACACAAAAAAACAGGGGCGGGTGCTGGGTCTCCCAATTAGAGCTAGAAGAAAAGGAATTTACGGTAAGTAAACAAAATTCCCTTCTTTGTCGCTCTATTGGGAGACCCAGACAATTGGGACGTCCAAAAGCAGTCCCTGGGTGGGTAAAATAATACCTCGTAAGAGAGCCGTAAAACGGCCCTTTCCTACAGGCGGGCAACCGCCGCCTGAAGGATTCGTCTACCTAGGCTGGCATCCGCCGAAGCATAGGTATGCACCTGATAGTGTTTCGTGAAAGTGTGCAGGCTCGGCCAGGTAGCCGCCTGACACACCTGCTGAGCCGCAGCCTGGTGCCTCAAAGCCCAGGACGCGCCCACGGCTCTGGTAGAATGGGCCCTCAGCCCTGATGGAACCGGAAGCCCAGCCGAACGGTAAGCTTCGATAATTGGCTCCTTGATCCACCGAGCCAGGGTTGATTTGGAAACCTGTGACCCTTTACGCTGGCCAGCGACAATGACAAAGAGTGCATCCGAGCGGCGCAGGGGCGCCGTACGAGAAATGTAGAGTCTGAGTGCTCTCACCAAATCTAACAAGTGCAAATCCTTTTCACATTGGTGAACTGGATGAGGATAAAAAGAAGGTAAGGAGATATCCTGATTGAGACGAAAGGAGGATACCACCTTAGGGAGAAAATCCGGAACCGGACGTAGAACCACCTTGTCCTGGTGAAACACCAGGAAAGGGGCTTTGCACGACAATGCTGCTAGCTCAGACACTCTCCGAAGAGAAGTGACTGCTACTAGAAAAAACCACTTTCTGCGAAAGTTGTGAGAGGGAAATATCTCTCATTGGCTCGAATGGTGGTTTCTGAAGAACCATCAGAACCCTGTTTAGATCCCAGGGTTCTAACGGCCGCTTGTAAGGTGGAACGATGTGACAAACCCCCTGCAGGAACGTGCGTACCTGTGGAAGCCTGGCTAGGCGCTTCTGGAAAAACACAGAGAGCGCTGAGACTTGTCCCTTAAGGGAGCCGAGCGACAAACCCTTTTCCAGTCCAGATTGAAAGAAGGACAGAAAAGTGGGCAAGGCAAAAGGCCAGGGAGAAAAAACCCTGAGCAGAGCACCACGACAGGAAAATTTTCCACGTCCTGTGGTAGATCTTGGCGGACGTTGGTTTCCTAGCCTCTCATAGTGGCAAAGACGTCTTAAGATAACCCTGAAGACGCTAGGGTCCAGGACTCAATGGCCACACAGTCAGGTTGAGGGCCGCAGAATTCAGATGGAAAAAACGGCCCTCGAGATAGCAAGTCTGTTTGGTCTGGTAGTGTCCACGGTCGGCCGACCGTGAGATGCCACAGATCCGGGTACCACGACCACCTTGGCCAGTCTGGAGCGACGAGGATGGCGCGGCGGCAGTCGGTCCTGATCTTGCGTAACACTCTGGGCAACAGTGCCAGCGGAGGAAACACATAAGGGAGCTGAAACTGCGACCAATCCTGAACTAAGGCGTCTGCCGCCAGAGCTCTGGGATCTTGAGACCGTGCCCTGAACATTGGTACCTTGTTGTTGTGCCGGGACGCCATGAGGTCGACGTCCGGCACCCCCCAGCAGCAACAGATCTCCTGAAACACGTCCGGGTGAAGGGACCATTCCCCTGCGTCCATGCCCTGGCAACTGAAATAATCTGCTTCCCAGTTTTCCACGCCTGGGATGTGAACTGCGGATATGGTGGATGCCGTGGCTTCCACCCACATCAAAATCCGCCGGACTACCTGGAAGGCTTGCCGGCTGCGTGTGTCGCCTTGGTGGTTGAAGTATGCCACCGCTGTGGAATTGTCCGACTGAATTCGGATCTGCTTGCCCTCCAGCCACTGCTGGAACGCTTTCTGGGCAAGATACACTGCCCGTATGTCCAGAACGTTGATCTGAAGCGAGGACTCTTGCCGGGTCCACGTACCCTGAGCCCTGTGGTGGAGAAAAACCGCTCCCCACCCTGACAGACTCGCGTCTGTCGTGACTACTTCCCAGGATGGGGGTAGGAAGGATATCCCCTTCGATAATGAAGTGGGAAGAAGCCACCACCGAAGGGAAGCTTTGGTCGCCTGAGAGAGGGAGACGGTCCTGTCGAGGGACGTCGGCTTCCTGTCCCATTTGCGTAGGATGTCCCATTGAAGGGGACGCAGGTGAAACTGCGCGAAAGGGACTGCCTCCATTGCTGCCACCATCTTCCCCAGGAAGTGCATGAGGCGCCTCAAGGGGTGTGACTGGCCTTGAAGGAGAGATTGTACCCCTTTCTGTAGTGACTGCTGCTTGATCAGCGGAAGCTTCACTATCGCTGAGAGGGTATGAAACTCCATGCCAAGATATGTCAGCGATTGGGCCGGTGACAGATTTGACTTTGTAAAATTGATGATCCACCCGACACCCTGGAGAGTCTCCAGGGAAGCGTCGAGGCTGCGTTGGCATGCCTCTTGAGAGGGTGCCTTGATCAGTATCCAAGTACGGGATCACCGAGTGACCCTGAGAGTGGAGGACCGCTACTACAGTAGCCATAACCTTGGTAAAAACCCGTGGGGCTGTTGCCAGGCCGAACGGCCGTGCCACGAATTGCAGGTGTTCATTTCCTATGGCGAAGCGCAAGAAGCGCTGGTGCTCTGGAGCAATCGGTACGTGGAGATAAGCATCTTTGATATCGATCGACGCAAGGAAATCTCCTTGGGACATTGAGGCGATGACGGAGCGGGGGGATTCCATCCTGAACCGTCTGGTTTTTACATGTTTGTTGAGCAGCTTCAGGTCCAGGACCGGGCGGAAAGACCCGTCCTCCTTTGGGACCACAAACAAGTTGGAGTAAAAACCGTGGCTCAGTTGCTGAAGAGGAACCGGGATCACCACTCCTTCTGCCTTCAGAGTGCGCAGCGCCTGCAGAAGAGCCTCGGCTCGCTAGTGAGGCGGGGATGACCTGAAGAATCGAGTCGGGGGACGAGAGGTGAACTCTATCTTGTAACCGTGAGACAGAATGTCTCTCACCCAGCGGTCTTTTATTTGTGGCAGCCAGGTGTCGCAAAAGCGGGAAAGCCTGCCACCGACCGAGGATGCTACTAGAGGTGGTCGAAAGTCATGAGGAAGCCGCTTTGTTAGCGGCGCCTCCGGTGGCCTTTTAAGGACGTGACTTAGACCGCCATGCATCAGAGTTCCTTTGTACTTTCTGAGACCTTTTGGACGAGGAGAATTGGGACCTGCCCGCGCCCTGAAAGGACCGAAACCTCGACTGCCCTCTCCTCCGTTGGGGTATGTCCTGTTTGGACTGGGGTAAGGATGTATCCTTTCCCTTGGATTGTTTGATGATTTCATCCAGACGCTCGCCAAACAGCCTGTCGCCAGAAATTGGCAAACTGGTTAAGCGCTTTTTGGAAGCAGAATCTGCCTTCCATTCCCGTAGCCACAAGGCCCTGCGGAGTACCACCGAAATTGGCGGCCGCGACCGCCGTACGGCTCGCAGAGTCCAGGACAGCAATAATAGCTTAAGACGCAATTGCCGAGGTCTGGGTGGTAATGGATGCCACTTGTGGCGCGGCCGTGCATGTGGCTGCTTCAATTTGTGCTTGACCTGCTGAGATAGCTTGTAGCGCCTAACAGCTGCGAATGCTGGGGCAAAAGAAGCTCCGATAGCTTCATAGATGGATTTCAACCAGAGCTCCATCTGCCTGTCAGTGGCATCATTGAGCGAGGCCCCCTCGTCCACTGCAAGTATGGATCTAGCCGCCAGTCTGGAGATTGGAGGATCCACTTTGGGACACTGAGTCCAACCTTTAACCACGTCAGGGGGAAAAGGATAACGTGTATCCTTAAGGCGCTTAGAAAAAACGCTTATCTGGACAAGCATGATGATTCTGGACTGCCTCTCTGAAATCAGAGTGGTCTAGAAACATACTCGGTGTAAGAGAAGCTGACTCCTCCGCCGGAGGAGCTGAGGGAGAAATATCCAGCATTTGATCGATGGACGCAATAAGAACGTTCAGTATGGCGTCCCCGTCTGGAGTATTAAGATTGAGAGCGCCCTCAGGATCAGAATCCTGATCAGCTGTCTCCGCATTATCAACCAGAGATTCCCCCCGCTGAGACCCTGAACAATATGATGTCGAGGGAAATTCTAAGCAAGCCCGCTTAGTCGGTCTGGGGCTGGGGTCTAAGTCAGAACCCTCAGCCTGGGATGTATGAGATACCCCGGGAGGACATTGTTGGTCCAACTGAGGGGGGCCAGGGAACAATGATTCAACAGAGTCCCTTTGCTGAGATACCGGCCTGGACTGCAAGGCTTCTAGTATCTTAGCCATAGTCTCAGAGAGTTTTGCAAACTCCGTCCCCGTCACTAGGACAGTGTCAACAGGTGGCTCCCCCTGGGCCCCTCTTAGCAGAGGCCCTGGCTGAAGAAGTGTCACAGGGGCCGAACATTGCACACAATGAGGGTCAATGGAACCTGCCGGCAGCTGGGTCGTACAAGCGACGCAGGCAGCATAATAAGCCTGTGTTTTTGGCACCCCTGCCTTTTGTGGGCGCCATGCTATTGTTTTCCCTGAGTAACACACTAGGGTATATAGCCAGAATGAACTGTGCTCATACAGTGTAAAATATATACTAAAAACAAATAATGTATCAGTACACTACAGCACCATGAGGCTAGCACCACAGGTGCTGCTTACCATCCGCCTAAAGCGGTTATGAGGCCACCAGAGACCGTGTCTGGGTCTCTCAGGGTTTGTCCCTCTCTGCAGCGTCGTAGGAGCTGACAGGAAATGGCTGCGGCGTCCTGACGAGAGGAGGGAGCCGTGGGCGTAGCCGAGGTGCTCACACTGTGCACAGTGAGGGGGGTGGAGTATGGAAATCATACTCCAGCCCTCAGTGCTGCTCTTCCGTGCAGCGTCCCGCCCTTCCCCTGCCTGTCAGGGCTGAGGGCGGGAGAAAGGGAAACTAGGCCGCAAGCCAAGCCGGGGACTCGAGTATAAGCGTGGCCGCTGTAAAAGCGCGGCCAACGCCGAAGTCCCCGGCGAACTACAAGTCCCAGCCGCGCCGCAGTTTCCCATGGCAGCGGCGGTTAGCGCGGTAGCCCCTACATATAAACACACTCAGCGACGCTGAGTGTGTAATGGCACAGTTTAACCCGGTCCCCCGGTGCACTAGCACACCCAGCAAAGCTGAGGTGTTGCCGTGCGCGGTCCCCACAGGGATACAGAGTACCTTCACGTAGCAGGGCCATGTCCCTGAACGGTACCCGGCTCCTATCCAGCAGGCTCCACAGGAGTTGTGGATGAAGCACGGTCTCAGTGCCTGGAGACCGATAGGATCCCACTTCACCCAGAGCCCTGAGGGGGATGGGGAAGGAAAGCAGCATGTGGGCTCCAGCCTCCGTACCCGCAATGGATACCTCAACCTTAACAACACCGCCGACAAGAGTGGGGTGAGAAGGGAGCATGCTGGGGGCCCTATATGGGCCCACTTTTCTTCCAACCGACATAGTCAGCAGCTGCTGCTGACTAATCTGTGGAGCTGTGCTGTGCGTGTCTGACCTCCTTCGCACAAAGCAAAAAAACTGAGGAGCCCGTGGGAGCACGGGGGGTGTATAGGCAGAAGGGGAGGGGCTTAACACTTTTGAGTGTAATACTTTGTGCGGCCACCGGAGGCATAGCCTATACACCCAATTGTCTGGGTCTCCCAATAGAGCGACAAAGAAAAGCAACGTATGCACAGCATTTTGGATTTCTCATAGACTTTGCTGTGGTAGAACTGCATGAAGTTTATGAACACAAACTGCACCAATTCTGCACCAAAAACACAGCAAAAATGCAGTGTGTGCACAGGGCCTAAGATGTACCGTATTTTTCGGACCATAAGACGCACTTTTTCCCCCCCAAATGTTGGGGGAAAGTTGGGGGTGCGTCTTATGGTTTGACTGTGGCTGTGGGGAATGAGGTGCTGCGGTGGAGCGGGTTATCGGGGGCACGAGCAGGCTATAGCAGCCTGCTGTGACCACGTGGGCCCGCTCATTACATATGCACGCCCATCCTCCCGCCCATTTCTCAGAGCAGAAGCTGGCGTTGACAGGTGGGCGGGAGGACGAGCGGGGACGCGTGCATAGTAAAGATCCGGTCCGCATGATCACCCCTGGCAATTACAGCCTGGAGTGATCATGTGCGGCTGTATTCACTGCCCCGGTCGTCGTCGTCGTCGCGGGGTGCAGTGAATCAGTGCACTCACCCGTCCCAGTGTGTGGAGCCGCCCCCTGCACCACGCGATGTCCTCCTGTCTGTGCCGGTCAGCTGATCTGTGCTGATCGGCACAGACAGGAAGACATCGCGTGCTGCAGGGGAACGGCTCCACACGCACACACACACACATATACACACACAGGTCAGTGGTGCAGAGCGGAAGATGATCGGCTGCAGGGAGTGAGGAAAAGGTGAGTATAAACGTTTTTTTTTCTCTGTGCTATAGGATACAGGCCATATACCAGGATGGTATATGAGCACGATGGGGGCATATAGCAGGATGGGAGTATATGAGCAGGATGGGGGTATATGAACAGGATGGCAGTATATGAGCAGGATGGATGGGGGGTATATGAACAGGATGGGGGGGTATATGAACAGGATGGGGGGGTATATGAACAGGATGGGGGGGTATATGAACAGTATGGGGGGGTATATGAACAGGATGGGGGGGTATATGAACAGGATGGGGGGGTATATGAACAGGATGGGGGGGTATATGAACAGGATGGGGGGGGTATATGAACAGGATGGGGGGGTATATGAACAGGATGGGGGGGTATATGAACAGGATGGGGGGGTATATGAACAGGATGGCAGTATATGAACAGGATGGCAGTATATGAACAGGATGGCAGTATATGAACAGGATGGCAGTATATGAACAGGATGGATGGGGGGTATATGAACAGGATGGATGGGGGGTATATGAACAGGATGGGGGTATATGAACAGGATGGATGGGGGGTATATGAACAGGATGGGGGAATATGAGCAGGATGCTGGTATATAAGCAGGATGGGGATTTATAGCAGGATCATATACAAGGCAGGAGGATCATTACCAGGATGGGGTACCTTAGTAGAGAATTTGGGGACATTCCCCCCATAATAGTGTCAGCAGCAGATCCTCACCCCATAACTGTGTCATGACCACATTTTTTTGCTTAAAGTTTTATTTTCCTCCTCTAAAACCAGGGTGCGTCTTATAGTCCGGTGCGTCTTATAGTCCGAAAAATACGGTACTTTTCTTTCTATATTTTATTGAGTTCAACTAGAAAGCAAATAAAAATCACCTCTTACTTTTCAAACAATTTTACCCTTGCAGACTTGTGTAATTAAGTGACTAACAAACGAACATCAAGAAAATAAAGCACATGAGCAAGACTATGTGATTATGGGACGGAAGTTCGTCAGATACTCAAAGTTAGGGCAGTGTCCCACTTGCGATTACCGCGCGTATCTCACAGGAGCGGGTCGGTTGCATGCATCTCTATGCAGCAGACCCACTCCTGTGACCAGCTTGTGAGTCCATGCCGGGTGATGCACTGTTAAACTCGCGCAAAATATATGCGCAGTAATCACAAGTGACACCGGCCTTAGTTATGCCATAGAGAAGAGATTTTATTTTCTCTGAAACATAAAGACTCCTATGTCATTAGTCTCTTATTCCCTAAGGACGCCACTTGTCAGCGAAACATGTTGAAGTTGTAAATAAAACAATTAGCACCTCAGTCAGTGATCAGTAGATTGCAGTCAATGTACTACTACAAAGTGTGACCATCAATGTGCTGTATTGGCACAGACCTTTATTAACACTGTATAAGAACATGAATTGCTGCAAAGCAGATGAATTTAAACAATTCATGGTCAATACAGAGAATTTTGTTACTTACCGTAAATTCTTTTTCTTATAGTTCCGTATTGGGAGACCCAGACCATGGGTGTTTAGCTTCTGCCTCCGGAGGACACACAAAGTACTACACTAAAAAGTGTAGCTCCTCCCTCTGAGCTTATACACCCCCTGGTAGCCAGTCCTAGCCAGTTTAGTGCAAAAGCTGAAGAAGAATAGCCACCCACAAGTAGAACCGAGTAAGAACCGGAACAACCGGAGACTCTGTCCACGACAACAGCCGGTGATAACACACGGAACAAGAAAATTGCCAACAGGCAACAGGGAGGGAGCTGGGTCTCCCAATACGGAACTATAAGAAAAAGAATTTACGGTAAGTAACAAAATTCTCTTTTTCTTTATCATTCCTTTGGGAGACCCAGACCATGGAACGTTCCAAAGCTGTCCCTGGGTAGGAATAAACAGAAAAAAAACTAAGAAGTAGGCGGAGCCTAACTTCACAAGTGGGCGACAGCCGCCTGAAGGATGCGTCTACCCAAGCTCGCATCTGCCGAAGCATGAGCATGCACTTGGTAGTGCTTCGAAAAGGTATGCAGGCTAGTCCAAGTGGCAGCCTGACAGACTTGTTGAGCCGTAGCCTGGTGCCTAAAAGCCCAAGAGGCACCGACAGCTCTGGTCGAGTGTGCTTTGATCCCCGGCGGGAGAGGCACTTGAGTACTCTGGTAGGCGTCCGAAATGGTCGATCTAATCCAACGGGCCAAGGTCGGCTTAGAAGCAGAGAGACCCTTGCGCCGCCCTGTGGTTAGCACAAAAAGAGGTGCACCGCCTAAGCGCAGCGGTGCGAGACACATAGATCCAGAGAGCACGCACCAGATCTAGAGTATGAAGCGCTTTCTCAAAGCGATGAACAGGGGCCGGACAGAAGGAAGGCAAGGAAATATCCTGGTTAAGCTGGAAGGGAGAGACCACCTTAGGAAGAAAGTCCGGGGTCGGACGGAGAACTACCTTGTCTTGGTGAAAAAACAAAAAAGGTGACTCCGAGGAGAGCGCAGCCAAATCAGAGACCCTCCTGAGAGAAGTTATGGCAACTAGAAAGGCCACCTTTTGAGAAAGACGATACAAAGAAACCTCCCTAAGAGGCTCAAAGCGGGGTTTCTGCAATACGGTGAGGACCAAGGTAAGGTCCCAGGGATCCAAGGGCCGCCGATAAGACGGAATGATGTGAGACGCACCTTGCATGAAGGTGCGGATCTGATCCAGCCGGGCGAGACGCCGCTGGAACAGCGCTGATAGAGCTGAGACTTGTCCCTTGAGAGAGTTGAGGGACAGTCCTAGCTGCAGACCGGACTGTAAAAAAGACAGAAGGGTCGGCAACGAGAATGGCCAAGGAGAATGGCCGGAAGAGCGACACCAGGACAGGAACATTTTCCAAGTCCTGTGATAGATCTTGACGGAGGAAGACTTACGGGCCCGAGTCATAGTGGAGATGACTTCAGGAGGAATACCAGAAGCCGTCAAAATCCAGGACTCGAGAGCCACGCCGTCAATTTGAGTGCCGCAGAATTCGGGCGGAAAAACGGACCTTGCGAGAGCAGGTCTGGACGGTCCGGAAGATGCCACGGCATCTCCACGGACAGTTGGAGCAGGTCCGGATACCAAGCTCGCCTGGGCCAGTCCGGTGCAATGAGGATGACTCGACGGCCCTCCATTCTGATCTTGCGCAGGACTCTGGGCAAGAGAGCTAGAGGGGGAAACACGTAGGATAGACGAAACTGGGACCAGTCTTGAACCAGAGCGTCCGCGGCGAAGGCCTGAGGATCGTGGAAGCGAGCCACGTAAACCGGAACCATGTTGTTGTGACGGGATGTCATTAGGTTCACGTCCGGAGTGCCCTACTTGCGGCAGATTGACTGAAACACTGCCGGGTGCAGGGACCACTCGCCACCGTCCACGGATTGACTGCTGAGATAATCTGCCTCCCAGTTTTCTACGCCAGGGATGTGGACTGCGGATATGGTGGACTTGGAGTCCTCCGCCCATTGAAGAATGCGTTGGACCTCCAACATTGCCAGGCGGCTGCGTGTCCCGCCTTGGTGATTGATGTAGGCAACCGCTGTCGCGTTGTCTGACTGGACTCGAATGTGCCTGCCCGCCAACAGGTGGTGAAAGGCTAGGAGAGCTAGAAGCACAGCTCTGGTTTCCAGCACATTGATTGAAAGGGCTGACTCGGACGGAGTCCAAGTGCCCTGAGCTCTGTGGTGGAGATGTACCGCTCCCCAGCCGGATAGGCTGGCATCCGTGGTGAGAATCACCCAGGACGGAGCCAGGAAGGAGCGCCCTTGGGACAGGGAGAGGGGTCGAAGCCACCACTGAAGAGAGCTCCTGGTCCGTGGCGACAGAGCCACTAACCTCTGTAAGGAGGAAGGCCGCTTGTCCCAACAGCGGAGAATGTCCAGCTGCAGAGGACGCAGATGGAACTGGGCAAAGGGAACCGCCTCCATGGAAGCCACCATTTGACCCAGCACCTGCATCAGGCGCCTGAGGGAATAACGGCGGGGCCTCAGGAGAGAGCGCACCGCTAGCCGGAGAGACTGCTGTTTGATTAAGGGCAACTTCACAAGTGCCGGCAAAGTCTCGAACTGCATCCCTAGGTACGTGAGACTCTGAGTCGGAGTCAGAGTGGATTTAGGAAGATTGACAATCCACCCGAATTGGGCTAGGGTAGAGAGAGTGAGCGAAACACCTTGGTGAATACCCGAGGGGCCGTGGCTAACCCGAAGGGAAGAGCCACGAATTGGAAATGATCCTCTTCTATCGCAAAACGTAACCAACGCTGATGTGCCAATCGCAGTGTCACATGTAGATAGGCATCTCTGATGTCGATGGATGCCAGGAACTCCCCTTGGGTCATAGAGGCAATGACTGATCGCAGAGACTCCATGCGAAAATGCCGCACCCGGACATGCTTGTTGAGAAGCTTGAGATCCAGGATGGGCCGGAAGGTACCGTCCTTTTTTGGAACTAGGAAGAGATTTGAGTAAAAACCTCTGAACCGTTCCTGAGCGGGAACTGAGACAATCACTCCGTTTGCCTGCAAGGACGCCACGGCCTGCGAGAAGGCGGCGGCCTTGGAGCAGGGGGGAGTTGAGAGAAAAAATCTGTTTGGAGGGCTGGAAGAGAATTCTATCCTGTAGCCGTGAGATATGATGTCTCTCACCCACTGATCGGAGACTTGCTTTAACCAAGCGTCGCCAAAGTGGGAGAGCCTGCCACCGACTAAGGACGTGGCTGGAGCGGGCCGAGAGTCATGAGGAAGCTGCCTTAGTGGCAGAACCTCCTGCGGTCTTCTGCGGACGCGCTTTTGGGCGCCAGTTGGATTTCTGATCCTTGGCTGAGTTAGCGGACGAGGCGGAAGGCTTAGAGGATGAACAGTTGGAGGAACGAAAGGAACAAAACCTCGATTGATTCCTACCCTGGGCGGGTTTCCTGGTCTTGGTTTGTGGCATGGAAGTACTCTTCCCGCCAGTAGCTTCTTTAATGATTTCATCCAGCTGTTCACCAAACAGCCGTGAACCAGTAAAAGGGAGACCAGCAAGAAACTTCTTGGAAGAAGCATCTGCCTTCCACTCTCGAAGCCACAAAATCCTGCGGATAACAAGAGAATTAGCTGAAGCCACCGCAGTGCGGTGAGCAGCCTCTAGCATGGCAGACATGGCATAAGATGAAAAAGCTGAAGCCTGAGCAGTTAAGGTAACCATCTCAGGCATAGATTCCTTGGTGAGGGAATGCATCTCCTCTAGAGAAGCAGAGATGGCTTTGAGAGCCCACACTGCTGCAAAAGTCGGGGAAAACGCGGCCCCCGCAGCTTCATACACAGATTTGGCCAGAAGGTCAATCTGACGGTCAGTGGAATCCTTAAGTGAGGTGCCGTCAGCCACCGACACAACGGTCCGGGCTGATAGCCTAGACACCAGAGGGTCTACCTTTGGGGAGTGAGACCACTCCTTGACCACCCCAGGTGGAAATGGAAACAGGTCATCAGAACCACGCTTTGGAAAGCGTTTGTCAGGGCAGGCCCTGGGTTTGGTCACAGCGGTCTGAAAACTGGAGTGGTTAAAGAACACACTCTTCACTCTCTTAGGCGAGGTAAACTGATGTTTTTCTGCCAAAGACAGTTGCTCCTCTGACACTGGCGGATTGAGATCCAGCACAGAATTAATAGAAGCAATCAAATCACTAAGATCTGAGTCACCCTCAGAGAAATCGATGGGATACATAGCCTCCGAGCCCCCAGTGAGGGCATCCTCCTCATCTTGAGAGTCAGCTCTTGAGACAGAGCCGTGGGATGGGGAGGGGGAGGAAACCCTGCGCCTTCTCTTAGAAGGACGGGGTCTGGGATCAGATGATGAATCCTCCGTGAGCTCTGATGGACGGAGGTCAGAGGATAGGAGTCCTCTGTCAAGAGTATTAGAGGCACCTTGTGAGGGGGGCTGATGTTTATTCATCAACGTCCTGGACAAAAGTCCCATAGACTCAGCAAATGACTGGGATATGGACCTAGAAAAGGACTCTACCCAGGTCGGGGGTTCAATCACAGGTGCAGCAGCAGCCTGAGAGACCACTGGGGGTGAGACTCCAGGCTGTGGCACCGCCAAGTTAGAGCAACCATCACAGTGTGGATAAATGCTCGGCTCAGGCAGCAGGAGCTTACATGCAGTGCATGCAGAATAAAGCTTTGGAGCCTTGCTCCTTGTGTGAGACATGCTGCTGGAGTGGGGGCTTTGCAGAGAATGAACCCCAGGGAGAATATACAGAGGTCCACAACCGGAGACCGGCTGTGGCTTACCAGACCGCTGAGCGCGGTGTTGTGTGCCCTCCAGATCCCGAAGCCCAGTCCCCCAGAGCGCAGCACCTCAGCAGAGATGCAGAATGCAGGATGTCCCAGAGCAGAGTGAACTCTGCCTGAGAAATGGCCGCCGGAGCGAAGAGAGGGGGCGGGACTAGGGGCGTTCCTATAAAAGAGCGGGAACTGGAGGGCTATAGAGACCTGCCGGGAAGGATGGACGCCCCAGCAGTGGGGAGTGTCCCTCCCCTGTGTAGAACGGCCGCCGGGAGGAGCCGAACCTGTCCCTCTGCATGAGTGACATGCGAGGGCAGGAAAATGAAACTAGGCCTCCGGCGAAGCCAGGGCCTAAATTTAAGCGGCGAGGCCGACAAGCAGGCACCTTCGGCGCGGTTCTCAGGCAAAAGCTAGAGAACCCGCCGGAAAAGTTAAAACAATCACATACAGCATACTCTCCCCTTACAATAAAGAACCGGGACCCCCAACATAAACGTCTCAGGTACTTAGCTGCTGAGACGCAGGGCCATGTCCCTGGGGATGAGTGCTCCGGTCCAACAGAATCCTCAAAGGGCTGTGGATGGAGACCGGACTCCTGCCAGGCATGGAGACCGTGCTGGCTCCCACTTCAAGCCAGAGCCCAGAAGGGATGGTGAAGGAGCGCGGCATGTAAGGCTGCAGCCTTGTAAATCAACCTTAACAACACCGCCGACACAGTGGGGTGAGAAGGGACATGCCGGGAGTCCAGACATGGACCCGCTTTTCTTCAAACTCTTTCCAAAAGTCAAACAATCAGATGAGAATGCATGTGTGGATGTATGACCTCCTGAACACAAAGCGATAAACTGGCTAGGACTGGCTACCAGGGGGTGTATAAGCTCAGAGGGAGGAGCTACACTTTTTAGTGTAGTACTTTGTGTGTCCTCCGGAGGCAGAAGCTAAACACCCATGGTCTGGGTCTCCCAAAGGAACGATAAAGAAATGTACCGTATTTTTCGGACCATAAGACGCATTTTTTTTCCACCAAATGTTGGGGGAAAGTTGGGGGTGCGTCTTATGGTCTGACTATAGGGCTGCGGCTGGGAATGAGGGTGCTGCAGGTCATCGGGGGCACGAGCAGGCAGCAGCAGCGCCTGCCGTGACCACGTGGGCCCCCTCATTACATATGCACGCCCATCCTCCCGCCCATCTCTCAGCGCTGAAGCCGGCACTGACAGGTGGGCGGGAGGACGAGCGGGGACGCGCGCATAGCAAAGAGCCGGCCGCATGATCACCCCTGGCAATTACAGCCTGGAGTGATCATGTGCGGCTGTATTCACTGCCCCCCGTGCGTCATTACCAGCGCGGGGTGCAGTGAATCAGTACACTCACCCGTCCCCGTGTGTGGAGCCGCCCCCCTGCTGCACGCGATGTCTTCCTGTCTGTGCCGGTCAGCTGATCTGTGCTGAGCTGGTCAGCTGATCGGCACAGACAGGAAGACATCGCGATGCAGCAGGGGAACGGCTCCACACACACAGGTCAGCGTGCCAGAGAGGAAGATGATCGGTGCTGCAGGGAGTGAGGAAAAGGTGAGTATAAACGTTTATTTTTTTTCTCTGTGCTATAGGATACAGGCCATATACCAGGATGGTATATGAGCACGATGGGGGCTGGGGGCATATAGCAGGATGGGAGTATATGAGCAGGAGGGATGGGGGGGGGGTATGTGAACAGGCTGGATGGGGGGGGGGGGGTATGTGAACAGGCTGGATGGGGGGGGGTGGGTATGTGAACAGGCTGGATTGGGGGGGGGGTATGTGAACAGGCTGGATGGGGGGGGGGTATGTGAACAGGCTGGATTGGGGGGGGGGGGTGGGTATGTGAACAGGCTGGATTGGGGGGGGGTTGGGTATGTGAACAGGCTGGATGGGGGGGGGTATGTGAACAGGCTGGATGGGGGGGGGGGTATGTGAACAGGCTGGATGGGGGGGGGGTATGTGAACAGGCTGGGGGGGGGGTATGTGAACAGGCTGGGGGGGGGGTATGTGAACAGGCTGGATGGGGGGGGGGGTATGTGAACAGGCTGGATGGGGGGGGGGTATGTGAACAGGCTGGATGGGGGGGGGTATGTGAACAGGCTGGATGGGGGGGGGTATGTGAACAGGCTGGATGGGGGGGTATGTGAACAGGCTGGATGGGGGGGTATGTGAACAGGCTGGATGGGGGGGGTATGTGAACAGGCTGGATGGGGGGGGGTATGTGAACAGGCTGGATGGGGGTTTATAGCAGGATCATATACAAGGCAGGAGGATCATTACCAGGATGGGGTACCTTAGTAGAGAATTTGGGGACATTACCCCCATAACAGTGTCAGCAGCAGATCCTCGCCCCATAACAGTGTGTCATGACCACATTTTTTGCTTAAAGTTTTATTTTCCCATTTTCCTCCTCTAAAACCAGGGTGCGTCTTATAGTCCGAAAAATACGGTAGTTTATTCACTACAATCATAATAGTGCTCCACATTTCACTTGAGTAAGAGCCACAAAAAAAAAAAAAAAAAAAACTGTGTTAGAACATTTTTAAGAAAATTCTCAGGAGGCAGATTTTCTGGGAGATCTATGTCCGGCACATAGCCTGGAACAGCTCATTTATATATTAATACTCGTGTGTCTCTGTGTCCCCCCCCCCCCGTATCGGTCTCTCAGAAGTGATACACTATGTAATTTGTTGACAGCATTCTCAGAAATAAAAACATTCATTGATCTAGCAGGTTTACAAACTGTGAAGCCAAAAGATAGTGAAAGCATATAAGTATTATAGTAAATTCTATACCTGTCTGATTATAATGCATCCAGTTTAGCATGATTTCTGGTGCCCGATACCACCTCGTGGCAACATAGCCGGTCATTTCCTCATCTGTGTGCCGAGCCAAACCAAAGTCAAGAATCTAATAAGATAATAAAATTCAGTTCATGAGTCTTTAATGTCAGGTACACGTGAAATATTTTAAAGGGAAGCGGTCATGATTTTATACCTCAAACGAATAGCGTGTATGTACAGGTGCTGTTATGCAGATTAAATCGATACCTTAAATGTAGAAACCCATTTTACTGTCTCATCAATCTACCTTTGAAATAATTCGAGGTGGGACATTGGACTTGCAGCTCTTTGGGCCTCCCTCGCTTTTCATATCTGACTCCTGTGTCTGACTAACATGACACTGGGATGTGGCCATTTCACCATGCCCAATAAAGCTTTCCATATCAGCTGGGGCATCTAATTACTCTGGATGGGGGGGCTACGCTGCTAGGAAACAAAGGGATAGGACATGTTGGTGCAGCTGCCTGTTTTTTATTTTTATAATAAAAATTAAAAAAAAACCAAAAACATCACTTTAATCAATGCAGAGTAACTCACTTTCAGCTCGCAATCTTCATTTACAGCAAGGTTGCTAGGTTTCAAGTCCTGCAGGTATGAGGGGAAATGTGTAAGATGTAAGAGAAAAACAAGATATAGATTAAAAATAAGATATAAGAAATGACAGATTGTCAGTTTATATATAAAGAACATAGGAGTGCAATCTTCTGAAAGGGTCAAGGAAAATGAATTTTACAGGTTCTACTGTTAACTGCAGATAAAATCCAAATGTTCTAAAAGCAAGTGTTCAACACGTTCCATAAATAAAATGGCAAAACTAAGCGGATTAGAACTTCAAGAATGGCTAACCAACCTCATTAGGAGGAGGCAGGGAGAGAGTGTCGCTCAAAAATACATAGCTTTACCAGTCTTTCCCCATTTTGGTTTAATAGCTCAGCAGACCAGTCACAACGCTCCCCTAAGGGGATTGACCCAAATTGGAAAACCGTTCCTTTCAAAAACAATTTCTTCATTAGCACAGTATAATATCTGCACTCAATGAAGAATGAATGAACAGACAAAATGTCACCTGCCTTGCTTACTTCTTGACGTGAAAGTGAGGCGCCAGAGCTAACCCCTTAATATAGCAGCCTCATACACAAATGTAGTTTGATATGTAACTACTGTAGAACGCCTGTGATGTTAGCTACCGATACAGCGACCTACAGCTAAATTCTGCTTAACTAGTTGAAATCGTTGAGGTGCTTCATGCGCCCTTCCATTTGACTTTACTTATTACAATGTGTTGCAAGTAGTGATGGGTAGACCTGTTGAAAACCGAAATCTGGTGGTCCAACCGGGTTTCAGAAAAAAAAAAAAAAAAAAAAAAAAAAAAAACAGTTCTGGCCCAGAATTGATCCCAGATATCTGCCAGGACGCCATAAGTCTATGGGGCCCAGAACCCTCCTGAGGTGAAGTCACTGAGTTTAAGAAAGTCACCTGAGGTCAGGTTACCTGTGATCACAGGTGGAGGACCGCATGTAGCTCCAGCTATGACCGCAAATAGACAGGGTAATATCACTGCTCATTGCTGTGGCTCAGTCACTCCCTGCCCAAAGCCCACAGCGTACGGTCATGTTCTGGGGTTAAGGGGGTGAAAGAGGCTGGGTTTTTTTTGTATGTTATTTCAAATAAATGGATACAGAGGAAAAAGAAGTCATTCATTTTGCCACAGTGCCTACATGCCTCAAAGCCAAAGGTACAAAGTAGTCAAATGCACAAGTGTGCAGGTAAAAAATACTTTTAATGAACAAACAATGGTACACTACAAGGGCATGGATATAAGTATAAATAGGTTTACAGAGACAAAGGGGGTGATAAAAATCCCCACATGTGGATGCATGCAAAATCGTGTCAATTTAAGTTATTTGTAGCTCCCTGGTATGGTCAATGCTGAAGACATGTAACAACATAGTGCAGACAAGGGAAATTACCAGCCGAGGAAAACAGCATGCCGGCTACACATTTGTAAAAACAATACAGCAAGAGACCAGAGGCCAGTATGGAGCTTACCAGGGTAACAGAGGAAAAGCGTGCAGGCACACGTAGGGATAGTCCCGACACGTGTTTCGTGTGGTGACTGCTTCAGTCCCCTGAAGCAGTCACCACACGAAACACGTGTCGGGACTATCCCTACGTGTGCCTGCACGCTTTTCCTCTGTTACCCTGGTAAGCTCCATACTGGCCTCTGGTCTCTTGCTGTATTGTTTTTACAAATGTGTAGCCGGCATGCTGTTTTCCTCGGCTGGTAATTTCCCTTGTCTGCACTATGTTGTTACATGTCTTCAGCATTGACCATACCAGGGAGCTACAAATAACTTAAATTGACACGATTTTGCATGCATCCACATGTGGGGATTTTTATCACCCCCTTTGTCTCTGTAAACCTATTTATACTTATATCCATGCCCTTGTAGTGTACCATTGTTTGTTCATTAAAAGTATTTTTTACCTGCACACTTGTGCATTTGACTACTTTGTACCTTTGGCTTTGAGGCATGTAGGCACTGTGGCAAAATGAATGACTTCTTTTTCCTCTGTATCCATTTATGCTTTCAGAAGTCTTTGCCCTTTACTGCTGTTAAAATCCAGTTACGCTGTTCTTCGGTTTTCATTTTATTTCAAATAAAGAATTTTTTGGTTATTTGTAATAATTTTATTCACTTACGGATTAGTAATGGGAAACAAACTGTGGACAAGAAAGCGCAATAGAGTCTTAACTGATAAACAGAAAAGAGGAAGTTTAATGGAAAAACTTACCTATAGGGGTTGTGCCAGTCACAACTCCTATATTGGCGGAATCGCAGGGTGAATCAGCTGCAGCCCCAAAAGTATAGATATGAGTGGTTGTAGAGGAGACCGGGTTTTATGCCGCGCTTTTCACCAAATCCAGGAGGCTGATAGGGTTAATCCATGTCTTTTATTAAACAAAAACAGGTCTACGCGTTTCAAGGGACTCAGCCCTCTTCCTTAGGACATGTGTTAAAGACAGGATAATGTCATTAACACATGTCCTGAGGAAGAGTGCTGAGTCCCTTGAAACGCATAGACCTGTTCTTGTTTAATAAAAGACATGGATTAACCCTATCAGCCTCCTGGATTTGGTGAAAAGCGCGGCATAAAACCCGGTCTCCTCTACAACCACTCAGATTAGTAATGGGGAGAGGGGTCTAGGGCTTAGTGGCAGCTGTGAGCTGTGATTAATCCCTTATTACCCAGATTGGTAATAAGGGGCTCCCCAGCCTGAGAATACCAGCCCCTGTCAGCTTTATCATGGCTGGGTTATCAAAATTGGGGGGTGGAAAGCACTTGCAGTTTTTAAAAGTTTTTTTCAAGCATTATTTACATATTTTAAAAATTAAAATCCACATGCGGTCTGTTATTTTGAGACAGTCAAGATAAGTACACAGCTGGGGACTGCAGCCAGTAGCCATATGATTTATCTGTGTGTGTGTTCGTTCTCTTTCTCATATCTATCTATCGATATCTATCTCTATCTATATAATATGTCTCACATATCTCTCTCTCATATATATATATATATCATATATCTATCTCATATCTATACATATACGGACACACACACACACACACACACACACACACACACACGTGCGATTGTAAGCAGCCATGCTGGGACTGCTGGTGGGCGGGGTAAGCATTGCATATGTATGAAGGATAATAAGCGGCCCCGGTAGAATGAACACCCCGGAAGTAGTGTTATACTTGCCAGTCTCCCGCGCGGCTGTAACGCGCCTGTTTTCCCTTTTTTAAAAAATTGGCTGAGTTTCTGGAGCCAGACAGGTACCTGGAGTACCCAGAGAATGGAGCATGGGTAATTTTGATCCAGCGTGGATCTGGACTTTAACAGTCCGTGTCCATCCATCATTAGTCGTGAGGTATTTACTATTACAGCTTACACTGCCTACTCCAGCTGCTATTTCGTAATGAAAGTATCTCCTCTTTGTGCTTGCATACGAGAGCGGACATATTTAGAAGTTGCTGCATTATAGACATCTTGATATTATTAGCTAATGCTTACAACATACTATGCTAACCTCAATTTCTATATAGGGACACATTTTTTGGGGAGGGAGGGGCATATCTCTAGTAGATGCTCTGTGCCTCTTACCTTGTTCCTCTGACTTCATTTAACTATATGTTGCAGGTTGCTAGGTATTACAGCCTACACTAATTACTTTAGCTGTTATTTGCTAGTTAATGAATGTCTCATTCTGTGATTTGAACATTGAGCTGACAGTCTATAATGCAACAAGATATAGAAGTATTTGATCAATTGTACCACATTATTACTAGCTCTTGTTTGTATTATACTACTGCTCTAATTCAGCTTTGCTTCGATCTATGGTATATTGAGGGTATCTCTTCTAATCTACAAAGCTCTTTGGGGGCTCCAGCCTCTAGATAGAATATTACAAATTTCATTATTTTCTCTTCTTTTTTTGACCTTCTCCCTTATAATATTTTTGTACCATTTATAAATAATTATTGTATTCTATTGAACCACAATATATTTCCCTTCATCTATCCCATTATAATGGGTTACGAGGAAAATTTTTTTGGTTTATAGTTGAAAAGGTTGTCTCCCTTTCAGAAAATCTGGGTCCCCAGACACCCCTGCAGCATGATGTGTCTTTGTCACTCAAAGTCCTAGTTTGTGATTACAGCTGCGCTCCCAGTTTACTGGGCAGCAACATAACTAGTTGTCCAGCACCGACCAGGAGTTGATACATAGAACTGAGTAAAACGCTATTTTCTCTGTGTGTCTGCCAGCTACACAGTGTTTTAACGCTATTTACCAGCAGTTTACCCCAATATCTGCAGGTATAACAGTTGTTTTTTTTTAGTGATGTCAGGTTCCCTTTAACCCCTTCAGCCCCCGGGCACTTTCCGTTTTTGTTTTTTTGCTCCCCTTCTTCCGAGCGCCGTAACTTTTTTATTTTTCCGTCAATCTTGCCATATGAGGCTTTGCTTTTGCAGGACGAGTTGTACTTTTAAATGAAACCATAAGTTTTACCATATTGTGTACTAGAAAACAGCAAAAAAATTAAAAGTGTGGAAAAACTGCAAAAAAAAGTGTGATGGGCACAATAGTTTTTGGGATGTTTTATTCACCGTGTTCACTATATGGTAAAACTGATGTGTGGGTATGATGCCTGAAGTCGGTGCGCATTTGTAGACACCAAACATGTATAGGTTTACTTGTATCTAAGGAGGTTAAAAAAAAAATTCACAAGCTTGTCCAATAAAAGTGGCGCACGTTTTGCACCATTTTCCGAAACCCGTAGCGTTCTCATTTTTTGGGATCTATGGCTCAGTGACTGCTTATTTTTTTGGCTCTCGAGCTGACGTTTCTAATGGTACCAATTTTGCGCAGATGCTACGTTTTGATCGCCTATTATTGCATTTTGCGTAAAACATGCGGCGACCAAAAAAGGTAATTTTGGCGTTTGGAATTTTTTTGCCACTACGCCGTTTACCAATCAGATTAATTGATTTTATATTTTGATAGATCGGGCATTTCTGAACGCGGCAATACCAAATGTGTATATTTTATTTTTTTTTTAACCCTTTAATTAAAATAATAAAAGTGAAAGGGGGGTGATTTGAACTTAGGTTTTTTTTATTTTTTTAAAACTTTTTTTTTAATTTTACTTGTCCCCCTAGGGGGCTATAGCGATCAGCAATCCGATCGCTCTGCACCATCTGCTGATCACAGCTATACAGCTGTAAACAGCAGATACGGTCACTTCCTGCTTCACTGGCCTCCGGGCCGAGTGAAAACGAAAGTGACTCGTCATAGCTGCAGGCGTCATCACATGACCCTGTGCTACCATGGCAACCACCTAAAGTCACGTGATCACTCACGTGACTTCCGGTGGGGGGCGGCGGTAAGAGAAAATCATGACCGCGCGTATATATATCTCGCTGCCAGACTTTGTAAGGGGTTAATGTTACGGGTGGAATGCGATGCGATGCCACTCGTAACATGCAGGCACACGTCAGCTGTTGAAAACAGCTGATATGTGCGCGGATCGCCGCATCCTGCCCAAGGCAGGGGGCGGGGCTTAACGTCACACGCTCCATGACGGATAGATCCGTCAAAGGTCATGAAGGGGTTAAAGGAAAACTGTCAGCAGGTTTTTGCTATGTATTCTAAGGATACCTTGCTGTATGGGGTTAAAACACAGATTTCAGAGTCTCTTATCAAGCTCCATGCGGTTTACTTGCAATGATTGTCTTAGAACCAGACGTTTATCATTATTATATATCATTATTGCTTGGACTTGTGGTAAGCAGCTGACTGTGTATATATAGACAATGTACATAGAGAGCATTGTGTTGGTGTAGTTTGCTTTCTGAGATATGCTGCATTGCTAAATCAAATATCTGTGTCAGAACAGCTGCACCCAGTAATTAAAGTGAACCTGTCAGGTGCAATGTGCACCCAGAACCACGAGCAGTATTTCTAAACATTCTTAAGAAATGAGGCCAGGGACTAGTCGCAAGGGTGTTACTTTCCCCGACTAGTCCGCCCACTTCGCATGTTACCACACCCACAGGGTACCCGTGTCTGCTGTTTCCACTGTTCAGAAGTCCCTGGGCACTTTCGGTCATGCGCAGTATGAAGCCGAATGTACACGTCCTGGCTTCAGAGAGGCCTAGTGCGCATGACCGGAAGTGCCAGGGACTTCTGAACAGCGGAGTTAGAGGACGCAGATACACACACGTCACCGCTCGTGATGCTGCACTGGGCACGTTACACTGGACGTTTAACCTAACATGGGTGAGTTCTAATGGATGGTCACTTGGTGGTTTAGAGGTTTTTCCTCCTGATTGTAACCGTATGTCCATTGTACTGACCAAAGTAACTAGGTGACATCCTAACTATTCTATCTCTGTGGGATAGCATCTACGCACTGTGTGGTTATATAATCTTCTCTTGATTGTGATCCTTGGCTCAAACACATGGGATCTAGGCTGATGTGCTGGGACTTATTGACCCTATTGTGTTAAGTAAATGATGTACCCACGTCTGATAATGAAGTTATGCTCATACCTGTCATGTTGTATACCCGGTGTTTTTCCTACGGACTCCCTATGTTCATCTGATCGTTATTTAATATGTCTTATTTAGGCCCTGTGCGCATTTACTGGTTTTTGCTGCAGATTTCCTGCATGTTATGGTGATAACATCTCTGCAGTGATTCACCAGCAAATCCTATGGGGAAAAAAAAAAAATGCTGTGCGCACTATGCGGATTTTGACAGCTGCATGTTTTGCTGCGGGATTACCGCAGCAAAAACAATTGCATGTCACTTCTTTTCCGCACGTCGCTGCGGCATTTCACTCCATTGCCTGTAATGTAATCGGGAAATCCCGCAGGGAATAACGCAGGTAGAAAATTCTGTGCGGTTCATTGCGTTTTCCTGCGTTATTCCCTGCGGTATTTCGTGGTTTCGGGACATAATGTTCATCACTGCCTACGGTTTGCAGGGAAGTGATGTCATTATGACAGGAAGAGGAAGCGGAGCAGAGAGTAAACACACACATATCAGACACAGACATATAGAACACACACAGATCACACTCACACACAGACACCGACATATAGAATACACATAGAAATGAAACGGACCTCCCACTCCCGGATCCAAGACTTCTTCCGAGCTGCACCAACCCTCTGGAACGCTCTACCCCAAGAAGTTAGGACAAATCACAACTTACTCAGCTTCAGACGCACCCTAAAGACGCATCTTTTTAGGGCGGCCTATCACACTCCCTAATCAGATTCGATTCACATAGTCCCTCTACAACTTCTCACAACATAACTCCACATCAAACTCCATAGCACCCAAAGGCATCTCAAGGCTCGGGCCCACTGGTCGAGGAAACCACTATCTAGCCCCCATTTCCGTGAGATGGCTGGATTGTCATTGTAAATAAGCACTTGTACCTTGCCCCTCCCCCCATCTCATTGTAGATTGTAAGCTCTCACGAGCAGGGTTGTGTTTTTCTTTTTTTTCCTCTAAATATTTTATTTCTATAACTGTTACTTGTTTGTATATGATCCTCCTGAATTGTAAAGCGCTGCGGAATATGTTGGCGCTATAGAAATAAAGATTATTATTATTATTATTAATAATATTAAAAATAAAAAAACATGTGTGCTCCACCGTATTTTTACCGTCCAGCTGAGGTAAACACACAGTGGCGGGCCGGTATTCTCAGGCTCAGGAGGGCGAGGGCCAGGGTTAATGCCCCCCCTCCCGCAGCCGAAAATATCAGCCCGCAGCTGCCCCGGGACTGTCGCATCCTTTATGCGGCAGTCCCGGAGTGTCCCCGACTCTTCCGGTTTCCGTGATGCGATGGCAATCGGGGTAATAATGAGTTAATGGCAGTGCATCGCCGCCACTAAGTCCAGTCTTTAATCATGGCAGCGTCTATGAGACAGTTACATGATTAACCTTTAAGTAAAGTGAATAAACACACACACACCACACACACCACACACCAATCCTTTAAATAAACAAAAAAGCCCCTCTTTCACCCCTTTATTAACCCCCCCAAACACACAACACCAACGTAATCCACCGAGGTCCCACATTGCTTGCATCCAGCCGCGACTGACACTGTACTGAATGCAGCCTCGTAACGAGCCTGCAGAGGTAATTACAGGTCATTTCTCACGGCCGGTGATGTGAACACACTACCGCTTGGGAGAAATGCAGCGTGTCGATTATTAATTGATCTGTCCTCCATCTATCTATCTCTCTAACCTTCTGTCTATTTATCTATCTACTATCCATCTCAGAAGGAAATTATTTTTTCTTTTTTTTTTTTTTTTCAATGTGCTTTATTGCATTGAACGCATTAAAACACATGTACCAACCCGCGGCAAAACCACCGCGGCAATACCGTGGTAAAACCGCAGCAAACTGCACGCAGTTTTCAGGTGCGGTTTGCCGCGTTTTTTTTTATCGCGGGTGTGGTATTCTTACGAAAATTCCGTTTTCCAGTGCGCACAGGGCCTTACTGTATTTATCTCTTGCTGTGAAAATAATTGTCTTTAATAAAACTTTTTTCTATTTTTGCAAGAAGGTCTGATTTGAATCAATCATTCATAAGGTATGTTTGTAGCTATATCTACTTTAAACCCCTAGTCCTCTTGTCTTATAATATTTTGGCGCTTGTGGTGTAGGTTACATCTACATTTATTATGGTACTTAATTTTGTCCAAATCTGTTCTATACTGAGTACCATGTCAGCACGTCCCAGTGTCTGTGCTACCATGCTAAGAGGGCGGACTAGTCGGGGGAAGTAAACGCCTTTGCAACTAGTTCCTGCGCTCATTAGCATATGATAAAAGATCTTTAAAAATACTTTTTCTAAAGCTCTTTATATCTATCCTACTATAGGCTGGGACAGTTAGGCAGGGATTAGAAACATGCACCCAGAACTGCTCATGGTTCTGGGTGCATATTACACTTGACAGGTTCCCTTTAAGTAAAACAGATGGAATTGGGGTCTCTTTGCCTACATCATGTTGCTCTCAGATGAGTGTTAGACCAAATTAATCATTAAGAAAAAAATTCCTTTATTAATATATTCCTAAAATACTTTTATTAATACTTAAATCTGTAAACATTCAAACAGACAAAACACAATATATACCAAAAGAGAAAAATACAACGTGTTTGTGCACAGTGGACACACAGGTAGCTAATTATAACACGGCAAGATGATAAGGGGTCCAATGTTACAAGGGAAAATAATGTACACCAAACAATTGGAGCCTGAGATAATTGTGCTGTCTGTACTCCGCCTAACAGAGGAGGTAATCACCTCAACTTTTGGTTGCCCCTGGCTCCTCGGTGGCTTACTCTAAATAACCCTATATTCCTCTAGTAAGGTAATCAAGACCATGCAAAACATGCTCAAAAGGTGATCACAAATAACAACTAGCATGTATGAATAAAAACACACAAAAATCAAACAGACGTCCCAGATAATATTACAAGGGCCTAAAGAGATATCAAAGGACTAGCTGTTACCAGTCTCACTATATGCGGATAAATGCTAGTTATCAAAAAGACTTATACCCGCATAACTAAAATATATAAATAGTTAGGCCAAGCTGAGAGTGGACTTGGTTTTACGGATCCTCTCAGCCACCCGACGCGTTCCATCCCCTCGTAACTGAAAGGGGGTTCATCAGGGGATATTTTCAGTAGTGACCACAAGTCACCTGTAATGTGGTAAGCGTAAGTTGGAAGTGTCTCCAAATGCCCTTAGTTTAAGTCCGCTGGTATAGAGCAGAACTCAGCGACCATACTTGATATGCAGATGTTCAGATTGGGTTAAAAACCCTGAATAAAAAATCCAGACAAACGTCCTCAGACGTAATGCATCTCTTGAGGTACAATAGCCGAATGCAAGGCACTTAATACTGTGCCCAGAGCGATAGTGCACTCAGAAACAGGGAGCCTGGAACATAAGGCTGATCGGCATGCAATGTGTGGCAATGGCTGAAGAGCCATGTTGCCAGAGGGTAACATACCTCTTAAAGGGAACCTGTCAGCAGAAATTTTGCCCAAAACCTAAAAGATTCCCCCTCTGCAGCTCCTGGGCTGCATTCTAGAAAGGTCCCTGTTATTATTGTGCCCCCCTGCTGACCCCACATCACCTCCTTCCCATCTTGCCCTGAGGCAGGAAATAGATGGGAAGGAGGTGACGTGGGGTCAGCAGCACCGCGCTTGCGCAGAACGAAGGACGCCGAGGGGGAAAGCGCGGTCCCGCGATTATGGGCGGTTGCTTGGTAATAAACATCACAGCACCGCCCATAATCTAAAGCCTGCGCACACGTCACCAGCGGTGACACTGGGCACAGTGCTCATCCACGAGAGATAGGCACTGGGCATGCGCGGGGACCTGTGGAGCACTGGGCGGCGTCCACAGCTATGGAAATCAGCGATGGGGGACGGCCTAAAGCGGCAGGAGGCAGACTAACGGCCATCAGGCAGCCCGCCCCGTGTCACATTTACAGAATCTGAAAACAAAAGTAGGATTTTTGTGTACTCACCGTAAAATCTCTTTCTCTGAGTCTTCATTGGGGGACACAGGACCATGGGTTATGCTGCTGTCACTAGGAGGCTGACACTAAGTAAACATAAAAAGTTAGCTCCTCCCTAGCAGTATACACCCCGAGCCGGAGGCGGGCTCAGATCAGTTTGGTGCACAAGCAGTAGGAGGAGTACCAGAATCACCATACATAAAAACAAGTTGTAACTAAAACAATGCAGCCGTGCGAACAAGAGGTCTATGAACATAAGACCGCTGAAAATAGCATGCAAATGCAATTAAACAACCAAAAAACCAAGCAGGGTGGGTGCTGTGTCCCCCAATGAAAACTCAGAGAAAGAGATTTTACGGTGTACACAAAAATCCTACTTTATCGTTTCATTGGGGGACACAGGACCATGGGACGTCCGAAAGCAGTCCCTGGGTGGGAATACCAAGCCCGCAGATAGGAAGAAACAACAACCTCCCTCGGCGGGCTTGCACTATAATTGAATGCTGTCACCCTATTACAGGTGTGCAACTGCTGCCTGCAAGACCTTTCTCCCGAAACTAGCATCTGCCGATGCTTGGGTGTGAACCTGGTAGAACCTAGTAAAGGTGTGCAGGCTAGACCAGGTGGCGGCCTTGCAGACCTGGTCGGCCGACACCTGATGCCTAATCGCCCAAGAGGCTCCCACTGCACGGGTAGAGTGCGCCCTTACCCCCCGCGGCGGAGACTTGTCCCGAACCCGATAGGCCTCTGATATGGCGGAACGGATCCATCTGGCAATTGTGGCTTTGGATGCCGATTCACCCCTCTTGGGACCAGAAGGGAGGACAAACAGACCATCTGACTTACGGAACGGCGCGGTTCTGGAGACGTAAATTCTAAGTGCGCGCACTAGGTCCAGGGTGTGCAAGGACCTCTCTAAGCTGTGAGAGGGGCCAGGACAGAAGGACGTAAGAACGATTTCTTCGTTAAGATGGAACGGGGAGACCACCTTTGGGAGAAAGGCGGGATCTGGCCGGAGAACCGCTTTGTCCTGGTGAAAAATCAAAAAGGGGGCACGACAAGACAGCTGCCAGCTCTGACGTCCTGCGAATAGAAGTGATGGCAACGAGGAACACCACCTTCCAAGACAGGTGAGAAAGGGAAGAATCTCGCAAGGGCTCGAATGGGGGGCCCTGAAGCAACCCTAGGACTAGATTAAGGTCCCACGGCTCTAGAGGCCGACGGTACGGCGGGGCCAGGTGGGCCACTCCCTGGATGAAGGTCTTAACCTGTGAACGAGCGGCCAGTGGCTTCTGAAACAGGATTGATAACGCCGATACCTGGCCCTTTAGTGTTGCGAGCGAGAGACCCGCATCTAGGCCTGACTGCAAGAATGCCAATAGGCAAGGAAGGGAGAAGGCGAGAGGAGAAGAAATATTATGCTCTTCACACCACCTGAAGAAAACCTTCCACGTGCGGTAGTATATTCTTGATGAAGATGGCTTCCTGGCCCTAATCATTGTCTGAATCACTCTTGAAGAAAAACCAGCCTTAGCTAGAACCCAGGATTCAATGGCCAGGCCGTCAAATTTAGGACCTGTGAGTTCTGATGGAAAAGAGGTCCCTGCTGCAGGAGATCTGGACGGTCTGGAAGGCGCCACGGAGCGTCTGCGAGGAGCTGAGTGAGTTCCGCGAACCATGCTCGCCTAGGCCAGTCCGGAGCCACTAGGATGACCGGTATTCCTTCCGCCTTGATCTTCTTGAGGACCCTCGGGATCAGAGGGAGCGGAGGGAAGATGTACGGGAGACTGAACTGGCTCCATGACAGGGTGAGGGCGTCGACTCCTAAAGCCAAGCGGTCGCGGCACCGCGCTACAAATTGCGGAACCTGACGGTTGAACCGGGAGGCCATTAGGTCCACATCCGGAACTCCCCATCTGTCGCAGATCTGGTTGAAGACTTCCCGGTTGAGGGACCATTCTCCGGAGGCGAGGCCTTCCCTGCTGAGGAAGTCCGCCGCCCAATTGTCCACGCCTGGGATGTGTACCGCTGAGATCAGGGAGTGATGACACTCGGCCCAGTGCAAAATCTTCTTGACTTCTCGCATCGCCCCGACACTTCTTGTGCCGCCTTGGTGGTTGATGTACGCCACCGCCGTCGCATTGTTCGACTGGATCCTGACCGGGCAACCATGTACTAGGTGCCGAAACTGCTGCAAGGCTAGCCGGATGGCTCTTATCTCCAAAATGTTGATCTGGAGACAACTCTCCCGCGGTGACCATCGGCCCTGCGCTGTGTGCTGCCGAAACACTGCTCCCCAGCCCTGGAGACTGGCGTCGGTGGTCACTATCTTCCAGTGGAGCGGGAGGAAAGACCTTCCTGACACGATGTTGCGTTGATTGAGCCACCAACGGAGGGAGTGGCGGGTCTCCGGCGAAAGATGAAACCTGCGGTCCAGAGAAAAGGGAGATCTGTCCCACTTCTTCAGCAAGGCCAGCTGGAGGGGCCGGAGGTGGAACTGTGCAAAGGGTACCGCTTCCATCGCCGCCACCATACGACCGAGGACTCGCATGCTGAACCTGATGGAAACTTGGCGCTGACGCCGGAGAGCGCGGAGGCCTCGTTGCAGGGAGGACATCTTCTCCTGTGTGAGGAAAACTCGCCCTTGGATGGTATCGAATACCATGCCTAAGAAGGTGATCCGACGGGCCGGGGTCAGAGAGGACTTCTTCCGATTTATCAGCCACCCTAACCGTGAAAGGGTGTCGATCGTGACCTGAACCCCAAGACGACAGTCCTCGAAAGAAGAACCCTTTATCAACATATCATCCAAGTACGGGATGACCATAACACCCCTGGAATGTAGGACGGACATGGCAGCAGCCATGATCTTCGTAAAGACCCTGGGTGCGGATGCGAGGCCGAAGGGAAGAGCCGTGAACTGGAAGTGATCTTCCGCTATCGCAAAGCGGAGGAACTGTTGGTGAGAGGTGGCTATCGGGACGTGAAGATAGGAGTCTTGAATATCCAGCGATGCCAGGAATTCGCCTACCTCCATGGACGCGATGGACGGACCGGAGGGACTCCATTCGAAACGGCCGAGGCCTCACCGACCTGTTTAGAAGCTTTAGGTCGAGGACGGGACGGACAGAGCCGTCCTTTTTGGGGACCACGAAAAGGTTGGAATAGAACCCCTTGAAACGCTCTGCGGGAGGGACTGGTACCACGACTCCGGCTCGGAGGAGGGAGTCTATGGAGTGAAAGAACGCGCGAGCCCGCGCGGGAGACTCGGGAGGGCGAGATAGGAAAAAACGTCTCGGTGGCTTTGCTTCGAATTCTATTTGGTAGCCTGATGTGATGATCTCTCTGACCCAGGCATCGGCGGTCAGGGGGATCCACACATGCTGGAAACGAGACAGAAGCCCTCCCACAAGTCTGGCGCTGTTGCGCGCCGACCGCGAGTCACTTGGAGGAACGTCGGCGGTAACCGGAAGAGGATCTCGTGGACTGGCGGGGACGTGAATGCCAGGCGGGATTGGTCTTGAATGACGGGGTCTTCCTGTCTCTCGGAGGAGAGTGGCTTTTTCGCGGCTGGGAAGTGGAGTTGAAGCTGCGAAAGGGCCGGAAACGAGCGGTGGGGCGCCGATTCTGGAAGCGCTTGGGGCGCAATTGGGGGAGAGATGTACTCTTTCCTCCCGTTGCATCGGAGATCAACTGGTCCAGCTCATCTCCGAAGAGACGTTCCCCTAGGAAGGGCAGGGAAGTTAGTGACTTCTTAGAGGCCGCATCCGCGTTCCAGGACCGGAGCCAGAGGGCTCGACGGATGGCCACATTGTTGCTGGCGGCCTGGGCCGCGCAACTTGCAGACGCCAGGGCTGCATTGAGCAGGTACTCACCCGCGAGGGAAATCTGCGAGGCGATGGGAACCAGGTCCGGATTGACAGGAATGGCGCGGAGACCGCAGCGTAGCGTGTCCGCCCAGGACATCAGGGCCTTCGCAATCCAAACCGAGGCAAAGGCCGGAGAGAGGGATGTGCCCGCTGCCTCGAAGGCGGAACGGGCCAACCTGTCAATAGTACGGTCCGTAGGGTCCTTGAGAGACGTACCGTTAGTGAGTGGAAGGACTGTGTGAGAAGACAGGCGGGAGATTGGGGGGGGGGGGGGGGGGGGTCGACCACAGGGGAGCCTGCCCAATCCTTTCGAAGACCCTCAGGAAAGGGATAATGCAAATCGATGGACTTACCGCTGGTAAATACCCTGTCCGGCTGTTGCCTGTGGCTGCGCAGTAACTCAGCGAATTCTGGATGTCCGCTGAATGCGCTCTGGGCCCGCTTCACCCGCTTAAACGAGACCTGGGTGCTCTGGGAGGAGACGGGGTCCACCTGTACCTTCAAGGTCTGGTTTACTGCTTCTATCAGGCTATTCAGCATGCGCCGAATATCAGCCGCCTGCTCCGAGTCCTGCAGGGGTGCCGCATCGGAATCATCATCGGAGCAGTCAGAAGCCTCCCTGGAGGACTGACGGTCTGGACCTGGGGATGAAGGTGAAACCTGGGAAGAGGCTGAGGACGAGACCTGGCGGGTCCGTTTCTGCGCAGCAGAGGAGGTCCCAGCAACGGGGCTCACCTGCTCCGGAGGCGATTGCGTCGGGTCTGCGGGAATCAGTCGGGGGGGGGGGGGGGGGTGGGGGGGGGCGGGACGCAGGGCCCTGCAGCATATGGCGCTGTGGAGTCTGCGGTATCAGAAGCGTCGGCCGCGGAGTCCTGCGGAGGCTGCGCGTCTGTAGAACAGACGGAGCATAGTGGGGCGTCCAGACCCTGGGAAAATTTGGACTTGCAGGAGGAGCATGCAAAAAATAGTGCAAAGGGGGCCTGCTTGGGTTGGGTGGGCTTAGCCTTAGGCATGGTGAAAACAAGTACTCTCCCTGGTGGCTGCTAGGAAGGAGACAGGAGAGGGTTAACTCGTCCCTAAACTCAGAGAACGCTACCTAGTGAGGGCTACTCCTTAGGAGCAGAGCTTACCCAGGTCCTGCGTGCTGCCCACCAGTCCAGAGGGGGAGTCCAGGAGTGAGCTGGCCAGAAGAGTCAGAACGCCGGCGCGCTGCAGCCTCAGGGGACCAGAGACAGGCTAAAATGGCGAGGGGACGCTGGAGGAGGCTGGGGGAGGAGCGGCATTCCGGCGCGAAAAACCGGAGGATCCACAGCCCCCACCATCAGCCAGGAGGCAGAGCAGTGGGAGGATACAGAGGGAGACGACCGGCGGCCAATAGCGCTGCAGCGGGGGCGTGGCTAGGACGCAGGAGCGACTAGGCCGAGACCGGGGACTAAATTTATGGAGAGGGCCGGGGGAAAGTGCAGGAGAGGTCGGTCCTACCTGTAATCGGCGGCGCCGGCCCAGCGACGGATGCGGTGCAGGCAGGGCGCCCTGCCTGTGTACAGTGCTACTCGTCCAGGGAGACTCCGGGGGAGAGCGTGCTGAGGCAGGGTAGTGGACATCATGATGGGGGTAGCAGCCCCCTTGCAGGAGAAGGCAGCGTGACAGGGCCTCACCGATTACACACGCTGCGGAGGATCCATCCCTGCTGTACTCCCCTGTACGCCCTTTGGGGTGATACCGCAGGGCGAATCAGGGGTGCCCACAAAACAACCTGCCCACACGCGCACCCCTGGGAGTGGTACCACGGGGATGGACGGGGGAGAGGGCCCGAAATCTCAAGCCCCTGCGACCCTGGGCAGTGGTACCCACAGGGCTGCGGAGGATGAGTGAAGCGAATACCTGCAGAGAAAAAGACGACAGGTATGAGAGTGATGAGCGGCGCCGAAATAAAAGAAAAAACCACAAAAACATACATGGCTGAGGGGGGCCGAGACGGCCCACATCAGCCTCCTACGACACTAAGCTAAAAACTGATCTGAGCCCGCCTCCGGCTCGGGGTGTATACTGCTAGGGAGAAGCTAACTTTTTATGTTTACTTAGTGTCAGCCTCCTAGTGACAGCAGCATAACCCATGGTCCTGTGTCCCCCAATGAAACGATAGAGAAAAGGTAACACTTTATAAAGTCTTTATTTTGGTCAGAAAGGGGGCACAATAATAACAGGGACCTTTCTAGAATGCAGCCCAGGAGCTGCAGAGGGGGAATCTTTTAGGTTTTGGGCGAAATTTCTGCTGACAGGTTCCCTTTAATTACTCCCTGTTTCTGAGCGCAGTATCGCTCTAGGCACAGTATTAAGTGCCTTGCACAGATTGAGCTCTTCCTAGGCTCCGGCACAGAAGCGAGGTCTCCCATACTACCTTGATCCTTAGGGTTGCATTTGACTATTGTATTTTAGGAATAATTTAATAAATATTTTTTTCTTAGAGGATTCAATTGGTGTAACCGTTTTAAACCCCTCTAAGCTATTAATTGTGCTTCAGTCTTTCTAAATCAGGCTGTTTGTGGGTGTGTTGAGAGGGAATACCAGTAACTACCAAGAACATATATTCAGAATTAGCATACATTATCACCTATAGTCATTCCAGTGTTTTGGGGGTGTAGTCATTCCAGTGGTTCGGTTACAGTTTTCCCATCCTGAACATTTCTATGGCATGTCCCCATAAGATGCCATAAATGATCTTAAAATATATCTCTTGCCTTGCTCTATTGGGAATGAAGGGTTGTTTGCAAATGAGTGTCTCTCTTTAGTCTCTTTGCAGTTTAAGTTACAAAAATTGTCACACATATACTTAATGGAAGTTTTGAAAATACCCCAACTATCAAGAAAAGAAATCCAAGACCCATTCTCAAGATCCCAGAGATTCAAGCCACATCAGGGCTTTGGATATTACTAATTGTCTGAGATAGTTAAGAGAACATGTAAGGTCCCATATGCCTTGTAACTTACAAGCAGGGTGATGTGTGGCCTAAAACCCCCTTCCTGACGTGTTCCCGATGTAAATGAGCAGGGGGACTTAGTCCCCAGGGTGTTGCTTCGCCCGGTCTATTTTGTCGTCTTTTCGTGGTATCACGCCCCTGTCGGCGTGATACCATGGATTTACATGAGCGACGTCACTGTCCGTTCCTGGAGATCCCGCGCATGTGTACTTCTCATTCGCACAGCCTTCTTAACCGTGTGTTTCTTTCCGGCTTGAGACAAGCTGTGTGCATGGTTGGAAGGGCAGAAGCCTTCAGATCATGCGCAGTGCGCTTGTGAAGCCGACAAGCTTATACCAGACTAAGAAGGCTGTGCAAATTAGAAGCGCGCATGCGTGGGATCTCCCGGAGCTGACAGCGACGTCGCTCATGTAAGTCCATGGCATCACGCCCACAGGGGCGTGATAGCACGAAAAGAAGACAAACTAGACAGGGCGAAGCAACACCCTGGGGACTAGTCCCTCTGCTCATTTACATCGGGAGCACATAAGTTATAAAACTTTATAAATTCATATTACAATACAGGGATGGGGTAGGAAGGGGGTTTTTAGGCCACACATCACCCTGGTTGTAGGTTACAAGGAATATGGGACCTGACAGGTTCCCTTTAAAAGATCAAGCGGCATTTCTATTTGTTCACATATAGCATTACCAGAAACATTTCAGTGACTACTTACTCTATGGATAATATCAGCTGAGTGAATATACTAAAAAAAAAAAAAAAAAAGAGAAGAAGAGATTATTATGGATCCAATTACTAAAGATGACAAATACACAGACAACTCTTCTGTTAAAGGGCATTTGTCACCCGGTTTTGCCACCTACTCTGAGAGCAGCATAATGTAGGGGCAGAGATCCTGATTCCAGCAGTGTGTCACTTACTGGGCTGCTTATTATAATTTTGATTAAACCACTGATTAATCAGCAGTAGATCATTAGATGACTACTTGGTGTGCTGCCAGGTAATCCAGCATATTCATGAGCTCCGTGTAACTGCTAGTTCTTCAGCAGAGAAAACATTGACTTTATCAATATAACTACCAACAACTCAGGAAGTGACATCGCTGGAATCAGGGTCTCTATTTCTACACTATGCTGCTCTCAGATGGAGGAGCAAAAACATGGTTACAGATTCCCTTTAATAGTGTGTTATAAATAATTGGACATAAAAATGGCACAAAGCGAAGTTGGATGAAAAGCTGCTACAAAATTTTCATTTTATGTTAGATGCAGGTATATTGTGTAATAGCTACATGGGCCAGAATACATGCTCATAAGGGTCCAGGCTCACTTTTTCTTTACTGTTTTAATATTAGTGGATAGAAATAATACTTACATTGAGAAGATACTACATTAATACAGCTAAGCGCACAGCAAAGATTGTATAAAGATAGGAATTAAATTTACACTGTTGACTTAAAGCAACCATTCACCCCCCACATTAATGTGGTTGTTCACTACTTGAAAACCACAAATGCTATCGTAACCTAAATTGAAAAAAGAAAAAAAATATACACCCCCGTTCTCCAGGCCGTTTTTACAGCAATGTCAGGGCTATGTCCGCCATCACTCGCAGGACATTATGTCACGTGAGCACTGCAGCCCACCAGCCACTAAAGAGCTGTGAGCTTCACAACTGCTTCAGACAGAACAGGGCCATCTGAGGAAAGCATAAAAGCTGCAGCTGGTTAACGCACACTTTATATCATTTATATTTGGATATTTCAAACATATACAGGCAGTCTAAAAATAAAAAAAGGAATATTCTATAATTTAGAAAAGGTGGCGATTTAAAACTTTTTTTATTTAAACATTTTACTCACTTTTTTAGTTTCTCCTAACTCATTTTTTTTATCCTTATTCGGTAAATTCTATATTTTACTAAAGACTGATCTTTAATGGATATGGCAAAACCAAAGATGCTGCTTTTCTACAGTGTTAAAGTGAACCTGTCAGCTCCAATACGCATGCAGAACCATGAGCAGTTCTGGGTGCATATTGCTAATCCCTACCTAAGGCTATGTGCACACAGTACGTTTTTCGCGGCGTTTTTGGCCTCAAAACTGCATGACTTTGCTTCCCCGGCAAAGTCTATGAGTTTACATTTTTGTTGTCCGCACACAACTTTTTTTTAAGCTGCGTTTTTGAGCTTTTAAAAAAAAAAAAAAAAAAAAAATGGACATGTCAATTCTTTCCTGCGTTTTTCTGCGTTTTCCCCCCATGCAATACATTGTAAAAACGCAGAGATAAAAAAAATGTAGCAAAACGCAGCCAAAAACGCACCAAATCGCAATAAAAACGCATGCGTTTTTGGCTGCGGGTACGTTTTTAGCGGCCAAAAACGCACAAACTCAGCGGTAAAAAAACGCAGCGTGTGCACATAGCCTGACTGTCCCTGTATAGACTAGCATAGATAAAGAGATCTTTAGAAAAAGTATTTCTAAGCCTACATGCGCACGCTGCGTTTTTTGCTGCGTTTTTGGCTGCAGTTTTGTCAGAACTTTCTAACATTTGACTTCACAGCAAAGTCTATGAGAAGTCAGATTTGCTGTGCGCACATTGCAGTTTGTCAGCGTTTTGTCAAAAGTTTGTGACAAAAAAAAGGCAGCATGTTCATTCTTCCTGCGTTTTTGTCAACACTTGTCACAAAAATGCATGTTGTGAAAACCACACAAAAAACGCACTGAAAACGCAGCAAAAACGCACCTACCAGAAATTTCTTGAGAAATGGTTGTAACCTTTCTGCAGGCATTTCCCAGCAAAACCTATGGGAAAAAAAAAAAAAAAAAAATAGCTGTGCGCACACTGCGTTTTTTTCTCAAGAACATTCTTTCTGCAGAATTTCTTGAGAAAATTTCTTGATAAAATGTGCATGTCACTTCTATTCCGCAGGTAGCTGCGTTTTTTGCTATAGATAAATGGTAAAAACCGCGGGGACCAACTTGCGGAAAACCCACGGCAAAACCGTGGTATAAACACGGGTGCGGTTTACTGCGTTTTTTACCACGGGTGCGGGATTCTTTCAGGGGGTCCGTTTTTTTCTCAAGAAAAATGCACTTTCTAGTGCGTACATAGCCTTACAAGCATTTTTTGTGACATTTCCAGGCTCTCTGACAACATGCAGTTTTGGCTGCAGTTTGTGAACACAAAAAGATGTAGCGTGCGCATGTAGCCTAAAGATTTTTTTTATCATATGCTAATGAGCGAAGGCAATAGACCCAAGAGCGTTACTTCACCTTGCTAGTCGGCCCCATTAGCATATTAGTACGCCCCTGTGGGTGTGTTAACATGGCTAATGAATACGCAGCATCAGAGGACTATTTCAATGTAAAGCCAGGATGCGTACACTCTGCTTCATAATGCGCAGGACTGAAACTCCGGGGTCATGTACACTGAGCCGAAATCCAGCATCGGGCAGCAATAGCAGCGAGAGGTGAGCGAGATCATCCTCTGATACTGCGCATTCATTAGTATGATAGCACGCCCACAGGGGCTTGCTAACATGCTAATGGGATCGACTAGCAAAGGAAGCAACGCCCTTGGGACCAGTCCCTGCACTCATTAGCATACGATAGAAGATCTTTAGAAATACTTTCTCTAAAAGATATGTTCATCTATGCTACTGTATACAGGCACAGTTAGGCAGGGATTACTAATATGCACCCAGAACTGCCCGTGGTTCTGGGTGCATATTGGACCTGAGCCATTCCCTTGAAATATGCAGTATAAGTGACCTGCCAATATGTTTCCCAAGGTCAGCATGGATACAGTAATAAAACAGAATTTGACAGTTTCTGATACCAATAATGTTTTCAGATTTTACATGAAGTGAATCGAGTGGTAGTTTTTTGAATGCAGAGTTGACGTTTCTATTAATACCATTTTGGATTAAGTAGGAGATCTTGTTCACATTGCATTTTTTTTGCGTAAATATCCAGAGTAAAAAAAAATCTGGGGCTTTTTTATTCCAGATTTTACTGTAAATTTAATATTTTTAATAAATTTAATATTTTTATTAGACTGAATGCATCAATAACAAATGCTTAATTATTTCTATATTTAAAGGGGGGATAAAGTGTGGAGATTTGAAATGTTATATCTGTTCTATATTTTTTAGTCCCCTTCGGAGACTTGAACCAACAGTTGGCCGATCGCTGGTTTTATATTCTGCAATACTGAGCCTGCATCATAAATGGGGAACCAACACAGGATGTATCACTATGTCCAATGTTGTAATAAGAATAATAAGAAGGCTAAAGGTCTAGCCGAAAACGCGTTCTTTTTGTCTGTACAGTGCTTCTATGGATTAAATCCTAAAGATTACTGCAAGTTTTGGAGTGCTGGTCTTATGTTCATTTATGTCCAATGTTGGAAAGGGATTAAAAGGGAGGATGTGACCCCTCATTGGAGCACCAATTGCATTAAGACATTTAACAGCTCTGCCACATGCCACTCTCTAAACGTTTAACATGCTGTGATAGGAAAGATGAAGCTTTATGAAATCTAGATGCAAGATATACATGTGTAATCTCAAGCTAAATCTGTAATATGGTACAAAAAAAGAAGATGTGGAACACCAACAATGTGACTAAACAAGTTTTGCCTACAACTGCAAGTCTATCACATCCCACAGAAGGGTATAGAGTACCTTCAATCCTCGTAAGATCTGGTAGATCAAGAATTGAACATGATCATCAGTCAGTTTCTGACATTTCACTATATTATTAAGGTCAGCTCCCATTAGATGTGTCACCAGATACCTAAAAAGAAAAAAAAAAGAAAAAACAAAACTTTTTTTTTACATAAATGCTAAAGAATGGATAAGAAATGTTCATTGACAGTTGAGAATTAAAGGGATTTATCCAGTAAATTGTCCAAAATGGCCACCACCACATATTTCAAGCTGCCGCCTGTGCTAGGCACACATTGGGTCGGGTTGCCAGGTTTATAACTGGACACAGAACAGGAGCCGTGGTGAAGCTCCATGTTAGAGAAGGCTTATTTTTCCTCATGTCTGTCCTGCTGTGTCCAGCTGTAATCTCATTCCAGTCAGTGAGCCAGACATTTTTGCAGGTAATAAAGAAAGTCCTGAGCAATTAAGCAGGACTGAAGCAGGAGAAAAGCAAGCCTGTGCAGCTCATTCATCCATGGAGTATTTTGTAAAGTTGTACACCCTCTAGGCCAGGGGTGGGCAATTAATTTTTCCATGTGGCCGCATAAGAAATTGGGATGGTTTTAGAGGGCCGGACTAATGTAATCAACTCGGTTCTACATCATTATATATATATATATATATATATATATATATTATAATTATTACACACACGATCCCGGACTACTATAACTAACTTGGTTCTACATCTTTTTTATTTATATATATTATATATATATATATATATATATATATATATATATATATATATATATATATATATATATATATATATATATATATATATATATATATATATATATATATATATATATATATATATATATATATATATATATATATATATATATATATATATATATATATAATGATGTAGAGCCGAGTTGATTACATTAGTCCTCTAAAACCATCCCAATTTCTTATGCGGCCCCATGGAAAAATTGCCCAACCCTGGCCTAGAGGGTGTACAACTTTACAAAATACTCCATGGATGAATGAGCTGCACAGGCTTGCTAATATATATATATATATATATATATATATATATTTATTATATATTATATTATATATTATATTATATTACTAGGCCTCCTACATACACACACACAGCCAGGCCTCCTATACACATGCATACACACACACAAACACAAACACACACACAGCCAGGCCTCCTATACACATGCATATATATACACACACACACACACACACACACACACACACACAGCCAGGCCTCCTATACACATGCGCACACACGCAGAGCCAGGCCTCCTATACATATGCATATACACACACACACACACACACACAGCCAGCCAGGCCTCCTATACACATGCATATACACACACACACACACACACACACACACAGCCAGGCCTCCTATACACATGCATATACACACACACACACACACACGCATATACACACACACACAGCCAGGCCTCCTATACACACGCATATACACACACACAGCCAGGCCTCCCATACACATGCATATACACACACACACACACACAGCCAGGCCTCCTAAACACATGCATACACACACACACAGCCAGGCCTCCTATACACATGCATATACACACACACACACACACACACACACAGCCAGGCCTCCTATACACACGCATATACACCCACACACACACAGCCAGGCCTCCTAAACACATGCATACACACACACACAGCCAGGCCTCCTATACACATGCATATATATACACACACACACACACACACACACACACACAGAGCCAGGCCTCCTATACATATGCATATACACACACACACACACACACACACACACACACACACACACACACAGCCAGCCAGGCCTCCTATACACATGCATATACACACACACACACACACACACACACACACACACACAGCCAGGCCTCCTATACACACGCATACACACACACACAGCCAGGCCTCCTATACACATGCATATACACACACACACGCACACACACACACACACACACACAGCCAGGCCTCCTATACACACGCATACACACACACACAGCCAGGCCTCCCATACACATGCATATACACACACACACACACACACACACACACACACACACAGCCAGGCCTCCTAAACACATGCATACACACACACACAGCCAGGCCTCCTATACACATGCATATACACACACACACACACACACACACACACACACACACACACACACACACAGCCAGGCCTCCTATACACATGCATACACACACAGCCAGGCCTCCTATACACATGCATACACACACACAGCCAGGCCTCCTATACACATGCATATACACACACACACACAGCCAGGCCTCCTATACATATGCATACACACACAGCCAGGCCTCCTATACACATGCATACACACACACACACACACACACACACACACACACACACACAGCCAGGCCTCCTATACACATGCATATACACACACACACAGCCAGGCCTCCTATACACACACATAGCCAGGCCTCCTATACACATGCATACACACACACACACAGCCAGGCCTCCTATACACATGGATACACACACACACACACACACACACACACACACACACACGTATGTATATTTACCTTCAAAAAAAAGCGTCTGTACATGCAGTGGAGCCGGCCTCAGCGGAGAGCAGAAACAGTGCAGGAAGTCAGGAATCAGCTTCTTTGAAGTGAAGCTCCGGCCCCGCCCCCAGGTCTGCTCCGTGTGAGAGGCTGAATGCAGCTTCCGTAGAGCAGTGTGTGTGCAGCTGCCGGCCTCCTGTCATTGCAGACAGGGAGCTTCAGGGCCGGAGCGGCCGCACACACCAATGGGACAGATAGTCGGGCGGCCCGAAACTACTGCTCATAGACCGGTCCAGGGGGCAATTGCCCCCCTGCGTCAATGACCAGTCCGCCCCTGTATCACTACACCCCAAATATTTGTCAACAGTTACACCCCCCCCCCCCCCATTGTCCCCGCAGGTTACTAGTAACCACTCACCTCTCCCTTCTTGCTGTCCCTCCTCAGGCACCTCCGTATGTGCCCCCCGCTGAGCTGCTTCTCTTTTACATGCACAGGCTGTGCCGATGCTTGTTTTCCTAGATGCCCCCGCCGCTGCTTCTCTCCGTGCGGCCCCGGCTGCGGCAGCTTCTTCTCCTGCCGGGCGGGAACTTTTCAAATGACACACGCGCGCCGTACTGACGACATCAGGGCGCGCGTGTGTCACACAGAGCATCTGCCGGGCAGGGAACAGAGGACAGATTCCTGCGTTCCGCTGCCTGCACTGTACGGCACTGCAGGATCTGTCCTCTGTTCCCTGCCCGGAACGCAGCGTGTGATGACGGCGATCTGACCAGGGACCTCCCCGGAGCCTGGAGCTCCAGACAAGAGGTCAGATTGCTCTCATCAGTGACTGGCCAGCAAGGACGCCCTGAACCAGGCGGGCCGGTCACAAAGAGTAGGCGGGCCGCCCCTTGCCCAGGTCTGCTCTAGGCTCACTGGGTAAGTCACTTATACCCCTTCACAATGCGCTCCTCAAACTACAGTAACTTGCTCTAAGATGGCTCAGAGAGAATAGTCTTGAGCAATGTTTCTTCAGGCACCCCGTCCTAATGTGTACCTAGGACATGTTGCAGAACGAAATCTGTAATGGAAGCAATTTTGGACAACTTCTCTGAAGCCCTCATTAACGGTCCGCTGTGAAGAATCTGCTTTGGTCACATCAATGGCAAGCTGGACCACTTTATCTATACTTTGGCTGTGACAGAGAATGAGGTTGGCCTGGCTACTGAAATAAGGAGACAACTAGCCCTCTTACCACATTGTGATACAGTAAATGCTCACGTGTGTCTAACACAAACTGTAAAGGGAAATTTATGGCCAAAGCTTACAGATGAAAATCGAAGCAACTTACAAGTTTATATCATGTTACATAACTTACTAATTTACATGCACTTCATTTGATTTCTTTTTAGCTGGACAGCACATTATGGGTGGATGCATTAAAGGGAATCTGTCACCAAGTTTGTACCACCTAATCTGAAAGCAGCATAATGTAGGGGAGAGATTCTAATTCCAGCGATGAGTCAATTACTGAGCTGCTAAGTGTAGTTTTGATAAAAATAACTGCTTAAATCAGCAGATCATCATAAGCCTGGGGCCACACGGGTATTACTGCGATCCCCTCACATAACACTCGGCTCACGCTGACAGGACAGCAGGAGCTGAGTGTCATGCGAGTGTGCCTGCGACTGAGGAGGTCCGATCGTGCAAGCGGACCTGAGCTGCGCGGCGGGGGGGGGGGGGGGGCGGCGCGGAGGAGGGGAGGACCGGCGCTGCGAAGTGGAGGGAGGGAATTAGCTCTCTTTCTCTCCTCCGTTGCCGGCTATTGCCATTCTCGCCCTGCACTCGCAGTACACCGGTGTACAGCAAGTGCAGTGCGATTTTTCTCTCGCCCCATAGACTTGAATGGGTGCGAGAGAAACAAAGATCGCATTACAATCACAGCATGCTGCGACTGTTTTTTCGGTCCGATTAGGGCTGAGAAAATCGCTCATGTGCGCTGACACATAGGCTAATATTGGTCCGAGTGCAATGCAATGTTTTATCGCACTCCACTTGCACCGATTTTCATGCTGTGTGTCTTAGGCCATAGAGGACTACTTGGCCTGCTGCCATATAGTCCAGCATATTCATGAGCTCTGTATTAACTGCTAGATCTGCAGCAGAGAAAAGAATGATTTCATCAAAATGACAGCAAACAGCTCAGTAAGTGAGGCATCGCTGGAATCAGAGTCTCAGTCTCCACATTACACTGCTCTCAGATGGGGGAGAAAAAAAAAACCTAGTGACAGATTCCCTTTAATCAAATTATACATAGCAGCCATGTACTTACACATCATTGAATTCCTCAAATGACTTTGATGGGGTAAAAACATCTAAGAGTCCGATAACCTGTTGGGAAAAGAAAAGAAAAAAAAAAGAAAACATACTAAATTAACCTCGAAAGAAGGTATACAAGATGTTCCGGCCTACTACAAAAGCTGTGTAATGTGTGAAAGAGGATTTCTGTATGTCAGAAGAAAAAAAAACTGAAGTCTATGACCTCAAGGTGACTAAAAAAAATAAAAAAATGAACAACAGTTACGGCAAAAACTGCATTAAAATTGCAACAAGACATCAAATGCAAGTTACAATTATTGCAAATGTTCAGTTATGGCAAGTCACAAGTTCAGCCGTGCAAGGCCAGCCGCGGGCGGTCTCTTTATCGCAGGTTCCGAAGCCTGAGGGTGGGTGTCTTTGCCTAGGAGCCATGGCCGATAGCCGTGCAAGGCCAGCTGCGGGCGGTCTCTTTATCGCAGGTTCCTGAAGCCTGAGGGTGGGTGTCTTTGCCTAGGATCCCAAGCCTAATATTGGGTATCTTTTGTTGGTTCCCAAGCCATAATATTCAGTCTAAATAAGCAGTCACTGAGCCATAGGTCCCAAAAAAGGAGTATGCTACGGATCACGGCGCAAAACGTGTGATTTTTGGACAAACCTATGATTTTTTTTTTTAACCCCTTAGATAAAAGTATACCTATACATTTTTGGTTTCTACGAACTCGTACCAACCTGAGCCATAACAGACACATCGGAATTACCATATAGTTAAAACTTAATAAACTATCCCAAAAGCAATTGCACTTTTTTTGCAATTTTTTTTGCACTTAGTATTTTTTTTGCCATTTTCCAGTACACTAAAATGGTAAAACTTGTGGTTTAATTTAAAAGTACAACAAATCCCACAAGAAATAAATTTAATTTTTTTTTTACAAGATTGACAGGAAAGGAAAAAAAAAAAAAAGTACGGCTTTCTGAAGGGGAGCAAAAAGAGACCCCACGGAAAAATGGAAAATCACCCAGGAGTGAAGTGGTTAGCCTTTTTTACTCTGATCACTTGTATAAAAGGCTTGCCATAGCTTGATGACTGAGGTCGTCCTGATGACCTCTGGTTGCCATGGCAAAATCTGGGCCTTTGTGATGACGTTGCAGGGGTGCACATCAGATGGAAGAGGAAGAGCACACCGTCTCCCAGACTCCTATATGTGGTGATCGATATCGATTGCGACATTTAAGGGCAGTGCAGGCACCCCTCCACGGTGTGAGAGCCGGGGCTTAACTGTCCCATAAAGCGAGGTCCCAGCGAGCGACAATTGCACGTGCACAGCTCCTGTGTAGGTGCGATCACCACCAAAGGTTGGGAAGTCACTACAAAATAGGATGCACCAGTACGTCCAAGGTTGGGAAAATGTTTTAAGCATAAATTGTTTGTATCCCCCCCCCCAATAGTTGCTATAAACTGCAGTAAAACTACAGCCCACAAAAAGTAAGCGTGCCCCATACAAGAATGAAAGAAAAAAAAAATGTAAGGTGATGTGTGATCACCAAAATGTAGATTAGGCGGTCCCAAAGCTTTGTTATATACTTTAAATTCCAGGTGGTGCCATATTTTCCAATATGTAATGCATGTAAATTACAGATATTATACATTTTGTCAATGGTCTGTAATGATGCGACAAACCCTTTTCATTCAAATTGGAGTTCTAATTTGCTCTCCCTTATTAATTAGAAGAACTGAGCACACCTCAATTATCCACTTCTCTGACCCAGTTCTATATCTGCCAGCTATCTAGCAACCTGAACTGGTAGCAAGGCATATACTAAGTGGCTGAATGACAACCAGGGCCTGTAACTTGACACTTGGACAGAGGTGGAGGAGTCTTATTTCTCCTCTGTGGGGAGTACTACAGGCTTCTTGATCAAGGTAAAACATTACATTTTAGCCTTTTCATTCTTTTTCCAAGGCCCACAATTTTTATTTTTCTGCTGACTGGTTTGGAGGGATTGTTTTTGCGGTACAAGCTGTAGTTTTGAATAGCTCCATTTTATTATACAAAGTACAGGAAACTAAAAATTCCAAGCTGGCTGAAATGGTGAAAAAAAAACGGCAATACTACTAATTTTTTCCTTTTAAGGGAGTAATTATAGGGCGCTAAATGTCCTATATACTTGACTGTGTTGCCTAGGCTACATTATTTTATTTTCTGTTTGTTGGAAAGATACAAAAAATAAAATAATGATGTGTGATCATGCTTGTAGTGACACCTTTCCAACTAAACTCACCAAGGTACTGTACAGAATAGATTTTGTACAAAGCATCCATGAATTGAAACGTGATTCACAAAATATGGGAAAAATACTCACATTCTCATGCTTCATATGCTTTAGCAGACGAAGTTCTCTGTAGGTGCGCTTAGCATGGATGATAGACTGAAATGGCCGGGAGAGCTTTTTAACAGCAACACGTTGTTCAGTCTTTGTATCATAGGCTGAGCTAAATGGGGAAAAAAAAAATAAAATATGTTTAGCATAGTTGTCTTAAGAGGGTCAAAAGACAGTATTCTTTACTTCTCATTTGGTTTAGTATGTACAGAGACTTTCCTCATAAGATTACACAGATTTCTACTAAAGATATTCACTAATCCTAAACATTTCTGTCTACTGTCCAGTGTATAGTAAACATATTGGTGGCTTTGACTGTAGGGATGAGCGAACCTGAATTGTAAAGTTTGGGATTCCACCGAACACCGGGTGTCCAGGGCTCGGACTCGAAGGGCTCATGCGCACATAGCTGCAGAATATTCTGCAGCGATTTGACAGCACATGTGCGCGTCTAATCGCTGCAGAAACACTGCATAATGGATGCAGTTTTTTTGTACAAAAAAAAGCAGATTTCATGCGCTCTGGCTGCTTCCCCCACCATAGACAGAGTGGGAGCTGCATCCAAAGCGCACGGAATAATTGACATGTTCATTTTATAAACGCACAGATTTGGGTCAAAATTTTAGCACCCAAATCGCTGCGTTCATAAAAGCATCATGCGCACGTCTCATGCACAATCTACATAGATTCTGCAGGGGACGCATTCATTTACGCTGCAGTGCTATACGCAGCGTAAATGCATGTGAGTACACAACGTGCGCACATAGCCCTAACACGGACAAAAAAAAAAAAAGAAAAAACAAAAAACACTATCAGAGTTCAAGTAATATTCATCTGTTAATAAAGTTTGTTGGAAGGCTGCATCGTAGCAGTGAATTGAAAGCTGGCACGAAGCCCAGGGGTTAGAAACGGAGAGGTGTCTATCAGACACACACAATAATAACCTGGTGAGCATAGACAAAAAAAAAAGAGAAAAGGAGAAAAAAAAAAGTTGTTTTTTTGTTGCTCTTTTTTAAAATAAAGACTGTTTTGTTGTTACTTTGAGGTGTCTGATTCAACCTACACAATAACAATTGCATTTTTTTATGCATTTTCCCCCTTATTTGATGCATTTTTGGTGCTGATTTGAAGCAGTTTTGATGCTGCATTTAAAGGGAACCTGTCACTGGTTTTTCGGCATATTAGTTGTGGCCACCACCACCGGGCTCCTATATACAGAATTCTAACATGCTGTACATAAGAGCCCAGGCCGCTGTGTAGAACATCCAAAACACTTTAGAATACTCACCTAGAAGGTGGCTCCGATGTACAATAGTCGGATGGGCGTCTCCTTTCTCCGGGACAGGCATTGAGGTCCTGCTCAGGGCAGATCAAAGTATTTTAGTGCACCTGCACATGACCTCAATGCCGGCTAGTGTGTATGATGTAGACGAGTCATGCACCGCAGCTTCAGAATAAGGAAGAACTAGATGGCGAAAAGGAGAGGCTCCGGTCCCGAAGAACGGAGACACCGATCCGACTGTTGTGCACCGGAGCGACCCTTAAGTGTTTTTTTATGTTCTACACAGCGGCCTGAGCTCTTATATACAGCATGTTAGAATGCCGTATATAAGAGCCCAGTGGTGGTGACCACAGCCTTTAGGTCAAAAACGTGGTGACAGGTTTCCTTTAAAGAAATTGGGTTGTCTTTCAGGCTCTACATAGCTTATCGAGAGAAAAAAAAATGCACCAGAAGTGCACAGTTCAACTGCATCTTAAGCTGTACAGTTTATCAAATCATATTCATAATTATTCCTACTATAGGAAACGAGAATGTGTGTAAGAACAAAAAAAAAATGTAAAAATAAATAAATTCACGCTTAAGAATTTTTTTATTTTTTTTTACATTTTATCCCCTTCTTGTAAGTAATATCTTACAATTAGTACCATATAGTAATTTTGACCAACATCCTGTAGTAATGCGCCCCATCCTCGTCCCCATCCTGTAGTAATGCGCCCCATCCTCGTCCCCATCCTGTAGTAATGCGCCCCATCCTCGTCCCCATCCTGTGGTAATGCGCCCCATCCTCGTCCCCATCCTGTAGTAATGCGCCCCATCCTCGTCCCCATCCTGTAGTAATGCGCCCCATCTTCGTCCCCATCCTGTAGTAATGCGCCCCATCTTAGTCCCCATCCTGTAGTAATGCGCCCCATCTTAGTCCCCATCCTGTAGTAATGCGCCCCATCCTCGTCCCCATCCTGTAGTAATGCGCCCCATCCTCGTCCCCATCCTGTGGTAATGCGCCCCATCCTAGTCCCCATCCTGTAGTAATGCGCCCCATCTTCGTCCCCATCCTGTAGTAATGCGCCCCATCCTCGTCCCCATCCTGTGGTAATGCGCCCCATCCTCGTCCCCATCCTGTGGTAATGCGCCCCATCTTCGTCCCCATCCTGTAGTAATGCACCCCATCTTCGTCCCCATCCTGTAGTAATGCACCCCATCCTCGTCCCCATCCTGTGGTAATGCGCCCCATCCTCGTCCCCATCCTGTAGTAATGCGCCCCATCCTCGTCCCCATCCTGTAGTAATGTGCCCCATGCTCGTCCCCATCCTGTAGTAATGCGCCCCATCCTCGTCCCCATCCTGTGGTAATGCGCCCCATCTTCGTCCCCATCCTGTAGTAATGCGCCCCATCCTGTAGTAATGCGCCCCATTCTCGTCCCCATCCTGTAGCAAGTTCTGGGTGCATATTAGTGATTCCTGCCTAGCAGTCCCTGTATAAACTAGCATAAATAAACAGATCTTTTGAAAAAGTATTTCTAAATATCGTATATTATATGCTAATGAACACAGGGACTAGTCCTGAGGGCGTTTGTTTCCTTAGCTAGTTGGCCCACATAGCATGGTAGCACACCCCTGTGGGCGTACTAACATGCTAATGAATGTGCAGCGACGCGTATATACCTCACTCTTCATGGCGGCCGGCGGAGGATGGATGCGCTCTGCGTATGATCTTGAGTACCCGGACGTCCGATCATGCGCACTAAAAATGATGCCAGGTGTAAGCTTCCCGGCTTCAGTGAGGTACAGTGCGCATGACAAAGTGCTGATGACTCCGGATCATGAGCAGAGCGCATCCATCCTCCACCGGCCGTCATGAACAGTGAGATATGTGCGGCGTAGATGCGCATTTATCAGCAAGTTAGTACAACCACGGGGGCTTGCTACCATGTTATGTGAGCCGACTAGCTAAGGGAACAAATGCGCTCGAGACTAGTCCCCTCGCTCATTAGCATATAATATACGATCTTTAGAAATACTTTTTCTAAAATAAGAATTATTCTTACCGATAATTCGGTTTCTAGGACCTTCCACGACAGCATAGGAGAATTACCTGCTGTCGTGGAAGGGACTAGAGAAATAAGAATTATTCTTACCGATAATTCGGTTTCTAGGACCTTCCACGACAGCAGGTAATTCTCCTATGCTGTCGTGGAAGGGACTAGAGAAAATCTGTTTATTTATGCTAGTGTATACAGGGACTGCTAGGCAGGAATCACTAATATGTACCCAAAACTGCTTGTGATTCTGAGTGCATATTGCACCAGACAGGTTCCCTTTAAACAAGCTGTATACTGACTACTTTACATTGTATTAATTTGGTGTGCCCGCTATATAACTCAGCCCATAGACATGTCTAAACTACTGGCAAAAAAGTGAGTACACCCCTAAATGAAAGTGGCCAAAATATCAATATTGTGTGTGGACACCATCATTTTCAAGCCATGCTTTAACTCCCTTGGGCATGGAGTTCACTAGAGCTTCACAGGAGCCACTGAAATCCTCTTCCATCCTCCATGACGACATCACTGAGCTGGTAGATGTTAGAGACCTTGCGCTACTCAACTTTCCATTTGAGGATGCTCCTCAGATGCGCAAAAGAGTTTAGGTCTAGAGACATGGTTGGCTAGTCCAACAACTTTATTCTCATTATCAAGGCAGTGGTTGTCTTTGAGGTGTTTCGGATCATTATGTTGTAATAATGCCGTCACAGTACATGTATTAATTCATAGTTCCCTCAATGAACTTTAGCTCCCCATAGCCAGCAGCATTCATGCAGCCTCAAACTATTACATTCCCAAACCATGTGTTACTGTAGGCAAAACACACTTGTCTTTGAACTCCTCACCTCGTTGCTGCCACACATGCTTGACACCATCTGAACTAAATATGTTTATCTTGGTCTCATCGGACCACAGGACATGGTTCCAGTAATTCATGTCTTTAGTCCGCTTGTCTTCAGCAAACTTGTTTGCGGGCTTTCCTGTGTATCATCTTTAGAAGAGTCTTCCTTCTGGGATGACAGCCATGCAGACCAATTTGATGCAGTGTGCAGCATATGGTCTGAGCACTGACATGCTGCCCTGCCCCACCCTTTTAACCTCTGCTGCAATGCTGGCAGCACTCACTTCTATTTTGAAAAGACAACCTGTGTATATGTCGCTAAGCATGTGAACTCAACTATTTTGCTTTAGCATGGTGAGGCCTGTTGAGTGGAACCTGTCTTGTTAAACTGCTGTATGGTCTTGGCCACAGTGCTACAGCTCAGTTTTAGGGTGTTGGCAATCTGCTGTGAGACTCATGTGGGATTAGTGGATGAGGGCAGGTATATCTCACCCCGGTATCGGTCCTATGTAACTTAGCCTGGCCAGGATCACCTGGCTACTAATGGATTAATGGGAGGTGAAGGACTGAGGTAAAAGGAATCTGGGAAGTTGGGGGAGGGTCTCCATCTGGGAACACAGTAAGCCTGTCTGTGTAGGAGACACTTGTGAGGAGCAGTGCCTGATGTTTGCATGGTTTAGCTGGAAGGGAGAAGCCCTCCAGTTGGTAGTTAGGATATCACCGTGTATAGTTAGTGCCGGACAGGCAAGGATTTATTTTGTTGGTGTTTTTTTTCCTTTTGTTTATGCTTCACTGCAATAAACCTGACCAAGCGTCAGTTACACCTTGAATTCGGCTGTCTGCCTGAGGTGAATACGTGCCCTTTGAACCCAGCAAAGGCGATCCCAGAGCGTGTTATCACACTGCTTATAGCCTAGGTCATCTTTATGCGGAGCTTACATTAATATTTTTTCTTTTAGATAGAGAATTCTTTGCTACGTCGTTCCACGTTGAACTTCTGACGCACCCACGGGGTCGGAGGTTACTCGTCACTGGGCCGCGATTATTCTCTTGTGTCGCCGTGGTTGCCTTGCCCGGTTCCGTGACCTCGTTTGTGTCAATGGGGGATGATGGGAGTAGTTGTTCGTGATGCCACCTGTGGTGTGCGGCCAGTATTAGCCACCACTGCGGGAAGTATCCATCTCTTCTGGGGTGGATGGTAATGCAGCTCAGATGTTGCAGCTCTCCATAGGCAGAGTTAGGCCCCTGGAAGGATGATGGTAGTAGTAGTCGCCTATGGCGAAGGGGCGCGAGGTTGCGAACGCCAGCAGTGATGGGATGACAGAGGATAAAGTTTAAGGTCTTTACTCACTGTAAAGTAGTCTCCCCTGAAGCGCCGGTCCCCGCTGTGATGGGCCCAGATAGGTCAGAACCGATGCTGTGGATTGTGAGCCCTTCCTCCTTGCGGTGTGTTTGATGGATACCTGTAACTTGTAGTCCTACAGAGACCCATGTCCTGGGTTTTGTTCCCGTCCCGTATAGCAGGCAGCGAGAGTTCGTTATGGGCTGGATCGTGATCACAACTGCTGGCTAAATGTGCTGATTTGACACGGGTGCTTGTGGTGGGCCAGGAGACGTGGGCGGGCTTTGCACGTTGTGACATCGCAAGCCGATACTGCGATGTCGCACGCGATAGTCCCCGCCCCCGTCGCAGGTACGATATCGTGTGATAGCTGGCGTAGCGAAAATAAGAATTATTCTTACCGATAATTCGGTTTCTAGGACCTTCCACGACAGCATAGGAGGTTGTCTCTCCACGCCCTAATTGGGACAGGAAGTTCAAGAGGTTTAAAAGGACCCTCCCACCTCCCACAGCCAGTGTCTTACAAAGAATCCATAGCATATGAGAAGTACTACACATTCAGGAATATATGAATACATAGGGGAGGGAATTACCTGCTGTCGTGGAAGGTCCTAGAAACCGAATTATCGGTAAGAATAATTCTTATTTCTCTAGTCCCTTCCACGACAGCATAGGAGGAATACCAAAGAATTGATACCTAGGGGGGGACCACAGCCTGCAGGACTTTCCTGCCAAAGGCCAAATCCCTGTTGGAATCCAGATCCAGACGATAATGCTTCGTAAAGGTATGGAGCGAAGACCACGTAGCCGCCTTGCAGATCTGCTCAGGGGAGGCCCCTGCCCGTTCGGCCCAGGAGGCAGAGGTAGCCCTGGTGGAGTGCGCCGTGAATCCAGTAGGTGGAGAGAGATGCTGAGCGAGGTATGCATCTCTAATTGCCCGCACAATCCAGTTGGCGACGGTACTCTTAGCCACCTTCTTGCCCTTATTGCGGCCAAAGGGCTGGATGAACAGGTTAGAATCAAGGCGCCAAGAAGCAGTAACCTCTAGGTAGTGCAACACTATCCGACGGACATCCAAAGAATGAAACACTTCCTCACCCGGAGTCCGAGGATTCTGACAGAAGGAAGGCAGGACGATGGACTGCGAACGGTGAAAATCCGAAACCACCTTGGGAAGGAAGGAAGGGTCCAGCTGAAAAACAATGCTGTCATCTCTGATGGTCAGGTAAGGTTCCCTAACAGACAAAGCCTGAAGTTCGCCGACTCTGCGAGCCGATGTAATAGCCACAAGAAAAGCAGTCTTGTGAGAAAGGGAACGAATGTTACAAGAGCACAGAGGTTCAAACGGAGACTGAGATAGTCCTGTAAGGACCGCATTGAGATCCCAGCGAGGCGTCAGGACCCTCTGACGTGGACAGAGTCTACTAGCGGACACAAAGAACCGACGGATCCAACGATGATCTGCCAGAGCCGTGTCAAAGACTGCACTGAGTGCTGACACCTGAACTTTCAGGGTGCTAGGCCTAAGACCCAAGTCTAACCCACTCTGGAGAAAGTCCAGAATCTGCGCAATATTAGGCCGAAGAGGGTCAGGAGGCCGAGAACCACACCAGGAGGAAAATCTCTTCCAGATTTTGTTGTATATACTATTAGTCACAGGTTTACGGTTCTTCTGTAGTGTAGCCACAACTTTGTCAGAAAGCCCTTGGGCCTTCAGTGCCCGGGCCTCAGAAGCCAGGCAGCCAAGTTGAGTTTCTGGGGAGCCGGATGGAAAATCGGACCCTGTGACAGTAAGCTGGGGTCCGAACCTAAGAGGACTGGGCCGTCGATTCCTAGCGTCATGACCAGGCTGTACCAACTCCTCCGGGGCCACAGAGGGGCTACCAGTATGGTTGGGACCCCCTCGTCTCTGATCTTCCTCAGGGCCCGTGCGAGAAGAGGAAGAGGGGGGAATGCGTAAGCGAGGCGAAAGGACCATCTGTGGCAGAAAGCGTCTACCCTTAACACCTCGTCCCTTGGGTTCAGGGAGAAATATGTTGCGACCTTGCGATTCCCTGCCGAGGCAAAGAGGTCCACCTCTGGTGCACCCTACCTTGCCACTAGAGAGCAGAACATCGCCTGATCCAGGCTCCATTCCCCTGGATGAACATCCCGACGACTCAGGAAATCCGCCTGAAGATTGAGGGAGCCCTTCAGATGGACCGCAGAAAGGGAGAGCAGAGATTGTTCTGCCCATTGAAAGATTCGGGAGGATACTGACTTCAGGGCGCCTGAGCGTGTACTGCCCTGATGGCGGAGATGTGCCACTGTTGTGACATTGTCTGAATATACCAGGACGTGAGAGTCCCGGACGAGGTCCTGAGCCGCAAGGAGGGCTTCCCTGACTGCCCTGAGCTCCCGGTAGTTGGAGGATTGGGAGCTGACGTAAGGACTCCAGACCCCTTGAAATGGGGAATTTGCCACCATTGCCCCCCATCCTCGTAGGCTGGCATCTGTGGTCAGTGTAACCAGGGGTTTCTGAGTCCAGGCAACCCCCACCTGCAGGTTGGCGGGACTCAGCCACCAGAGAAGGGATGAGGAGACGGACTCCGAGAGGCGAAACCGTCTGTTTAGGGATGACGGGAGTCTGTCCCAATGTGCCAGGATATGATCCTGGAGACACCGAGAATGGGCCTGAGCCCACCTGACGGAGGGAATGCAGGATGTCATGGAACCCAGAGCTGACATAGCCGCTCGAAGCGTCGGGCGAGCCTGCCTGCGAAGCTTTGATATTTTGGCTAACAGAGCTATCCTGTGGCCCTCTGGGAGAAAAGATGCCTGTCTGTCGGAGTCCAGCAGCACTCCGAGAAACTGCCGAGTGGAGGAGGGGGTTAACTGTGATTTTTTGAGATTGGGAATCCATCCCAGAGACCGAAGGATTCCCAAAGACCTTTCCACATGGCTCCGGAGGGTTGGAGCAGATGGAGACATGAGAAGAAAGTCGTCCAAATATGGAACCAGACAGATACCCTGCAATCTTATGAAGGCGACCACCTCTGCCATGATCTTGGAAAAGATTCTTGGAGCTGAGGAGATTCCGAAGGGAAGTACATTGAATTGGAAATGAAGTGCGTCCTCCCCGTGAAGCACCGCAAACCTGAGGTATTGCCTGTGTCCCGGATGGACGGGTACATGGAAGTAGGCGTCTTTCAGATCTATAGAGGCCATCTGATTGTGTAGACCTATCAGGGGAATAGCTGATTTCACCGACTCCATCTTGAACCGCCGGTACCTGACCTGACGGTTTAGACGTTTTAAATTGATAATTATACGGACGTCGCCGGATGGCTTCTTGACCAGGAAGAGACGGGAGTAGTGTCCTACCCCTTCTTCCTGACTCGGGACAGGGGAAACGACCCCCGAGTGCACTAGCTCTATAATCTTTGTGTACAACAGAGCCTGTGAACCCGGTGACGCCAGCGCAGTGACTCGGAGACCCGGAAGAGGGGGGGAAAGGAATTCTATGAGAAGACCGTCCGAGATGATCTTCAGAACCCATTGGCAAGTGGTTATGGACTGCCACTGGGGAAGAAACGCTGAGAGTCTTCCCCCCACCCGGGCCGAGTCACTGTTTGTCCTGCTGAGGACGTTGCTGATGGGGAGGGATGAGGATGTTTCTCCCTCTACCTTTGGGATAGCTCCACCTGCCAGCCTTCCCTTTCCCTCTGGGCTGGGAGGCCTGAGGCATCGAGGGACGAAAGGGCCGCTTCCTGTTAGGTCTAGGATCGGGCAAGGCCTTACGATCGGTCGCCTTGTCCAGGATATCATCCAGGGCAGGCCCAAACACTAAATCCCCTTTAAACGGAAGCGAACAAAGCCTCATTTTGGAGGTGGAGTCTCCGCTCCAGGCCTTAAGCCAGAGGGCACGTCGGGCAGAGTTAGAAAGCACCGAGGTCCTGGCTGCCAGGCGGACAGATTCCACCGAGGTATCTGCCAGAAAACAGGTAGCCTTCCTAAGCAAGGGAAGGGATTCCAGTAATTCCTCCCTAGGGGTCCCTTGGGAAATATGAGCCTCCAACTGGTCTAACCACCTAATTAGGGACCTGGATACGCAGGTGGAGGCAATGTTGGCTTGAATAGAGGAAGACTATGCCTCCCAGGACCGCTTCATCAGGTCCTCTACCTTCCTATCCATCTGATCCTTCAGTTGGGAAGTATCCTCAAAGGGAAGAGCCGTTTGCTTAGCTACCCTAGCCACCTGAACGTCTACTCTTGGGACCTCCCAATGTAGTCCCGAAGGTTCCAGAGGAAACCGGCGTCTCAGGTCACTCCGTACCCGCCTCTCAGGAAATTCCCATTCCTGAGAGACAATATCCAAAACATTGGCATGAACTGGGAATCCCAACTGTTTGACTGACTTCAGGCCAGCAAACATTTCGTCCTGGATTGAAGGAAGAGACTGCACTTCCTCTAAACCCATAGTGCTCCGAACTGCCCCAATAAGATCCCCCAAATCTTCTGAGGGAAATAGAAAGGACTGGTCAGACCCCCCAGAGGGAAATCCTTCATCAGGACCCTCCGAGGTGGAATCAGCGTCCTCCTGATCAGATGGGGTCGACTGGAGTCTCCTCTTTTTTGGAGGAGAGGGTCCAGGAGCAGGGCCAGGAGCAGGGCCAGGAGCAGGAAGGGAGGGCAGAGAGGCCCTAATCTCCTGTTTCATCATGGACCGCAACTCATCTATCAGAGATGGTTGTTCGGCCCTAATAATCTGGTCCGTGCATTGCTGGCAAAGCTTTTTATCCCATACTGCAGGGAGCTTTTTTATACAGATAGGACATTTTTTAATTTTTTCCACTCTGTCAGGTCTATCAGGCTTATCGGACTTGTCAGCTTTTTCTGACTTCTCAGGCTTCTCTGATTTTTCATTTCGGTCAGTTTTCTTGGTGGCCTTGTCCTCCTAGAAAACACAGACCATAGAGCCATAAATCACCTGATGAGACCTATGTCCGAGGGACCATTCCCCTCCATACTCACAGTAGCAGGGGGCACACTGGGTTCTGCAGATGCAGCTGCAGCGGAAGACATGACAGGGAGCACGGTTGCTTACCATGATCTGATGTCTTCGTGGCAGCCCTTATGCAAAAGGGCCTGCCCCCCCAGTGACGGTGCACGTTCCCCGCCTCCCGCATCCGGTCCTGGGCAGGCCGTGTCACCGTCGGCGTGCCTCCACGCTGCCTCCGCAAAACCGGAAGCGCTCGACCGGAAGTCCGCAAGACCGGAAGTCCCGCCCCCGGGAGCACTTCCGGATCGCTCCGGCAGCGTGCATGCGGGAAGCGGCCGGCGGCTCAGGGAGGACGCCGGCCGGGGAGCTCAACAGCCTGCATCACCCCTCAGGAGGATCCGGAAGGCTGGAGCAGCGGTCCCCCACAGCGTGAGGGAACAGCAAGGGAGGAGCGGAGAAGGCCCGACGGATGCTGTCCGGCTTAAGGTAACAGGGGAAGAAGGAAACAAAAAAAAAAAAAAAAAAATATACTGTAGTTCGCCGGCCACCACAGCATAGGAGAAAAACAAAACCTCTCCATGCCCCATGGGGACAGGAAAGACACTGGCTGTGGGAGGTGGGAGGGTCCTTTTAAACCTCTTGAACTTCCTGTCCCAATTAGGGCGTGGAGAGACAACCTCCTATGCTGTCGTGGAAGGGACTAGAGAAATTATCGCTACGCCAGCTTCACATGCACTCACCTGCCCTGCGACCGTCGCTCTGGCCGGCAACCCGCCTCCTTCCTAAGGGGGCGGGTCATGCGGCGTCATAGCGACGTCACACGGCAGGCGGCCAATAGTGGCGGAGGGGCGAAGATGAGCAGGATGTAAACATCCCGCCCACCTCCTTCCTTCCGTAGAGCCGCCGGCGGCAGGTAAGGTGAAGTTCCTCGCTCCTGCGGCGTAACACACAGCTATGTGTGCTGCCGCAGGAACGAGGAGCAGCATCATACCATCGCTGCAGCACAGTTATGGAAAAGTCGGAGCTTGCAACGATGATACGATAACGACGCTTTTGCGCTCGTTTATCGTATCATCTAGGATTTACACACTACGACATCGCAAGTGACGCCGGATGTGCGTCACTTTCGATTTGACCCCACCGACATCGCACCTGCGATGTCGTAGTGTGCAAAGCCGCCCTTAGAATCCCCTGCCCGGTGGATTTGTTAGAGGGACATAAAGTTCCCCCCAACCTAGGGCTCCGCACCCAGTCTGCGCTGGTCCTGAGGAAGCTAAGGAGCTCTCTCCTCAGCGATCGTGTAACACCTGCATCTCACATCTTCCCTGTCTGTATCTGTTTTGCGCGCGTGCGTGCGTGTGTGTCATCTGACTGCCCAGTGTGTACCTCCACCCCCAGGTGCTGACCAGTGAGTGGAAAGTCCCCTTTTCATGACAGCCACATCTAGCCTAGTCTCAGAGTTTGGCTACTAAGCTGTATGTTGTATGCAATGTGATAAACACCGGTGAATAACCTCCTCCTTACCCGGAATGAATACTGCACCTTAAGTGAGGTGCAGTACCCTGTGGCGACTGAAGCCGCAGGGACGCCACACTTCCAGTGACAGGTATGAGAGAGTGTGAGAGTAGTAACACATTTAACAACTGCTGCCCATTCACACCTGAGATCTTGTAACACTAATGAGTTACATGACACCATGGAACAATTTGGCCACTTAGGAGTGTACTCACTTTTGTTTATCAGCAGTTTACACATTAATGGCTGTGATTAGTTATTTAGAAGGCACGCCAAATTTACACTATAAGGCCTAAAGGTGGTGTCACACACAGCGACAACGATGTCGCTGCTACGTCACCATTTTCTGTGACGTTGCAGCGACGTCCCGTCACTGTCGCTGTGTGTGACATCCAGCAACGAGCTGGCCCCTGCTGTGAGGTCGTTGCTCGTTGCTGAATGTCCTGCTTCATTTTTTCGTCGTCGCTCTCCCGCTGTGACGCACACATCGCTGTGTGTCACAGCGAGAGAGCGACGAAATGAAGCGAGCAGGGAGCAGGAGTCTGGCAGCTGCGGAAAGCTGTAACCACTGTAAACATCGGGTAACCAAGGGAAGACCTTTCCCTGGTTACCCGATATTTACCTTCGATACCAGCCTCCGCCGCTCTTGCTGCTAGTGCCGGCTCCTGCTCTGTGCACATGTAGCTGCAGTACACATCGGGTTAATTAACCCGATATGTACTGTAGCTAGGAGAGCAAGGAGCCAGCGCTAAGCAGTGTGCGCGGCTCCCTGCTCTCTGCACATGTAGCGACGTTATGATCGCTGCTGCGTCGCTATGTTTGACAGCTAAGCAGCTATCATAACAGCGACTTACAAGGTCGCTGTTAAGTCACAGAAAATGGTGACGTAACAGCGATGTCGTTGTCGTTATGTGTGACACCAGCTTAAGACACACGGCATGAAAATCGGAGTGAGTGGAATACGATAAAACATCACATTCCACTCAGACCAATATTATTCTATGTGCCAGCACCCATGAGCGATTATTTTCTCAGCCCTAATCGGACCGAGAGAACAATCACAGCATGCTGCGACTAATGAGTTTCTGGTTTTACCTCGCACTCATTCAAGTCTATGGGGCAAGAGAAAAATCGCATTGCATTCGCAGTACACCAATATACTGCGAGTGCAGGGCGAGAATGGCAATAGCCGGCTACGGAGGAGAGAAGGAGATAAATCCCTCCCTCGCCTCCGCAGCACTGGCCCGCCCCCTGCAGCTGTGGTCCGATCACATGATCAGACCTCAATAGCAGTGACACTCGCATAACACAGCTCACGCTGGCAGCACAGTGGGAGCAAAGTGTCATGCGAGGATTGCAGTAGTCCCCCGTATGGCCCCGGCCTTATACAATCTATACAATGACTACTTTACATTGTAACAATGGGTAACATCTTCAGTGTTCTCCCACGAAAAGATAAAATATTTCCAAAAGTGTGAGGAGTGTACTGACTTTTGGGATCTACTGTATGCCCATAAATGACCCCATTTTGAAAACTCCAGCCTCAAGGAATTGATCTAGGGGAGAGATGAGAATTTAGAACCACTTGTGCTTCATAGAATTTCACAATATTGAGTGTGAAAATGAAATATTACTTTTCTTTACCGTAAAAATGTTGCTTTAGCCTTTAATTTGACATTTTCACAAGAGTCACAAGAGAAAATGAACCCTACAATTTGTTGTGCAATTTATCGAGTACCCCGATGTCTCATATAATGTCAGAAACTACTGTATGGGCACATGGCAGCGCTCAAAAAGGAAAGAGTGCTATTTGAATTTTGTTGCAGAATTTTAGCTAGAATAGATTGTAGACGCCATATCACATTGGCAGAGCACATTAGATGGTAAAACAGCAAAAAGCCCCCACAAATAACACTATTTTTGAAACTACAACCCCCGAAGAATTCATCCAGGAGCGTAGTGAGCATTTTAAACCCACAAGTGAATCAGAAAATGTTATAGGATGTGGCTGTGAAAATGAAAACATTGTGTTTTAGCCACACGTCTTACATAATTGTTACATAATTTGTCTGGAGTGTGCCAATATGTGGTCGGAAACTGCTTTTCAGATAGAGTGAAACGCAAAAGGAAAAAGAGCCCCATAATGGAGTTCAAATTTGGCTGGAATGGTTTGAGTGCCAAAAAAGCAAAATCTTCCCATAAGTGACCTATTTTACAAACTACACCCCTCAATTCATTAATGGGTGCAGTGAGAATATTAAACACAATAGCCATTTTAGACAATTTTATACTATTTATAGTTCACCGTCGGGGGGTGGGGGGGTGTTGACTACTTCCAATGCGAGGCAATGGCTTTCTGCGCTATATACAGAACTCTAGCCATACTGATCACAAGCAGGTCCTCTTTAGCAGCAGTCAGTTTTATTCCATACACCCTTGCTAATATATCCAAAACATTGTTCCAGTTCTGTCCAAGTCTAGAACATTCCCCAAACACATGCATTAGGTGGGCATCAAATAAATTACAATGTCGGCAGCATGAGTGACTCCTTACCACAATTTTGCGCAGGAACACAGGCGATTTATATTTTCTGTGTATTTGGTACACCTGAGATATCCTCTGGGGCGCTAATAGGGCTAGACTGGGCACTGAATTTAAGATACAATCCACTGATCATCCAAAATCAGACCAACATCTTCCTTCCACCTGTCTTTGATAATAAAGGGAACCCCACAGGTGCAAAATGCACCTAGAGCCACAAGCAGTTCTCGAAGCATATTACTAATCCCTGCCTAACAGTTTCTGTATATAGTAGCATAGATAAAGGGATCTTCAGAAAAAGTATTTCTAAAGATGGTATATTATATGCTAATGAGGCCAGGGACTAGTCTCGAGGGCGTGATTTCCCCTGTGGGCGTACTTACATGCTAATGAATGTGCAGCGTCAGAGGACGCTCACGCTCCCCTCTCTGCTGCCATCGCGTCAGAGTCCTGGATTTCAGGTCAGTGCGCATGATCCTGGACTTTCAGTCATGCCCACTACATGAGTTTGAAGCCAGGACTCGTACACCTGGTGGTCATGTGCGCTATGAAGCAGGGTGTACGAGTCCTGGCTTCAAACCCATTAAGTAGTGTTCTATATATGTAGGAAATTAATCCTCTCCTAGAGCCCAAACCCCGCCACAAACAAACATTGTCAAGAGATTAGAAACCTTTAGTATAGATCCCAGTTTTATTTGAGCTACGTAACTGTGTCGGAGCTGTAAAACTCTGTAGAAAAGTTTATGGGGAATGTCAAATTCAAAAAGCAGTTGTCCAATCTGTTTGAGTGCATTGTTAATCTGGATGTGTGCCACCATCATCGTCTTCGCCTTCCAGTCAGAGCACCCTTCCGGAAGGCTAGGATTGTGCCACAATGGTGTAAACAAAGAGCAATCATTAATAGGGCATTTATATGAAAAATTGCTGCAATTGGCAAGTAAACTGCAATGATCACCAAAGGCGGTGATTGGGCAATGAGGGGAAATTAGCTGCTGTCCGGGTAAGAGGTCATCTGTACACAATCAGTATAACATTTACCTAAGGCCTCATACACACATCTGTATTTAAACAAATGAATAAAAAAAAAAAAAAAAGTCTACTGAGGTCAGTATTTTTGATGTGTGTCATCACCATAACATCAGTGTGTCTATTTTTACCAACAGTGGATCATTATTATTTATTGATCCATTCATGAAAAACAAAAGTATCCTTTTTAATGATAAACACAGCAAATTAATGCCACACCGAAGCCCTCCGTGTGCTGTACGTGTTTTTCACGGTCATACATAGACTTGTATTGGTGCTTTTCAGTTATGCTGCCAGAAAAAAAAACAGACATGAACACCATAGATTATAATGGGTAGGTACTAGTATTTGCTTTTATGGGAACACCTTCCCAAATAAATTGTACTGTTATGTATGGATTTGATGAACTTGACACTGGTGACATCCGCTTTAATTTTACCGTAGACATGGCTTCATGGGGAATTGTTTTGTTAATTGTATGTCGTGTAGTACAATTCAGGGGCTCAAAAGTTAAAGTGGTAAAGTAAAAAAGCTGCACCCTAAGGGGAACAATACTAAAGGGAAGGTGACTAATCCACCCAGACTTATACATGTGATACTTCTGTCAGCCAAGATAGCGATACTTAAAAATTGGTTGGAGTCTAGGGTCCCCATGATTGAAGAGATCTTGGGTCAGCTCATGCATCTTCTTGAAATAGAAGGATTGGATGCAGAAAGGAGGGCGGATAGAATACGACAGCACTTTAACAAATGGAAGAAATTCATACTGGCCTATTGTACTCGGGATGAGATAGTCAGGATTATGTCACCTTTCAAGGACACAGTCTGGTATCATACTGAAAAATTGAAGGATACATTGGATGGCTTGGAGGTAGGGGAGGAAAGGCCGAAAGCTGACTAAAAGGAGAGGGGGAAATAAGCGATTTGAGTGGGACTTTATTGTATGTCATTACCATGTTCACAAGGGTTCATTGGGGGGGGAATGATAAGAATGTTGGGTTAAGGGGTCGCTGCTTTCCTTTGCTTTATCTTGCCATGTTACGGTTATTGATTCTAAAAATTGGTATGGAATTTGGGATGATCAAACATGACAATGTAATGTATTTGAATTGAATTTACAATGCTGAATTCGCTTATGCCAGTGTTATGTTATTGAAAAATTTGAATAAAAAAAAAGTTAAAAAAAAAAAAGCTGCACCCAAGGAAATATTGGTAAAGCATAACCGCTATAGGAATATTAGAACAATGAAAAACACAATTGTGCATTCAAACCACAACAAGGTAATCTCTTATTATTCAGGAACCTAACCCTATGCGCTGTTCACCACTCTATATAGCCAGCAGCCTATCTATACCTAGACCTGCAAATTTTTAGTCTCACAGAGAGGAATTTACAGTTAGGTTCCCGAATAATAAAAGATTACCTTGTTGTGGTATTCGGGCACAATTGCATTGATCAATACATTTGCTAAATATCTCTTCTATTTCAAATATCCTTGGCAGTTATGCAGTATTCATTTTCCATGTTTTCCATTTTACCAAATGTATTTTTCATTGTTCTAATATTCCTATAGCAGTTATGCTTCACCAATATTTCCTTATAATACACTGTGTACAGAATTATTTGGCAAATAAGTATTTTGATCACATGATAATTTTTATACATGTTGTCCTACTCCAAGCTGTATAGGCTTGAGAGCCAACTACCAATTAAGTAAATCAGGTGATGTACATCTCTGTAATGAGGAGGGGTGTGGTGTAATGACATCAACACCCTATACAAGGTGTGCTTAATTAGGCAACTTCCTTTCCTTTGGCAAAATGGGTCAGAAGAGAGATTTGACGGGCTCTGAAAAGTCCAAAATTGTGAGATGTCTGGCAGAGGCATGCAGCAGTCTTGAAATTGCCAAACATTTGAAGCGTGATCACCGAACAATCAAGCATTTCATGGCAAATAGCCAACAGGGTCGCAAGAAGCATGTTGGGCAAAAAAGGCGCAAACTATCTGCCCATGAATTGAGGAAAATCAAGTGTGAAGCTGCCAAGATGCCATTTGCCACCAGTTTGGCCATATTTCAGAGCTGCAACGTTACTGGAGTATCAAAAAGCACAAGGTGTGCCATACTCAGGCACATGGCCAAGATAAGGAAGGCTGAAAAATGACTACCTTTGAACAAGAAACATAAGATAAAACGTCAAGACTGGGCCAAGAAATATCTTAAGACTGATTTTTCAAAGGTTTTATGGCCTGATGAAATGAGAGTGACTCTTGATGGGCCAGATGGATGGGCCAGAGGCTGGATCAGTAAAGGGCAGAGAGCTCCACTTCGACTCATATGCCAGCAAGGTGGAGGTGAGGTACTGGTATGGGCTGGTGTCATCAAAGATGAACTTGTGGGACCTTTTCAGGTTGAGGATGGAGTGAAGCTCAACTCCCAGACCTACTGCCAGTTTCTGGAAGACAACTTCTTCAAGCAGTGGTACAGGAAGAAGTCTGTATCGTTCAAGAAAAACATGATTTTCATGCAGGACAATGCTCCATCACATGCATCCAACTACTCCACAGCGTGGCTGGCCAGTAAAGGTCTAAAAGATGAAAAAACAATGACATGACATGGCCCCCTTGTTCACCTGATCTGAACATCATAGAGAACCTGCGGTCCCTCATAAAATGCGAGATCTACAGGGAGGGAAAACAGTACACCTCTCGGAACAGTGTCTGGGAGGCTGTGGTGGCTGCTGCACACAATGTTGATTGTAAACAGATCAAGCAACTGACAGAATCTATGGATGGTAGGCTGTTGACTGTCATCATAAAGAAAGGTGGCTATATTGGTCACTAATTTTTTCGGGGTTTTGTTTTTGCCTGTCAGAAATGTTTATTTCTAAATTTTGCGCAGTTATATTGGTTTACCTGGTGAAAATAAACAAGTGAGATGGGAATATATTTGGTTTTTATTAAGTTGCCTAATTATTCTGCACAGTAATAGTTACCTGCACAAACAGATATCCTCCTAAGATAGCCAAATCTAATAAAACCCCACTCCAACTTCCAAAAATATTAGGCTATGTGCCCACGCTGCAGAAAAAAATCATGGAATTTGCCGCGACTTTTTCGCGGAAATTCAGCCGATTTTTAAAACAAATCCGCAGTACAGCGAGTCCCCAGCCATTTCTATGGCATTTTGGAACTGCTGTGCCCATGCTGCGTTTTTTCCGCAGCGGAAATAATGCGGATTTCCCAGCGGAAAAATCTGCAGCATGTCAATTATTCCTGGGATTTCTCCGCAGGGTCCCATACTTACCTGCCTTGATAGACACCAGTGCAGAGGACAGCAGTGGAGCCAGGAGCAGGAAGGAGGAGGTGGGCGGGGCCTGCACGAGCTGCGGTCATGTGACAGCCAGAGCTAGCTCAGGCCCGCCCACCTTATCCTGCACAGTGCAGACGCTGACAGACACGGCCGGAAAGTGAAGTGCTGTGTGATGGAGGTAAGTATGAACTCCGCGATCACTCAGCACTTGTTCTGCATTGAGGATGCAGTGCCCAAGCCATGGTACTGTATCCTCAATGCAGAATACCCGCACCATATCCACAGGACATTCTACAATAAAACCGCAGCATGTAAACAGACAAAAGTTGTGCTGCGGTTTTCTGGGAGCTCCTGCAGAATGTCCTGCGGATATATCCACTGGACACTTACCCCGTGGGCACATAGCCTTAACCTTTGATATTTATGAGTCTTTTGGGTTGATTGAGAACATAGTTGTTGATCAATAATAAATAAATCCTCTAAAATACAACTTGCCTAATAATTCTGCACACGGTGTAGTGTTTAGTGTGCATTTTTTTCACATTACTATAGTTAAGTGGTTTTTAAGCTAGCACCTAAGTTCAAACACACATTGGTGTTTCAGACAGTCTTTTCTCAAAAGTTAAAGTGGTTCAGAACTATCCATGTCCTGGCCTCAACTTCAATAGAAGCTGGGCTGCACTCCTCAAGAACCAACAATCCAAGCAGTTCTGGCATTTCAGCCCTATGCACCGTCTGGAGGGTGCAGGACATGCTAACTGCCGATTCTGGGGGTGCCACACTCCAATCTTGTATTGCTGACCTACCATAAGTACAGAATTATCAATCAATCCAATGTGCTGCTCATGATACATCTAGCATAGAAGTCATATGTAACACAGGCTGTACATGTGTGTACTGGGGTGTTGCTGAAAGAAGCAATCCAAATGCAGAGATGCAATAAGTGCACATCCAGCCTGATTTGCATATGACTTCTCCACAAAATGTCTTAAAAGGAAATCTGTCACCAGGTTTTCAATTTGGCTCTATATCTACACTAAAGGGAATCTGTCACCAGGTTTCTGCTCCCCCATCTGAGAGCAGCATAATTTAGAGACAGAGACCATGATTCCAGCGGTGTCACTTACTGAGCTGTTTGCTGTCATTTTGATAAAATCAATGTTTTCTCTGCTGCAGATCTAGCAGATATAGAGTTTATGAATATGCTGGACTACCAGGCAGCTAGTCAAGTAGTCCTCTAATGATAAAATTACTGTTTAATCCGCAGGAGATCAAAACTTTACTAAGCAACCTCGTAAGTGAAACACCGCTGGAATCAGGGTCTCCACCTCTACATTATGCTGCTCTCAGATTATGTGGCAAAAACCTGGTGACAGATTCTCTTTAGTCAACAGTAGATTATTATTAGAGGACTACTTGCCGTGCTGCCAGGTATTCCAGCATATACATGAGCTTTATATAACTGCTAGATCTGCAGCAGAGAAAATAATGATTTCATTAAAATGACAACAAACAGCTCAGGAAGTGACATCACTGGAATCAGGGGCTGTGTCTCTACATTATGCTGCTCTCAGATAGGGTAGCAAAAACCTGGTGACAGATTCCTTATAATGAAGAGCACATTGGATGGAAGAAAAGTATCATTTTATTGAGAGAAAGGACTACAGGAGCATACCACTCCCTGCATATGTAGAAATGTGCTGTCAGGTTCTGAAATCACATACCGTACTTGCATAACAAAGTCATGAGGGCTTAAAGACCTTTCCACCATTACTTTTTTTTTTTTTTACAATTGCCTTTTACCCCTGAATATCTAAAGGACATCTGTCATACGCAAATTTTCATATGCACGTGTAGCTCTTTCAAAGACAATGCAAGAAATACTTTACATGGCCAGTCCATTCCACCATCACTGAGAAATCAGGGCTTGAATGATTCACAAATGGCTATGGTAAAACTGAAGCCTCTGTCACTGCAGCTCTACTCACCCAGCACAGCCATGCCTACTGCTTGTCTGGCAGCCTTTCTGCTGTGTGACTTCAGCCAAGAGTCCTCAATAAAGCAGGAGGCGGTAAAGGCCCAGTCACACTAAACAACTTACCAGCGATCCCAACAATGATACAACCAGATAGGGATCGCTGGTAAGTTGCTAGGAGGTCGCTGGTGAGATGTCACACTGCGACGCTCCAGCGATCCCACCAGCAACCTGACCTGGCAGGGATCGCTGGAGCGTCGTGGAAGCATGTTGCGCTTGGTAAATAAGGTAAATATCGGGTAACCAACCCGATATTTACCTTGGTTACCAGCGCACACCGCTTAGCGCTGGCTCCCTGCACACCTAGCCACAGTACACATCGGGTTAATTACCCGATGTGTAGTCTGGCTATGTGTGCAGGGAGCCGGCACTGACAGCTGAGAGCTGCGGACGCTGGTAACAAAGGTAAAATATCGGGTAACCAAGGGAAGGGCTTCTTGGTTACCCGATGTTTACCGTGGTTACCAGCGTCCACAGAAGCCGGCTCCTGCTGCCTGCACATTTAGTTGTTGCTGTCTCGCTGTCACACACAGCGATCTGTGCTTCACAGCGGGACAGCAACAACTAAAAAATGGTCCAGGACATTCAGCAACAACCAGCGACCTCACAGCAGGGGCCAGGTTGTTGCTGGATGTCACACACAGCAACATCACTAGCAAGTCGTGCCTCAGCAGCGATGTTGCTAGCAATGTTGCTTAGTGTGACGGTACCTTAACACAGGGTGGGGAGAGCTGGAGTGATGGAGGCTTCAGATCAACCATAGCCATTTACATATCAAGTCAAGCAATGACTTCTACTTACAGGAGAAAATACTGTCCATGTAAAGGTATGTCTGGACTTATCTATTAAACAGCTACATGCGCATAATTTGTGGCCTGAAACTCACTTTAAAAAGGGATTGTCAGTAGGTTTTTGCTACCTCATCTGAGAGCAGCATAATTTAGGCAAAGATCCTGAATCCAACAATCACTTAGATTACTGCTTGCAGCCGTTCTGACAGAGTTTTTAGATTTATGATGTAGTAGAGCTAAGAAAGCTAACCCAGCCCACCCTAGGCTCTCAAAGTCAATGTCTAAAAAGCCGGTAACCAAAAGTGAGTACACCCCTAAGTGAAAATGACCAAATTGTTCCTTGGTGTCATGTGACTCAGTGTACATTAGGGAGGCGATTATAATCTCCTGATTGAAGTTAAAACAAACATTGCAAGTAAACTGCAGTGTGATAAGACACTGAAATCTCTGTTAACTCCTGCTGAATGCAATGATCAGATTACATAGCAAACATCTGCTGACCTACCCCTTTAACATGAGTCAAAAATGACACCTTGCAATGCAACATGCAGTAGAATTCCTTTCCTGCATTCTATTGCAAGTGACAGACACGTCATGTGCGTCAGAAAACAGGTGACACAAGACATTCATATAGCTCTAGCTGAACCACAGCACTGCCACTGTTTAGGAGCAGCGCTGCAGGCAGCATACAGGGCTCAAGCTGCATACTTATGACCTATGAAGGCAGCAGCCTGACTAAGCTCTGCACTCAGGCTCTGCAGGCAGCAGAAGACAGGCTCCATGGTCTCCTGACAGCGGCCTGAGGAAGGTCTGCACTCGGGCTCTGCAGGCAGCACTCAGGCTCCGGGTCTGCCAGGCTGCAGCCTTCTCACACTGACCTGAGGAGGCTCTGCAGGCAGCATTCTCACACTGACCTGAGGAGGCTCTGCAGGCAGCACTCGGGCCCCGGGCTGCAGCCTTCTCACACTGACCTGAGGAGGCTCTGCAGGCAGCATTCTCACACTGACCTGAGGAGGCTCTGCAGGCAGCATTCTCACACTGACCTGAGGAGGCTCTGCAGGCAGCACTCGGGCCCCGGGCTGCAGCCTTCTCACACTGACCTGACGAGGCTCTGCAGGCAGCACTCGGGCCCCGGGCTGCAGCCTTCTCACACTGACCTGAGGAGGCTCTGCAGGCAGCACTCGGGCCCCGGGCTGCAGCCTTCTCACACCGACCTGAGGAGGCTCTGCAGGCAGCACTCGGGCCCCGGGCTGCAGCCTTCTCACACCGACCTGAGGAGGCTCTGCAGGCAGCACTCGGGCCCCGGGCTGCAGCCTTCTCACACTGACCTGAGGAGGCTCTGCAGGCAGCACTCGGGCCCCGGGCTGCAGCCTTCTCACACTGACCTGAGGAGGCTCTGCAGGCAGCACTCGGGCCTGGGGCTGCAGCCTTCTCACACTGACCTGAGGAGGCTCTGCAGGCAGCACTCGGGCCTGGGGCTGCAGCCTTCTCACACTGACCTGAGGAGGCTCTGCAGGCAGCACTCGGGCCCCGGGCTGCAGCCTTCTCACACTGACCTGAGGAGGCTCTGCAGGCAGCACTCGGGCCCCGGGCTGCAGCCTTCTCACACCGACCTGAGGAGGCTCTGCAGGCAGCACTCGGGCCCCGGGCTGCAGCCTTCTCACACTGACCTGAGGAGGCTCTGCAGGCAGCACTCGGGCCTGGGGCTGCAGCCTTCTCACACTGACCTGAGGAGGCTCTGCAGGCAGCACTCGGGCCCCGGGCTGCAGCCTTCTCACACTGACCTGAGGAGGCTCTGCAGGCAGCACTCGGGCCCCGGGCTGCAGCCTTCTCACACTGACCTGAGGAGGCTCTGCAGGCAGCACTCGGGCTCCGGCCTTCTCACACTGACCTGAGGCGGCTCTGCAGGCAGCACTCGGGCCCCGGGCTGCAGCCTTCTCACACTGACCTGAGGCGGCTCTGCAGGCAGCACTCGGGCTCCGGCCTTCTCACACTGACCTGAGGCGGCTCTGCAGGCAGCACTCGGGCTCCGGCCTTCTCACACTGACCTGAGGCGGCTCTGCAGGCAGCACTCGGGCCCCGGGCCTCCCGGGCTGCAGCCGCCGGCCTGAGGAATGCGCCTGCTGTGTAATGCGGAACTAGCCAAAGTTCCCACATTTCCCAATCCCACTAGGCCCCAGCACTGCAGGGAGATGTCAGGAAATTCAGCACCAACCCCACGGGCCCACGCAGGGCTGCACGCAGGCGCCGCCGCAATGCACGGGACTGAGGTGCACTCACCAGACGGAGCCGTACGCCCCGGAGCCCACCGGACTCAGGTTCTGATACCTCTCCGGCACCTCCCACAGGGTTTTGTTCAGCTCCTGCCGGTAGAATCCAGAAGGGGAGTTAGAGGACATTGCTGCTGCACCCACGCTGCGCACTGGCGGGTCCGCCCGACTCCAGCCCCACTCCACACTGCACCCCCGGTTACCAGACCAGAGCACAGCAAGTGCCGCGAGACTCAGCGTGCGTTGCGCAACCTTCCGATCACTCTGCGCATGTGCGAGTCCCTGACGCGGATGTGAGCGGGGTTTCCGGTTTTGTGAGACCTGCAGATGGGGGGCTCCGCCTGGGGGGGTCTCGGCGGCAGTTGGCACCGAGCAGCATGTGTGCCTCCCGGCCTCCGTACGGCTCTCCTGGCTGTGCTTGGTTCACATTTAGCACTTGCAGGACTGCGGCTAATTATCAGGGGATATGCCAGCGGAGGGAGCGGCTTTTACCGTTCATTCTTTGGCGTATGGTACGTTTTCGCAGTAGGAGGAACATTAACCCCTTCACCCCCCAGCCCGGTTTCACCTGCCTGACCGGCCATTATTTCTGTTCTGACCACTGTCACTGTCTCACTCTGGAGTGATTCTGAGACAGTTGTTTCTTGACACCGTGCTTTATGGGGTAGCGTCTATATCCCAGTGGCCAGAGGGACCTCTGGTGACGTCACTGCCATGTGCCCAGAAAGGGGCGGGGCCTCCACCGACATTGCTCATACCGAGAAGATACATTACTCTTCTAAGGCTAGTTTCACACTTGCGTTGGACGGGATCCGTAGCATTGCGTTGTGTGATGCATGTAACGGATGCGTTGCATATAGTGGCACAACGCATGCTACAGATCGTACAAAATAACGCAATCCGTTATAGTTTTTTTTCCTTGACTTGACACATCTGAGCATGCGCAGTTGTGTAAAATCAGCTGTGTTAACGGAATCCGTCAAATGACGCATTCTAACGGAGTCCGCCACCATAGGCGTCCATTATAAAAACAACGGACGCCTAACAGATTCCTGCAGGTTGCGTTTTTTTGACACTTCGCCAAGCGCAGAAAAACGTTACATGCTGCGTTCCCTCCGCCCGACGCTGCGTCAAAATAACGACGCTGCGTTGTCCAGCGGATGTAACGCAGACACTTGCGTTACAGTGCGTCGTCAATACAAGTCTATGGAGAATAGCGCAGTGCGTTAACGGACTGCGCTATTCTCCATAGTGACGGACTGCGCTGAACGCAAGTGTGAAACTAGCTTAACACGTTGGCATAGAGTTGATTATAATAGAAGTGGGGGGGGGGGGCACGAAGCCCCCTTGCATGAGGATAGTGGACGGAAGAAAACATCACCACGCCCATCAAACAAGCTGTCACGCCCACTAAGGAAGCTGGTCACGCCCACAGGTCCTTTTACCCACTGGGATTTAGCCACAACCTTCATGTTAGTGGTAAATTTAGGGTGATATTCGTTGCGCTTATTTGTGAAAATATTGGAAATTTGGCAAAAATGTAGCAATTTTCAAACTTTGAAACTATATCCTTAAAGGGAACCTGTCACCAGTTTTTTCACTATGAAACCAAAAGTGTCACCTTCTGCAGCTCCTGGGCTGCATTCTATGAAGGTGCACCTTGTGCCCCGACTCCCCTAGCAGACCCCGAATATAACTTTATAAAACCTGACCGTTAGGTATGCTAATGACCTGTGGGGCTCAGATGGGCGTGCTCATTTTCACCTCATGTCCCTCCTTGTGGTCTTCTTCGCCATCCTCCTGTCATGATTGATGTGATGACTCCGCCGTCATCATGCTCTCTGCTCGGCCAAATGTCGCGTCTGTGCAGTCATTCCCCCAGCTCACACAGACAGGGCTGCCACTAGGAATTTCGGGGCCCCATACTGGCAAAAGTTCAGGGCCCCCTTGAGGCTCCACCCCGCGAATCTTCCATAGTCTCACCGCCACTCTTGGAAAAACGTCGCTTCTGCACTACAGCCTCACACACGCAGCCATCAGATTTTATTTTGGACAAAAGATTTTTGTAAGCCTGTCACCACGACAAGGTAGACTCTTTTGGCAGGGCCCTATTCTAACTTTTTTTTTTAAATTAACTTCTTTGGTATATTTATTTTTAGTATATCTATTTTTTTTCTTTAAGGGAATGTGTCACATACAGTTTTAAACTAATTGAAACCAAATTGTGATAATACAGACTTGTGGATTTAGACCTAAGTAACAACCCCTTCAAAGGGAATCTGTCACCAGGTTTTTAACACCTAATCTGAGCGCAGCATAACATAGGGGAAGAGATCCTGATTCAGGCAATTGTCACTTATTGGGCTGCTTAGTGTAGTTTTGATAACATCACTGGTTAATCAGCAGGAGATTATCATTACAGGGCTACTTATGCTGCAGGTAGTCCAGCATATTCATGAGTTCTGTATAATTGCTAGATCTGCAGCAGAGAAAACATTGATTTTATCACAATGAAAGCAAACAGCCCAGTAAGTGACACATCGCTGGAATCGGGGCATCTATCTCTACATTATGCTGCTCTCAGATGGGGGAGCAGAAACCTGCTGACAGATTCACTTTAAGGCTCTTTCAGCACATAGATAGAATCATAGATAGATGGCTAGATCGATAGATAGATGGATATGTGGCGCCCCTGAGGCTTCAGTCACCACAGGGTACTGTACCTCACTTAAGGTGCAGTACTCATCTTGGATCCAGAGGAGGTCGGTACTAGTTCCACAACACAAACTCATACACACAACCAGGTTGCCCTCCCCATTGGGGACCGAGCTAGGGTCAAGTCTTAAGGTAGTCACCAAACATGGGGGGCAGCCACCCACTAGTAACAGGGAACCGGGGGAGGAGCAGCCACCAGGGGGAGTTAGGAGCTTACACAACAGTTAGAGTGTTCTCCAGCAGGAGATAACAGGAGCGGGACCGGTGCAGTTCAGGGTGCAGAGAATTAGGGTGGAACAGACTTCACGTTGTATCACTACAATCTACAAGACAGGGGAATTGCATGTCTCTCTGACCACCACGAGATCCCAGAGCACAGTTCCACATAGGGTCCGGAGCCGTGAATACAGTCAAGCCCCACCGCGGCCCCGCGTCACCTGCACACGGGACAGGAGCAAACACTACACAAACCGGGGTCCCCAAGCAGCTTCAGGCCACGGGGATCCATCTTTAAAGGCGCAACAAGGAAGGGCCCATCGACCACTGTACCGGTTCTAACCTCCAACGGATTTTGGATCGTCTGGGGCCCATCACGGCTGGAACCACAGCAGCTGATTCAGCCTTTTGATTGCTGTCACCCCTCGCTTCGGCGCCAACGGCCACTACTCTTCTCATCATCCTCCCCGGGGTCTCGCTCCACCTGTGGGGAGCAGAACCATCCTTGCTGCAACACCATCCGCCCCGAAGGACAGCGACAGCAGCGGCGGCTAATCCCTGGCCACGTACCACAGGTGGCGTCACAAGACTATCATCCTCATCATTCCCCACCATCATTCAAATCCCCTTTTATTGTACACCTCGGGGCCACAAAGCCGGGCAGGGCCACCTGTGACATCTCTGACCCGACATCACCGGTCCGGCGACGAGTAACATTTAACCCCTGCGCCGTGGGCGCTACAGATAGGAGATAAATAGAATCATAGAGGGATAGAGAGAGGAATAGATAGATAGATAGTGGGGGGATCACAGCAGGTGGGGGGGTGATCACAGCAGGTGGGGGGGTGATCACAGCAGGTGGGGGGGTGATCACAGCAGGTGGGGTGTGATCACAGCAGGTGGGGGGGTCTCACAGCAGGTCGGGGGTCACAGCAGGTGGGGGGGTCACAGCACGTGGAAGGATGACAGCAGGTGGGGTGCTCACAGGAGGTGGGGGGATCACAGCAGGTGGGTGGATCACAGCAGGTGGAGGAAGGTGGGAGAGGGGGCAGCAGATGAGGGAGGGGGGCAGCGGCTGATGGGGGAGAGCGGTGGCAGATGGAGGGGAGGCAGCAGATGGGTCCAGTGGCGGTGGATGGGGGGCAGTGACTTATGCAGCCGGCGGCTGAAAGGAGACAGTGTCTATAACTTACCGATCGCTCCCATCAGCTTCCACAGACGGAGTGAAGCTGAGGGGGCGGTCTCCAGCCCCAGATCCACAGTGATTAGAGAGATCGGTCACAAGGCCGATCTCTCCAATCAGAGCTGGGGCCGGTAAAACTGAGGTCACCCATCTCCAGTCAATGATCAGTGCTACAGCTGCACTAATGATGGTTGGATTTCAATGTTTCAGCCATTTTCAATGGCTAAAACATTACAGTGGCTGTGATTGGCTGAGTGGCATTCGTCAGCCAATCACAGCCTCCTTAGGTCTGGGGAGGAGACACCACCCCTCCTGAGGTGAGGCAGAGGACCCCTCCTCCCCGAATCTAAGATATTTGCAGCGATCGCATCCAAAGGCTCCGGGGCCACGATCTCGCCATTACGTACTGGGTATGTCATGGGTCCTTAAGTACTAGGGAGTCATGACGTACCCAGTAAGTCATAGGTCGCTAAGGGGTTAACACGTTTTCAGGCTCTAGGGGCCCGCTCCCGCTTGGGGCGCCTGTGCGACTGCAGGTGCTGCACCGCGATATGTCTGCCAGTGCAACGTCCCCGCCCCCTGTCCATGGGGCCCGGTGAGCAGAGGAATGAGAGGGGAGGAGCCCGGGCTGTCAGCCAGGCCCCCCTCTTTTCACCGGGCCCGATACAGGAGTCACACTAGTAATGCCCTGATGGCGGCTCTGCACGCAGATGCAGTTTGCCCTCACGAGCCGGTGCGGTGTTTGCGTATGTGCAAGATTATGGTCGGGTACGAGGATGTCGCAAGGGACGTCATGCACATTGCCGACCATAATACCGCGCATGCGCAAACACCGCATCGGCTCGCACGATGACAACTATGTTTCCTGCTCGTCCCGTGATGTGGCAGAGCTAACTGCGCCTGCGCAATATTTGGCCGAGCAGCATGGATTTCCTTGTCAATCAGGAAAGGAGGACAGCGAACCTAGCCAGAGGGAGGAAAAGTAGCAGAAAATGATCACGCCCATATGACTAGCATACCTGGTGGTCAGATTTTATAAAGTTATTTCAGGGGTCTACAAGTTTAGTCAGGAACAAGGTGCACCTTCATAGAATGCAGCCCAGGAGCTGCAGAAGGTGATACTTTTAGTTTAATAGTGAAAAAACTGATGAAAGGTTCCCTTTAACCCCTTCCCGACATTGGATGTACGCCGTACATCTTGATGCTCACTGCATTCCCCCAATATCGATTGCAGTAGTTAGGGGTCTGGGAGAGGGATTGCGCTGCTTAACTGATCAGTGCCCCTCAAAATGTGACCACGAGGGTTCGATCGTTGCCACAGTGACCCGAAATCATGATGATGACCTCTGGGTCCCAGAGGCTATGGAAAGCCTCTGGGATCATACCAGGGGCATGATCCCAGAGGCTTCTGTCAGTGCAGCACAGACTCTATAGTGTATAGTGCTGCTGGAGCACTGCAATACATTATATCAATAATCAAGACCATAAACGGTAATGTCCCGTATTAGGGACTAAGTAAAAAAATCAGAAAATAAAGAAAGGAAAAAAAAAACTAAATTATACCAAGAAATATGTATATTTATGTTAAAAAAGTACACACATTTGGCATTGCCACATCCGCAAGGAACCGATCTATAAAACTCACACAAGTTAACCCCTTCAGTGAAAATTGTAAAAAAAAGTTCCAAAAAGTGTCTTTTCATCATACAGCTGACAACAAAGAGAAATAAAACACAATTAAAAACTCATGTAAATAAAAATGGTTTCACTTAAAATGTGTTCATGTCTGCAAAAACCAAGCCGTCATACAGCTCGGTAAGCAAAAAAAAAAGAAAAGTTAGCTCTAAGAATACAGCGATGGAAAAACGTTTTTTTTTTTTCTATAAAAATGCTTTTATGGTGTAAAAGCGGAAAAACATGAACATAAACATTGGAAATGTGGTATCTCTGTAACCATACTGAATAAAGCTGTCATCACTTACAACACGGTATGAAAAAGCTCGTAGACACCAAACATGTATGTTTTCTTTTATCGAAGGGGTTAAAAAAAATCTGCATTTTTCAAAAAAAGTGGCGCACTTTTTGCGCCATTTTTCCTGATCCATAGTGTTCTCATTTTTCAGGATCTATGGCTCATTGATGGCTTATTTTTTGCTTCTCGAGCTGATGTTTTTAATGGTACCATTTCGGATCAGATGCTATGTTTTAATTGCCTGTTATTGCATTTTGTGAAAAATTCGTGGAGACCAAAAAACATTTTGGCGTTTGGATTTTTTTTTTTTTTGCTGCTATACCGTTTATCGATCAGATTAATTGAATTTATATTTTGATAGATCGGGCATTTCTGAACATGGCAATACCAAATATGTATATTTTTTATTTTTTTAACCCATTAGTTTTCAATTGGGCGAAAGGGAGGTGATGAACTTTTAGCTTTTTTATTTTTTTTTTATTTTTAAAACTTTTTTTCACTTCAGAAGTCTGATCACTCATTCATTTCAGTTGATCACAGCTACTCAGCTGAGATCAGCAGAAATACTGACCTCTTGTAACCTGCAGCACTCAGCTGCCTGTTACAGGAAGTGAGTCATGTGAGCTACAGGCGTCATCATATGACCCTGTGGTATCATGACAACCATCAGCTCACAGTGATCACGTCAACGTCACAGCGCCGCCGATGAGGCCGGGTAAGTGCAGATTTACCGTCACCGGCATTTAAATGGTGCTGTGACATTTTGACAGCGCCATTTAAGGGGTTAACAGGAATAGGGGGAAAGCGGATCCACTCATGCCTGCGAGGCACACATGTAAGCTGTACAAATCAGCTGATATATGCGCAGATCCAGGCCAGCTGCCGGCAGCAGTCGGTGGGGTTTACTCTATGGTGGTTTAGGACGTAATTTTACTGCCCACAGTCATTAATGGGGTTAAAAAAAAATTCCTAAATTTCTGTTTGATCTTGATTCTGCCTCACACAAAGTGAAATAGAAAGCAATCAAAAAATATTGTGGCCCAAAACTGTACCAATAAAAACCCCAGGTCATCCTGCACAAAAAAATATGACTGTCAAAAGAAAACTATAGCTTTCAAAATTCAGTGATACAAAAAACCTTATTTTCTAAAAAAAAGCGTTTTTAGTGTGATAGTAGCCAAGCCTGAAAAAACAATATAAATCTGGTATTGCAATTATTGTACTGACTGGAGAAATAAAGCCACCTAATCACTTATACCAAAAGGTGAACAGCGAAAAAAATAGTACTGAAGCCAATTCTTCAACTGGTGTTGATTTGTTCATTCTGCCTCCCAAAGATCACAGTACAGTACAGCTCACATTTATACTGTGCTCTACGCTGAGCACTTACACAGAGGATTACGTGTAAATCTCTGAAAAATGTGATTCAGGTAAAATTCCTAACTGAAAATTCACTGTAATGAGGCAAAAGAAGTCACTTTAACCTCGCATCTGACCTGTGGTTCTCATCTGTTTATGCATCTTTTTAAACGTGATATGAAGAGGAGGAAGGTAGAACGGAAACCAAAAAATTATAATGAAATATATTTCATTTTATTGATACAGTCATATGAACAAGTTTGGGCACCCCTATTAATGTTAACCTTTTTTCTTTAAAACAATTTGGGTTTTTGCAACAGCTATTTCAGTTTCATATATCTAATAACTGATGGACTCAGTAATATTTCTGGATTGAAATGAGGTTTATTGTACTAACAGAAAATGTGCAATCCGCATTTAAACAAAATTTGACCGGTGCAAAAGTATGGGCACCCTTATCAATTTCTTGATTTGAACACTCCTAACTACTTTTTACTGACTTACTAAAGAACTAAATTGGTTTTGTAACCTCATTGAGCTTTGAACTTCATAGGCAGGTTTATCCAATCATGAGAAAAGGTATTTAAGGTGGCCACTTGCAAGTTGTTCTCTTATTTGAATCTCCTATGAAGAGTGGCATCATGGGCTCCTCAAAACAACTCTCAAATGATCTGAAAACAAAGATTATTCAACATAGTTGTTCAGGGGAAGGATACAAAAAATTGTCTCAGAGATTTAAACTGTCAGTTTCCACTGTGAGGAACATAGTAAGGAAATGGAAGAATACAGTTACAGTTCTTGTTAAGCCCAGAAGTGGCAGGCCAAGAAAAATATCAGAAAGGCAGAGAAGAAGAATGGTGAGAACAGTCAAGGACAATCAACAGACCACCTCCAAAGACCTGTAGCATCATCTTGCTGCAGATGGTGTCAATGTGCATCGGTCAACAATACAGCGCACTTTGCACAAGGAGAAGCTGTATGGGAGAGTGATGCGAAAGAAGCCGTTTCTGCAAGCACGCCACAAACAGAGTCGCCTGAGGTATGCAAAAGCACATTTGGACAAGCCAGTTACATTTTGGAAGAAGGTCCTATGGACTGATGAAACAAAGATTGAGTTGTTTGGTTATACAAAAAGGCGTTATGCATGGAGGCAAAAAAACACGACATTCTAAGAAAAGCACTTGCTACCCACAGTAAAATTTGGTGGAGGTTCCATCATGCTTTGGGGCTGTGTGGCCAATGCCGGCACCGGGAATCGTGTTAAAGTTGAGGGTCGCATGGATTCAACTCAGTATCAGCAGATTCTTGACAATGATGTGCAAGAATCAGTGACGAAGTTGAAGTTATGCAGGGGATGCATATTTCAGCAAGACAATGATCCAAAACACTACTCAGGTATTTATGCAGAGGAACAATTACAATGTTCTGGAATGGCCATCCCAGTCCCCAGACCTGAATATCATTGAACATCTGTGGGATGATTTGAAGCGTGCTGTCCATGCTCGGCGACCATCAAACTTAACTGAACTGGAATTGTTTTGTAAACAGGAATGGTCAAATATACCTTCATCCAGGATCCAGGAACTCATTAAAAGCTACAGGAAGTGACTAGAGGCTGTTATTTTTGCAAAAGGAGGATCTAGAAAATATTAGGCTATGTTCACACTAGAAAAATGATTTTTCTTAAGAAATTTCTTAAGAAATTTCTTAAGAGTGCACCTGTGTTAAAAAACGCACCAAAAACGCACCTGCGTTTTTGCCGCGTTTTCGGTGCGTTTTTGGTGCGTTTTCGGTCCGTTTTTGGTGCGTTTTTACCGCTGGTTGCTCCCTGCGTTATTGTGCCAATTATCTATGGCAAAAAACGCAGTTAGCTGCAGAAAAGAAGTGACATGCTCATTCTTTTTCTTAAGAAAATCTACTGAAAGAATTTTCTTAAGAAAAAAACGCAGTGTGTGCACAGCTAATTTTTTTTGCCATAGGTTTTGCTGGGGAATGTCTGCAGAAAGGTTACAAGAATTTCTCAAGAAATTTCTGCAGCAAAAACGGACCAAAAACGGACCAAAAACGCAGGTAAAAAACGCAGTGTGTGAACACAGCCTTAATGTCACTTTTATGTTGAGGTGCCCATACTTTTGCACCGGTCAAATTTTGTTTAAATGCGGATTGCACATTTTCTGTTAGTACAATAAACCTCATTTCAATCCAGAAATATTACTCAGTCCATCAGTTATTAGATATATGAAAGTGAAATAGCTGTTGCAAAAACCCAAATTGTTATAAAGAAAAAAGGTTAACATTAATAGGGGTGCCCAAACTTTTTCATATGACTGTAAATATCTATAGATTTTTTATTTAAATATGCAAAAAGTAAAAGTTACAAAATCATGTCAATCATTTATAAGGACAATGACAGCAAATTTGCATAATAACCTGCGCAGATGTAGACAGGAAAAAAGGGTAAAGACCCCCCTCCCAGGCAGCGTGACCACACAAATAGGACTATGAAATTACAATCCCATGTATTATAAATATGGCATAATTCAAAGACAGATATCAACGTGTCCGCATAAAGAATTACATAACTCCTATTATGAGAGTGAAGTAAAAAAAATTGTCAGACATATGGGGTCAGATAGATGTCAGTATTTTTTTATGTTTACGTCTATCATATATTCTATTATACTCGGCCTTCCACTGGTTTGGTCTGAGGAGATCTGTGATTGCAGCAGTGCGCACGCGCTGGCCTGCCAACGGCCGAACGGTGGGGGTTTTCCTGCGCCGCCGTGTGCGCACACTCGGGAGCCATGGTGACGCGTCCCTGCCTCCTAGGTGTGCGCCTTAGTGATGGCGCGGGGTTTCCCCCACCTCTCGCCCCTCTGCGACCTGCGCGTGCACCGTGACAGCCTGCAATCACTCTAGGATCTTGCTTTCACCTGTGCTGACCCCATATAAACAGCATGGTTTTCGATATCATTTACACTGCCCCTGGAAAAAGCGCCTTAGCGAAACGATCATTGGGGGACTCCCCTCCCACCCACCATGACGACACATCTCTTCAGGTAAACTTTGAACCTCTTACAAAGATTTTTTTCTTGGTTGCTCCTCATTTCATGTTATTGCTACTCTTATACATGGGTCTTTAGTATATAACTAAGTTTTCCTTGCTATCTAACATAGCTTCAGGTTATATTCATCATCAGCCACTGCTCTTTTTATGATTGCATGATACTTATGATATCCAGCTATGTTATAGACATGGTGTCAACCACTTTAAACTGCTGAATATCTATTTCATTTATATGCTGAATCAGTCCTTGAGCTGGCATTATAACTGTTGCTCCTGATAGTTCATCTATCTGACCCCATATGCCTGACAATTGTTTTGGCCTTCACTCTCATAATAGGAGTCATAAACCATGGTTTATAGGATCCACTGCTTTTGATTGCACTAAAGCAGTTGATGCTAATTTAGACCCGCAACACACATCCGTTTTTTTTGTACATGTGCGGTACATATTTGCACGGACCGGAGACACGGAGACCCATGTTATTCAATAGTAGATGGCACACACACGTAAAATCACACGGAACGTGTGTCCGTGTGGTAAGTACGTGTGTGCGCTTTTCTACACGGACGACATGTCCGTTTTTGGCCGGCAGCACGCAGGCACAGACCCGCTTTAGTCTATGGGTCTGTGCCTGCACGGACCGCACACGGAGTATGTCTGTGTTCAGCACGTATCGTCCGTGTCCGTTTTTCATCACAAAATCTGAAACACTTATTACCAATCTATCAGGTCAATTGTAGGACATTAATTCTGGCGCCAAACATACATTTCCTGTCTCATTGGCACGCCAGACAGCAGCTGGGCACCTGTCCTATCACTGCAGGGGAACTTTGAGCACAGAGAACACCACAGGTACTGAGCATGGCGCCCAGAATCGATACAAAGAGGCTGATTGGAGAGGTAGAGAGGCATCCAGAGCTGTGGGACACACGTGTTGATGGCTATCATGACAGGTTAATGGTGGAACGAGCATGGATGTCTGTGGCAGAGCTAGTCTACCCTAGGAATGGATGGTCTCAATGTACCCCTGGAAAGAAAAATAGATATGGTGAGTACAGATATTTGCATTGCTTCTGTCTTTACCTACATGTGCTCATTTTGTAGGCAGATTATATCCATATTTGTATAGTTTGTTTGGCATGTATTAATGGGCCTGACTCATTTTGAGCTACACTGGAGACTCACAAACAGGAGAGTGTAGTTTTTTGGCCTTTTGAACTATTCATTGCAGTTTTCTAGTAATGTCAGCATGTGTATATGTGGCCTGCAAAGCATTTTAAGCATGTACAAAAGGCATTTCAGGGTGGTCAAGCAACAATTAAACATGTTTGATTTATATTTTTGTGTTCAATTTTGTGCTATTTCTATTGTAAATGTGCTGTGAAATGTCTATACATTTTGAGTTGTATTTTCATGTTTGGTTTATTATGCATGTTCCTTGGTGTCACCATATTTGGAATGGTAACAGTAATGTGAAGTGTATAATGGAAAATCTTTGAGGACCATATGGCACTTCATGGGTTTATAGACATTTTGTTTCTCATGGCTTGCTGAAGGTTTTATTTTTTCATTTTTGTAATTAAAAAAGGAGATAAATGATTATACAGTGGTTTAATCTTTTTACTGGAGATCTTGTTTACTTTGTCATGCTTATTGTGTTATTATGTCACTATATGAGTGTCATGGGTTGTTGTTTTCATACACATGGATGTGTGTTCCAATTTATTTAAATTGCTGCAATACAAGAATAATGTGGGTTTTTTTTATTGTTCAATTGTTATAATTTGTGACCTTATTATACAATTTTTTGTTTTTAAACAGTGGATCTTGTTAAACGGCGATGGCGCTCAGCACATGACCAGTTCAGAAGAGAGTATAACCCAGTGGCAACCACAGCTGCCGCAGCCAAAAAGAAAAAATATGTCCATTATGAAAGACTCACCTTCCTCATGCCCATTATGGAAGTACCAAAGTAAGTTTAAACCATTACATCACATGGCGGGTTTTTTTGGAAATGCACACATTAATTTTTTTTTTCTTTCTTTCTTCAAAGTACAGAGGATAATCTAGAAGATAGTGAGGAAGCCCAGTCAGCAGTATTAACAGCGACCTCTGCTTCTGAGATGGAGTCTACCTCATATCAACCACCAACAATCCCCAACACCAGCCAGCCAGACGCAGAAGAAATGTCCTCTGATTTGGGTTTGGGAACAAGTCAATCCACTAATGTAATTCCAGGCCAGTCTACAGGGCAACAAAGTGTCCCTTCACCAGTTCTTGCAGAGAGTAGTCCACAGCAACATGCAGGCACACAGCCAAGAATATCAACTAATACCATGTGCACAGTAGCCCAATCTATCCGTGGTCGCAGACATAGGCATTATGAAGATTTACGTTCCCTGCCAGATATCATTGATACCAGAATAATACACATGATGAATTCACTGATACCAGAGAGTGATGGAGAGAGATTTTGCCGCTCCCTTTCTCCCTCTCTTGCATTGGTTGCACCTGATAGGCAGGACAGATTGAGGGCGTCCTTAATAACACTAATATCTGCTACCCAACGTGAGCCTGAACCCATATATTGTTTTAAAGTGATAGAGCAATGGAGAGCTAATCCACGTGGTCCACACACAAACACAACCCAACAAACTGTGGAAACCCAAACTGATGAACATTACTCTAATTTTCAAATAAATCCTGTAGTGCAACAAACACATATACAGTGTCCATCTTCTTCTATGGGAAGTGATGTACAAATTAGGCCAACAATTGTCCCACACCAAACAGGTACATTAATGACACAAAGGCCATCTCAACAGCCATCATTTGTCCCACAAGTACCTCAACAGACACAAATGCAAACCTCTGTTAACTATCCTAGTATTGTTAGTAATGTTCATAGACTACCTCAAATGTTTCAACAACCAACATCCTACCATGTTTCTAATAATCAACAACAACAGTACTTTCAACATCAGACTTACCCAACTAACTTCACATACACACATACTCAGCCTCTTCCAACACATCAATATGTACCACCTACACTTGGTCTTCCATCTGCTCAAACAACTGCATCATTATTTGTTCCAAATACAACAACTGTTACTAGTGGAAACACTGATCAGTCACTCACTACAACATCTAGTGTTGTGCAGCAAACATATTCTGTAGGTGTCAATGTAATGGAGACTACACAGGAAAGCATCAGTAGCCTAGAGGATTTAGTTGAATCATAATGTGATATTGTATGTATTATTTTACATTTTGGTATGTTTTCTAGGGTATTGCTGATCGGAAAACATTTCAAAATGTAACACATTACTTACTCTATATGCATGGGGTCATATTTGTGTTTTCCTTTCAAAAAATTCAATAGCAATTACTCTATCACTTCAAAAACATTACCTGCCTGTTAGAATGTTGCCTTGCTCTGGACATGTTGTTTGGACCATCCATTTGAAAAAACTGGTTTAGGGAAAAAATGCATGCACATAAACTACTACACTAACATTCAGACTCCTTTATTATTAAAAATCCAGCCACTATGCAGTATCTGCATATGGTCTGGTCCCATACTTGTATTCCAATAGTGTCAAACAAATTATGTTTGTGTGACATTATTGCATAATAAAGTATGGTGTTTTGTATGGGCTAATGTCCCTGACAAAATTCTGTACAAAAATTAATAGAATACAGGTTGTTTTGCAAAAGATAACAGACATACAGTTAGGTCCAGAAATATTTGGACAGTGACACAAGTTATGTTATTTTAGCTGTTTACAAAAACATGTTCAGAAATACAATTATATATATAATATGGGCTGAAAGTGCACACTCCCAGCTGCAATATGAGAGTTTTCTCATCCAAATCGGAGAAAGGCTTTAGGAATCATAGCTCTGTAATGCATAGCCTCCTCTTTTTCAAGGGACCAAAAGTAATTGGACAAGGGACTCTAAGGGCTGCAATTAACTCTGAAGGCGTCTCCCTCGTTAACCTGTAATCAATTAAGTAGTTAAAAGGTCTGGGGTTGATTACAGGTGTGTGGTTTTGCATTTGGAAGCTGTTGCTGTGACCAGACAACATGCGGTCTAAGGAACTCTCAATTGAGGTGAAGCAGAACATCCTGAGGCTGAAAAAAAGAAAAAATCCATCAGAGAGATAGCAGACATGCTTGGAGTAGCAAAATCAACAGTCGGATACATTCTGAGAAAAAGGAATTGACTGGTGAGCTTGGGAACTCAAAAAGGCCTGGGCGTCCACGGATGACAACAGTGGTGGATGATCGCCGCATACTTTCTTTGGTGAAGAAGAACCCGTTCACAACATCAACTGAAGTCCAGAACACTCTCAGTGAAGTAGGTGTATCTGTCTCTAAGTCAACAGTAAAGAGAAGACTCCATGAAAGTAAATACAAAGGGTTCATATCTAGATTCAAACCATTCATCAATTCCAAAAATAGACAGGCCAGAGTTACATTTGCTGAAAAACACCTCATGAAGCCAGCTCAGTTCTGGAAAAGTATTCTATGGACAGATGAGACCAAGATCAACCTGTACCAGAATGATGGGAAGAAAAAAGACTGGAGAAGAAAGGGAACGGCACATGATCCAAGGCACACCACATCCTCTGTAAAACATGGTGGAGGCAACGTGATGGCATGGGCATGCATGGCTTTCAATGGCACTGGGTCACTTGTGTTTATTGATGACATAACAGCAGATAAGAGTAGCCGGATGAATTCTGAAGTGTACCGGGATATACTTTCAGCCCAGATTCAGCCAAATGCCGCAAAGTTGATCGGACGGCGCTTCATAGTACAGATGGACAATGACCCCAAGCATACAGCCAAAGCTACCCAGGAGTTCATGAGTGCAAAAAAGTGGAACATTCTGCAATGGCCAAGTCAATCACCAGATCTTAACCCAATTGAGCATGCATTTCACTTGCTCAAATCCAGACTTAAGACGGAAAGACCCACAAACAAGCAAGACCTGAAGGCTGCGGCTGTAAAGGCCTGGCAAAGCATTAAGAAGGAGGAAACCCAGCGTTTGGTGATGTCCATGGGTTCCAGACTTAAGGCAGTGATTGCCTCCAAAGGATTCGCAACAAAATATTGAAAATAAAATTTTTTTTTGGGGTTTGGTTTATTTGTCCAATTACTTTTGACCTCCTAAAATGTGGAGTGTTTGTAAAGAAATGTGACAATTCCTACAATTTCTATCAGATATTTTTGTTCAAACCTTCAAATTAAACGTTACAATCTGCACTTGAATTCTGTTGTAGAGGTTTCATTTCAAATCCAAAGTGGTGGCATGCGGAGCCCAACTCGCCAAAATTGTGTCACTGTCCAAATATTTCTGGACCTAACTGTACATAGGTTCAATAAAAAATCTGGACTAATTTTTTCAAATCCAATTTGCCATATTTATATTAGTCATGTACATTCAGTAGTACTGTTACTTGCAATACAAAAAATCCTGATTTTATAGCAATAAAGTTAAATCACAATAGCTTATTGGTACCACAAACACAACCAACCAACAAAAAAAACCACAAATTATACCTATGTTTGGTCATTTTCTCTTTTGTATTACATATGTGTTTGTGATTATGTAACCAAGTGATAAAAAACTATAACAATGTCGAATTTATACATGACTATGGCGATTTAAACGAAAATAATCTTTAAACTGATTCCTCACTTGTAGACTAGAAGTGGACACATTGGTTCTAACACTACCATTCTCTACAAATGGTGCATTTAAAGCTGGCAACTCCTCAATGTCTTCGTCATTGCTTTCATGTAATCTACAGTAATTATGTAACACTACTGTAGCTTTAATGACAGCCTTGACGATGGTTGGTTGGAATTAGATGGTGGTTTGATAAATGCTCCATCTTAAGGCCAAAATGCCAAAGGCACGTTCAACATAGCAACGTGCTCTGGCCAATTTGCTATTAAATAGGGCTTTTGATCTGTCCAGCCCCCTTCTGGGATATGGACGCATCAAATGCCTAGACAATGCAAACCCCTGATCTGCAACCATGACAAAAGGAACAATAGGGCCATTATTACCAGGCAATGGTCTTGGTGCAAGCACACTTAAACTATCAGACATTAATCGTCTTGCTAAACGTGAGCTTCTGAAAATGCGTGCGTCTGAGGCACTGCCATAGGCCCCAATATCAGCAAATAAAAAGCAGTAGTTTGTATCTACCATGGCCAAAATAACTACAGAAAAAAACTTATGATAATTAAAATATCTTGTTGCAGAGTTAGGTGGTTTCTTCACTCTAATGTGCTTTCCGTCAATGGCGCCAATACAATTAGGGAAAGCTGTTTTCTCCAAAAATTCATCTGAAATGTGCATCCATTCCTGTGTTGAAGGCAGCTGCATGACATGATGCCTAAGGGTCTCCCATAGCACAGTGCAGGTATGCAGGATAATCTTGCCAATTGTAGACCTTCCCAATAAGAATTCAAAATGTAGACTGCTGATGGATTGCCCAGTTGCAAGGTAACTGAAATAGAAAAAAAACATGACATTACTTTGACTATTCATGAAAGTTGTTTTTCAAAACAAATATTTGTGTCATCCAATGACTGGCGAGATAGTGTGTATGACTATTATTTTATTGCTTCTGTTGGAAATACATATGTGTTGATATTTACTTTCCATATTGGAAAAATAATTACTTTTCTGTTTAATAAACAAGATTGTTTGATTTATGACTCTTGTTTCTTTAATTTTGGTAGAGTTAGAATGGTAGATGTAAGCACTCAGATCATATTTTAAGATTACAATGAGGTTATTTGATCTATATAAGTTTTCAACAAATACCTAAATTTAAAATTACATAATTTCTACAAAATGATGCCTTTGAGATTTAAAATGTATTTCAAAATAACAGATAATGCATGAGTATACATGACAACACCTACCGTAAAGTCACCAACAGTCGTTCCTCAGGGGAGATGCTGAGGCGCATACAGGTGTCCTGATGCTTCAAGCGATGGTACACAAGACCAAGGATGTTGGCAAATGAATTCATGGTGAGATGGCAGTAGGCTTGGAATTTTGGTGGAAATTTCCGCATTTCGCCATAGAGAATATTAAAATGCCCATGTGTTTTCCTGAGCTTCACAAGGGGGTGAATCCACATCCTTCTCTCCAGTGGTGGCTCTTCTTCAATCATATGTCGCCTAACCCCAAATCTCCTAGATATCAACCAGAGCAAATACATGGTTGCTTCATTGGAGAGAGACATTTTGGAGTGTATATAATGTGAGAATGAGCTCAGAAGCCATGTTTTTAAGTGTTTTTTAAGCAAACTAACCAAATTGGGTAGTTAATTGACCAATTAAACACACCAGGAGCACATTATGATGGACTAACAAGTTTATTTGTGTGAAAATACGGATCCGGAAAAACGGACGGCACACGGACTGCACACGTACGTATTTTATGTCAATACGGACATTCCACACGCACACACGGCTCGCATACGCCATCACACGGATGCCATACATACCGGAGAAACGCCCCTAAAAAACGGAACATGGACCCGAAAAACGGACCGTAAGACACGTACGTTTTTTTTGCGAAAGTGTGTTTTAGGCCTTAAAGCGAGACTCTGAATTGTTATTAAGCCTCGCAAATTCTAATGAGGCTGTGACAGCCGGTTCTGAAAGAGTGGAGATTCCTTTTTTCATGGGGGGTGTGAAATCAGATTTTTGTCCACCAGCTAGTCAGGGAAACATGATCCATCTTTTTCAAGATCAAGTACTGAAGGAGGTAGAAGCTCTAATATATCCTGTTTCACCCAATAATTTAACTGAAGATGAACTGTCAGCTTTAAAAATCACGTGAAGCTTGGAAGATGTAGTGTTCCGTGGAGCAGATAAGGGCGACAATGTAGTGCTGTCTGACAGCACCACATACACACTCCTGTCAGATCTTACTACACGTTTTAAAAAACAACTAAAAAGTTTTTTGGACAGAGAGGTAAATTCCAACATGCTCACTCGGAGCCGAGCTGACACATTGTTACCTGCTTTTCCCCACAAGGCACACTGGTACTGGATCCCCAAAATTCATAAAAATTAAAAACCACCACCTGGACGCACCATAGTGTCGGGCATCGGCTCTTTGATGGAGCCTTTGTCCCACTATGTTGACTGGCTATTATGCCCCCTGCTGAATTAATATCCCTTCTTATGTTAGAGATAGTGGGGACTTTATTAAAATGTTGAAGGACATTACCTGTCAGGAGAATTTCTTTTTGGCTTCTATTGACGTTGAAAGCATCTACACCCGCATTCCCCAGATGCAGCGTTTGGAGGCCGTCAAAGAAGTCTTAAGGAATTGTGGAAAACAAGATATATTTTTTGTGATTTTGTATGTGAAGCACTTTCCTTAACCCTTTCAGCCTGTTGTTACCTTAAAGACCCAGCCATTTTTTGCAATTTTGACCAGTGTCACTTTATGAGGTTATAACTCTTCAACGCTTCAACGGATCCTGGCGATTCTGACATTGTTTTTTCGTGACATATTGTACTTCATGTCAGTGGTAAATTTAGGACGATTTGTTTTGCATTTATTTGTGAAAAGTTCCGAAATTCGGCAAAAATTTTGAAAATTTTGAAATTTTCAAAATTTTAAATTTTATGCCAGTAATTCTGAGAGATGTCACACAAAATAGTTACTAAATAACATTTCCCACTTGTGTGCAATTTTCGAGACAACTTTTTTTTCGTTAGGAAGTTTAGAAGGGGTCAAAATTCATCAGCAATTTTCCATTTTTCCCAATAAAATTTACAAAAAAAAATTTTTATGTACCACATCACACTTGGAGGGATTTGACAATCACCTAAGCGACAGAAAATAGCCAAAAGTGACCCCATTCTAAAATCTGCACTCCTCACTCTGCTCAAAACCACATCCAAGAAGTTTATTAACCCTTTAGGAGCTTCACAGCAACCAAAGTAAAGGAAAAGGAAGGAAAAAATACAAGGGTATCAGGAAAAAATGCCCCATAAAATTAATTGTGCAATTTCTCCTGAGTACACCGATATATCATAAGTGGTGGAAATTGTTTGGGCGCACGACAGGGCTCGGAAGGGAAGGAGCATCATTTGAATGGTTTAAAGCAAAATTGTCGGGAATCATTAGCAGATGCGATGCTGCGTTTGGAGACCCCTGAGGTGCCTAAACAATGGAGCTCCCTACAAGTGACCCCATTTTGGAAACTAGACCCCCCATGGCATAAATCTAGATGGGTAATGAGCACTTTGAACCCTCATGTGCTTCATACATTGAGCCATAAAAACAAAAAAGTACTTTTTTTTCCCCCTGATGTGCCCAAACAGTGGAGCTCCCCCACATGTGACCCCATTTTGGAAACTAGACCCCTCCCCATACAAAAAAATATTAGTTTGGTGAAATAAAAAATATGGACGTCAGTAAAAAAAAAAAAATATGAGCGCCTGCAACTGACATTAAGGTAAGTGCCACACGTGAGAGCGATGCACGAATCTCTCATCGCATCACCCGGCACAGCCGCACACTCCTATCTGGAAGAGAGCGACCGTGCCGGATGATGCGATGTGAGACTCGTGCATCGCTCTCATGGGTGGCACTGGGCTGACCCTTATAATATTTAATAAAAAATACTGTAGTTGACGATTACTACAGTGTAATTTTACTGGCCCTAAACTAAGTTTATTTGTATTTCTTTTTCGTTTACAGAAAAAAAATCAGGACGCACGCACAGATGTGCTGCAAAAAGGGGGGGGGGACTATGTGGAATGGAAAAAAAGATGGATGGAGGATGGAAGAGGGCGCAACAGATGCAGGAGCGGCGGAAGATGGGGGGAGGGCGCGGCGGATGCAGGAGCGGCGGAGGATGGGGGGAGGGTGGAAGGGGAGTGGGAGGTGAGATTGGGGATAGCTACCTTACAGGATGGATCTAGGCAGAAGGATCACAGCAGATGGAGGAGGCAGCAGACCCAGAAGGGGGAGAGGCGGGGGAGGGGGCAAAGGATTAAGGGGATGGGAGAGCGTGGGCGGCAGATCGGGGAGGGGGCAGTAGCTGATAGGGGAGTGCGGTGGCAGATGCAGGAGCCCAGCGGCTGATGGAGTGCGGTGGCTGATGGGGGGAGTGCGTTGGCTGATGGGGAGAGTGCGGTGGCTGATGGGGAGAGTGCGGTGGCTGATGGGCAGAGTGCGGTGGCTGATGGGCAGAGTGCGGTGGCTGATGGGGATAGTGCGGTGGCAGATGGGGGAGTGGAGCGGCAGATGCAGGGGCGGCTCAGCGGCGGATACAAGGGGGCAGCAGAAAGAGAGCAGCGGTGTCAAATGCGGAGGGGTGCCGCGGCGTCACATGCGGGGCGCAGAGGGACGAGAGCAGCGGCATCAGATGCAGGGGGGTACAGCGGCATCACATGCAGGGACGCAGTGGGAGGAGAGCAGCGGCATCAGATGCAGGGGCGGCGCAGCGGTGTCACATGCAGGGGCGCAGTAGGAGGAGAGCAGCGGCGGTGCAGGGACGAAGCAGATGGAGGAGGGCAGCGGATTATCTGGGGCTGCGACTCACAGATGGGCACCCGCGGGAATCGCTCTCCTCAGCTTCCACGGACAGAGAAGCTGAGGAGAGTGATCTCCTACAGATCACCGGTCCCAGATGCACGATGTTTGGAGAAATTGTTCACAAGGCCGATCTCTCCAATCAGAGCTGGGGGCAGGTGCAGCAAAGGTCACCCAGCTCCAGCCAATGATCAGTGCTATGGCTGGACTGATCATAGCTGGATTTCAATGTTTCAGACATTTTCAATGGCTGAAACATTACACTGGCTGTGATTGGCTGAGCGGCATTCGTCAGCCAATCACAGCCTCCGTAGATCCAGGGAGGAGACACCACCCCTCCTGAGGTCAGGTACAGGTCCTCTCCTTCCCGAATCTGCAGTTTTTGAAAACCGATCGCGGTCACTGGGGCTGCAATTTCACCATGACTGATATATCCGTCATGGGTCTTTAAGTACCAGGGCACCATGACGGATACATCCGTCAAAGGTCGTGAAGGGGCTCATTTTGTCTCACAACGCTTTTATGTTCATGGACAGGTGGTACCTACAATGCGGGGGTACTGCAATGGGTACCCCTGTCGCATGTTCTTTAGCAAATATCTTCCTTGGCATTTTTAAAAGTCGGTACATTTTTTTATTGCATAATCCTTACATCAAGCACATTAATTTTTTTGCCAGATATATGGATGACATATTCATCATCTGGGACGGCTCAGCTGAGCAGTTCCTGGAGTTCGTACAACATCTAAACTCTTAACACGATGAATTTGTCATTCACTTCGGTTTTTGGAGTTGCCGTTCTTGATTTTTTTTATGTCACGGTCACAATCAAAGATGGGGTTTTGAATACTAAAGTTTATAGGAAACCCACAGCCTCTAAATCACTGCTCCACTATCACAGTGCACATCCTCACCATGTAAAAAAGGCTTTACCTTTTAATCAATTTCTGAGGTTAAGAAGACTGAATAGTGATGAGGAAACTTTCAGAATACAGGCAGCTGATCTGAAATTGCGGCTAGAAGAAAGGGATTATCCTCATGCATTGGTTGAGGATTCTTTGGCCAGAACCCTATTGACACCTATGGGGAGTGGTTGTGGACACAAAAAGCAAACAAACAAGAATAAGTCCCGTAGATTTTTGTTCAATTTCAAATTTGGCCCGGTAGATCAGCAAATTAGAAATGCAATTTTAAATTACTGGCATGTTTTAGAGTCTGATCCTGAATTAAAACATGTTACATTATTTGGACCTTTGATTACACACCGCAGGTGTAATAACCTTAAAGGGAACCTGTCATCAGAAATTTAGCTTTAAACCTAAAAGTTTCCCCCTCTGCAGCTCCTGGGCTGCATTCTAGCAAGGTTCCTGTACTTTTTGTGGCCCCTTTTAAATCAAATTAAATACTTTATAAACTTGTACCTTTTGCTATGTAAATTTTGTAAATCGTCCATGGGGGCGGGCTCTCTGCTGACCGTTGCTGTTCCTCCAGTAGATTTATGCCGCCCCCCAACGCTGAATTTGATATCTCAGGACGCCGCCCCTGGGCGCCCGTGGTCCCGTGCATGCGCTGTGCGATTGTAGCGGTACTGTGCACTCTGTGCACGTGTGACCGCTGGTGACGTTTTGCGCAGGCACGAGGTTATGGGCGGCGCTGTGAGTGTCATCAGCAAGTGCCGCCCATAACCTCGTGACCGCACTTTCCCCTCTTCCTCCAGCGTTCTGCGCAAGCGTTTGCTGGCCAGATGACCCGACGTCACCTCTTTCCCATCTTGCCCTGCTGCAGGGTAAGATGGGAAGGAGGTGACGTGAGGTAATTTGGCCGGCGAGCGCTTGCGCAGAACGCTGGAGGCAGTGGGGGAAAGCGCGTCCACGAGATTATGGGCAGGCACTTGCGATGCAATCACAGCGCCGCCCATAATCTCGTGCTTGTGACACACGCCACCAGCGATCCTGGCGTGGGCGGCACCTTGGGCGCAGTGGGCGGCGTCCTGATGGATGAAATGGAGCGTGGGGGGACGGCGTCAATGTGCTGGAGGAACAGCAACGGTCAGCAGAGAGCCCGCCTCATGGACGATTTACAAAATTTACATAGCAAAAGGTACAAGTTTATAAAGTATTTAATTTGGTTTAAAAGGGGCCACAAAAAGTACAGGAACCTTGCTAGAATGCAGCTCAGGAGCTGCAGAGGGCTAAATTTCTGATGACAGGTTCCCTTTAAAGACCTTTTGGTTAAGAACAGACATGGCTTGAAAGAGCATGCCACACAGGCAATTTCCGTTATGGAAATTGCCGTTTTTGTTGTTCACATTTGATCTTTAATCCCATACTTTTTGGCCTTTTTACCATACTGTGATGAAGTTTATTTCTTGTAAATCTAAATTTATTGTGTATATCATCATATGTACATTTGGAAGATTTTACATTGGGAAGATGATTCGCCCCTTATATGTACGGTTCAAAGAACACTTTAATTCTATTATTTCATGTAAAGGTTCTCCCCGCCTAGTCCAGCATATCCAAGAGTGTCATAATAGTGATCTGAATTCCATGCAATATGCAGGTTTAGAGAGGGTTTCTCTTCCACCACAAGGTGGCGACCTCCACAAACTATTGTTACAAACAGAAGCTAGATTATTAGTAGTGATGAGCGAGTACCAAAAAGCTCGGGTGCTCGAGGCTCGGGCCGAGCATCCCAAGATACTCGTGTACTCGGCCCGAGCACCGAGCCCAATGTTATCCTATGGGAGACCCGAGTATTTTTGTGAAATCACCCCCGGCAGCATGTAGAAACCAGAAAACTGTAAATTAAAAAAAAAAACGTGCGTGTGTGTGTAAGCGTGCATATATATATACACGCGGAGTGGAGTGCGGGAGGGGCCGTAGCCGAGCGGGGAAGTGTCGGGCTAAAGGCACGGTCACGCTGTGCGGGCTGGCCAATCACTGCAATTCCACAACAGGGCTGTGGCATTGCAGTAGTCTGCCAGCCAATCCCTGCATAAGGGATGGCTGTAAAAAGAGCGCCAACATGAAGACCACGAGTACAGCACGAGTATCGCGAGATTACTCGGTCCCCGCCGAGTAGCCCGAGTACATTGATACTCGTGCGAGTACCGAGTAGTAACAAGCATGCTCGCTCATCACTAATTATTAGGTATCGGGCCCAAGGGAATTTAGGTTTGAATGACCGGAATGATTTATTTGTCTTTTTATAATGTGACTTTTCAGTGATTTAATTGCATTTCTTTCCTCTGATGATGAATTGTATTTTGTATGTTACACTGTTTCTTTTTTGTAATGCCTGCCCCCTTTCTGGGATTGTAATTTATGCACTCAGCTTGTTTTTAATTAGCGGTGGATGAAATCCGGGTGCACCTCTATTTAGACGGTGAGGCCTCGACCATTGCATTGGACCCATAGGAGCACAAGGACGTGCAAAACTGCCGTCGTCCATTAGGGGGCCTGAACTCTGCTCTCTCTCCGCTACTTTTAACTGCACATGATGTTGGAATAAAGCACTTTGGAAAATTGGTTGGTGTCTGGCGTAGATTTCTGCTTCCTGGCCATTGGTTTTTATTATTATGTCCCTATAGGTTTTTAACCTTTGTAGGGCTTTGCGATGTTTTTGGGATAAATTAGAAAAAGATTTATTATGTGAAGCTTCAACATCCAATTTATTCAATTCCCTATAAATGGTTTCCTGAAATGTATCCATGCAATCAGCTCGAGACTGCACATGATAAAAGAGAGGATTCCTGGTTCTAAATTTATGTATACACATAGGGTCAAGTTCAGACTTGTCATTTTCCATTTGGAGATCTAACATTGTTAGGAGAGTTTTTTGTTCTGAAAAATTTAAACCTTGATATTGATTATGAGTAGAAGTTGAATTAGATATTTCACAGGTTTCTTTATTAACTAAAAAATGACGTTTGATAGTCAGGTTTCTCATAAATTTGTTAATCTCTAACAATGTGTCAAGTAGGTCAAAATCCTTGCTTGGAGCAAAATTAAGGAGTACTTTGCACACTACGACATCGCAGGTGCGATGTCGGTGGGGTCAAATCGAAAGTGACGCACATCCGGCGTCGCTGTCGATATCGGAGTGTGTAAATCGTTTTTGATACGATTAACGAGCGCAAAGTGTCGAAATCGTATCATCGGTGTAGCGTCGGTCATTTCCATAATTTCGGAAGGACCGATGTTACGATGTTGTTCCTCGTTCCTGCGGAAGCACACATCGCTGTGTGTGAAGCCGCAGGAGCGATGAACATCTCCTACCTGCGTCCTGCGGCTCACGCCGGCTATGTGGAAGGAAGGAGGTGGGCGGGATGTTTACGTCCCGCTCATCTCCGCCCCTCCGCTTCTATTGGCCGCCTGTCGTGTGACGTCGCTGTGACGCCACACGACAACGCCCCTTAGGAAGGAGGCGGGTCGCCGGCCAGAGCGATGTCGCAGGGCAGGTATAAGTCCATGTGAAGCTGCCGTAGCGATAATGTTCGCTACGGCAGCTATCACAAGAGATCACAGCTGCGACGGAGGCGGGGACTATCACGCTCGGCATCGCAAGCATCGGCTTGTGATGTTGTAGTGTGCAAAGTACCCCTTAGTCCCAGGGAGAGAACCTCCATCTCCTCTTGATCTAACTGCCTGCTAGATAGATTAGGTACATTTGATGTATCTAGTGTGGGGGGTGTTTTTTGTTGTGATTGCTTGTTCTTGGAGCGGTGTTTCCTTCCGCCCCGCCTGATGCATTTTTTTTAAGAAAATGCTTCTTTGGTTTGCTGTAATATGAAAGTTCCCCCGTAACATTGCTGGTAGAAGCAGTGTCATCACTTGTTTGTTCAATTGAGCTGAAACTAACATGTCTAATGGACGTGGACTCCATATTGGAACGTCTATTGTGTCGCCCTGGGCAAGCCAGGGGACACAGGTCACACACCACCACACCCCACACTCCAGGTAGGCACATCACAGCTAACCAGAAATCCTTGTTGCCTCCCTCCAGGAGTCTGATGATGCACACCAGGGGGTGGGCCAGGCGGTTGGCTCCGCCCACCAAGGAGCTCACAGCTCTGGAGGCAGGAAGTAACCAGGCAGTCAGCTCAGGGACGAGCTAGAGTAAAACAACAGAGTTCTGTCAGGGAGGAGGAAGTGGAAGGAGTGAAGTGAAGCCCAGGCAGGGCAAGTGTGAGGAGCTAAGTGAGGAGTTAAGAAAGTGAAGGTGAAAGTAGAAAAGGAGGAAAAAGCAAGTAAAGTGACAGAAGAGAAAGACAGCCTGAAGGGTCCAGCTTTGTGAGGGCCAGAACAGCAAGGTCAGCAACGGCGGTGACTGTCTGGAGGGGGACCGTTTGGAAGTTCCTGGAAGGACCCCGTTGTCTGTGTGCCCGGTGGTCTGGAGCAGTGTTCCGAAGGACAGTCAGCACCAGGGCAGGGGCCTCTCGGACCCCGGCAAGGCTAGGAGTCGCCAGATTTGCCAAATCCGTCAGTGACGGGGACGCAGATCCCCCAACAACCAAGTCCCGATTGAAGGCAACAGCCCAACCCGTATTGGAGAGACACCGCCACCGCCACGGCACAAGTTTCTCAGGGCCAGCGCCTGCGAGCAAAGTGTAGAGCTCCTCCGGCCCAGATTGCAGCCGGGGAGCGGGTAACCGGAGGGAATCCACCGCTACCATCAGTCAACACAGGTGCAAGGAAGAGAGACATCACCGTCACCTACCGGGAGTGCAGGTGCAGCCGTCTGTGGGACCGTCCTACCAGCCGTTGGTTTACCGTACAAACTGTGTCCGTGTGTCAGGCTGAGTGAGTACCATAGTGCCGCAAGGCACAGCGCTGCCCCCGCGTCCCTGCGCCCTCCAGGCCCTACACTTTACATCTCATCACCGGGCCCCGGGATCACCAGCCCCTACCCACGGAGGGGCAACACAACACCTGGCTGCTCCGCATCACCATCCCCGGGACCCCCATACTGAGCAGCGGTGGTGCAATCACCACAACCGTGGGTGGCGTCACGAACTATAACAATCCCCACACCCAACACCCCCTTTCACTCACGGGCGAGGAGTGTCGCTCGAGAAACCCCGGGATCCGGCCCACAGCTCGAGCCACCAGGAGCAGCTGCCGGACCCGAGCAGAAGGGGTGAGCGCAGTGTGCTGACACCCTCCTCCCCGCCCGCGACAACTTGGCGTCACAAACAGGATCTTACCGCTCTGCCGTCAGGTAGAGGTGCGCCTTGTTACCGCCGGAGGCATCCGGCAGAAAAATTTCAGAAGCCGCCATCTTTGGCGCGAAAAGTTCCCGCTCGAGCGTCTTCTCGAGCAGTAGAGGCGCGAAGGCCAAAACCCCGCCCCGAGAGAGGAGGGGCCGGGAAGAGCTAAGGGGGACGGAAACAAGATGTCTGCGCCCGACGGAGCCGCTGGAGGAGCGGTGGTCGCAGCCGCAGCGGCACCCGCGGATGGGAATGGGCTTGCCCAGGTCCCGGTCGTACCGGCGGGAGGTGCCGCGGCCCCCGCGTTTGCTCAGGTCATGCCATTCTCCTTGCCCTATGCGCCCGGAGCTGCCTGGCTACCGCGGTATGACGGGAAACCGGATGCCCTACAGGCCTTCCGGAAAAAGCTTAACCCGTTGCTAGAGCTGTATCCCCTGACTGATAAGCAACGTGCAGCGATAGTGCTAGGCCAGTTAACCGGTGCGGCGGAGCAGGAGGCGGAGACCTGGGCCGAGGGGGACCGGCTCTCTGTAGCCACCATCTTCGAGAAGCTACAGACTGCCTTCGAGACCCGGACTGAAGCTGAGCTGAGGATGCAGTTTTACCAGTGCCGGCAACGAGCTGGAGATAGCATTCGGGACTATGCTCTACGTCTGCAGACCGCCCTCTGCACGCTGAAGCGGGTGAACTCTATTAACGAGGCGGATAGCAACAAGATGTTAGTGGAGCAATTTGCGCAGGGGATGAGGTCCCCTGAGGATCGTAAACAACTCCGGCTGTGGGCCCTGGAACACCCTGATGTGGACTTTGCTGTGTTAAAGGAGCGGGCTATCAAGGCACTACAGCCCCCAGCTGCTGAAGTCCTGGAACCCGTCCCGTGGCCCGTTGAGACAGCTCCCGTTGTGGCGGCCCCGGCCAAACCAACCTCCTTAATACCTGCAGCCCCGAGCAGCACCGTGGAAGAGCTGGCAGCCCAGGTCCGTCGCCTGGACGGAGACCTTGCCAAGATCCTTGCTGCGCTACAACCTCTGACCAGATCTCAGCCTCCAGCGCAGATACAGCTTGCTGACAGTCCCGAAGATGTTCCCTGGATGCAGCGGAGAAGTGCTAACAACCCGCGGAGCAGACCTCCAATCTGCTACAAGTGCCGTAAGCCGGGCCATTATTACCGACAGTGCCCGTTAAACGAGCAACCCCTGGGGCCCCGGGCCAATCCTCAGGAGTAGAACACCGTGGCCCCCCGGACTGGCGAGACCGATATGTCGGGGCCCGCCCTATCATCCCTGTGGCTGTGGACGGCATACCAGTGATGGCTCTCTTGGACACTGGATCACAGGTAACTACCATACCGTACACGTTGTATCGGCAGTATTGGGCCACAGACGAGCTGGCGCCTCCAGACAATAGTATAAATTTGATTGCCGCTAATGGACTTCCATTGACCCAGGTGGGGTATAAACAAGTGGCTATGACAGTGGGGCAAGCTGAACTGCAACACCAGGGTATGATTGTGATCATGAATGAACCCAGTGATCATAACCCGAAAATAGTGCTGGGAACCAATGTGATGGAACACTGCATGGCTGATGTGTTTAACCTATTGCAACAGCTAGCCGCCACAGCGGCGGGGAGCCGGCAGAGGGCTGTGCAGCGTGAGATCCGCGCCCTGATGTACCGCCAGCATGTAAGCTCAACAGGAGGGGAGATTGGTGGAGTGAGAGTGATGGATGTTGCTCCATTGACTGTGCCCCCTAGGAGTGAGATGATGATCTGGTGTAGGGCAGCAGTAGGGCCTCAGGGGCGTGACTACCCTGCGATGATGGAGCCCATGCCCTCCGAGCACTGGCCCACTGTAGTGGCCGCCCGAGGGGTGGTAGATGTGAAGAAAGGGAGAGTGCCCGTGAGAGTGTTGAACTGTGGGGAGGAAGAAGTCAGGCTCCCCCGGTATGCCACCATTGCCAAGCTGCTCACCCTGGACCCTCACACTATCCAGGAAGCCAGTCCATCCACACTCCCACCTACCCCCAGCACTTCCCCACCCCAGGGGGACACAAAGGAGTGGCACCAACAGCTACATGTAGGCACTGATGATACCCCTACACATCACAGGGCCGGGGTACACAGGGTGGTGCAGGAGTACGAACAGGTTTTCAGTAAGCACCCCCTAGACTTTGGGCGGATCAAGGGGGTTCAACACCACATTCCCACAGGTGAACATCCCCCTATCAAAGAGAGGTATAGACCTATTCCCCCTGCACATTACCAGTGTGCCAAAGATATGTTGAGGAATATGAAGGAGGCAGGGGTTATTCGGGACAGCTGTAGTCCCTGGGCCGCTCCGTTGGTACTGGTCAAGAAGAAGGATGGTACCATGCGGATGTGTGTGGACTACCGGAAGATCAACCAGATAACCCATAAAGATGCCTATCCCTTACCCCGTATTGAAGAGTCTTTTGCTGCACTGAGAACCGCAAACTACTTCTCGACCCTTGACCTCACCAGCGGATACTGGCAAGTGGCCGTGGCCCCAGAGGACCGGGAGAAGACCGCCTTCACCACCCCGATGGGACTCTGCGAATTCAATAGCATGCCGTTTGGGCTGTGCAATGCCCCTGGGACCTTCCAACGGTTGATGGAGTGCTGTCTGGGACATTTAAACTTCGAGACCGTCCTGCTGTATTTGGATGATGTGATTGTTTATTCCCAGACGTATGAAGCCCATCTGGAGCACCTGGCCGAGGTGTTCGCGTCCCTTGCCCAGTACGGGATGAAGTTGAAGCCCTCAAAATGCCACCTGCTGAAACCCAGAGTGCAGTATCTAGGGCATGTGGTGAGTGCGGATGGTGTCGCCCCCGACCCTGAGAAGATTACTGCCATCCAGAGCTGGCCGAGACCAACTACAGTGAGGGAAGTAAGGCAGTTCCTGGGTCTGGTGGGGTACTATCGGCGCTTTATAAAGGGATACACGAAGATGGCTGCCCCCATGCAAGATCTCCTCGTGGGACAGACCAAAGGTGGTAGACCCATTGGGGCCCCACTGTTGTGGGAGGACAAGCATGAGGAGTCATTTTGCCAGTTGAAGGCGGCCTTGACCGGAGAAGAGGTCCTGGCGTACCCTGACTATGGGAGCCCGTTCATCCTCCACACGGACGCCAGTAATGTGGGGCTAGGAGCGGTCCTATCCCAGGTCCAGGGTGGGAAGGAGAAGGTGATTGCCTACGCTAGCCGAAAACTCCGGCCGACCGAAAGGAACCCTGAGAACTATAGCTCCTTCAAGCTTGAGCTATTGGCGTTGGTGTGGGCTATCACGGAGCGGTTCCGCCACTACTTGGCGGCAGCCAAATTCACAGCGTTTACGGACAACAACCCGCTGACTCACCTGAACACGGCCAAGTTGGGCGCGCTGGAGCAGCGGTGGGTAGCCCGGCTAGCTAACTATGATTTCACCATAAAGTACCGAGCTGGTCGTGTCAACATAAATGCTGATGCACTCTCCCGGATGCCCCATTTGTCAGAAGAGGGGTGCGAGGATGACGACCTCGAGGAGATCGAGTTGCCTGCGTTTCACCAGCTGCCTACTGAGAGGGTACAAGTCTGTCAGCAAAGGGTGGATCTGGACCCGCGGCCCAGTCAAGAGTGGCAGGACGCCCAGGACCAAGCGCCAGCTGTCCGCCTTGTCAAGGCTCTGGTGGAACAAGGTGCTATGGGAATAGACCCTGCCGCTCCAGCCGAAGCTCAACGCTTGTGGAAAGAACGAAAACGGCTTTACCTACACCAAGGGAGGCTGTACCGTGAGCTGATCAACCCGAAGACCCATGAGAAGATATGCCAGTTAATCGTTCCTCAAGCTGAGGTCGCTACTGTCCTGCGGGCATACCATGATGGTGCTGGCCACTTCGGGTGGAAGAAGCTGGAGATGCTGTTGAGGGAGCGGTTTTATTGGAGTGGGATGCGTGAATCGGTGGAAGCCTGGTGTCGAGAGTGTGGTCCTTGTACACTGAGGAGAAAGGACGAGACTAGCCAGAGGGCACCGTTACATCCCATAGTCACCCATCAGCCGCTGGAGCTGGTCGCCCTGGACCATGTCAAGCTCGCCCCTAGCCGAAGTGGGTACACCTACGCATTGACCATGGTAGACCACTACTCAAGATTTATGGTGGTAGTCCCCGTTAAGGACCTAACTGGTCGAACCGCTGCTCGAGCGTTCCAGGCTTATTTCTGCCGACCCCATGGGTACCCCGAGAAGGTGCTGACTGACCAAGGCCCGGCTTTTGAAGCAGAGGTGTTTCACGAATTCTGCCAGTTGTACGGCTGCAAGAAGATCCGGACCACTCTGTACCACGCCCAAACCAACGGCATGTGCGAGAAAATGAATCACTTGGTCCTGGGGCTCCTCAAGACGCTACCGCTGGAAGAACGGAACATGTGGCCGGAAAAGCTACCTGACTTGGTCGACATGTATAATAATATCCCGTCCAGCTCGACGAAGTGCACCCCAGCGTATCTGATGAGGGCTCGGCCTGGCCGCCTGCCGGTGGATCTGGAGATGGGGTTGGAAGCCCCGGAAGCACTCCCCTCAACGGCAGAGTGGGAAAGTCGGAGGAGGGCACAGTACCGGCAAATCCAGGAGTATGTGGAGAAAAACCTCAGTCGAAGTCGAGAGCAGCAGGAGCACCGGTTCAACCAGAAGGTGCCCGCAGGTCCTTTCCAGCCAGGGGATGTGGTGCTGAAACGGAAGAGGAAAACCCACAAGCTGGATGATCAGTGGGAGCAAGTCCCTTATGTCATACAACCCACAGAATGGGGAGACGGGAAGACTTACCAGATCAGTCGTGACCAAGGGGACACCCTAGCCACAGTTTCCCGGGACCATCTAAAAAATGCCCCCCAGCGCTGAAGGCAGAGGCTGAAGTACCGGTTCCTCCACCAGTGGAGAAGGCAGCAGAGGTAATCCACACTGTAATGGGTGACTTCCCAGCAGACTGGCCTACACAGGACGGCGCGGTGATTCTTCCAGTGATACTGTTCCCACAACCCGTGGATGAAGAAGTAGTGGAAGCGGTCAACCGTGAGCCAGAACCAGTGCCGGTGCCCAGGGATGAACCTGTACCCAGCCCCCCTGCACCTCCGCCTGCTCCACACTATAGCAGGGAGGAGGAACCGATTGTTCCCTCTACCCCACTGTCTAGCACCACTGACACCGGGCCCCGAAGGTCCACCCATTCCAACCTAGGTAGACCCCCACTTAGGTACAGGGAGACCGTTCTATGAATGAAAGGGGTCCGCAAATGTAAGAGTGTTGTTGTTTGTTTGAAAAAGTTTTGAAAAAGTTGTTGAAAGAATGATAAGTGAAATGATACCGAGTTTTTCATCTGATTTGCCTTGTGATTGAACCGGCAGGAGCCGGCACCGTTGTCCCCGTGGGGACCGTTTAAAGTTTATATGCATGGGAACTATCCATGGACAAGCCCGTGAACTTGCAGGGCACCACAAACGTTAAGTGGCTTGTAAATATGTTGGGTACCGTTACCGTTTCCGCAATGCCGCCTCCGGAGAGGCAGGTTGGAGGGAGGGCCCTCAGCAGAGCAGGCTAGGGCCCAGCCACCAAAGGAACCGGTGGCCACCCTCTGGAGGGGAAGGACAGATCCCGCTCGGGTAACTTGTGCTGGACTGTGGGTCAAGGGGTGCTGCCTGGGTTTTAGGGGCAGCATCAGGGCCAGGTTGCTTGGGTGGGAGAGAGCGGAAACCGTGACCGTATACCGTTGCAACGTTTAAGTAAATGTGCCTCCCGTCTTGGGAAGAGTTTTGATTGAAAATGTTATTTATGTTTTGCTTAACCCTGTTATCCCCTTTTTACAGAAAAATAAAACCGGTGTAGGACGGCAGCCCGCGGACGGTCTGCATTTTGCTAAGGGGGAATGTGTCGCCCTGGGCAAGCCAGGGGACACAGGTCACACACCACCACACCCCACACTCCAGGTAGGCACATCACAGCTAACCAGAAATCCTTGTTGCCTCCCTCCAGGAGTCTGATGATGCACACCAGGGGGTGGGCCAGGCGGTTGGCTCCGCCCACCAAGGAGCTCACAGCTCTGGAGGCAGGAAGTAACCAGGCAGTCAGCTCAGGGACGAGCTAGAGTAAAACAACAGAGTTCTGTCAGGGAGGAGGAAGTGGAAGGAGTGAAGTGAAGCCCAGGCAGGGCAAGTGTGAGGAGCTAAGTGAGGAGTTAAGAAAGTGAAGGTGAAAGTAGAAAAGGAGGAAAAAGCAAGTAAAGTGACAGAAGAGAAAGACAGCCTGAAGGGTCCAGCTTTGTGAGGGCCAGAACAGCAAGGTCAGCAACGGCGGTGACTGTCTGGAGGGGGACCGTTTGGAAGTTCCTGGAAGGACCCCGTTGTCTGTGTGCCCGGTGGTCTGGAGCAGTGTTCCGAAGGACAGTCAGCACCAGGGCAGGGGCCTCTCGGACCCCGGCAAGGCTAGGAGTCGCCAGATTTGCCAAATCCGTCAGTGACGGGGACGCAGATCCCCCAACAACCAAGTCCCGATTGAAGGCAACAGCCCAACCCGTATTGGAGAGACACCGCCACCGCCACGGCACAAGTTTCTCAGGGCCAGCGCCTGCGGGCAAAGTGTAGAGCTCCTCCGGCCCAGATTGCAGCCGGGGAGCGGGTAACCGGAGGGAATCCACCGCTACCATCAGTCAACACAGGTGCAAGGAAGAGAGACATCACCGTCACCTACCGGGAGTGCAGGTGCAGCCGTCTGTGGGACCGTCCTACCAGCCGTTGGTTTACCGTACAAACTGTGTCCGTGTGTCAGGCTGAGTGAGTACCATAGTGCCGCAAGGCACAGCGCTGCCCCCGCGTCCCTGCGCCCTCCAGGCCCTACACTTTACATCTCATCACCGGGCCCCGGGATCACCAGCCCCTACCCACGGAGGGGCAACACAACACCTGGCTGCTCCGCATCACCATCCCCCGGGACCCCCATAATGAGCAGCGGTGGTGCAATCACCACAACCGTGGGTGGCGTCACGAACTATAACAATCCCCACACCCAACACCCCCTTTCACTCACGGGCGAGGAGTGTCGCTCGAGAAACCCCAGGATCCGGCCCACAGCTCGAGCCACCAGGAGCAGCTGCCGGACCCGAGCAGAAGGGGTGAGCGCGGTGTGCTGACACCCTCCTCCCCGCCCGCGACACTATTCTTTAGTATTGATTTGGGGGTATTGTCTCCCCATCTTCCCCATTCATATACTGTATCCGTGGCATAATCTCTTAGATCACATTGAAATTTTTTACGTTTTCTAGAGGTTATGATAGTTTCCATTTTAGAAATGCTCTGATTAATCCATATTGGTGTCAAAATTTGCATCAGTTTTATATATTTCTAGGTCGGATTTAATCTTTGCAATTTTAGATTGAATGTCCTGCAATTTATTCTCTTCCTGCTTAATATTAAGTTGTATGAGATTCAATGAGCATTCAGAAAGGAGAGATTGCATTGTTTCACAAAATCCTGAGAAAAAATTGTAGTTGGATTTTTTTTTTATTCTTAAACCTCTCGGTATCATATGCTTTGATATATAATTATCGAGGGTTTCATGATCCCATCAAACTTTGGTTCCTTGAATCATTAGTTTCTCAAGGTTTTTGAAATCAGACATAACATCGGGAATTTCAGTTGACCGAAATAATGAGGTAGAAAAAACCTCCTGTGCCTTGCGTTTTCTATCCATGCTAGTAAATTGTTAAAAAATGTATGACAATAATCCTGTTGTAGCACTGCTTCAAAGAAAAGAAAAAAAAATGAAAAATTTTCCTCTGAAAAAATGCTAATTTTAATATGCCATGAAGCAACTTAAAGCATTCTGCTTGTAAGGTTGTAATAAAAATTCTTTGTCATTAATGAAAAAAGGAATGCACAATGGGAGCAAGGTAAGACCAATATAACATAGAAGCAAAACAGAATTTTTACCAGCTCACTAACGGTTGCTTCAATGAGGCTTTATACCATGTTTCCCCGAAAATAAGACCTCACAGGAGTTTTCAGGAAGCTTTAATATAAGACATCCCCTGAAAATAAGACCTAGCCACGGTCAATAATGAAGTGTCATGCAGCGGTGAAAAAGTTAAAGACACTGCAGGACACTTCATTGTAGGCAGCGGGAACCCCCAGAAGAGAGAAGACAGAAGAAAGGAGACCCCTGATCATACTTACCAGATGCCGACCGGGAGCAGGTGAGCGCATCAAGGTCCTGCAGCGGAACACACACGCACACACACACACACACCAGATCACACACACACACACACTACAGATCGCATGCACACACTCACCACATTCAGCAATATCGCTTGGCGATACTGTGCACTGTGTGTGCAGTGATCTTCCAGGACTTGCCAAGTATTATATGGCTGGAAGCATGTGGTATCTCTGGATGTTGTGAGTGTGTGCGCGCGAATGTGCGATATTGTGAGTGTGTGTGTGTGAGTGTATGCGATCAGATGTGTGCGTGTATGCTGTCTGATGTGTGAGTGTGTGTATGCGATCGGATCTGTGAGTGTCGGCAGGAGGACGGCGTGCAGCACAGCTGCTGGGACCGCCCACTGGAGAGCACAGGGAGAAGTGATGTGTGTGTGTGTGTGTGTGTGTGTGTGTATGCTGTCTGATGTGTGACTGTGTTCTGATGTGTGAGTGTCGGCCAGACGCAGGGGAGCACAGCTGCAGGGAGATCATAGGGAGAACTGATGTGGTGTGTGTGTGTGTGTACAGAAATTATGATTATTAGCCAGCGCAACATGTGAAAAAAATAACTGGGGAAAAAAAAAATGAAGGGGTCATGAGATTGCTTTTTTTCCCTCTTGCCTAGTCTGTGTGTCGTCCGTATCATCCGTGTGGCATGCATTTTGCAGGCTATTTTCACATCAGCGTTTTTTGACTGTAGACAAAAAACTGCAAACCGCATATGACCGGATCCTGTGGATTAAATGTGCAACGAATGCAACCGTTATTTTACCGGATCCTTCTGCAGCGGGACACAGAATTTATCGGCCGGCACTGGTGTCAGCTGACTCCTGATCTCACAGCCTGCACACGCTGCAATGGATGCAGGTTAACAGCAGTCACTGCCTGCTGCCGATCACGTGTTACCGTGTGCGGGCTGTGTGGTCAAGAGTTCAGCTGAGTTCCGATCAGCTGACTCCAGTGTCGGCCGATTAGGCCGGGGCCACACGGGGATTACTGCGATCCCCTCGCATGACACTCGGCTCACGCTGGCAGTACAGCAGAGCCGAGTGTCATGCTAGTGTCCCTGTGACTGAGGTCCGACTGTGCAAGCGGACCTCAGCTGCGGGGGGCGGGCAAGCACTGAGGAGGGGCGGGCCGGCACTGAGGAGGGGCGGCCCAGCGCTGCAGGGGGACGGGCGGGCTGCCACTGAGGAGGGGTGGGAGGGATTTCTCTCCCTCTCTCCTCTGTAGTCGGCTATTGCGATTCGCGCTCTGCACTCGCGGTACACCGATGTACCGCGAGTACAGTGCGATTTTTCTCTCACCCCATACACTTGAATGGGTGCGAGAGAAAGAGTCTTGCATTACAATTGCAGCATGCTGTGATTGTTTCTCGGTCCGATTAGGGCTGAGAAAATAATCGCTCATGTGCGCTGACACACAGGCTAATATTGGTCCGAATAGAATGCAATGTTTTATCGCACTCCACTCGTACCGTTTTTCTCGCCGTGTGGCTTAGGCCTTACTTGTTCTGTGTCCCCCTTGTGAGACTGTGACCGGGGTTGTCTATGACGGCCGGTACGTCTCGCCCCAGTTGTGCTCCCTCCATGTATAGAAAGCAACTCCACTCCAGGGTTAATGCTGTTTCCCTACAGGCTGAAAGGAGGGTTAAAAGGAAACAGGAACATGGGCGTGGGTCCCTAGTGTGAGGGAGTGAACACAACTCCCTGAGTTTCTGCCAGAGAAAGACATGTGTGCTGTTTTGGACTTTTGGTTTGTGCAATAAACCGTGTGCTGTGACCATTGGTGCCTGGATCCCGTGTCTTCTGCCGCGCAGCTGACCACGCTACCTCACAGATGGTGGAGAATGTGGGCATGCCAGCCCGGTGAGGTGTAGCATCCATCCCTGGTGACCCAGTAGCACATGTCCTGGATTCGAGCGGCTATACTACAGCCCAAACCCGGCGACGCCATGGAGGACATACTAAAGCAACTGGCTCAGGCTAATGCACAGCAACAACAAGCTAATGCACAGCAACAACAGACCAATGCACACCTGCTCCGGTCGTTGGATCGTCAGCAGCAATCCTTGCAATTGCAGGAACAAAGGCACCAAGAACAGATGGTTCTCCTGGCCAAGTCGATCCGTGCCGGACCGGCAGCAACAACCCCGGGACCGGGTGACGACGGCAGCGTCCGGAAAATGGTGAGACAAGCGTTGCAAAAGATGACCCCGGGGGATGATGTGGACGCGTTCCTGGCGGTGTTTAAGCAGGTGGCCGAGCGGGAAAAGCTGCCGACCCCCCAGTGGGCTGAGGTATTGTCGCCCTATCTGACGGGGGAGCCCCAAAAAGCGTACCTGGACCTCTGTACCGAGGACGCCATAGAATATGCGACCCTGAAAGCCGAAATACTTGCTCGGTTGGGGGTGAATACCTATGTACGGGCTCAGCGGGTAAATCAGTGGTTCTATGAGGAAGTCAAACCCGTACGCTCCCAGGCCTATGACTTGTTGCATCTGGTAAAGAAGTGGTTGCAGCCTGACACTCTGAGCCCTGCGCAAATGGTGGAAAGGGTAATGGTTGATCGCTTTGTGCGCACTTTACCCGTCACCATTCAACGGTGGGTAGGACAGGGCGACCCAAGTACCCTGGACCAATTAGTGTGCCTGGTGGAGCGGCATGTGGCTACGCAGGACTTGATACGGGACACTGAGACTTTGCGTGCCGCCCGTCGATCCGGCCCCTCCAAGCCGCGGGCCAAGGACCCACCGCTGACACCGGTGCGGGAGTCCGCTACCGTCCCGTCTGAGGCCGCGCCCGCCGTCCCTGAGGTCCGGAAGGCTATGTACCCTAAACGACAACTCGTCAAGGGGGTTTCCTTCCCTATTAGATGTTGGCGGCGCCAGCGGGTGGGACATATGGAAGCCCAGTGTCCACTCACCACGGAGCCCATGGATTGTGGGGTTACCCGGCGGGGTTCAATGTATGCTCAGGCGGTGTGTACCGCGGACCTTGTCTCCCCGGAGACTGAGCCCCACTTGTGCCAAATACAGGTGAATGGATGTCCGGTTACAGGCTTGTTGGATTCCGGAAGCTTAGTGACCCTTGTGCGATCAACCCTAAGGGCTGAAGTAAAGGCCACAGGACGTACCGTGGGGGTGGTTTGCATACATGGGGACCGCCGAGACTATCCCACGGGGGTTGTCACCATCACAGCACCCTGCGGGCAGGTGCAACATGAGGTGGGACTTATGAACACTCTTCCCTATGACGTGATCCTAGGAAGGGATCTGCCGTATTTTTGGACTCTATGGAAGGGGCCTCCTAAGTCCCCTCAGGTATTGGACAGTCCGGGACCTGAGCCCGACAAACCCGAATCCGGGACGCCTGCCGTAGGGGTCCCCATGTTAGGGACTGAATGTGAACCCGATAGGTCGCCCCTAGAGGTATTGGCAGGAGAGGCTGAGATGGTCGAGCCCATCCCGGAGTTGGAGGCGTCCCCGGATACGTTTGGGACAACCCAACTCCAGGACCCTACATTAATACATGCCCGGAGTCGGGTGACAGTGGTTGACGGGGTGGCACAGCTGCCCGATGCCCAGGTAAGGTACCCCCATTTCGCTCTTAAGCATGATTTACTCTACCGGGTAGATGAAATACGGGGCGTGGGGGTAGAGCAGTTGGTGGTGCCCCAGTTGTATCGCCGGCGGGTCCTCGACTTGGCTCATAAACACCTGATGAGTGGCCACCTAGGGGTCAAGAAAACACAGGAGCGAATATTGCAAAGGTTCTATTGGCCTGGGGTCTTTGGGGAGGTAAAACGGTTCTGCGAAACCTGCCCGGAGTGTCAGCTTACCGCACCCCTGGCCTACTTTCGCAGTCCGTTGGTACTGTTACTCATTATAGAAGTCCCTTTTGAACGGATAGGGATGGATCTGGTGGGGCCCCTCATAAAGTCCGCTCGAGGGCACCAACACATCCTAGTGATCGTTGACTATGCCACCCGGTATCCAGAGGCGATAACTCTCAGACATACTGCGGCGAAGCTTATAGCTCGGGAGTTGTTTGCTGTGTTCTGCCGGGTGGGGTTGCCCAAGGAGATCCTTACGGATCAGGGGACCCCATTCATGTCTAAAGTGACCAAAGAGCTATGCCGGCTACTCCAGATCAAGCAGTTGCGTACGTCTGTGTATCATCCTCAAACGGACGGTTTAGTGGAGCGATTCAAAAAACCCTGAAAACCATGCTCAAAAGGGTGATTTCCAAAGACGGGAAAGACTGGGATATGATTCTTCCCTATTTGATGTTTGCCATCCGAGAGGTGCCACAGGCATCCACGGGGTTTTCGCCTTTTGAGTTGTTATACGGGCGACATCCCCGGGGATTGTTGGACCTGGCAAAGGAAACATGGGAGCAGGAGCCCACCCCCCATAAAAGTGTGATTGAACACATTTTAGGAATGCAGAACCGCATAAGCGCGGTCATGCCAATTGTGAAGGAGCATTTACAGGAGGCTCAGGCCGCGCAAAGCGGCCGCTACAATAGACAAGCCACCGTGCGGACCTTTAAACCCGGGGATCGGGTGTTGGTATTGATCCCCACGGCGGAGAGTAAATTCCTGGCTCAATGGCAAGGCCCTTACGAGATAAAGGAAAGGTTAAAATCAGCAGGAGAAATGCAGGATTAGAATACCGCGCCAAACCACAGGAGTCCAGGTGAAGATAGTAAAACTCTTTTCTTTATTTTCACAGGTCTTTACACAGGTCTACGCGTTTCAAGGACATATCCGTCCTCTTCCTCAGGACAAATGTGCAGAGAATACTATCTAAGGATAATAGGAGATAAAGGAAAGAATCGGGGTGGTCAACTATAAGGTATTGCAGCCCGGTAGGCGGAAACCTGAACAAATATACCATGTCAACCTGTTAAAAAAACCTTGGCAGGAACGGGAAAGCCTGATGGTTGATTTTTCCCCATCTCCCTCCTCTTCGGGTCGTTCAAACCCGGCTCCAGCGACCTCCGGAGAGGATGAACCGGAAGTAAGGATTGGAGAAGCCCTCACCAAGCAACAGAGGCGAGAGGCCAGACGGCTGGTTCAGCAGAACCCCGATGTCTTCTCCGAGCTGCCTGGTAGGACCAGTCTGATATGACATGACATTGTCACCGAGCCTCACCTGAAGGTACGCCTGAAGCCATACCGGGTACCGGAGGCTCGAAGACAAGCCATATCAGAGGAAGTGAAGACAATGCTACGCCTGGGGGTCATCGAAAAATCCCAGAGTGAATGGGCTAGTCCCATTGTCCTAATACCAAAACCCGATGGCTCCTTAAGGTTCTGCAATGACTTTAGGAGATTGAACGAAATATCCAAGTTCGATCTCTACCCCATGCCCCGGGTGGATGAGCTGATTGATAGGCTGGGACAGGCGCGATATTTCACCACGCTCGACCTGACCAAGGGGTACTGGCAGCTGCCACTGACGGAGTCCGCCAAGGAGAAAACCGCTTTTGTTACGCCGGAGGGTCTCTTCCACTATGTTGTCTTGCCTTTTGGGTTACATGGCGCTCCGGCCACGTTCCAGAGGTTGATGGACTTGGTGCTGGAACCCCACCAGGCGTATGCATCAGCGTACCTTGATGACATCATTATTTACAGCTCTGAGTGGCAGACCCACTTGGAACAGGTACAAGCGGTGGTGAACGCGCTCCGAACAGCCGGATTGACAGCCAATCCCAAGAAATGTGCGTTGGGGCTTACGGAAGCCCGCTACTTGGGCTACGTAATAGGCCAAGGAGTGATTAAGCCCCCAATTAACAAAGTTGAGGCGATCCAGAAGTGGCCTAGACCCCTGACCACGAAGCAGGTTAGGGCCTTCCTGGGTATCGTGGGGTACTACAGGAGGTTTGTAAAAAATTTTTGCGGGACTATCAGCCCCCTTGACGGACCTTCTAAGTCCGTCATGGTGCGCTGGACTCCGCAGGCCGAGGACTCCTTCCGGGCCCTGAAGGGGGTCCTGTGCGGACAGCCCGTTCTTGTCAACCCTGATTTCCAGAAGGAGTTCATAGTACAGACTGACGCCTCTGAGGTCGGCCTGGGGGCAGTGCTGTCTCAGGTGGTTCAGGGGGAGGAACACCCCGTCACCTTCTTAAGTAGGAAGCTCACCCCTCCCGAGCGGAATTATAGCGTAGTGGAGGAGTGCCTGGCGATCAAGTGGGCCTTGGAGTCCCTACGCTATTACCTGCTGGGACGACAGTTTCGCTTGGTGACTGATCACTCTCCGCAGGTCTGGATGAGGTCCGCCAAGGAACGGAATGCCCGGGTTACCCGGTGGTTCCTTTCTCTGCAGAACTTCTGGTTTACGGTTGAACACCGGGCCGGTAGGTTGCAGGGAAACGCCGATGCCTTGTCCCGCGGCCCGTGTTTGATGGCGGGAGTTCAACCCCGCACGCTTGAACTGAGGGGGGGGGGTATGTGAGACTGTGACCGGGGTTGTCTATGACGGCCGGTACGTCTCGCCCCGGTTGTGCTCCCTCCATGTATAGAAAGCAACTCCACTCCAGGGTTAATGCTGTTTCCCTACAGGCTGAAAGGAGGGTTAAAAGGAAACAGGAACATGGGCGTGGGTCCCTAGTGTGAGGGAGTGAACACAACTCCCTGAGTTTCTGCCAGAGAAAGACATGTGTGCTGTTTTGGACTTTTGGTTTGTGCAATAAACCGTGTGCTGTGACCATTGGTGCCTGGATCCCGTATCTTCTGCCGCGCAGCCGACCACGCTACCTCACACCCTGCATCCATCGCAGCGTGTGCGGGCTGGAGTTCAGCTGAGTTCAGATCAGCTGACTCCAGTGCTGGACTGAACTCAGGTGACCTCACAGCCTGCACACGCTGCGATGGATGCAGGGAGACACAGAAAAAGTAATCGGCCAACACTGGAGTCATCTGATTACTTGTTCTGCTGGAGCTGTGGTCAGGAGTAGGGATGAGTAAGGCTACTTTCACACATCCGGTTTGAGCAGTGCGGCTCAATCCGGCTGTGAAACCTATGCAACGGATGCGGCGAAAACACTGCATCCTTTGCATACGTTTTTACATGCGGCCCGTCCGTTTTTTTCCGGTTGCGGCACGCTACTGAGCATGCGCAGTGGATGAAACCACATGCGGCAGCTGGATGCGTTTTTTTCCACATCGCGCCGCATCCGGCGTCCATAGGCATGCATTGAAAAATGCGCCGCAGCGGCCGGATGCGGCGAGATGCGTTTTTTTTGCCGGAGCAAAAAACGTGCCAGGGAATGTTCCATCCGGCCGCGGCATCGGCTAAATCTTCCACATGCGGCAAAAACCGGACCGAACGCAAGCCCATACGGCACAATACGGCACTAATGTAAGTCTGTGCAAAAAAACCCGCAACCGGTGGCAAAAAAAACGGTTGCGGTTTTTCTGCAGAGCGCCGTATTGTGCCGCAGAGCAAAAACCGGATGTGTGAAAGTAGCCTAAGCAGTAAAATGCTCTGGTGCTCGATGGGCAAAGCCCATGTCGATTGTTTTGTTTTTGTTCCCCATAACGACAGCCTTACGTTTTAAAACGGCAGCAAAAAAGGGTACTTATTCCTTTCTGCCGTTTTAAAACAGCGGCCAGAAAAAGGTAAACATCGCCCCCCAGCGTCAGAAAATCTCCGGGGTTTCAGCTACCGGGGGTAGCTGAGACCCAGTAGATCATGATTCAGGCCGGTTTTTCCGGTCCCCGCTCACGTGATCACCGGTATACACCGTATACCGATGATCACGTTACAGTAAATGACAGCGCCGGTAAAAAATGATTTATCTCCCATCTGGCGTGAACAAACATGTCAGATGGGAGATAAATCTCTTCCCCGGTCCCCTACGGGCCCCCGGTGTCACCAAAGTGCCCCACCCCCGACCCCCTCCCGAAAATCCAAGATGGCCGTGCGCACATTAGCGCGCCGGCCGCATTTACCCTCTTCCTCTGTTTTCTGTCGCATGTACCATGAGACATGCAACCGAAAACTGCTCCCCAGGGCCTGCCAGGTCGCCCCCTATTCCCCCCGGTGTCCCCCGTACCTGTTGCAGCTCTGATCCCCGAGGCCCCTTCCTCCTTCACAGCAGACGCTGGTCACATGTGCAGAGCAGCTGACAGCTCTGCTTCCTGTGTTCAGAGACGCTGGCTGCTGCTCGCTCTCTGCAGCTGTAACCCAGGGAGGGTGGATGCAGTGTCATTGCACCCACTCTCCTCAAATGGAGGGTCTGCACTCCTAGAAAATGGGGGATACGTTCCCTGAACGTGCCCCCCATATTCTAGAAGGTCCAGAATCGTCGTGGGACCCAATTTTTTTTTCTTTTCAATAAATTGCTGAAAGAGGGAATGTTTTGGGGACTATTTTTTCAAATATTTTTTTTTTTTTTTTGTCAATTTTTTTTTATTACTGTCAATTAGTTATGTCAGGTATCAGATAGACGCCGTGACATAACTAACTGCTGGGCTTGTTGCCAGGTGACATTATACATCTGGTATCAACCCCATTTATTACCCCGTTTGCCACCGCACCAGGGCAACGGGATGTGTTGGGGCGAAGCACCAGGATTGGCGCATCTAATAGATGCGCCACTTCTGAGGCGGCTGCAGCCTGCTATTTTTAGGCTGGGAAGAGTCCCATAACCATGGCTCTTCCCACTCTGAGAATACCAGACCCCAGCTGTTAGCTTCACCTTGGCTGGTGATTTAATTTGGGGTGACCCCACGTTTTTGGTTTTTTTTTAATTATTTATTTATAAATAATTAAAAAAAACAGCTTGGGGGCCCTCCAAATTGATCACCAGCCAAGGGGAAGCTGTCAGCTGTGGTTTGCAGGCTACAGCTGTCTGCTTTACTCTAGCTGGCTATCAAAAATAGGGGGGACCCCACGTTGTTTATTTTAATTATTTTTTTTGGGGGGGGGCTAAATACAAGACTAGGCATCCTTTAGAGCCACATGAAAGGCACTAAAGGGCGCCAGCTTAGAATATGCAGGGGGGTGGGACGTTATATATGTTTGACATCTATCCATTGTAGCATTTTAGGTTGTGTGCCCACAATCAGGATTTGCAGCGTTTTGGGAGCAGTGTTTTCCCTGCATTCATAACGCTGCGTTGTGCAGTAGAAGCACAGTGGAAGGATTTTTAGAAATCCTATGCCCACTGTGCTTTTTTTCTTCGCAGCATAAACTGACCTGCGGCACTCCTTCCTGAGCCTCAGCATGTCAATTTATGCTGCGGAGACGAGAGTGTTCTCTGCAGGTAGAATAGAGCGAAAGTCCACAGCAGCCTGAACCTAAATCGTGGACATGGCAGCTGCGCTCTCCCGTGGACAACCCTCATATCTCTGCAGGAAGGCTGACACTGTGTACTAGACGCCGTGTCGCTGGATCATGGCCACATAGCCGGAAAGTGAGAAATTTGTTGCTACAGCAACATTTTTGTGAAGTACTTGTGGATTCAAAATGCTTACTTCTGAATAAAATCCTTGAGGTGTCCAGTTTCCAAAATTGGGTCACTTGTGGGGGGTTTCTGCTGTATACGTACACAAGGGGCCCTGCAAATGTGACATGGTGCCCGCAATTTATTTCAACTTTTCCAAAATTCAAATACTGCTCCTTCCATTCCAAGCCCTCCCATTTATCCAAACAGACGTTTTTGGCCACATGTGGGGTATCCCTGCGCTCATAATAAATTGGATAGCAACCTGTGGGGTTCACTTTTTGTTGTTGCCTCTTGAAAAAGTGAGAAATTTGATGCTAAAGTAACATTTGTGAAAAAAAATGAAAATTTTCAATATGGCGACCTAAGCTTATCAAATTCTGTGAAGTACTCGTGAACTCAAAATGCTCACTATACACCTAGATAAAAGCCTTAAGACATCACACGGAGAAAAATACTTTATTAGAAATAAATACACAGACACAATAGGGACTCCATGTTTATTTCTGTACTGACCACGCCAGGAGAGAGAGAGAGGGAAGAGAGACAGGGAAGAGAGAGAAAGAGAGGGAAAAGAGAGAGGGAAAAGAGAGAGGGAAAAGAGAGAGAGGGAAAAGAGAGAGAGGGAACAGAGAAAAATACTTTATTAGAAATAAATACACAGACACAATAGGGACTCCATGTTTATTTCTGTACTGACCATGCCAGGAGAGAGAGGGAGGGAAAAGAGAGAGGGAGGGAAAAGAGAGGGGGAGGGAAAAGAGAGTGGGATGAAAAGTGGGAGGGAAAAGAGGCAGAGAGGGAAGAGAGAGAGAGAGAGAGAAGAGAGAGAGAGGGAAGTGAGAGAGAAGAGAGAGGGAAGAGAGAGAGAGAAAGAGGGGGAAGAGAGAGGGAAGAGAGAGAAAGAGAGGGAAGAGAGAGAGGGAAAAGAGAGGGAAAAGAGAGAGGGAAAAGAGAGGGAAAAGGGGGGGATAGGAGGGGGGGAGAGAGAGGGGGAGAAAAGAGGCGAGGGAGAAGAAAGGGGTGGAAGAGAAGAGAGTGGGGGGAGAGAAGAGAGGAGGGGAGAAGAGAGGTGCTCTTGTTAGGGTGAACTCTTAATCAGAGATCACTAGTTGCCTACTGCCTGGTCTAAATGGTGTGGATCGAGTGCATGCTTGAAAAATGAGATCAGACACAGTCGGATATTCATCTTTCCTTGACAGAAGTCAGCCCATGCTCTGCCTTTATTACAACTGAGCTTGCTCTGATATAACCTTGCAAAGGGGCATGTCCGGATGTGTTCATTAGTCAGTGGGTCGAACAATGTGTTAGTCCATGAGCTGATTGGTGGGCGTCATTGTAGGTGGGTCTATGACATCATTGGATGGATCCATGGTGATGGTGATGGGAGGGACCTCATCTGGTGGATCCATGCTGATGGTTTGGTCTTCTAGCTTGACCAGGGGTCTTCCCTTATATGGTATCTTCTTACACCTGGACATTCCTTGCATTCCAGGCAAGGTGTGGAGAAACAGGCAATGGCAGCCATCTTTATATCTGTGTCATGTATATGATCTGAAACCTGAATTATGTAAGGCAAATCGATATATTTCCCACAATCCCTTGTCAAGAAGTTAATTAAGTATTTCATCTTATGGCTCTCCTCAACAGTCCCCCCTAAATACTTTATTAACCTTCTGACCCTACCGTGGTCCTCTAACACATCAGCTCTAATGCTTTAACTGCAACCTTTTTTCGTTTTGCTATCCGCTATACAAGCAATACTAAGCCTTTGCCCCCACTGATACAGACTGCTGATCAGAGAGTTGATCACATCCCGCACACACAGTTCACAGAGGCACAGGTAACTAGAACAGATTTATTTAATGCTGAAGAGCTTACTCAGAATTTGAGATTAATCGATTAGAAAGAGTAAGGCAATTGTAAGAATAAGCTTCTTACTGTTATGCTGCAGCTTTTAGCATTACTGTTTCTGAAAGACTGATTCTCAGTCAATATCCGAGTGCTGTCCACGTCTTCGAGACTTTTCTACCCGAATACACCTGATTGTATCACAACACTAATGGATCTCTTCTTGTCTTGGGTCTATAATCTACCACCAGGAGGCCTTTAACAAGATTTCCCTTACGCATGGATCTGATTACCTTCAGTAACACAGATTAGCACTTTTACGGCTTCAAATACCAGCAAATAAAACAATACCAGTTACCTACAAGTGTATGTTATCCTTAAAAAGTCACTTAAACCCTTAAAATAATTGATTGGTTCAGGTCAGATAATGTTTTTCCCACCATGAGCCCTTATTTGTATAATGTTCCTGTACCCATTGTTCCCTTATGGTTAATTGCCATGTATCATCCCCAATCTAGAAATTCTCCATAAGGTTCTATGTGAGATAATCCAGCACTATGTGTGTTGTGACCCTAATTCTGCTGGTAAGATGGACTCTTTACAGCGGCTGTTGTCTCCAGATGGGTTTTCCCTCAAGCTTCATGGAAGTTGCTGTGGTTGGGATAAGCTGGATCGGTCCATCTGATTCTGACTCGTGGCTCATTCTGACATGTCTTTTTAGGGTCACCCAGTCTCCTGGCTGGAGACCACGTGCTCCTGACACTGATTTAGGATCTGGAATTGGTGGCTACAAATGTTTAACATACTATATAGGCAGTTGTATACGGCTCGTACATCACTGGTCAGGATATCACACTGTATCTGCAGTATCTGAGAGAAATATAATCATGTTCTAGGTACTAAACCAAAAATACCTTATATAAAGATCTAATTATTAAAGGAAAATGAACATTTGTTACATGATTTGCAGCGTTCACCATTATCTTGTGGATCGTTACATTTTTATGTTATCATAATCATTAAAATTCCAAACAACATACACCCATGTGAGTATAGACACAATTAAATATTCCAATAAAGGAGGGGCAGGGATTGGGGCAATAGCCCTAAACTCTCCCTACCTCGCAGCGGAGGTCGGCACCCTATAAGTCGAATTGGCGCCCCCGCTCACCGACGGCTCACCCTCCCTATCCCTACACTGCTAAGCTAATACGTGCTGCTAATGTCAGTGAGGGAATATAGAAACCGTGACATACAGGGGATAAAGAGGCGTCAATATGCAATTATATATATCCAAGTCATTCCCAAAGATTAAATATTCACACTCTGTATTTTACATAGCTGTTTGGTAGCTTAAATCAATATGATACAGCAAATTCAAGGACCAAACCCTAAAATAAATTAAATATCTCACATGTATAACATGTACCCACTGTATAAATATAATAATAATAAGGCCAGGTAAAGTCATGAGGAGATCTCGTCCAATCACAGACCCTCCACTGTGCAATTCACACTCAGGCTAATAAAATAAACGCATATTTGTCAGACATTTAGCGTGAAAGAATCCCAACGCGTTTCTCCCTTCTTCACAATGGCAGATGGATTCATCAGGTACTGATCTCTATAGTGACCTCTGCTATAGAATATGTTCTTTTACCGCTTTTTAGGAACTCCATCTTTACATAGTACCAGCACCATTTTTCAGCAGTAACGTTTTCCACACTGGATATGTTTCAGAGGAGGCCTGAAAAGAAATTCACTCAACACGCACAAAACTCATATAAACCTACTCATGGTAGATGTATATGACTAATCTGCAGTCACCGGAGCAGTAGAGCGGATGAGGGGAGTGTTTCTACGAGGTCTTTACAGTTTTTTCTACCTTAATAGGCACACGTCTTACAAGACTGGATGTGTCTGGCCACCTGGATACTGAGCAGTGGTGCCGCCCATATCTTGTCCATCCCAACACCTTTATCACATGGTTACCTGGGCCATTATTGAGTAGAACGCTCACGGCAGAGAAAGCTTACCGCCCTTTATCAACAGACCTTCCTCAGTCACTGGCTCCCTGCGTCTCACACTCCGTTCCTTGCTGAATCACTTGTTCTTGTAAGGATTTAAGAACACAAGGAGTGACCAATGTCACGGACGACGTGACAGGAGCCACCGAGGTACTGGTCTGCATTGGACTCTCAACTCTAGGCCCATTCTTCTATGTTGTGCACCTGTGCGAGCGTCTCCTCTGGCTGCTGCCTATATCCACATTTTGACTATCTTACCCCTTTCCGCTCTACAAACCACAGTGATCGCAAATCTTCAACTCGTTCTCCTATGGGAGTGGTTTGATTTTTATTACCTCATGTTGTGTAACCTCAGCATATCCAGTGCAGAATCAACCAGCATCTTGGTATCTGGATCCATCTACGGAAAAACTCAAAATCTGCATTAGCAATGGGCTCATCTGAGACATGTTCAAAACCTGACAATTCTTGTTACATCAGAGCAATCATGATATATGTCTGTCTGCTGTGTCCTCCTTACAGATAAAAATATAAAGAACACTTAATAGAAAAACCCAATCGATGAACAAATTAAAACCTTAAATAATACGTGATTTTTCCACATCATCTTTCCCCCCTTTTTGAATCTATTATCCAAAACATAATTAGATTCAAAAAGTGTGTGGCCCCGGAGCTCTACATTTAGGCATAAAAGTCACATTGTATAGATTGTACCTAATCGGGAACACCAGAAATATTGTTTTTATCTGTAACTTAATAATGGAAAACCCTTTCAATGGCTTTTATAACCTTTGCTTGAACCACAAAAATCTGCACTGCAATCATTCTTTCTATAAAAAGAAAGCAGATTATTCAATACATTAAATATAAAACACAGAATTCCATAAATCATCCACATTCCTTAAAACAAATTATTGTAATTATTAATAAATATATTAATAAATTATTATATTATTGTTGTTATTATTATTATTATTAATAATAATAACTATAATAACGTAGCAGAACCTTTGGATATTGGATGTAGGGGCGTTCATTTTTGAATCATTGAGGACATTATCAGCATCTCTGTGATACTGTCCTATAACTTGAAGGGATAAAAGAATCTAGAACAAATAAACTGGCCATGTGGGAAAACAAAATGTTGATTTGCCATAGAAAAATCATCTAACAGACCTCTATGCTTGAAAAGCTATCAATGAATCTAAACATGTCCACAGTTAACTTTTATTTCTTTGGGATAAAATTAGTAAAATAAAAAACTAGTTTCAACAATGTTTTCTGATACACTTTACAATGAATTAAATGCAGAAAGCCCTCTTTTTTTTTTAAAGAAACATGACCATGTTTGGGCTGCTCCTTTTACAGCAGGCCCACAATAGGTTCCAAGGGGAGACAAAAAACCCTGTTCCACAAGTTTTTAAGATTGCTCCTCCCCCCAAAACCAGATGGAAAGAGGCTTCTTCAGCTGCAAGAGACTAGTCAAATTTCCCTTCTTCTGTTGATTTATTTGTTTATTTTTAGTTTTTAAAACATGCAACTCTCAGGATAAATCTATCAGATCCATAACGGAAATATTTATTATTTACTTCTTTATCATGACCTCTACTGCAAAGGTACGTTATTTGAAGTTTTTTTTTTTTAATTTTATTGCTTACTAATTAATAAGATATTGCTCCTTGTGACTGTCCTGACTCAATCCAACCTGCACACTGGATTTATATTTAGTGTCTTCCACAACTACCCAATCATTCAATGTTCCATCTTTTAGTACTATAAACGTTTACTAACACTTCATATGTTAGTCAGTGAGAGCAGTTTTGTCAGCTGCACTGAGGCCTATAGAAAATGGCCCCACAGCACGTGATTTCCTTCTCTTTGTTGGGATTGTAGCATCAGGTGGGGGGGAAGGGGAAGCTAAACTGATTTTTTTTTTTTCCTCTCAACTATTTCCCCCTATATTCCATAGTCTGGATTTTATTCATACTCAAACATACATTTATATATATATCATATACACACATTCAGATATCTACAGCCCTGATCCAACTACAGTTAAAAACACTCATGTTTCTGTCTAAGTATATAGTACTCCATCCAATCCATTGCACATCCCCCGACTCACTTCGTTTTCTTTGTCTCAATCATGCCTCAGCCATGTGCTTCGTCCACCATTTTAAAATCTGATCTAAAATGTCTGCCTCCATGATTAGCACATGGTTTATCACAGGATTGCGGCCTAGAGTCCCCACATCCCAACAAAGTAAACTTTCATCCGGATCTTTCCGGCACAACTAGACACCGCTTCATCAATTTTTCCATCTTTCTTTCAAGATAAACAACACCAACAAAACCAACAAACAAAGACAGGAGGAGATGACTCACAACTGACACACAACTTGAACACTAAGTAAAGTTTTTGTTAAGTCTGCAGCAGGCGCCTCGTCACGGTGTCCCTGCCCAGTTTCTACATGGTCCGTAATTCATAAAGACACCAATGGTGTCACCCCTGGCTACAAGGTGCCCGTACCAGCCGATTCACGTCCAGCGCTTTTTCTAGACCCCAAGACACCTCATACCAATTATATCACCCAAGCTTGCGCTAAGCCCCAATGGTATCCGTACCAGCCATTTCACGTCCAGCGTTAGGCCCCAAGACTACCACGTACCATCCACAATGCGCAACTTAAACGCTATGCCCCAATGGTATCCGTACCAGCCATTCCATGCTACACTGCGCTAGGCCCCAAGATTACCACGTACCAGCAGTCCCACGTATTTCCTTACAGAGCCATAAACTGTACCACAGGCGACAACCGTATACTATACCACAGACAAAATCCTTTACCATATCAACAAATTTGAGAGCCCGTGAAAAACACGTGCCTAACCTGACCAATTAAAACCTGCGCTATATCTCTAGGTCTTGTACCAAACCGTATTAACTACTTAAGTCTCCACTAGAACCACAAACCATATCACAGGCGACAACTAACAGAACTCACAAACCCACATGCTCTCTTAATTTCCCCTCTTCACAAATACACACAACAGACAGCAGGCAACTGAATATGTGACGGTTCTTCCGAGATTAAATATGGCCAGCAGCGGAGAAACTCTTCTGCCGTCACAGAGATCGCAAAAACCGGACACGGTCAAGCAATCAGTGCCACATACCCTGAGACACACGAGTAAGACTTCAGATTATAAAAATCAGCAGACTTACCATGTTCTCGTATAAAGAGCTGATCAGACTCTTGGATCAGGATATCCAGCACGTCCTGCCATTACAATCGCCGGTCCTCAAGATTGTAGAGTTTCTCCTATACTGACCCCACATTGGGCACCAATAATGTTAGGGTGAACTCTCAATCAGAGATCACTAGTTGCCTACTGCCTGGTCTAAATGGTGTGGATCGAGTGCATGCTTGAAAAATGAGATCAGACACAGGCGGATATTCATCTTTCCTCGACAGAAGTCAGCCCATGCTCTGCCTTTATTACAACTGAGCTTGCTCTGATATAACCTTGCAAAGGGGCATGTCCGGATGTGTTCATTGGTCAGTGGGTCGAACAATGTGTTAGTCCATGAGCTGATTGGTGGGCGTCATTGTAGGCGGGTCTATGACATCATTGGATGGATCCATGGTAATGGTGATGGGAGGGACGTCATCTGGTGGATCCATGCTGATGGTTTGGTCTTTTAGCTTGACCAGGGGTCTTCCCTTATATGGTATCTTCTTACACCTGGACATTCCTTGCATTCCAGGCAAGGTGTGGAGAAACAGGCAATGGCAGCCATCTTTATATCTGTGTCATGTATATGATCTGAAACCTGAATTATGTAAGGCAAATCGACATATTTCCCACAATCCCTTGTCAAGAAGTTAATTAAGTATTTCATCTTATGGCTCTCCTCAACACTCTGTCATCAACTTGCTCCACTCTGTGACTTGTTGTGCAGGTGAGAGTGGAGACAGTTGGTCCCATGCAGCAGGACAGGTGACAGAGCAGAGCGGTGACATGCTCTGCTCTGACACATGCGGTGCTGCATGTCACCAGCTTGTCAGTGTCTTGCTGCGTCCTGTAGTGCTGGTGGGAGGAGCACATGATCACACTGCCCGACAGAGTGGAGTGAGATCAGATACTTATGTGACGGGGGGTTTCAGCTGAAGAAACTCCCCCTGTACTCCACACTGGCGCCCCGTGCCTCACACATCTGCCGGACGCTTAGCCCTCTTCACCGCTCCACACTGGCGTCCTCCGGAACCTCCCCTCGATGCTGGGCTGTGACATGCGGTAGTCACCGCCCACAGCACAGTCAATCAATGAGAGTGGCGCCAACATCCCGACGTAACGTCCATTTTGAGAGCCCGGAACTTGACGTGACGTCAGAGGATACTAGCGGCCACAGCACCAGGGGGTCATGTGACCGGCACTGAGCGTGCAGGATAGCGCCACTCAGTGCCAGACCTGCAAATAGAAGCCAATGAAGAAAACACCTAAAATGGTAAGTTACACTCATATAGAAAATAAAAAAAATGGGTGAACCACCCCTTTAAGAAAGGAAAGTTTTTTCGGAACTGCTCTGGAAAGTAAAAGACAGATTATATTCATTATTGTTAAAATATTAAATACATTTTGGTATGCCAGATTCATGTCCATCCCAGATGAAAAGTGTATCATTTTTGAATCTGGCATACCAGAAAATAGATGAGCTAAAGAGGTTGGAATCGGCATATAAATATTTATATTCCCAAAAAGACATTACAAGGTTGGCTAAAGAGGGGGAATACTTAGCCCCCATTGAAACGCCGACCGATTGCATGAAAAAAATCACCATCAAAGGAGAAAAAATTGTTTGTTAGTAAGAACCATGCAGATTGGGTGAGAAAGTTGCAGAAATCATGATTAAAAGTACCAGTTCTGGAAAGAAGAAATTCTAGTGCTTGCACAGCAATGCTATGTGGTATGGAAGTACAGTCATAAAAAAAAGTTTGGGCACCCCTATTAATGTTAACCTTTTTTCTTTATAACAATTTGGGTTTTTGCAACAGCTATTTCAGTTTCATATATCTAATAACTGATGGACTCAGTAATATTTCTGGATTGAAATGAGGTTTATTGTACTAACAGAAAATGTGCAATCTGCAATTAAACAAAATTTGACCGGTGCAAAAGTATGGGCACCCCAACATAAAAGTGACATTAATATTTTGTAGATCCTCCTTTTGCAAAAACAACAGCCTCTAGTCGCTTCCTGTAGCTTTTGATGAGTTCCTGGATCCTGGATGAAGGTATTTTTGTCCATTCCTGTTTACAAAACAATTCCAGTTCAGTTAAGTTTGATGGTCGCCGAGCATGGACAGCACGCTTCAAATCATCCCACAGATGTTCAATGATATTCAGGTCTGGGGACTGGGATGGCCATTCAAGAACATTGTAATTGTTCCTCTGCATGAATGCCTGAGTAGATTTGGAGCGGTGTTTTGGATCATTGTCTTGCTGAAATATCCATCCCCTGCGTAACTTCAACTTCGTAACTGATTCTTGCACATTATTGTCAAGAATCTGCTGATACTGAGTTGAATCCATGCGACCCTCAACTTTAACAAGATTCCGGGTTCTGGCATTGGCCACTCAGCCCCAAAGCATGATGGAACCTCCACCAAATTTTACTGTGGGTAGCAAGTGCTTTTCTTGGAATGCCGTGTTTTTTTGCCTCCATGCATAACGCCTTTTTGTATGACCAAACAACTCAAGCTTTGTTTCATCAGTCCACATGACCTTCTTCCAAAATGTAACTGGCTTGTCCAAATGTGCTTTTGCATACCTCAGGCAACGAGCAACCCCTGGGGCCCCGGGCCAATCCTCAGGAGTAGAACACCGTGGCCCCCCGGACTGGCGAGACCGATATGTCGGGGCCCGCCCTATCATCCCTGTGGCTGTGGACGGCATACCAGTGATGGCTCTCTTGGACACTGGATCACAGGTAACTACCATACCGTACACGTTGTATCGGCAGTATTGGGCCACAGACGAGCTGGCGCCTCCAGACAATAGTATAAATTTGATTGCCGCTAATGGACTTCCATTGACCCAGGTGGGGTATAAACAAGTGGCTATGACAGTGGGGCAAGCTGAACTGCAACACCAGGGTATGATTGTGATCATGAATGAACCCAGTGATCATAACCCGAAAATAGTGCTGGGAACCAATGTGATGGAACACTGCATGGCTGATGTGTTTAACCTATTGCAACAGCTAGCCGCCACAGCGGCGGGGAGCCGGCAGAGGGCTGTGCAGCGTGAGATCCGCGCCCTGATGTACCGCCAGCATGTAAGCTCAACAGGAGGGGAGATTGGTGGAGTGAGAGTGATGGATGTTGCTCCATTGACTGTGCCCCCTAGGAGTGAGATGATGATCTGGTGTAGGGCAGCAGTAGGGCCTCAGGGGCGTGACTACCCTGCGATGATGGAGCCCATGCCCTCCGAGCACTGGCCCACTGTAGTGGCCGCCCGAGGGGTGGTAGATGTGAAGAAAGGGAGAGTGCCCGTGAGAGTGTTGAACTGTGGGGAGGAAGAAGTCAGGCTCCCCCGGTATGCCACCATTGCCAAGCTGCTCACCCTGGACCCTCACACTATCCAGGAAGCCAGTCCATCCACACTCCCACCTACCCCCAGCACTTCCCCACCCCAGGGGGACACAAAGGAGTGGCACCAACAGCTACATGTAGGCACTGATGATACCCCTACACATCACAGGGCCGGGGTACACAGGGTGGTGCAGGAGTACGAACAGGTTTTCAGTAAGCACCCCCTAGACTTTGGGCGGATCAAGGGGGTTCAACACCACATTCCCACAGGTGAACATCCCCCTATCAAAGAGAGGTATAGACCTATTCCCCCTGCACATTACCAGTGTGCCAAAGATATGTTGAGGAATATGAAGGAGGCAGGGGTTATTCGGGACAGCTGTAGTCCCTGGGCCGCTCCGTTGGTACTGGTCAAGAAGAAGGATGGTACCATGCGGATGTGTGTGGACTACCGGAAGATCAACCAGATAACCCATAAAGATGCCTATCCCTTACCCCGTATTGAAGAGTCTTTCGCTGCACTGAGAACCGCAAACTACTTCTCGACCCTTGACCTCACCAGCGGATACTGGCAAGTGGCCGTGGCCCCAGAGGACCGGGAGAAGACCGCCTTCACCACCCCGATGGGACTCTGCGAATTCAATAGCATGCCGTTTGGGCTGTGCAATGCCCCTGGGACCTTCCAACGGTTGATGGAGTGCTGTCTGGGACATTTAAACTTCGAGACCGTCCTGCTGTATTTGGATGATGTGATTGTTTATTCCCAGACGTATGAAGCCCATCTGGAGCACCTGGCCGAGGTGTTCGCGTCCCTTGCCCAGTACGGGATGAAGTTGAAGCCCTCAAAATGCCACCTGCTGAAACCCAGAGTGCAGTATCTAGGGCATGTGGTGAGTGCGGATGGTGTCGCCCCCGACCCTGAGAAGATTACTGCCATCCAGAGCTGGCCGAGACCAACTACAGTGAGGGAAGTAAGGCAGTTCCTGGGTCTGGTGGGGTACTATCGGCGCTTTATAAAGGGATACACGAAGATGGCTGCCCCCATGCAAGATCTCCTCGTGGGACAGACCAAAGGTGGTAGACCCATTGGGGCCCCACTGTTGTGGGAGGACAAGCATGAGGAGTCCTTTTGCCAGTTGAAGGCGGCCTTGACCGGAGAAGAGGTCCTGGCGTACCCTGACTATGGGAGCCCGTTCATCCTCCACACGGACGCCAGTAATGTGGGGCTAGGAGCGGTCCTATCCCAGGTCCAGGGTGGGAAGGAGAAGGTGATTGCCTACGCTAGCCGAAAACTCCGGCCGACCGAAAGGAACCCTGAGAACTATAGCTCCTTCAAGCTTGAGCTATTGGCGTTGGTGTGGGCTATCACGGAGCGGTTCCGCCACTACTTGGCGGCAGCCAAATTCACAGCGTTTACGGACAACAACCCGCTGACTCACCTGAACACGGCCAAGTTGGGCGCGCTGGAGCAGCGGTGGGTAGCCCGGCTAGCTAACTATGATTTCACCATAAAGTACCGAGCTGGTCGTGTCAACATAAATGCTGATGCACTCTCCCGGATGCCCCATTTGTCAGAAGAGGGGTGCGAGGATGACGACCTCGAGGAGATCGAGTTGCCTGCGTTTCACCAGCTGCCTACTGAGAGGGTACAAGTCTGTCAGCAAAGGGTGGATCTGGACCCGCGGCCCAGTCAAGAGTGGCAGGACGCCCAGGACCAAGCGCCAGCTGTCCGCCTTGTCAAGGCTCTGGTGGAACAAGGTGCTATGGGAATAGACCCTGCCGCTCCAGCCGAAGCTCAACGCTTGTGGAAAGAACGAAAACGGCTTTACCTACACCAAGGGAGGCTGTACCGTGAGCTGATCAACCCGAAGACCCATGAGAAGATATGCCAGTTAATCGTTCCTCAAGCTGAGGTCGCTACTGTCCTGCGGGCATACCATGATGGTGCTGGCCACTTCGGGTGGAAGAAGCTGGAGATGCTGTTGAGGGAGCGGTTTTATTGGAGTGGGATGCGTGAATCGGTGGAAGCCTGGTGTCGAGAGTGTGGTCCTTGTACACTGAGGAGAAAGGACGAGACTAGCCAGAGGGCACCGTTACATCCCATAGTCACCCATCAGCCGCTGGAGCTGGTCGCCCTGGACCATGTCAAGCTCGCCCCTAGCCGAAGTGGGTACACCTACGCATTGACCATGGTAGACCACTACTCAAGATTTATGGTGGTAGTCCCCGTTAAGGACCTAACTGGTCGAACCGCTGCTCGAGCGTTCCAGGCTTATTTCTGCCGACCCCATGGGTACCCCGAGAAGGTGCTGACTGACCAAGGCCCGGCTTTTGAAGCAGAGGTGTTTCACGAATTCTGCCAGTTGTACGGCTGCAAGAAGATCCGGACCACTCTGTACCACGCCCAAACCAACGGCATGTGCGAGAAAATGAATCACTTGGTCCTGGGGCTCCTCAAGACGCTACCGCTGGAAGAACGGAACATGTGGCCGGAAAAGCTACCTGACTTGGTCGACATGTATAATAATATCCCGTCCAGCTCGACGAAGTGCACCCCAGCGTATCTGATGAGGGCTCGGCCTGGCCGCCTGCCGGTGGATCTGGAGATGGGGTTGGAAGCCCCGGAAGCACTCCCCTCAACGGCAGAGTGGGAAAGTCGGAGGAGGGCACAGTACCGGCAAATCCAGGAGTATGTGGAGAAAAACCTCAGTCGAAGTCGAGAGCAGCAGGAGCACCGGTTCAACCAGAAGGTGCCCGCAGGTCCTTTCCAGCCAGGGGATGTGGTGCTGAAACGGAAGAGGAAAACCCACAAGCTGGATGATCAGTGGGAGCAAGTCCCTTATGTCATACAACCCACAGAATGGGGAGACGGGAAGACTTACCAGATCAGTCGTGACCAAGGGGACACCCTAGCCACAGTTTCCCGGGACCATCTAAAAAATGCCCCCCAGCGCTGAAGGCAGAGGCTGAAGTACCGGTTCCTCCACCAGTGGAGAAGGCAGCAGAGGTAATCCACACTGTAATGGGTGACTTCCCAGCAGACTGGCCTACACAGGACGGCGCGGTGATTCTTCCAGTGATACTGTTCCCACAACCCGTGGATGAAGAAGTAGTGGAAGCGGTCAACCGTGAGCCAGAACCAGTGCCGGTGCCCAGGGATGAACCTGTACCCAGCCCCCCTGCACCTCCGCCTGCTCCACACTATAGCAGGGAGGAGGAACCGATTGTTCCCTCTACCCCACTGTCTAGCACCACTGACACCGGGCCCCGAAGGTCCACCCATTCCAACCTAGGTAGACCCCCACTTAGGTACAGGGAGACCGTTCTATGAATGAAAGGGGTCCGCAAATGTAAGAGTGTTGTTGTTTGTTTGAAAAAGTTTTGAAAAAGTTGTTGAAAGAATGATAAGTGAAATGATACCGAGTTTTTCATCTGATTTGCCTTGTGATTGAACCGGCAGGAGCCGGCACCGTTGTCCCCGTGGGGACCGTTTAAAGTTTATATGCATGGGAACTATCCATGGACAAGCCCGTGAACTTGCAGGGCACCACAAACGTTAAGTGGCTTGTAAATATGTTGGGTACCGTTACCGTTTCCGCAATGCCGCCTCCGGAGAGGCAGGTTGGAGGGAGGGCCCTCAGCAGAGCAGGCTAGGGCCCAGCCACCAAAGGAACCGGTGGCCACCCTCTGGAGGGGAAGGACAGATCCCGCTCGGGTAACTTGTGCTGGACTGTGGGTCAAGGGGTGCTGCCTGGGTTTTAGGGGCAGCATCAGGGCCAGGTTGCTTGGGTGGGAGAGAGCGGAAACCGTGACCGTATACCGTTGCAACGTTTAAGTAAATGTGCCTCCCGTCTTGGGAAGAGTTTTGATTGAAAATGTTATTTATGTTTTGCTTAACCCTGTTATCCCCTTTTTACAGAAAAATAAAACCGGTGTAGGACGGCAGCCCGCGGACGGTCTGCATTTTGCTAAGGGGGAATGTGTCGCCCTGGGCAAGCCAGGGGACACAGGTCACACACCACCACACCCCACACTCCAGGTAGGCACATCACAGCTAACCAGAAATCCTTGTTGCCTCCCTCCAGGAGTCTGATGATGCACACCAGGGGGTGGGCCAGGCGGTTGGCTCCGCCCACCAAGGAGCTCACAGCTCTGGAGGCAGGAAGTAACCAGGCAGTCAGCTCAGGGACGAGCTAGAGTAAAACAACAGAGTTCTGTCAGGGAGGAGGAAGTGGAAGGAGTGAAGTGAAGCCCAGGCAGGGCAAGTGTGAGGAGCTAAGTGAGGAGTTAAGAAAGTGAAGGTGAAAGTAGAAAAGGAGGAAAAAGCAAGTAAAGTGACAGAAGAGAAAGACAGCCTGAAGGGTCCAGCTTTGTGAGGGCCAGAACAGCAAGGTCAGCAACGGCGGTGACTGTCTGGAGGGGGACCGTTTGGAAGTTCCTGGAAGGACCCCGTTGGCTGTGTGCCCGGTGGTCTGGAGCAGTGTTCCGAAGGACAGTCAGCACCAGGGCAGGGGCCTCTCGGACCCCGGCAAGGCTAGGAGTCGCCAGATTTGCCAAATCCGTCAGTGACGGGGACGCAGATCCCCCAACAACCAAGTCCCGATTGAAGGCAACAGCCCAACCCGTATTGGAGAGACACCGCCACCGCCACGGCACAAGTTTCTCAGGGCCAGCGCCTGCGGGCAAAGTGTAGAGCTCCTCCGGCCCAGATTGCAGCCGGGGAGCGGGTAACCGGAGGGAATCCACCGCTACCATCAGTCAACACAGGTGCAAGGAAGAGAGACATCACCGTCACCTACCGGGAGTGCAGGTGCAGCCGTCTGTGGGACCGTCCTACCAGCCGTTGGTTTACCGTACAAACTGTGTCCGTGTGTCAGGCTGAGTGAGTACCATAGTGCCGCAAGGCACAGCGCTGCCCCCGCGTCCCTGCGCCCTCCAGGCCCTACACTTTACATCTCATCACCGGGCCCCGGGATCACCAGCCCCTACCCACGGAGGGGCAACACAACACCTGGCTGCTCCGCATCACCATCCCCCGGGACCCCCATAATGAGCAGCGGTGGTGCAATCACCACAACCGTGGGTGGCGTCACGAACTATAACAATCCCCACACCCAACACCCCCTTTCACTCACGGGCGAGGAGTGTCGCTCGAGAAACCCCAGGATCCGGCCCACAGCTCGAGCCACCAGGAGCAGCTGCCGGACCCGAGCAGAAGGGGTGAGCGCGGTGTGCTGACACCCTCCTCCCCGCCCGCGACACTATTCTTTAGTATTGATTTGGGGGTATTGTCTCCCCATCTTCCCCATTCATATACTGTATCCGTGGCATAATCTCTTAGATCACATTGAAATTTTTTACGTTTTCTAGAGGTTATGATAGTTTCCATTTTAGAAATGCTCTGATTAATCCATATTGGTGTCAAAATTTGCATCAGTTTTATATATTTCTAGGTCGGATTTAATCTTTGCAATTTTAGATTGAATGTCCTGCAATTTATTCTCTTCCTGCTTAATATTAAGTTGTATGAGATTCAATGAGCATTCAGAAAGGAGAGATTGCATTGTTTCACAAAATCCTGAGAAAAAATTGTAGTTGGATTTTTTTTTTATTCTTAAACCTCTCGGTATCATATGCTTTGATATATAATTATCGAGGGTTTCATGATCCCATCAAACTTTGGTTCCTTGAATCATTAGTTTCTCAAGGTTTTTGAAATCAGACATAACATCGGGAATTTCAGTTGACCGAAATAATGAGGTAGAAAAAACCTCCTGTGCCTTGCGTTTTCTATCCATGCTAGTAAATTGTTAAAAAATGTATGACAATAATCCTCTTGTAGCACTGCTTCAAAGAAAAGAAAAAAAAATGAAAAATTTTCCTCTGAAAAAATGCTAATTTTAATATGCCATGAAGCAACTTAAAGCATTCTGCTTGTAAGGTTGTAATAAAAATTCTTTGTCATTAATGAAAAAAGGAATGCACAATGGGAGCAAGGTAAGACCAATATAACATAGAAGCAAAACAGAATTTTTACCAGCTCACTAACGGTTGCTTCAATGAGGCTTTATACCATGTTTCCCCGAAAATAAGACCTCACAGGAGTTTTCAGGAAGCTTTAATATAAGACATCCCCTGAAAATAAGACCTAGCCACGGTCAATAATGAAGTGTCATGCAGCGGTGAAAAAGTTAAAGACACTGCAGGACACTTCATTGTAGGCAGCGGGAACCCCCAGAAGAGAGAAGACAGAAGAAAGGAGACCCCTGATCATACTTACCAGATGCCGACCGGGAGCAGGTGAGCGCATCAAGGTCCTGCAGCGGAACACACACGCACACACACACACACACCAGATCACACACACACACACACTACAGATCGCATGCACACACTCACCACATTCAGCAATATCGCTTGGCGATACTGTGCACTGTGTGTGCAGTGATCTTCCAGGACTTGCCAAGTATTATATGGCTGGAAGCATGTGGTATCTCTGGATGTTGTGAGTGTGTGCGCGCGAATGTGCGATATTGTGAGTGTGTGTGTGAGTGTATGCGATCAGATGTGTGCGTGTATGCTGTCTGATGTGTGAGTGTGTGTATGCGATCGGATCTGTGAGTGTCGGCAGGAGGACGGCGTGCAGCACAGCTGCTGGGACCGCCCACTGGAGAGCACAGGGAGAAGTGATGTGTGTGTGTGTGTGTGTGTGTGTGTATGCTGTCTGATGTGTGACTGTGTTCTGATGTGTGAGTGTCGGCCAGACGCAGGGGAGCACAGCTGCAGGGAGATCATAGGGAGAACTGATGTGGTGTGTGTGTGTGTGTACAGAAATTATGATTATTAGCCAGCGCAACATGTGAAAAAAATAACTGGGGAAAAAAAAAATGAAGGGGTCATGAGATTGCTTTTTTTCCCTCTTGCCTAGTCTGTGTGTCGTCCGTATCATCCGTGTGGCATGCATTTTGCAGGCTATTTTCACATCAGCGTTTTTTGACTGTAGACAAAAAACTGCAAACCGCATATGACCGGATCCTGTGGATTAAATGTGCAACGAATGCAACCGTTATTTTACCGGATCCTTCTGCAGCGGGACACAGAATTTATCGGCCGGCACTGGTGTCAGCTGACTCCTGATCTCACAGCCTGCACACGCTGCAATGGATGCAGGTTAACAGCAGTCACTGCCTGCTGCCGATCACGTGTTACCGTGTGCGGGCTGTGTGGTCAAGAGTTCAGCTGAGTTCCGATCAGCTGACTCCAGTGTCGGCCGATTAGGCCGGGGCCACACGGGGATTACTGCGATCCCCTCGCATGACACTCGGCTCACGCTGGCAGTACAGCAGAGCCGAGTGTCATGCTAGTGTCCCTGTGACTGAGGTCCGACTGTGCAAGCGGACCTCAGCTGCGGGGGGCGGGCAAGCACTGAGGAGGGGCGGGCCGGCACTGAGGAGGGGCGGCCCAGCGCTGCAGGGGGACGGGCGGGCTGCCACTGAGGAGGGGTGGGAGGGATTTCTCTCCCTCTCTCCTCTGTAGTCGGCTATTGCGATTCGCGCTCTGCACTCGCGGTACACCGATGTACCGCGAGTACAGTGCGATTTTTCTCTCACCCCATACACTTGAATGGGTGCGAGAGAAAGAGTCTTGCATTACAATTGCAGCATGCTGTGATTGTTTCTCGGTCCGATTAGGGCTGAGAAAATAATCGCTCATGTGCGCTGACACACAGGCTAATATTGGTCCGAATAGAATGCAATGTTTTATCGCACTCCACTCGTACCGTTTTTCTCGCCGTGTGGCTTAGGCCTTACTTGTTCTGTGTCCCCCTTGTGAGACTGTGACCGGGGTTGTCTATGACGGCCGGTACGTCTCGCCCCAGTTGTGCTCCCTCCATGTATAGAAAGCAACTCCACTCCAGGGTTAATGCTGTTTCCCTACAGGCTGAAAGGAGGGTTAAAAGGAAACAGGAACATGGGCGTGGGTCCCTAGTGTGAGGGAGTGAACACAACTCCCTGAGTTTCTGCCAGAGAAAGACATGTGTGCTGTTTTGGACTTTTGGTTTGTGCAATAAACCGTGTGCTGTGACCATTGGTGCCTGGATCCCGTGTCTTCTGCCGCGCAGCTGACCACGCTACCTCACAGATGGTGGAGAATGTGGGCATGCCAGCCCGGTGAGGTGTAGCATCCATCCCTGGTGACCCAGTAGCACATGTCCTGGATTCGAGCGGCTATACTACAGCCCAAACCCGGCGACGCCATGGAGGACATACTAAAGCAACTGGCTCAGGCTAATGCACAGCAACAACAAGCTAATGCACAGCAACAACAGACCAATGCACACCTGCTCCGGTCGTTGGATCGTCAGCAGCAATCCTTGCAATTGCAGGAACAAAGGCACCAAGAACAGATGGTTCTCCTGGCCAAGTCGATCCGTGCCGGACCGGCAGCAACAACCCCGGGACCGGGTGACGACGGCAGCGTCCGGAAAATGGTGAGACAAGCGTTGCAAAAGATGACCCCGGGGGATGATGTGGACGCGTTCCTGGCGGTGTTTAAGCAGGTGGCCGAGCGGGAAAAGCTGCCGACCCCCCAGTGGGCTGAGGTATTGTCGCCCTATCTGACGGGGGAGCCCCAAAAAGCGTACCTGGACCTCTGTACCGAGGACGCCATAGAATATGCGACCCTGAAAGCCGAAATACTTGCTCGGTTGGGGGTGAATACCTATGTACGGGCTCAGCGGGTAAATCAGTGGTTCTATGAGGAAGTCAAACCCGTACGCTCCCAGGCCTATGACTTGTTGCATCTGGTAAAGAAGTGGTTGCAGCCTGACACTCTGAGCCCTGCGCAAATGGTGGAAAGGGTAATGGTTGATCGCTTTGTGCGCAATTTACCCGTCACCATTCAACGGTGGGTAGGACAGGGCGACCCAAGTACCCTGGACCAATTAGTGTGCCTGGTGGAGCGGCATGTGGCTACGCAGGACTTGATACGGGACACTGAGACTTTGCGTGCCGCCCGTCGATCCGGCCCCTCCAAGCCGCGGGCCAAGGACCCACCGCTGACACCGGTGCGGGAGTCCGCTACCGTCCCGTCTGAGGCCGCGCCCGCCGTCCCTGAGGTCCGGAAGGCTATGTACCCTAAACGACAACTCGTCAAGGGGGTTTCCTTCCCTATTAGATGTTGGCGGCGCCAGCGGGTGGGACATATGGAAGCCCAGTGTCCACTCACCACGGAGCCCATGGATTGTGGGGTTACCCGGCGGGGTTCAATGTATGCTCAGGCGGTGTGTACCGCGGACCTTGTCTCCCCGGAGACTGAGCCCCACTTGTGCCAAATACAGGTGAATGGATGTCCGGTTACAGGCTTGTTGGATTCCGGAAGCTTAGTGACCCTTGTGCGATCAACCCTAAGGGCTGAAGTAAAGGCCACAGGACGTACCGTGGGGGTGGTTTGCATACATGGGGACCGCCGAGACTATCCCACGGGGGTTGTCACCATCACAGCACCCTGCGGGCAGGTGCAACATGAGGTGGGACTTATGAACACTCTTCCCTATGACGTGATCCTAGGAAGGGATCTGCCGTATTTTTGGACTCTATGGAAGGGGCCTCCTAAGTCCCCTCAGGTATTGGACAGTCCGGGACCTGAGCCCGACAAACCCGAATCCGGGACGCCTGCCGTAGGGGTCCCCATGATAGGGACTGAATGTGAACCCGATAGGTCGCCCCTAGAGGTATTGGCAGGAGAGGCTGAGATGGTCGAGCCCATCCCGGAGTTGGAGGCGTCCCCGGATACGTTTGGGACAACCCAACTCCAGGACCCTACATTAATACATGCCCGGAGTCGGGTGACAGTGGTTGATGGGGTGGCACAGCTGCCCGATGCCCAGGTAAGGTACCCCCATTTCGCTCTTAAGCATGATTTACTCTACCGGGTAGATGAAATACGGGGCGTGGGGGTAGAGCAGTTGGTGGTGCCCCAGTTGTATCGCCGGCGGGTCCTCGACTTGGCTCATAAACACCTGATGAGTGGCCACCTAGGGGTCAAGAAAACACAGGAGCGAATATTGCAAAGGTTCTATTGGCCTGGGGTCTTTGGGGAGGTAAAACGGTTCTGCGAAACCTGCCCGGAGTGTCAGCTTACCGCACCCCTGGCCCACTTTCGCAGTCCGTTGGTACTGTTACTCATTATAGAAGTCCCTTTTGAACGGATAGGGATGGATCTGGTGGGGCCCCTCATAAAGTCCGCTCGAGGGCACCAACACATCCTAGTGATCGTTGACTATGCCACCCGGTATCCAGAGGCGATAACTCTCAGACATACTGCGGCGAAGCTTATAGCTCGGGAGTTGTTTGCTGTGTTCTGCCGGGTGGGGTTGCCCAAGGAGATCCTTACGGATCAGGGGACCCCATTCATGTCTAAAGTGACCAAAGAGCTATGCCGGCTACTCCAGATCAAGCATTTGCGTACGTCTGTGTATCATCCTCAAACGGACGGTTTAGTGGAGCGATTCAAAAAACCCTGAAAACCATGCTCAAAAGGGTGATTTCCAAAGACGGGAAAGACTGGGATATGATTCTTCCCTATTTGATGTTTGCCATCCGAGAGGTGCCACAGGCATCCACGGGGTTTTCGCCTTTTGAGTTGTTATACGGGCGACATCCCCGGGGATTGTTGGACCTGGCAAAGGAAACATGGGAGCAGGAGCCCACCCCCCATAAAAGTGTGATTGAACACATTTTAGGAATGCAGAACCGCATAAGCGCGGTCATGCCAATTGTGAAGGAGCATTTACAGGAGGCTCAGGCCGCGCAAAGCGGCCGCTACAATAGACAAGCCACCGTGCGGACCTTTAAACCCGGGGATCGGGTGTTGGTATTGATCCCCACGGCGGAGAGTAAATTCCTGGCTCAATGGCAAGGCCCTTACGAGATAAAGGAAAGGTTTAAATCAGCAGGAGAAATGCAGGATTAGAATACCGCGCCAAACCACAGGAGTCCAGGTGAAGATAGTAAAACTCTTTTCTTTATTTTCACAGGTCTTTACACAGGTCTACGCGTTTCAAGGACATATCCGTCCTCTTCCTCAGGACAAATGTGCAGAGAATACTATCTAAGGATAATAGGAGATAAAGGAAAGAATCGGGGTGGTCAACTATAAGGTATTGCAGCCCGGTAGGCGGAAACCTGAACAAATATACCATGTCAACCTGTTAAAAAAACCTTGGCAGGAACGGGAAAGCCTGATGGTTGATTTTTCCCCATCTCCCTCCTCTTCGGGTCGTTCAAACCCGGCTCCAGCGACCTCCGGAGAGGATGAACCGGAAGTAAGGATTGGAGAAGCCCTCACCAAGCAACAGAGGCGAGAGGCCAGACGGCTGGTTCAGCAGAACCCCGATGTCTTCTCCGAGCTGCCTGGTAGGACCAGTCTGATATGACATGACATTGTCACCGAGCCTCACCTGAAGGTACGCCTGAAGCCATACCGGGTACCGGAGGCTCGAAGACAAGCCATATCAGAGGAAGTGAAGACAATGCTACGCCTGGGGGTCATCGAAAAATCCCAGAGTGAATGGGCTAGTCCCATTGTCCTAATACCAAAACCCGATGGCTCCTTAAGGTTCTGCAATGACTTTAGGAGATTGAACGAAATATCCAAGTTCGATCTCTACCCCATGCCCCGGGTGGATGAGCTGATTGATAGGCTGGGACAGGCGCGATATTTCACCACGCTCGACCTGACCAAGGGGTACTGGCAGCTGCCACTGACGGAGTCCGCCAAGGAGAAAACCGCTTTTGTTACGCCGGAGGGTCTCTTCCACTATGTTGTCTTGCCTTTTGGGTTACATGGCGCTCCGGCCACGTTCCAGAGGTTGATGGACTTGGTGCTGGAACCCCACCAGGCGTATGCATCAGCGTACCTTGATGACATCATTATTTACAGCTCTGAGTGGCAGACCCACTTGGAACAGGTACAAGCGGTGGTGAACGCGCTCCGAACAGCCGGATTGACAGCCAATCCCAAGAAATGTGCGTTGGGGCTTACGGAAGCCCGCTACTTGGGCTACGTAATAGGCCAAGGAGTGATTAAGCCCCCAATTAACAAAGTTGAGGCGATCCAGAAGTGGCCTAGACCCCTGACCACGAAGCAGGTTAGGGCCTTCCTGGGTATCGTGGGGTACTACAGGAGGTTTGTAAAAAATTTTTGCGGGACTATCAGCCCCCTTGACGGACCTTCTAAGTCCGTCATGGTGCGCTGGACTCCGCAGGCCGAGGACTCCTTCCGGGCCCTGAAGGGGGTCCTGTGCGGACAGCCCGTTCTTGTCAACCCTGATTTCCAGAAGGAGTTCATAGTACAGACTGACGCCTCTGAGGTCGGCCTGGGGGCAGTGCTGTCTCAGGTGGTTCAGGGGGAGGAACACCCCGTCACCTTCTTAAGTAGGAAGCTCACCCCTCCCGAGCGGAATTATAGCGTAGTGGAGGAGTGCCTGGCGATCAAGTGGGCCTTGGAGTCCCTACGCTATTACCTGCTGGGACGACAGTTTCGCTTGGTGACTGATCACTCTCCGCAGGTCTGGATGAGGTCCGCCAAGGAACGGAATGCCCGGGTTACCCGGTGGTTCCTTTCTCTGCAGAACTTCTGGTTTACGGTTGAACACCGGGCCGGTAGGTTGCAGGGAAACGCCGATGCCTTGTCCCGCGGCCCGTGTTTGATGGCGGGAGTTCAACCCCGCACGCTTGAACTGAGGGGGGGGGGGTATGTGAGACTGTGACCGGGGTTGTCTATGACGGCCGGTACGTCTCGCCCCGGTTGTGCTCCCTCCATGTATAGAAAGCAACTCCACTCCAGGGTTAATGCTGTTTCCCTACAGGCTGAAAGGAGGGTTAAAAGGAAACAGGAACATGGGCGTGGGTCCCTAGTGTGAGGGAGTGAACACAACTCCCTGAGTTTCTGCCAGAGAAAGACATGTGTGCTGTTTTGGACTTTTGGTTTGTGCAATAAACCGTGTGCTGTGACCATTGGTGCCTGGATCCCGTATCTTCTGCCGCGCAGCCGACCACGCTACCTCACACCCTGCATCCATCGCAGCGTGTGCGGGCTGGAGTTCAGCTGAGTTCAGATCAGCTGACTCCAGTGCTGGACTGAACTCAGGTGACCTCACAGCCTGCACACGCTGCGATGGATGCAGGGAGACACAGAAAAAGTAATCGGCCAACACTGGAGTCATCTGATTACTTGTTCTGCTGGAGCTGTGGTCAGGAGTAGGGATGAGTAAGGCTACTTTCACACATCCGGTTTGAGCAGTGCGGCTCAATCCGGCTGTGAAACCTATGCAACGGATGCGGCGAAAACACTGCATCCTTTGCATACGTTTTTACATGCGGCCCGTCCGTTTTTTTCCGGTTGCGGCACGCTACTGAGCATGCGCAGTGGATGAAACCACATGCGGCAGCTGGATGCGTTTTTTTCCACATCGCGCCGCATCCGGCGTCCATAGGCATGCATTGAAAAATGCGCCGCAGCGGCCGGATGCGGCGAGATGCGTTTTTTTTGCCGGAGCAAAAAACGTGCCAGGGAATGTTCCATCCGGCCGCGGCATCGGCTAAATCTTCCACATGCGGCAAAAACCGGACCGAACGCAAGCCCATACGGCACAATACGGCACTAATGTAAGTCTGTGCAAAAAAACCCGCAACCGGTGGCAAAAAAAACGGTTGCGGTTTTTCTGCAGAGCGCCGTATTGTGCCGCAGAGCAAAAACCGGATGTGTGAAAGTAGCCTAAGCAGTAAAATGCTCTGGTGCTCGATGGGCAAAGCCCATGTCGATTGTTTTGTTTTTGTTCCCCATAACGACAGCCTTACGTTTTAAAACGGCAGCAAAAAAGGGTACTTATTCCTTTCTGCCGTTTTAAAACAGCGGCCAGAAAAAGGTAAACATCGCCCCCCAGCGTCAGAAAATCTCCGGGGTTTCAGCTACCGGGGGTAGCTGAGACCCAGTAGATCATGATTCAGGCCGGTTTTTCCGGTCCCCGCTCACGTGATCACCGGTATACACCGTATACCGATGATCACGTTACAGTAAATGACAGCGCCGGTAAAAAATGATTTATCTCCCATCTGGCGTGAACAAACATGTCAGATGGGAGATAAATCTCTTCCCCGGTCCCCTACGGGCCCCCGGTGTCACCAAAGTGCCCCACCCCCGACCCCCTCCCGAAAATCCAAGATGGCCGTGCGCACATTAGCGCGCCGGCCGCATTTACCCTCTTCCTCTGTTTTCTGTCGCATGTACCATGAGACATGCAACCGAAAACTGCTCCCCAGGGCCTGCCAGGTCGCCCCCTATTCCCCCCGGTGTCCCCCGTACCTGTTGCAGCTCTGATCCCCGAGGCCCCTTCCTCCTTCACAGCAGACGCTGGTCACATGTGCAGAGCAGCTGACAGCTCTGCTTCCTGTGTTCAGAGACGCTGGCTGCTGCTCGCTCTCTGCAGCTGTAACCCAGGGAGGGTGGATGCAGTGTCATTGCACCCACTCTCCTCAAATGGAGGGTCTGCACTCCTAGAAAATGGGGGATACGTTCCCTGAACGTGCCCCCCATATTCTAGAAGGTCCAGAATCGTCGTGGGACCCAATTTTTTTTTCTTTTCAATAAATTGCTGAAAGAGGGAATGTTTTGGGGACTATTTTTTCAAATATTTTTTTTTTTTTTTGTCAATTTTTTTTTATTACTGTCAATTAGTTATGTCAGGTATCAGATAGACGCCGTGACATAACTAACTGCTGGGCTTGTTGCCAGGTGACATTATACATCTGGTATCAACCCCATTTATTACCCCGTTTGCCACCGCACCAGGGCAACGGGATGTGTTGGGGCGAAGCACCAGGATTGGCGCATCTAATAGATGCGCCACTTCTGAGGCGGCTGCAGCCTGCTATTTTTAGGCTGGGAAGAGTCCCATAACCATGGCTCTTCCCACTCTGAGAATACCAGACCCCAGCTGTTAGCTTCACCTTGGCTGGTGATTTAATTTGGGGTGACCCCACGTTTTTGGTTTTTTTTTAATTATTTATTTATAAATAATTAAAAAAAACAGCTTGGGGGCCCTCCAAATTGATCACCAGCCAAGGGGAAGCTGTCAGCTGTGGTTTGCAGGCTACAGCTGTCTGCTTTACTCTAGCTGGCTATCAAAAATAGGGGGGACCCCACGTTGTTTATTTTAATTATTTTTTTTGGGGGGGGGCTAAATACAAGACTAGGCATCCTTTAGAGCCACATGAAAGGCACTAAAGGGCGCCAGCTTAGAATATGCAGGGGGGTGGGACGTTATATATGTTTGACATCTATCCATTGTAGCATTTTAGGTTGTGTGCCCACAATCAGGATTTGCAGCGTTTTGGGAGCAGTGTTTTCCCTGCATTCATAACGCTGCGTTGTGCAGTAGAAGCACAGTGGAAGGATTTTTAGAAATCCTATGCCCACTGTGCTTTTTTTCTTCGCAGCATAAACTGACCTGCGGCACTCCTTCCTGAGCCTCAGCATGTCAATTTATGCTGCGGAGACGAGAGTGTTCTCTGCAGGTAGAATAGAGCGAAAGTCCACAGCAGCCTGAACCTAAATCGTGGACATGGCAGCTGCGCTCTCCCGTGGACAACCCTCATATCTCTGCAGGAAGGCTGACACTGTGTACTAGACGCCGTGTCGCTGGATCATGGCCACATAGCCGGAAAGTGAGAAATTTGTTGCTACAGCAACATTTTTGTGAAGTACTTGTGGATTCAAAATGCTTACTTCTGAATAAAATCCTTGAGGTGTCCAGTTTCCAAAATTGGGTCACTTGTGGGGGGTTTCTGCTGTATACGTACACAAGGGGCCCTGCAAATGTGACATGGTGCCCGCAATTTATTTCAACTTTTCCAAAATTCAAATACTGCTCCTTCCATTCCAAGCCCTCCCATTTATCCAAACAGACGTTTTTGGCCACATGTGGGGTATCCCTGCGCTCATAATAAATTGGATAGCAACCTGTGGGGTTCACTTTTTGTTGTTGCCTCTTGAAAAAGTGAGAAATTTGATGCTAAAGTAACATTTGTGAAAAAAAATGAAAATTTTCAATATGGCGACCTAAGCTTATCAAATTCTGTGAAGTACTCGTGAACTCAAAATGCTCACTATACACCTAGATAAAAGCCTTAAGACATCACACGGAGAAAAATACTTTATTAGAAATAAATACACAGACACAATAGGGACTCCATGTTTATTTCTGTACTGACCACGCCAGGAGAGAGAGAGAGGGAAGAGAGACAGGGAAGAGAGAGAAAGAGAGGGAAAAGAGAGAGGGAAAAGAGAGAGGGAAAAGAGAGAGAGGGAAAAGAGAGAGAGGGAACAGAGAAAAATACTTTATTAGAAATAAATACACAGACACAATAGGGACTCCATGTTTATTTCTGTACTGACCATGCCAGGAGAGAGAGGGAGGGAAAAGAGAGAGGGAGGGAAAAGAGAGGGGGAGGGAAAAGAGAGTGGGATGAAAAGTGGGAGGGAAAAGAGGCAGAGAGGGAAGAGAGAGAGAGAGAGAGAAGAGAGAGAGAGGGAAGTGAGAGAGAAGAGAGAGGGAAGAGAGAGAGAGAAAGAGGGGGAAGAGAGAGGGAAGAGAGAGAAAGAGAGGGAAGAGAGAGAGGGAAAAGAGAGGGAAAAGAGAGAGGGAAAAGAGAGGGAAAAGGGGGGGATAGGAGGGGGGGAGAGAGAGGGGGAGAAAAGAGGCGAGGGAGAAGAAAGGGGTGGAAGAGAAGAGAGTGGGGGGAGAGAAGAGAGGAGGGGAGAAGAGAGGTGCTCTTGTTAGGGTGAACTCTTAATCAGAGATCACTAGTTGCCTACTGCCTGGTCTAAATGGTGTGGATCGAGTGCATGCTTGAAAAATGAGATCAGACACAGTCGAATATTCATCTTTCCTTGACAGAAGTCAGCCCATGCTCTGCCTTTATTACAACTGAGCTTGCTCTGATATAACCTTGCAAAGGGGCATGTCCGGATGTGTTCATTAGTCAGTGGGTCGAACAATGTGTTAGTCCATGAGCTGATTGGTGGGCGTCATTGTAGGTGGGTCTATGACATCATTGGATGGATCCATGGTGATGGTGATGGGAGGGACCTCATCTGGTGGATCCATGCTGATGGTTTGGTCTTCTAGCTTGACCAGGGGTCTTCCCTTATATGGTATCTTCTTACACCTGGACATTCCTTGCATTCCAGGCAAGGTGTGGAGAAACAGGCAATGGCAGCCATCTTTATATCTGTGTCATGTATATGATCTGAAACCTGAATTATGTAAGGCAAATCGATATATTTCCCACAATCCCTTGTCAAGAAGTTAATTAAGTATTTCATCTTATGGCTCTCCTCAACAGTCCCCCCTAAATACTTTATTAACCTTCTGACCCTACCGTGGTCCTCTAACACATCAGCTCTAATGCTTTAACTGCAACCTTTTTTCGTTTTGCTATCCGCTATACAAGCAATACTAAGCCTTTGCCCCCACTGATACAGACTGCTGATCAGAGAGTTGATCACATCCCGCACACACAGTTCACAGAGGCACAGGTAACTAGAACAGATTTATTTAATGCTGAAGAGCTTACTCAGAATTTGAGATTAATCGATTAGAAAGAGTAAGGCAATTGTAAGAATAAGCTTCTTACTGTTATGCTGCAGCTTTTAGCATTACTGTTTCTGAAAGACTGATTCTCAGTCAATATCCGAGTGCTGTCCACGTCTTCGAGACTTTTCTACCCGAATACACCTGATTGTATCACAACACTAATGGATCTCTTCTTGTCTTGGGTCTATAATCTACCACCAGGAGGCCTTTAACAAGATTTCCCTTACGCATGGATCTGATTACCTTCAGTAACACAGATTAGCACTTTTACGGCTTCAAATACCAGCAAATAAAACAATACCAGTTACCTACAAGTGTATGTTATCCTTAAAAAGTCACTTAAACCCTTAAAATAATTGATTGGTTCAGGTCAGATAATGTTTTTCCCACCATGAGCCCTTATTTGTATAATGTTCCTGTACCCATTGTTCCCTTATGGTTAATTGCCATGTATCATCCCCAATCTAGAAATTCTCCATAAGGTTCTATGTGAGATAATCCAGCACTATGTGTGTTGTGACCCTAATTCTGCTGGTAAGATGGACTCTTTACAGCGGCTGTTGTCTCCAGATGGGTTTTCCCTCAAGCTTCATGGAAGTTGCTGTGGTTGGGATAAGCTGGATCGGTCCATCTGATTCTGACTCGTGGCTCATTCTGACATGTCTTTTTAGGGTCACCCAGTCTCCTGGCTGGAGACCACGTGCTCCTGACACTGATTTAGGATCTGGAATTGGTGGCTACAAATGTTTAACATACTATATAGGCAGTTGTATACGGCTCGTACATCACTGGTCAGGATATCACACTGTATCTGCAGTATCTGAGAGAAATATAATCATGTTCTAGGTACTAAACCAAAAATACCTTATATAAAGATCTAATTATTAAAGGAAAATGAACATTTGTTACATGATTTGCAGCGTTCACCATTATCTTGTGGATCGTTACATTTTTATGTTATCATAATCATTAAAATTCCAAACAACATACACCCATGTGAGTATAGACACAATTAAATATTCCAATAAAGGAGGGGCAGGGATTGGGGCAATAGCCCTAAACTCTCCCTACCTCGCAGCGGAGGTCGGCACCCTATAAGTCGAATTGGCGCCCCCGCTCACCGACGGCTCACCCTCCCTATCCCTACACTGCTAAGCTAATACGTGCTGCTAATGTCAGTGAGGGAATATAGAAACCGTGACATACAGGGGATAAAGAGGCGTCAATATGCAATTATATATATCCAAGTCATTCCCAAAGATTAAATATTCACACTCTGTATTTTACATAGCTGTTTGGTAGCTTAAATCAATATGATACAGCAAATTCAAGGACCAAACCCTAAAATAAATTAAATATCTCACATGTATAACATGTACCCACTGTATAAATATAATAATAATAAGGCCAGGTAAAGTCATGAGGAGATCTCGTCCGATCACAGACCCTCCACTGTGCAATTCACACTCAGGCTAATAAAATAAACGCATATTTGTCAGACATTTAGCGTGAAAGAATCCCAACGCGTTTCTCCCTTCTTCACAATGGCAGATGGATTCATCAGGTACTGATCTCTATAGTGACCTCTGCTATAGAATATGTTCTTTTACCGCTTTTTAGGAACTCCATCTTTACATAGCACCAGCACCATTTTTCAGCAGTAACGTTTTCCACACTGGATATGTTTCAGAGGAGGCCTGAAAAGAAATTCACTCAACACGCACAAAACTCATATAAACCTACTCATGGTAGATGTATATGACTAATCTGCAGTCACCGGAGCAGTAGAGCGGATGAGGGGAGTGTTTCTACGAGGTCTTTACAGTTTTTTCTACCTTAATAGGCACACGTCTTACAAGACTGGATGTGTCTGGCCACCTGGATACTGAGCAGTGGTGCCGCCCATATCTTGTCCATCCCAACACCTTTATCACATGGTTACCTGGGCCATTATTGAGTAGAACGCTCACGGCAGAGAAAGCTTACCGCCCTTTATCAACAGACCTTCCTCAGTCACTGGCTCCCTGCGTCTCACACTCCGTTCCTTGCTGAATCACTTGTTCTTGTAAGGATTTAAGAACACAAGGAGTGACCAATGTCACGGACGACGTGACAGGAGCCACCGAGGTACTGGTCTGCATTGGACTCTCAACTCTAGGCCCATTCTTCTATGTTGTGCACCTGTGCGAGCGTCTCCTCTGGCTGCTGCCTATATCCACATTTTGACTATCTTACCCCTTTCCGCTCTACAAACCACAGTGATCGCAAATCTTCAACTCGTTCTCCTATGGGAGTGGTTTGATTTTTATTACCTCATGTTGTGTAACCTCAGCATATCCAGTGCAGAATCAACCAGCATCTTGGTATCTGGATCCATCTACGGAAAAACTCAAAATCTGCATTAGCAATGGGCTCATCTGAGACATGTTCAAAACCTGACAATTCTTGTTACATCAGAGCAATCATGATATATGTCTGTCTGCTGTGTCCTCCTTACAGATAAAAATATAAAGAACACTTAATAGAAAAACCCAATCGATGAACAAATTAAAACCTTAAATAATACGTGATTTTTCCACATCATCTTTCCCCCCTTTTTGAATCTATTATCCAAAACATAATTAGATTCAAAAAGTGTGTGGCCCCGGAGCTCTACATTTAGGCATAAAAGTCACATTGTATAGATTGTACCTAATCGGGAACACCAGAAATATTGTTTTTATCTGTAACTTAATAATGGAAAACCCTTTCAATGGCTTTTATAACCTTTGCTTGAACCACAAAAATCTGCACTGCAATCATTCTTTCTATAAAAAGAAAGCAGATTATTCAATACATTAAATATAAAACACAGAATTCCATAAATCATCCACATTCCTTAAAACAAATTATTGTAATTATTAATAAATATATTAATAAATTATTATATTATTGTTGTTATTATTATTATTATTAATAATAATAACTATAATAACGTAGCAGAACCTTTGGATATTGGATGTAGGGGCGTTCATTTTTGAATCATTGAGGACATTATCAGCATCTCTGTGATACTGTCCTATAACTTGAAGGGATAAAAGAATCTAGAACAAATAAACTGGCCATGTGGGAAAACAAAATGTTGATTTGCCATAGAAAAATCATCTAACAGACCTCTATGCTTGAAAAGCTATCAATGAATCTAAACATGTCCACAGTTAACTTTTATTTCTTTGGGATAAAATTAGTAAAATAAAAAACTAGTTTCAACAATGTTTTCTGATACACTTTACAATGAATTAAATGCAGAAAGCCCTCTTTTTTTTTTAAAGAAACATGACCATGTTTGGGCTGCTCCTTTTACAGCAGGCCCACAATAGGTTCCAAGGGGAGACAAAAAACCCTGTTCCACAAGTTTTTAAGATTGCTCCTCCCCCCAAAACCAGATGGAAAGAGGCTTCTTCAGCTGCAAGAGACTAGTCAAATTTCCCTTCTTCTGTTGATTTATTTGTTTATTTTTAGTTTTTAAAACATGCAACTCTCAGGATAAATCTATCAGATCCATAACGGAAATATTTATTATTTACTTCTTTATCATGACCTCTACTGCAAAGGTACGTTATTTGAAGTTTTTTTTTTTTAATTTTATTGCTTACTAATTAATAAGATATTGCTCCTTGTGACTGTCCTGACTCAATCCAACCTGCACACTGGATTTATATTTAGTGTCTTCCACAACTACCCAATCATTCAATGTTCCATCTTTTAGTACTATAAACGTTTACTAACACTTCATATGTTAGTCAGTGAGAGCAGTTTTGTCAGCTGCACTGAGGCCTATAGAAAATGGCCCCACAGCACGTGATTTCCTTCTCTTTGTTGGGATTGTAGCATCAGGTGGGGGGGAAGGGGAAGCTAAACTGATTTTTTTTTTTTCCTCTCAACTATTTCCCCCTATATTCCATAGTCTGGATTTTATTCATACTCAAACATACATTTATATATATATCATATACACACATTCAGATATCTACAGCCCTGATCCAACTACAGTTAAAAACACTCATGTTTCTGTCTAAGTATATAGTACTCCATCCAATCCATTGCACATCCCCCGACTCACTTCGTTTTCTTTGTCTCAATCATGCCTCAGCCATGTGCTTCGTCCACCATTTTAAAATCTGATCTAAAATGTCTGCCTCCATGATTAGCACATGGTTTATCACAGGATTGCGGCCTAGAGTCCCCACATCCCAACAAAGTAAACTTTCATCCGGATCTTTCCGGCACAACTAGACACCGCTTCATCAATTTTTCCATCTTTCTTTCAAGATAAACAACACCAACAAAACCAACAAACAAAGACAGGAGGAGATGACTCACAACTGACACACAACTTGAACACTAAGTAAAGTTTTTGTTAAGTCTGCAGCAGGCGCCTCGTCACGGTGTCCCTGCCCAGTTTCTACATGGTCCGTAATTCATAAAGACACCAATGGTGTCACCCCTGGCTACAAGGTGCCCGTACCAGCCGATTCACGTCCAGCGCTTTTTCTAGACCCCAAGACACCTCATACCAATTATATCACCCAAGCTTGCGCTAAGCCCCAATGGTATCCGTACCAGCCATTTCACGTCCAGCGTTAGGCCCCAAGACTACCACGTACCATCCACAATGCGCAACTTAAACGCTATGCCCCAATGGTATCCGTACCAGCCATTCCATGCTACACTGCGCTAGGCCCCAAGATTACCACGTACCAGCAGTCCCACGTATTTCCTTACAGAGCCATAAACTGTACCACAGGCGACAACCGTATACTATACCACAGACAAAATCCTTTACCATATCAACAAATTTGAGAGCCCGTGAAAAACACGTGCCTAACCTGACCAATTAAAACCTGCGCTATATCTCTAGGTCTTGTACCAAACCGTATTAACTACTTAAGTCTCCACTAGAACCACAAACCATATCACAGGCGACAACTAACAGAACTCACAAACCCACATGCTCTCTTAATTTCCCCTCTTCACAAATACACACAACAGACAGCAGGCAACTGAATATGTGACGGTTCTTCCGAGATTAAATATGGCCAGCAGCGGAGAAACTCTTCTGCCGTCACAGAGATCGCAAAAACCGGACACGGTCAAGCAATCAGTGCCACATACCCTGAGACACACGAGTAAGACTTCAGATTATAAAAATCAGCAGACTTACCATGTTCTCGTATAAAGAGCTGATCAGACTCTTGGATCAGGATATCCAGCACGTCCTGCCATTACAATCGCCGGTCCTCAAGATTGTAGAGTTTCTCCTATACTGACCCCACATTGGGCACCAATAATGTTAGGGTGAACTCTCAATCAGAGATCACTAGTTGCCTACTGCCTGGTCTAAATGGTGTGGATCGAGTGCATGCTTGAAAAATGAGATCAGACACAGGCGGATATTCATCTTTCCTCGACAGAAGTCAGCCCATGCTCTGCCTTTATTACAACTGAGCTTGCTCTGATATAACCTTGCAAAGGGGCATGTCCGGATGTGTTCATTGGTCAGTGGGTCGAACAATGTGTTAGTCCATGAGCTGATTGGTGGGCGTCATTGTAGGCGGGTCTATGACATCATTGGATGGATCCATGGTAATGGTGATGGGAGGGACGTCATCTGGTGGATCCATGCTGATGGTTTGGTCTTTTAGCTTGACCAGGGGTCTTCCCTTATATGGTATCTTCTTACACCTGGACATTCCTTGCATTCCAGGCAAGGTGTGGAGAAACAGGCAATGGCAGCCATCTTTATATCTGTGTCATGTATATGATCTGAAACCTGAATTATGTAAGGCAAATCGACATATTTCCCACAATCCCTTGTCAAGAAGTTAATTAAGTATTTCATCTTATGGCTCTCCTCAACACTCTGTCATCAACTTGCTCCACTCTGTGACTTGTTGTGCAGGTGAGAGTGGAGACAGTTGGTCCCATGCAGCAGGACAGGTGACAGAGCAGAGCGGTGACATGCTCTGCTCTGACACATGCGGTGCTGCATGTCACCAGCTTGTCAGTGTCTTGCTGCGTCCTGTAGTGCTGGTGGGAGGAGCACATGATCACACTGCCCGACAGAGTGGAGTGAGATCAGATACTTATGTGACGGGGGGTTTCAGCTGAAGAAACTCCCCCTGTACTCCACACTGGCGCCCCGTGCCTCACACATCTGCCGGACGCTTAGCCCTCTTCACCGCTCCACACTGGCGTCCTCCGGAACCTCCCCTCGATGCTGGGCTGTGACATGCGGTAGTCACCGCCCACAGCACAGTCAATCAATGAGAGTGGCGCCAACATCCCGACGTAACGTCCATTTTGAGAGCCCGGAACTTGACGTGACGTCAGAGGATACTAGCGGCCACAGCACCAGGGGGTCATGTGACCGGCACTGAGCGTGCAGGATAGCGCCACTCAGTGCCAGACCTGCAAATAGAAGCCAATGAAGAAAACACCTAAAATGGTAAGTTACACTCATATAGAAAATAAAAAAAATGGGTGAACCACCCCTTTAAGAAAGGAAAGTTTTTTCGGAACTGCTCTGGAAAGTAAAAGACAGATTATATTCATTATTGTTAAAATATTAAATACATTTTGGTATGCCAGATTCATGTCCATCCCAGATGAAAAGTGTATCATTTTTGAATCTGGCATACCAGAAAATAGATGAGCTAAAGAGGTTGGAATCGGCATATAAATATTTATATTCCCAAAAAGACATTACAAGGTTGGCTAAAGAGGGGGAATACTTAGCCCCCATTGAAACGCCGACCGATTGCATGAAAAAAATCACCATCAAAGGAGAAAAAATTGTTTGTTAGTAAGAACCATGCAGATTGGGTGAGAAAGTTGCAGAAATCATGATTAAAAGTACCAGTTCTGGAAAGAAGAAATTCTAGTGCTTGCACAGCAATGCTATGTGGTATGGAAGTACAGTCATAAAAAAAAGTTTGGGCACCCCTATTAATGTTAACCTTTTTTCTTTATAACAATTTGGGTTTTTGCAACAGCTATTTCAGTTTCATATATCTAATAACTGATGGACTCAGTAATATTTCTGGATTGAAATGAGGTTTATTGTACTAACAGAAAATGTGCAATCTGCAATTAAACAAAATTTGACCGGTGCAAAAGTATGGGCACCCCAACATAAAAGTGACATTAATATTTTGTAGATCCTCCTTTTGCAAAAACAACAGCCTCTAGTCGCTTCCTGTAGCTTTTGATGAGTTCCTGGATCCTGGATGAAGGTATTTTTGTCCATTCCTGTTTACAAAACAATTCCAGTTCAGTTAAGTTTGATGGTCGCCGAGCATGGACAGCACGCTTCAAATCATCCCACAGATGTTCAATGATATTCAGGTCTGGGGACTGGGATGGCCATTCAAGAACATTGTAATTGTTCCTCTGCATGAATGCCTGAGTAGATTTGGAGCGGTGTTTTGGATCATTGTCTTGCTGAAATATCCATCCCCTGCGTAACTTCAACTTCGTAACTGATTCTTGCACATTATTGTCAAGAATCTGCTGATACTGAGTTGAATCCATGCGACCCTCAACTTTAACAAGATTCCGGGTTCTGGCATTGGCCACTCAGCCCCAAAGCATGATGGAACCTCCACCAAATTTTACTGTGGGTAGCAAGTGCTTTTCTTGGAATGCCGTGTTTTTTTGCCTCCATGCATAACGCCTTTTTGTATGACCAAACAACTCAAGCTTTGTTTCATCAGTCCACATGACCTTCTTCCAAAATGTAACTGGCTTGTCCAAATGTGCTTTTGCATACCTCAGGCAACGAGCAACCCCTGGGGCCCCGGGCCAATCCTCAGGAGTAGAACACCGTGGCCCCCCGGACTGGCGAGACCGATATGTCGGGGCCCGCCCTATCATCCCTGTGGCTGTGGACGGCATACCAGTGATGGCTCTCTTGGACACTGGATCACAGGTAACTACCATACCGTACACGTTGTATCGGCAGTATTGGGCCACAGACGAGCTGGCGCCTCCAGACAATAGTATAAATTTGATTGCCGCTAATGGACTTCCATTGACCCAGGTGGGGTATAAACAAGTGGCTATGACAGTGGGGCAAGCTGAACTGCAACACCAGGGTATGATTGTGATCATGAATGAACCCAGTGATCATAACCCGAAAATAGTGCTGGGAACCAATGTGATGGAACACTGCATGGCTGATGTGTTTAACCTATTGCAACAGCTAGCCGCCACAGCGGCGGGGAGCCGGCAGAGGGCTGTGCAGCGTGAGATCCGCGCCCTGATGTACCGCCAGCATGTAAGCTCAACAGGAGGGGAGATTGGTGGAGTGAGAGTGATGGATGTTGCTCCATTGACTGTGCCCCCTAGGAGTGAGATGATGATCTGGTGTAGGGCAGCAGTAGGGCCTCAGGGGCGTGACTACCCTGCGATGATGGAGCCCATGCCCTCCGAGCACTGGCCCACTGTAGTGGCCGCCCGAGGGGTGGTAGATGTGAAGAAAGGGAGAGTGCCCGTGAGAGTGTTGAACTGTGGGGAGGAAGAAGTCAGGCTCCCCCGGTATGCCACCATTGCCAAGCTGCTCACCCTGGACCCTCACACTATCCAGGAAGCCAGTCCATCCACACTCCCACCTACCCCCAGCACTTCCCCACCCCAGGGGGACACAAAGGAGTGGCACCAACAGCTACATGTAGGCACTGATGATACCCCTACACATCACAGGGCCGGGGTACACAGGGTGGTGCAGGAGTACGAACAGGTTTTCAGTAAGCACCCCCTAGACTTTGGGCGGATCAAGGGGGTTCAACACCACATTCCCACAGGTGAACATCCCCCTATCAAAGAGAGGTATAGACCTATTCCCCCTGCACATTACCAGTGTGCCAAAGATATGTTGAGGAATATGAAGGAGGCAGGGGTTATTCGGGACAGCTGTAGTCCCTGGGCCGCTCCGTTGGTACTGGTCAAGAAGAAGGATGGTACCATGCGGATGTGTGTGGACTACCGGAAGATCAACCAGATAACCCATAAAGATGCCTATCCCTTACCCCGTATTGAAGAGTCTTTCGCTGCACTGAGAACCGCAAACTACTTCTCGACCCTTGACCTCACCAGCGGATACTGGCAAGTGGCCGTGGCCCCAGAGGACCGGGAGAAGACCGCCTTCACCACCCCGATGGGACTCTGCGAATTCAATAGCATGCCGTTTGGGCTGTGCAATGCCCCTGGGACCTTCCAACGGTTGATGGAGTGCTGTCTGGGACATTTAAACTTCGAGACCGTCCTGCTGTATTTGGATGATGTGATTGTTTATTCCCAGACGTATGAAGCCCATCTGGAGCACCTGGCCGAGGTGTTCGCGTCCCTTGCCCAGTACGGGATGAAGTTGAAGCCCTCAAAATGCCACCTGCTGAAACCCAGAGTGCAGTATCTAGGGCATGTGGTGAGTGCGGATGGTGTCGCCCCCGACCCTGAGAAGATTACTGCCATCCAGAGCTGGCCGAGACCAACTACAGTGAGGGAAGTAAGGCAGTTCCTGGGTCTGGTGGGGTACTATCGGCGCTTTATAAAGGGATACACGAAGATGGCTGCCCCCATGCAAGATCTCCTCGTGGGACAGACCAAAGGTGGTAGACCCATTGGGGCCCCACTGTTGTGGGAGGACAAGCATGAGGAGTCCTTTTGCCAGTTGAAGGCGGCCTTGACCGGAGAAGAGGTCCTGGCGTACCCTGACTATGGGAGCCCGTTCATCCTCCACACGGACGCCAGTAATGTGGGGCTAGGAGCGGTCCTATCCCAGGTCCAGGGTGGGAAGGAGAAGGTGATTGCCTACGCTAGCCGAAAACTCCGGCCGACCGAAAGGAACCCTGAGAACTATAGCTCCTTCAAGCTTGAGCTATTGGCGTTGGTGTGGGCTATCACGGAGCGGTTCCGCCACTACTTGGCGGCAGCCAAATTCACAGCGTTTACGGACAACAACCCGCTGACTCACCTGAACACGGCCAAGTTGGGCGCGCTGGAGCAGCGGTGGGTAGCCCGGCTAGCTAACTATGATTTCACCATAAAGTACCGAGCTGGTCGTGTCAACATAAATGCTGATGCACTCTCCCGGATGCCCCATTTGTCAGAAGAGGGGTGCGAGGATGACGACCTCGAGGAGATCGAGTTGCCTGCGTTTCACCAGCTGCCTACTGAGAGGGTACAAGTCTGTCAGCAAAGGGTGGATCTGGACCCGCGGCCCAGTCAAGAGTGGCAGGACGCCCAGGACCAAGCGCCAGCTGTCCGCCTTGTCAAGGCTCTGGTGGAACAAGGTGCTATGGGAATAGACCCTGCCGCTCCAGCCGAAGCTCAACGCTTGTGGAAAGAACGAAAACGGCTTTACCTACACCAAGGGAGGCTGTACCGTGAGCTGATCAACCCGAAGACCCATGAGAAGATATGCCAGTTAATCGTTCCTCAAGCTGAGGTCGCTACTGTCCTGCGGGCATACCATGATGGTGCTGGCCACTTCGGGTGGAAGAAGCTGGAGATGCTGTTGAGGGAGCGGTTTTATTGGAGTGGGATGCGTGAATCGGTGGAAGCCTGGTGTCGAGAGTGTGGTCCTTGTACACTGAGGAGAAAGGACGAGACTAGCCAGAGGGCACCGTTACATCCCATAGTCACCCATCAGCCGCTGGAGCTGGTCGCCCTGGACCATGTCAAGCTCGCCCCTAGCCGAAGTGGGTACACCTACGCATTGACCATGGTAGACCACTACTCAAGATTTATGGTGGTAGTCCCCGTTAAGGACCTAACTGGTCGAACCGCTGCTCGAGCGTTCCAGGCTTATTTCTGCCGACCCCATGGGTACCCCGAGAAGGTGCTGACTGACCAAGGCCCGGCTTTTGAAGCAGAGGTGTTTCACGAATTCTGCCAGTTGTACGGCTGCAAGAAGATCCGGACCACTCTGTACCACGCCCAAACCAACGGCATGTGCGAGAAAATGAATCACTTGGTCCTGGGGCTCCTCAAGACGCTACCGCTGGAAGAACGGAACATGTGGCCGGAAAAGCTACCTGACTTGGTCGACATGTATAATAATATCCCATCCAGCTCGACGAAGTGCACCCCAGCGTATCTGATGAGGGCTCGGCCTGGCCGCCTGCCGGTGGATCTGGAGATGGGGTTGGAAGCCCCGGAAGCACTCCCCTCAACGGCAGAGTGGGAAAGTCGGAGGAGGGCACAGTACCGGCAAATCCAGGAGTATGTGGAGAAAAACCTCAGTCGAAGTCGAGAGCAGCAGGAGCACCGGTTCAACCAGAAGGTGCCCGCAGGTCCTTTCCAGCCAGGGGATGTGGTGCTGAAACGGAAGAGGAAAACCCACAAGCTGGATGATCAGTGGGAGCAAGTCCCTTATGTCATACAACCCACAGAATGGGGAGACGGGAAGACTTACCAGATCAGTCGTGACCAAGGGGACACCCTAGCCACAGTTTCCCGGGACCATCTAAAAAATGCCCCCCAGCGCTGAAGGCAGAGGCTGAAGTACCGGTTCCTCCACCAGTGGAGAAGGCAGCAGAGGTAATCCACACTGTAATGGGTGACTTCCCAGCAGACTGGCCTACACAGGACGGCGCGGTGATTCTTCCAGTGATACTGTTCCCACAACCCGTGGATGAAGAAGTAGTGGAAGCGGTCAACCGTGAGCCAGAACCAGTGCCGGTGCCCAGGGATGAACCTGTACCCAGCCCCCCTGCACCTCCGCCTGCTCCACACTATAGCAGGGAGGAGGAACCGATTGTTCCCTCTACCCCACTGTCTAGCACCACTGACACCGGGCCCCGAAGGTCCACCCATTCCAACCTAGGTAGACCCCCACTTAGGTACAGGGAGACCGTTCTATGAATGAAAGGGGTCCGCAAATGTAAGAGTGTTGTTGTTTGTTTGAAAAAGTTTTGAAAAAGTTGTTGAAAGAATGATAAGTGAAATGATACCGAGTTTTTCATCTGATTTGCCTTGTGATTGAACCGGCAGGAGCCGGCACCGTTGTCCCCGTGGGGACCGTTTAAAGTTTATATGCATGGGAACTATCCATGGACAAGCCCGTGAACTTGCAGGGCACCACAAACGTTAAGTGGCTTGTAAATATGTTGGGTACCGTTACCGTTTCCGCAATGCCGCCTCCGGAGAGGCAGGTTGGAGGGAGGGCCCTCAGCAGAGCAGGCTAGGGCCCAGCCACCAAAGGAACCGGTGGCCACCCTCTGGAGGGGAAGGACAGATCCCGCTCGGGTAACTTGTGCTGGACTGTGGGTCAAGGGGTGCTGCCTGGGTTTTAGGGGCAGCATCAGGGCCAGGTTGCTTGGGTGGGAGAGAGCGGAAACCGTGACCGTATACCGTTGCAACGTTTAAGTAAATGTGCCTCCCGTCTTGGGAAGAGTTTTGATTGAAAATGTTATTTATGTTTTGCTTAACCCTGTTATCCCCTTTTTACAGAAAAATAAAACCGGTGTAGGACGGCAGCCCGCGGACGGTCTGCATTTTGCTAAGGGGGAATGTGTCGCCCTGGGCAAGCCAGGGGACACAGGTCACACACCACCACACCCCACACTCCAGGTAGGCACATCACAGCTAACCAGAAATCCTTGTTGCCTCCCTCCAGGAGTCTGATGATGCACACCAGGGGGTGGGCCAGGCGGTTGGCTCCGCCCACCAAGGAGCTCACAGCTCTGGAGGCAGGAAGTAACCAGGCAGTCAGCTCAGGGACGAGCTAGAGTAAAACAACAGAGTTCTGTCAGGGAGGAGGAAGTGGAAGGAGTGAAGTGAAGCCCAGGCAGGGCAAGTGTGAGGAGCTAAGTGAGGAGTTAAGAAAGTGAAGGTGAAAGTAGAAAAGGAGGAAAAAGCAAGTAAAGTGACAGAAGAGAAAGACAGCCTGAAGGGTCCAGCTTTGTGAGGGCCAGAACAGCAAGGTCAGCAACGGCGGTGACTGTCTGGAGGGGGACCGTTTGGAAGTTCCTGGAAGGACCCCGTTGGCTGTGTGCCCGGTGGTCTGGAGCAGTGTTCCGAAGGACAGTCAGCACCAGGGCAGGGGCCTCTCGGACCCCGGCAAGGCTAGGAGTCGCCAGATTTGCCAAATCCGTCAGTGACGGGGACGCAGATCCCCCAACAACCAAGTCCCGATTGAAGGCAACAGCCCAACCCGTATTGGAGAGACACCGCCACCGCCACGGCACAAGTTTCTCAGGGCCAGCGCCTGCGGGCAAAGTGTAGAGCTCCTCCGGCCCAGATTGCAGCCGGGGAGCGGGTAACCGGAGGGAATCCACCGCTACCATCAGTCAACACAGGTGCAAGGAAGAGAGACATCACCGTCACCTACCGGGAGTGCAGGTGCAGCCGTCTGTGGGACCGTCCTACCAGCCGTTGGTTTACCGTACAAACTGTGTCCGTGTGTCAGGCTGAGTGAGTACCATAGTGCCGCAAGGCACAGCGCTGCCCCCGCGTCCCTGCGCCCTCCAGGCCCTACACTTTACATCTCATCACCGGGCCCCGGGATCACCAGCCCCTACCCACGGAGGGGCAACACAACACCTGGCTGCTCCGCATCACCATCCCCCGGGACCCCCATAATGAGCAGCGGTGGTGCAATCACCACAACCGTGGGTGGCGTCACGAACTATAACAATCCCCACACCCAACACCCCCTTTCACTCACGGGCGAGGAGTGTCGCTCGAGAAACCCCAGGATCCGGCCCACAGCTCGAGCCACCAGGAGCAGCTGCCGGACCCGAGCAGAAGGGGTGAGCGCGGTGTGCTGACACCCTCCTCCCCGCCCGCGACACTATTCTTTAGTATTGATTTGGGGGTATTGTCTCCCCATCTTCCCCATTCATATACTGTATCCGTGGCATAATCTCTTAGATCACATTGAAATTTTTTACGTTTTCTAGAGGTTATGATAGTTTCCATTTTAGAAATGCTCTGATTAATCCATATTGGTGTCAAAATTTGCATCAGTTTTATATATTTCTAGGTCGGATTTAATCTTTGCAATTTTAGATTGAATGTCCTGCAATTTATTCTCTTCCTGCTTAATATTAAGTTGTATGAGATTCAATGAGCATTCAGAAAGGAGAGATTGCATTGTTTCACAAAATCCTGAGAAAAAATTGTAGTTGGATTTTTTTTTTATTCTTAAACCTCTCGGTATCATATGCTTTGATATATAATTATCGAGGGTTTCATGATCCCATCAAACTTTGGTTCCTTGAATCATTAGTTTCTCAAGGTTTTTGAAATCAGACATAACATCGGGAATTTCAGTTGACCGAAATAATGAGGTAGAAAAAACCTCCTGTGCCTTGCGTTTTCTATCCATGCTAGTAAATTGTTAAAAAATGTATGACAATAATCCTCTTGTAGCACTGCTTCAAAGAAAAGAAAAAAAAATGAAAAATTTTCCTCTGAAAAAATGCTAATTTTAATATGCCATGAAGCAACTTAAAGCATTCTGCTTGTAAGGTTGTAATAAAAATTCTTTGTCATTAATGAAAAAAGGAATGCACAATGGGAGCAAGGTAAGACCAATATAACATAGAAGCAAAACAGAATTTTTACCAGCTCACTAACGGTTGCTTCAATGAGGCTTTATACCATGTTTCCCCGAAAATAAGACCTCACAGGAGTTTTCAGGAAGCTTTAATATAAGACATCCCCTGAAAATAAGACCTAGCCACGGTCAATAATGAAGTGTCATGCAGCGGTGAAAAAGTTAAAGACACTGCAGGACACTTCATTGTAGGCAGCGGGAACCCCCAGAAGAGAGAAGACAGAAGAAAGGAGACCCCTGATCATACTTACCAGATGCCGACCGGGAGCAGGTGAGCGCATCAAGGTCCTGCAGCGGAACACACACGCACACACACACACACACCAGATCACACACACACACACACTACAGATCGCATGCACACACTCACCACATTCAGCAATATCGCTTGGCGATACTGTGCACTGTGTGTGCAGTGATCTTCCAGGACTTGCCAAGTATTATATGGCTGGAAGCATGTGGTATCTCTGGATGTTGTGAGTGTGTGCGCGCGAATGTGCGATATTGTGAGTGTGTGTGTGAGTGTATGCGATCAGATGTGTGCGTGTATGCTGTCTGATGTGTGAGTGTGTGTATGCGATCGGATCTGTGAGTGTCGGCAGGAGGACGGCGTGCAGCACAGCTGCTGGGACCGCCCACTGGAGAGCACAGGGAGAAGTGATGTGTGTGTGTGTGTGTGTGTGTGTGTATGCTGTCTGATGTGTGACTGTGTTCTGATGTGTGAGTGTCGGCCAGACGCAGGGGAGCACAGCTGCAGGGAGATCATAGGGAGAACTGATGTGGTGTGTGTGTGTGTGTACAGAAATTATGATTATTAGCCAGCGCAACATGTGAAAAAAATAACTGGGGAAAAAAAAAATGAAGGGGTCATGAGATTGCTTTTTTTCCCTCTTGCCTAGTCTGTGTGTCGTCCGTATCATCCGTGTGGCATGCATTTTGCAGGCTATTTTCACATCAGCGTTTTTTGACTGTAGACAAAAAACTGCAAACCGCATATGACCGGATCCTGTGGATTAAATGTGCAACGAATGCAACCGTTATTTTACCGGATCCTTCTGCAGCGGGACACAGAATTTATCGGCCGGCACTGGTGTCAGCTGACTCCTGATCTCACAGCCTGCACACGCTGCAATGGATGCAGGTTAACAGCAGTCACTGCCTGCTGCCGATCACGTGTTACCGTGTGCGGGCTGTGTGGTCAAGAGTTCAGCTGAGTTCAGATCAGCTGACTCCAGTGTCGGCCGATTAGGCCGGGGCCACACGGGGATTACTGCGATCCCCTCGCATGACACTCGGCTCACGCTGGCAGTACAGCAGAGCCGAGTGTCATGCTAGTGTCCCTGTGACTGAGGTCCGACTGTGCAAGCGGACCTCAGCTGCGGGGGGCGGGCAAGCACTGAGGAGGGGCGGGCCGGCACTGAGGAGGGGCGGCCCAGCGCTGCAGGGGGACGGGCGGGCTGCCACTGAGGAGGGGTGGGAGGGATTTCTCTCCCTCTCTCCTCTGTAGTCGGCTATTGCGATTCGCGCTCTGCACTCGCGGTACACCGATGTACCGCGAGTACAGTGCGATTTTTCTCTCACCCCATACACTTGAATGGGTGCGAGAGAAAGAGTCTTGCATTACAATTGCAGCATGCTGTGATTGTTTCTCGGTCCGATTAGGGCTGAGAAAATAATCGCTCATGTGCGCTGACACACAGGCTAATATTGGTCCGAATAGAATGCAATGTTTTATCGCACTCCACTCGTACCGTTTTTCTCGCCGTGTGGCTTAGGCCTTACTTGTTCTGTGTCCCCCTTGTGAGACTGTGACCGGGGTTGTCTATGACGGCCGGTACGTCTCGCCCCAGTTGTGCTCCCTCCATGTATAGAAAGCAACTCCACTCCAGGGTTAATGCTGTTTCCCTACAGGCTGAAAGGAGGGTTAAAAGGAAACAGGAACATGGGCGTGGGTCCCTAGTGTGAGGGAGTGAACACAACTCCCTGAGTTTCTGCCAGAGAAAGACATGTGTGCTGTTTTGGACTTTTGGTTTGTGCAATAAACCGTGTGCTGTGACCATTGGTGCCTGGATCCCGTGTCTTCTGCCGCGCAGCTGACCACGCTACCTCACAGATGGTGGAGAATGTGGGCATGCCAGCCCGGTGAGGTGTAGCATCCATCCCTGGTGACCCAGTAGCACATGTCCTGGATTCGAGCGGCTATACTACAGCCCAAACCCGGCGACGCCATGGAGGACATACTAAAGCAACTGGCTCAGGCTAATGCACAGCAACAACAAGCTAATGCACAGCAACAACAGACCAATGCACACCTGCTCCGGTCGTTGGATCGTCAGCAGCAATCCTTGCAATTGCAGGAACAAAGGCACCAAGAACAGATGGTTCTCCTGGCCAAGTCGATCCGTGCCGGACCGGCAGCAACAACCCCGGGACCGGGTGACGACGGCAGCGTCCGGAAAATGGTGAGACAAGCGTTGCAAAAGATGACCCCGGGGGATGATGTGGACGCGTTCCTGGCGGTGTTTAAGCAGGTGGCCGAGCGGGAAAAGCTGCCGACCCCCCAGTGGGCTGAGGTATTGTCGCCCTATCTGACGGGGGAGCCCCAAAAAGCGTACCTGGACCTCTGTACCGAGGACGCCATAGAATATGCGACCCTGAAAGCCGAAATACTTGCTCGGTTGGGGGTGAATACCTATGTACGGGCTCAGCGGGTAAATCAGTGGTTCTATGAGGAAGTCAAACCCGTACGCTCCCAGGCCTATGACTTGTTGCATCTGGTAAAGAAGTGGTTGCAGCCTGACACTCTGAGCCCTGCGCAAATGGTGGAAAGGGTAATGGTTGATCGCTTTGTGCGCACTTTACCCGTCACCATTCAACGGTGGGTAGGACAGGGCGACCCAAGTACCCTGGACCAATTAGTGTGCCTGGTGGAGCGGCATGTGGCTACGCAGGACTTGATACGGGACACTGAGACTTTGCGTGCCGCCCGTCGATCCGGCCCCTCCAAGCCGCGGGCCAAGGACCCACCGCTGACACCGGTGCGGGAGTCCGCTACCGTCCCGTCTGAGGCCGCGCCCGCCGTCCCTGAGGTCCGGAAGGCTATGTACCCTAAACGACAACTCGTCAAGGGGGTTTCCTTCCCTATTAGATGTTGGCGGCGCCAGCGGGTGGGACATATGGAAGCCCAGTGTCCACTCACCACGGAGCCCATGGATTGTGGGGTTACCCGGCGGGGTTCAATGTATGCTCAGGCGGTGTGTACCGCGGACCTTGTCTCCCCGGAGACTGAGCCCCACTTGTGCCAAATACAGGTGAATGGATGTCCGGTTACAGGCTTGTTGGATTCCGGAAGCTTAGTGACCCTTGTGCGATCAACCCTAAGGGCTGAAGTAAAGGCCACAGGACGTACCGTGGGGGTGGTTTGCATACATGGGGACCGCCGAGACTATCCCACGGGGGTTGTCACCATCACAGCACCCTGCGGGCAGGTGCAACATGAGGTGGGACTTATGAACACTCTTCCCTATGACGTGATCCTAGGAAGGGATCTGCCGTATTTTTGGACTCTATGGAAGGGGCCTCCTAAGTCCCCTCAGGTATTGGACAGTCCGGGACCTGAGCCCGACAAACCCGAATCCGGGACGCCTGCCGTAGGGGTCCCCATGATAGGGACTGAATGTGAACCCGATAGGTCGCCCCTAGAGGTATTGGCAGGAGAGGCTGAGATGGTCGAGCCCATCCCGGAGTTGGAGGCGTCCCCGGATACGTTTGGGACAACCCAACTCCAGGACCCTACATTAATACATGCCCGGAGTCGGGTGACAGTGGTTGACGGGGTGGCACAGCTGCCCGATGCCCAGGTAAGGTACCCCCATTTCGCTCTTAAGCATGATTTACTCTACCGGGTAGATGAAATACGGGGCGTGGGGGTAGAGCAGTTGGTGGTGCCCCAGTTGTATCGCCGGCGGGTCCTCGACTTGGCTCATAAACACCTGATGAGTGGCCACCTAGGGGTCAAGAAAACACAGGAGCGAATATTGCAAAGGTTCTATTGGCCTGGGGTCTTTGGGGAGGTAAAACGGTTCTGCGAAACCTGCCCGGAGTGTCAGCTTACCGCACCCCTGGCCCACTTTCGCAGTCCGTTGGTACTGTTACTCATTATAGAAGTCCCTTTTGAACGGATAGGGATGGATCTGGTGGGGCCCCTCATAAAGTCCGCTCGAGGGCACCAACACATCCTAGTGATCGTTGACTATGCCACCCGGTATCCAGAGGCGATAACTCTCAGACATACTGCGGCGAAGCTTATAGCTCGGGAGTTGTTTGCTGTGTTCTGCCGGGTGTGGTTGCCCAAGGAGATCCTTACGGATCAGGGGACCCCATTCATGTCTAAAGTGACCAAAGAGCTATGCCGGCTACTCCAGATCAAGCAGTTGCGTACGTCTGTGTATCATCCTCAAACGGACGGTTTAGTGGAGCGATTCAAAAAACCCTGAAAACCATGCTCAAAAGGGTGATTTCCAAAGACGGGAAAGACTGGGATATGATTCTTCCCTATTTGATGTTTGCCATCCGAGAGGTGCCACAGGCATCCACGGGGTTTTCGCCTTTTGAGTTGTTATACGGGCGACATCCCCGGGGATTGTTGGACCTGGCAAAGGAAACATGGGAGCAGGAGCCCACCCCCCATAAAAGTGTGATTGAACACATTTTAGGAATGCAGAACCGCATAAGCGCGGTCATGCCAATTGTGAAGGAGCATTTACAGGAGGCTCAGGCCGCGCAAAGCGGCCGCTACAATAGACAAGCCACCGTGCGGACCTTTAAACCCGGGGATCGGGTGTTGGTATTGATCCCCACGGCGGAGAGTAAATTCCTGGCTCAATGGCAAGGCCCTTACGAGATAAAGGAAAGGTTTAAATCAGCAGGAGAAATGCAGGATTAGAATACCGCGCCAAACCACAGGAGTCCAGGTGAAGATAGTAAAACTCTTTTCTTTATTTTCACAGGTCTTTACACAGGTCTACGCGTTTCAAGGACATATCCGTCCTCTTCCTCAGGACAAATGTGCAGAGAATACTATCTAAGGATAATAGGAGATAAAGGAAAGAATCGGGGTGGTCAACTATAAGGTATTGCAGCCCGGTAGGCGGAAACCTGAACAAATATACCATGTCAACCTGTTAAAAAAACCTTGGCAGGAACGGGAAAGCCTGATGGTTGATTTTTCCCCATCTCCCTCCTCTTCGGGTCGTTCAAACCCGGCTCCAGCGACCTCCGGAGAGGATGAACCGGAAGTAAGGATTGGAGAAGCCCTCACCAAGCAACAGAGGCGAGAGGCCAGACGGCTGGTTCAGCAGAACCCCGATGTCTTCTCCGAGCTGCCTGGTAGGACCAGTCTGATATGACATGACATTGTCACCGAGCCTCACCTGAAGGTACGCCTGAAGCCATACCGGGTACCGGAGGCTCGAAGACAAGCCATATCAGAGGAAGTGAAGACAATGCTACGCCTGGGGGTCATCGAAAAATCCCAGAGTGAATGGGCTAGTCCCATTGTCCTAATACCAAAACCCGATGGCTCCTTAAGGTTCTGCAATGACTTTAGGAGATTGAACGAAATATCCAAGTTCGATCTCTACCCCATGCCCCGGGTGGATGAGCTGATTGATAGGCTGGGACAGGCGCGATATTTCACCACGCTCGACCTGACCAAGGGGTACTGGCAGCTGCCACTGACGGAGTCCGCCAAGGAGAAAACCGCTTTTGTTACGCCGGAGGGTCTCTTCCACTATGTTGTCTTGCCTTTTGGGTTACATGGCGCTCCGGCCACGTTCCAGAGGTTGATGGACTTGGTGCTGGAACCCCACCAGGCGTATGCATCAGCGTACCTTGATGACATCATTATTTACAGCTCTGAGTGGCAGACCCACTTGGAACAGGTACAAGCGGTGGTGAACGCGCTCCGAACAGCCGGATTGACAGCCAATCCCAAGAAATGTGCGTTGGGGCTTACGGAAGCCCGCTACTTGGGCTACGTAATAGGCCAAGGAGTGATTAAGCCCCCAATTAACAAAGTTGAGGCGATCCAGAAGTGGCCTAGACCCCTGACCACGAAGCAGGTTAGGGCCTTCCTGGGTATCGTGGGGTACTACAGGAGGTTTGTAAAAAATTTTTGCGGGACTATCAGCCCCCTTGACGGACCTTCTAAGTCCGTCATGGTGCGCTGGACTCCGCAGGCCGAGGACTCCTTCCGGGCCCTGAAGGGGGTCCTGTGCGGACAGCCCGTTCTTGTCAACCCTGATTTCCAGAAGGAGTTCATAGTACAGACTGACGCCTCTGAGGTCGGCCTGGGGGCAGTGCTGTCTCAGGTGGTTCAGGGGGAGGAACACCCCGTCACCTTCTTAAGTAGGAAGCTCACCCCTCCCGAGCGGAATTATAGCGTAGTGGAGGAGTGCCTGGCGATCAAGTGGGCCTTGGAGTCCCTACGCTATTACCTGCTGGGACGACAGTTTCGCTTGGTGACTGATCACTCTCCGCAGGTCTGGATGAGGTCCGCCAAGGAACGGAATGCCCGGGTTACCCGGTGGTTCCTTTCTCTGCAGAACTTCTGGTTTACGGTTGAACACCGGGCCGGTAGGTTGCAGGGAAACGCCGATGCCTTGTCCCGCGGCCCGTGTTTGATGGCGGGAGTTCAACCCCGCACGCTTGAACTGAGGGGGGGGGGGTATGTGAGACTGTGACCGGGGTTGTCTATGACGGCCGGTACGTCTCGCCCCGGTTGTGCTCCCTCCATGTATAGAAAGCAACTCCACTCCAGGGTTAATGCTGTTTCCCTACAGGCTGAAAGGAGGGTTAAAAGGAAACAGGAACATGGGCGTGGGTCCCTAGTGTGAGGGAGTGAACACAACTCCCTGAGTTTCTGCCAGAGAAAGACATGTGTGCTGTTTTGGACTTTTGGTTTGTGCAATAAACCGTGTGCTGTGACCATTGGTGCCTGGATCCCGTATCTTCTGCCGCGCAGCCGACCACGCTACCTCACACCCTGCATCCATCGCAGCGTGTGCGGGCTGGAGTTCAGCTGAGTTCAGATCAGCTGACTCCAGTGCTGGACTGAACTCAGGTGACCTCACAGCCTGCACACGCTGCGATGGATGCAGGGAGACACAGAAAAAGTAATCGGCCAACACTGGAGTCATCTGATTACTTGTTCTGCTGGAGCTGTGGTCAGGAGTAGGGATGAGTAAGGCTACTTTCACACATCCGGTTTGAGCAGTGCGGCTCAATCCGGCTGTGAAACCTATGCAACGGATGCGGCGAAAACACTGCATCCTTTGCATACGTTTTTACATGCGGCCCGTCCGTTTTTTTCCGGTTGCGGCACGCTACTGAGCATGCGCAGTGGATGAAACCACATGCGGCAGCTGGATGCGTTTTTTTCCACATCGCGCCGCATCCGGCGTCCATAGGCATGCATTGAAAAATGCGCCGCAGCGGCCGGATGCGGCGAGATGCGTTTTTTTTGCCGGAGCAAAAAACGTGCCAGGGAATGTTCCATCCGGCCGCGGCATCGGCTAAATCTTCCACATGCGGCAAAAACCGGACCGAACGCAAGCCCATACGGCACAATACGGCACTAATGTAAGTCTGTGCAAAAAAACCCGCAACCGGTGGCAAAAAAAACGGTTGCGGTTTTTCTGCAGAGCGCCGTATTGTGCCGCAGAGCAAAAACCGGATGTGTGAAAGTAGCCTAAGCAGTAAAATGCTCTGGTGCTCGATGGGCAAAGCCCATGTCGATTGTTTTGTTTTTGTTCCCCATAACGACAGCCTTACGTTTTAAAACGGCAGCAAAAAAGGGTACTTATTCCTTTCTGCCGTTTTAAAACAGCGGCCAGAAAAAGGTAAACATCGCCCCCCAGCGTCAGAAAATCTCCGGGGTTTCAGCTACCGGGGGTAGCTGAGACCCAGTAGATCATGATTCAGGCCGGTTTTTCCGGTCCCCGCTCACGTGATCACCGGTATACACCGTATACCGATGATCACGTTACAGTAAATGACAGCGCCGGTAAAAAATGATTTATCTCCCATCTGGCGTGAACAAACATGTCAGATGGGAGATAAATCTCTTCCCCGGTCCCCTACGGGCCCCCGGTGTCACCAAAGTGCCCCACCCCCGACCCCCTCCCGAAAATCCAAGATGGCCGTGCGCACATTAGCGCGCCGGCCGCATTTACCCTCTTCCTCTGTTTTCTGTCGCATGTACCATGAGACATGCAACCGAAAACTGCTCCCCAGGGCCTGCCAGGTCGCCCCCTATTCCCCCCGGTGTCCCCCGTACCTGTTGCAGCTCTGATCCCCGAGGCCCCTTCCTCCTTCACAGCAGACGCTGGTCACATGTGCAGAGCAGCTGACAGCTCTGCTTCCTGTGTTCAGAGACGCTGGCTGCTGCTCGCTCTCTGCAGCTGTAACCCAGGGAGGGTGGATGCAGTGTCATTGCACCCACTCTCCTCAAATGGAGGGTCTGCACTCCTAGAAAATGGGGGATACGTTCCCTGAACGTGCCCCCCATATTCTAGAAGGTCCAGAATCGTCGTGGGACCCAATTTTTTTTTCTTTTCAATAAATTGCTGAAAGAGGGAATGTTTTGGGGACTATTTTTTCAAATATTTTTTTTTTTTTTTTGTCAATTTTTTTTTATTACTGTCAATTAGTTATGTCAGGTATCAGATAGACGCCGTGACATAACTAACTGCTGGGCTTGTTGCCAGGTGACATTATACATCTGGTATCAACCCCATTTATTACCCCGTTTGCCACCGCACCAGGGCAACGGGATGTGTTGGGGCGAAGCACCAGGATTGGCGCATCTAATAGATGCGCCACTTCTGAGGCGGCTGCAGCCTGCTATTTTTAGGCTGGGAAGAGTCCCATAACCATGGCTCTTCCCACTCTGAGAATACCAGACCCCAGCTGTTAGCTTCACCTTGGCTGGTGATTTAATTTGGGGTGACCCCACGTTTTTGGTTTTTTTTTAATTATTTATTTATAAATAATTAAAAAAAACAGCTTGGGGGCCCTCCAAATTGATCACCAGCCAAGGGGAAGCTGTCAGCTGTGGTTTGCAGGCTACAGCTGTCTGCTTTACTCTAGCTGGCTATCAAAAATAGGGGGGACCCCACGTTGTTTATTTTAATTATTTTTTTTGGGGGGGGGCTAAATACAAGACTAGGCATCCTTTAGAGCCACATGAAAGGCACTAAAGGGCGCCAGCTTAGAATATGCAGGGGGGTGGGACGTTATATATGTTTGACATCTATCCATTGTAGCATTTTAGGTTGTGTGCCCACAATCAGGATTTGCAGCGTTTTGGGAGCAGTGTTTTCCCTGCATTCATAACGCTGCGTTGTGCAGTAGAAGCACAGTGGAAGGATTTTTAGAAATCCTATGCCCACTGTGCTTTTTTTCTTCGCAGCATAAACTGACCTGCGGCACTCCTTCCTGAGCCTCAGCATGTCAATTTATGCTGCGGAGACGAGAGTGTTCTCTGCAGGTAGAATAGAGCGAAAGTCCACAGCAGCCTGAACCTAAATCGTGGACATGGCAGCTGCGCTCTCCCGTGGACAACCCTCATATCTCTGCAGGAAGGCTGACACTGTGTACTAGACGCCGTGTCGCTGGATCATGGCCACATAGCCGGAAAGTGAGAAATTTGTTGCTACAGCAACATTTTTGTGAAGTACTTGTGGATTCAAAATGCTTACTTCTGAATAAAATCCTTGAGGTGTCCAGTTTCCAAAATTGGGTCACTTGTGGGGGGTTTCTGCTGTATACGTACACAAGGGGCCCTGCAAATGTGACATGGTGCCCGCAATTTATTTCAACTTTTCCAAAATTCAAATACTGCTCCTTCCATTCCAAGCCCTCCCATTTATCCAAACAGACGTTTTTGGCCACATGTGGGGTATCCCTGCGCTCATAATAAATTGGATAGCAACCTGTGGGGTTCACTTTTTGTTGTTGCCTCTTGAAAAAGTGAGAAATTTGATGCTAAAGTAACATTTGTGAAAAAAAATGAAAATTTTCAATATGGCGACCTAAGCTTATCAAATTCTGTGAAGTACTCGTGAACTCAAAATGCTCACTATACACCTAGATAAAAGCCTTAAGACATCACACGGAGAAAAATACTTTATTAGAAATAAATACACAGACACAATAGGGACTCCATGTTTATTTCTGTACTGACCACGCCAGGAGAGAGAGAGAGGGAAGAGAGACAGGGAAGAGAGAGAAAGAGAGGGAAAAGAGAGAGGGAAAAGAGAGAGGGAAAAGAGAGAGAGGGAAAAGAGAGAGAGGGAACAGAGAAAAATACTTTATTAGAAATAAATACACAGACACAATAGGGACTCCATGTTTATTTCTGTACTGACCATGCCAGGAGAGAGAGGGAGGGAAAAGAGAGAGGGAGGGAAAAGAGAGGGGGAGGGAAAAGAGAGTGGGATGAAAAGTGGGAGGGAAAAGAGGCAGAGAGGGAAGAGAGAGAGAGAGAGAGAAGAGAGAGAGAGGGAAGTGAGAGAGAAGAGAGAGGGAAGAGAGAGAGAGAAAGAGGGGGAAGAGAGAGGGAAGAGAGAGAAAGAGAGGGAAGAGAGAGAGGGAAAAGAGAGGGAAAAGAGAGAGGGAAAAGAGAGGGAAAAGGGGGGGATAGGAGGGGGGGAGAGAGAGGGGGAGAAAAGAGGCGAGGGAGAAGAAAGGGGTGGAAGAGAAGAGAGTGGGGGGAGAGAAGAGAGGAGGGGAGAAGAGAGGTGCTCTTGTTAGGGTGAACTCTTAATCAGAGATCACTAGTTGCCTACTGCCTGGTCTAAATGGTGTGGATCGAGTGCATGCTTGAAAAATGAGATCAGACACAGTCGGATATTCATCTTTCCTTGACAGAAGTCAGCCCATGCTCTGCCTTTATTACAACTGAGCTTGCTCTGATATAACCTTGCAAAGGGGCATGTCCGGATGTGTTCATTAGTCAGTGGGTCGAACAATGTGTTAGTCCATGAGCTGATTGGTGGGCGTCATTGTAGGTGGGTCTATGACATCATTGGATGGATCCATGGTGATGGTGATGGGAGGGACCTCATCTGGTGGATCCATGCTGATGGTTTGGTCTTCTAGCTTGACCAGGGGTCTTCCCTTATATGGTATCTTCTTACACCTGGACATTCCTTGCATTCCAGGCAAGGTGTGGAGAAACAGGCAATGGCAGCCATCTTTATATCTGTGTCATGTATATGATCTGAAACCTGAATTATGTAAGGCAAATCGATATATTTCCCACAATCCCTTGTCAAGAAGTTAATTAAGTATTTCATCTTATGGCTCTCCTCAACAGTCCCCCCTAAATACTTTATTAACCTTCTGACCCTACCGTGGTCCTCTAACACATCAGCTCTAATGCTTTAACTGCAACCTTTTTTCGTTTTGCTATCCGCTATACAAGCAATACTAAGCCTTTGCCCCCACTGATACAGACTGCTGATCAGAGAGTTGATCACATCCCGCACACACAGTTCACAGAGGCACAGGTAACTAGAACAGATTTATTTAATGCTGAAGAGCTTACTCAGAATTTGAGATTAATCGATTAGAAAGAGTAAGGCAATTGTAAGAATAAGCTTCTTACTGTTATGCTGCAGCTTTTAGCATTACTGTTTCTGAAAGACTGATTCTCAGTCAATATCCGAGTGCTGTCCACGTCTTCGAGACTTTTCTACCCGAATACACCTGATTGTATCACAACACTAATGGATCTCTTCTTGTCTTGGGTCTATAATCTACCACCAGGAGGCCTTTAACAAGATTTCCCTTACGCATGGATCTGATTACCTTCAGTAACACAGATTAGCACTTTTACGGCTTCAAATACCAGCAAATAAAACAATACCAGTTACCTACAAGTGTATGTTATCCTTAAAAAGTCACTTAAACCCTTAAAATAATTGATTGGTTCAGGTCAGATAATGTTTTTCCCACCATGAGCCCTTATTTGTATAATGTTCCTGTACCCATTGTTCCCTTATGGTTAATTGCCATGTATCATCCCCAATCTAGAAATTCTCCATAAGGTTCTATGTGAGATAATCCAGCACTATGTGTGTTGTGACCCTAATTCTGCTGGTAAGATGGACTCTTTACAGCGGCTGTTGTCTCCAGATGGGTTTTCCCTCAAGCTTCATGGAAGTTGCTGTGGTTGGGATAAGCTGGATCGGTCCATCTGATTCTGACTCGTGGCTCATTCTGACATGTCTTTTTAGGGTCACCCAGTCTCCTGGCTGGAGACCACGTGCTCCTGACACTGATTTAGGATCTGGAATTGGTGGCTACAAATGTTTAACATACTATATAGGCAGTTGTATACGGCTCGTACATCACTGGTCAGGATATCACACTGTATCTGCAGTATCTGAGAGAAATATAATCATGTTCTAGGTACTAAACCAAAAATACCTTATATAAAGATCTAATTATTAAAGGAAAATGAACATTTGTTACATGATTTGCAGCGTTCACCATTATCTTGTGGATCGTTACATTTTTATGTTATCATAATCATTAAAATTCCAAACAACATACACCCATGTGAGTATAGACACAATTAAATATTCCAATAAAGGAGGGGCAGGGATTGGGGCAATAGCCCTAAACTCTCCCTACCTCGCAGCGGAGGTCGGCACCCTATAAGTCGAATTGGCGCCCCCGCTCACCGACGGCTCACCCTCCCTATCCCTACACTGCTAAGCTAATACGTGCTGCTAATGTCAGTTAGGGAATATAGAAACCGTGACATACAGGGGATAAAGAGGCGTCAATATGCAATTATATATATCCAAGTCATTCCCAAAGATTAAATATTCACACTCTGTATTTTACATAGCTGTTTGGTAGCTTAAATCAATATGATACAGCAAATTCAAGGACCAAACCCTAAAATAAATTAAATATCTCACATGTATAACATGTACCCACTGTATAAATATAATAATAATAAGGCCAGGTAAAGTCATGAGGAGATCTTGTCCGATCACAGACTCTCCACTGTCCAATTCACACTCAGGCTAATAAAATAAACGCATATTTGTCAGACATTTAGCGTGAAAGAATCCCAACGCGTTTCTCCCTTCTTCACAATGGCAGATGGATTCATCAGGTACTGATCTCTATAGTGACCTCTGCTATAGAATATGTTCTTTTACCGCTTTTTAGGAACTCCATCTTTACATAGCACCAGCACCATTTTTCAGCAGTAACGTTTTCCACACTGGATATGTTTCAGAGGAGGCCTGAAAAGAAATTCACTCAACACGCACAAAACTCATATAAACCTACTCATGGTAGATGTATATGACTAATCTGCAGTCACCGGAGCAGTAGAGCGGATGAGGGGAGTGTTTCTACGAGGTCTTTACAGTTTTTTCTACCTTAATAGGCACACGTCTTACAAGACTGGATGTGTCTGGCCACCTGGATACTGAGCAGTGGTGCCGCCCATATCTTGTCCATCCCAACACCTTTATCACATGGTTACCTGGGCCATTATTGAGTAGAACGCTCACGGCAGAGAAAGCTTACCGCCCTTTATCAACAGACCTTCCTCAGTCACTGGCTCCCTGCGTCTCACACTCCGTTCCTTGCTGAATCACTTGTTCTTGTAAGGATTTAAGAACACAAGGAGTGACCAATGTCACGGACGACGTGACAGGAGCCACCGAGGTACTGGTCTGCATTGGACTCTCAACTCTAGGCCCATTCTTCTATGTTGTGCACCTGTGCGAGCGTCTCCTCTGGCTGCTGCCTATATCCACATTTTGACTATCTTACCCCTTTCCGCTCTATAAACCACAGTGATCGCAAATCTTCAACTCGTTCTCCTATGGGAGTGGTTTGATTTTTATTACCTCATGTTGTGTAACCTCAGCATATCCAGTGCAGAATCAACCAGCATCTTGGTATCTGGATCCATCTACGGAAAAACTCAAAATCTGCATTAGCAATGGGCTCATCTGAGACATGTTCAAAACCTGACAATTCTTGTTACATCAGAGCAATCATGATATATGTCTGTCTGCTGTGTCCTCCTTACAGATAAAAATATAAAGAACACTTAATAGAAAAACCCAATCGATGAACAAATTAAAACCTTAAATAATACGTGATTTTTCCACATCATCTTTCCCCCCTTTTTGAATCTATTATCCAAAACATAATTAGATTCAAAAAGTGTGTGGCCCCGGAGCTCTACATTTAGGCATAAAAGTCACATTGTATAGATTGTACCTAATCGGGAACACCAGAAATATTGTTTTTATCTGTAACTTAATAATGGAAAACCCTTTCAATGGCTTTTATAACCTTTGCTTGAACCACAAAAATCTGCACTGCAATCATTCTTTCTATAAAAAGAAAGCAGATTATTCAATACATTAAATATAAAACACAGAATTCCATAAATCATCCACATTCCTTAAAACAAATTATTGTAATTATTAATAAATATATTAATAAATTATTATATTATTGTTGTTATTATTATTATTATTAATAATAATAACTATAATAACGTAGCAGAACCTTTGGATATTGGATGTAGGGGCGTTCATTTTTGAATCATTGAGGACATTATCAGCATCTCTGTGATACTGTCCTATAACTTGAAGGGATAAAAGAATCTAGAACAAATAAACTGGCCATGTGGGAAAACAAAATGTTGATTTGCCATAGAAAAATCATCTAACAGACCTCTATGCTTGAAAAGCTATCAATGAATCTAAACATGTCCACAGTTAACTTTTATTTCTTTGGGATAAAATTAGTAAAATAAAAAACTAGTTTCAACAATGTTTTCTGATACACTTTACAATGAATTAAATGCAGAAAGCCCTCTTTTTTTTTTAAAGAAACATGACCATGTTTGGGCTGCTCCTTTTACAGCAGGCCCACAATAGGTTCCAAGGGGAGACAAAAAACCCTGTTCCACAAGTTTTTAAGATTGCTCCTCCCCCCAAAACCAGATGGAAAGAGGCTTCTTCAGCTGCAAGAGACTAGTCAAATTTCCCTTCTTCTGTTGATTTATTTGTTTATTTTTAGTTTTTAAAACATGCAACTCTCAGGATAAATCTATCAGATCCATAACGGAAATATTTATTATTTACTTCTTTATCATGACCTCTACTGCAAAGGTACGTTATTTGAAGTTTTTTTTTTTTAATTTTATTGCTTACTAATTAATAAGATATTGCTCCTTGTGACTGTCCTGACTCAATCCAACCTGCACACTGGATTTATATTTAGTGTCTTCCACAACTACCCAATCATTCAATGTTCCATCTTTTAGTACTATAAACGTTTACTAACACTTCATATGTTAGTCAGTGAGAGCAGTTTTGTCAGCTGCACTGAGGCCTATAGAAAATGGCCCCACAGCACGTGATTTCCTTCTCTTTGTTGGGATTGTAGCATCAGGTGGGGGGGAAGGGGAAGCTAAACTGATTTTTTTTTTTTCCTCTCAACTATTTCCCCCTATATTCCATAGTCTGGATTTTATTCATACTCAAACATACATTTATATATATATCATATACACACATTCAGATATCTACAGCCCTGATCCAACTACAGTTAAAAACACTCATGTTTCTGTCTAAGTATATAGTACTCCATCCAATCCATTGCACATCCCCCGACTCACTTCGTTTTCTTTGTCTCAATCATGCCTCAGCCATGTGCTTCGTCCACCATTTTAAAATCTGATCTAAAATGTCTGCCTCCATGATTAGCACATGGTTTATCACAGGATTGCGGCCTAGAGTCCCCACATCCCAACAAAGTAAACTTTCATCCGGATCTTTCCGGCACAACTAGACACCGCTTCATCAATTTTTCCATCTTTCTTTCAAGATAAACAACACCAACAAAACCAACAAACAAAGACAGGAGGAGATGACTCACAACTGACACACAACTTGAACACTAAGTAAAGTTTTTGTTAAGTCTGCAGCAGGCGCCTCGTCACGGTGTCCCTGCCCAGTTTCTACATGGTCCGTAATTCATAAAGACACCAATGGTGTCACCCCTGGCTACAAGGTGCCCGTACCAGCCGATTCACGTCCAGCGCTTTTTCTAGACCCCAAGACACCTCATACCAATTATATCACCCAAGCTTGCGCTAAGCCCCAATGGTATCCGTACCAGCCATTTCACGTCCAGCGTTAGGCCCCAAGACTACCACGTACCATCCACAATGCGCAACTTAAACGCTATGCCCCAATGGTATCCGTACCAGCCATTCCATGCTACACTGCGCTAGGCCCCAAGATTACCACGTACCAGCAGTCCCACGTATTTCCTTACAGAGCCATAAACTGTACCACAGGCGACAACCGTATACTATACCACAGACAAAATCCTTTACCATATCAACAAATTTGAGAGCCCGTGAAAAACACGTGCCTAACCTGACCAATTAAAACCTGCGCTATATCTCTAGGTCTTGTACCAAACCGTATTAACTACTTAAGTCTCCACTAGAACCACAAACCATATCACAGGCGACAACTAACAGAACTCACAAACCCACATGCTCTCTTAATTTCCCCTCTTCACAAATACACACAACAGACAGCAGGCAACTGAATATGTGACGGTTCTTCCGAGATTAAATATGGCCAGCAGCGGAGAAACTCTTCTGCCGTCACAGAGATCGCAAAAACCGGACACGGTCAAGCAATCAGTGCCACATACCCTGAGACACACGAGTAAGACTTCAGATTATAAAAATCAGCAGACTTACCATGTTCTCGTATAAAGAGCTGATCAGACTCTTGGATCAGGATATCCAGCACGTCCTGCCATTACAATCGCCGGTCCTCAAGATTGTAGAGTTTCTCCTATACTGACCCCACATTGGGCACCAATAATGTTAGGGTGAACTCTCAATCAGAGATCACTAGTTGCCTACTGCCTGGTCTAAATGGTGTGGATCGAGTGCATGCTTGAAAAATGAGATCAGACACAGGCGGATATTCATCTTTCCTCGACAGAAGTCAGCCCATGCTCTGCCTTTATTACAACTGAGCTTGCTCTGATATAACCTTGCAAAGGGGCATGTCCGGATGTGTTCATTGGTCAGTGGGTCGAACAATGTGTTAGTCCATGAGCTGATTGGTGGGCGTCATTGTAGGCGGGTCTATGACATCATTGGATGGATCCATGGTAATGGTGATGGGAGGGACGTCATCTGGTGGATCCATGCTGATGGTTTGGTCTTTTAGCTTGACCAGGGGTCTTCCCTTATATGGTATCTTCTTACACCTGGACATTCCTTGCATTCCAGGCAAGGTGTGGAGAAACAGGCAATGGCAGCCATCTTTATATCTGTGTCATGTATATGATCTGAAACCTGAATTATGTAAGGCAAATCGACATATTTCCCACAATCCCTTGTCAAGAAGTTAATTAAGTATTTCATCTTATGGCTCTCCTCAACACTCTGTCATCAACTTGCTCCACTCTGTGACTTGTTGTGCAGGTGAGAGTGGAGACAGTTGGTCCCATGCAGCAGGACAGGTGACAGAGCAGAGCGGTGACATGCTCTGCTCTGACACATGCGGTGCTGCATGTCACCAGCTTGTCAGTGTCTTGCTGCGTCCTGTAGTGCTGGTGGGAGGAGCACATGATCACACTGCCCGACAGAGTGGAGTGAGATCAGATACTTATGTGACGGGGGGTTTCAGCTGAAGAAACTCCCCCTGTACTCCACACTGGCGCCCCGTGCCTCACACATCTGCCGGACGCTTAGCCCTCTTCACCGCTCCACACTGGCGTCCTCCGGAACCTCCCCTCGATGCTGGGCTGTGACATGCGGTAGTCACCGCCCACAGCACAGTCAATCAATGAGAGTGGCGCCAACATCCCGACGTAACGTCCATTTTGAGAGCCCGGAACTTGACGTGACGTCAGAGGATACTAGCGGCCACAGCACCAGGGGGTCATGTGACCGGCACTGAGCGTGCAGGATAGCGCCACTCAGTGCCAGACCTGCAAATAGAAGCCAATGAAGAAAACACCTAAAATGGTAAGTTACACTCATATAGAAAATAAAAAAAATGGGTGAACCACCCCTTTAAGAAAGGAAAGTTTTTTCGGAACTGCTCTGGAAAGTAAAAGACAGATTATATTCATTATTGTTAAAATATTAAATACATTTTGGTATGCCAGATTCATGTCCATCCCAGATGAAAAGTGTATCATTTTTGAATCTGGCATACCAGAAAATAGATGAGCTAAAGAGGTTGGAATCGGCATATAAATATTTATATTCCCAAAAAGACATTACAAGGTTGGCTAAAGAGGGGGAATACTTAGCCCCCATTGAAACGCCGACCGATTGCATGAAAAAAATCACCATCAAAGGAGAAAAAATTGTTTGTTAGTAAGAACCATGCAGATTGGGTGAGAAAGTTGCAGAAATCATGATTAAAAGTACCAGTTCTGGAAAGAAGAAATTCTAGTGCTTGCACAGCAATGCTATGTGGTATGGAAGTACAGTCATATGAAAAAGTTTGGGCACCCCTATTAATGTTAACCTTTTTTCTTTATAACAATTTGGGTTTTTGCAACAGCTATTTCAGTTTCATATATCTAATAACTGATGGACTCAGTAATATTTCTGGATTGAAATGAGGTTTATTGTACTAACAGAAAATGTGCAATCTGCAATTAAACAAAATTTGACCGGTGCAAAAGTATGGGCACCCCAACATAAAAGTGACATTAATATTTTGTAGATCCTCCTTTTGCAAAAACAACAGCCTCTAGTCGCTTCCTGTAGCTTTTGATGAGTTCCTGGATCCTGGATGAAGGTATTTTTGTCCATTCCTGTTTACAAAACAATTCCAGTTCAGTTAAGTTTGATGGTCGCCGAGCATGGACAGCACGCTTCAAATCATCCCACAGATGTTCAATGATATTCAGGTCTGGGGACTGGGATGGCCATTCAAGAACATTGTAATTGTTCCTCTGCATGAATGCCTGAGTAGATTTGGAGCGGTGTTTTGGATCATTGTCTTGCTGAAATATCCATCCCCTGCGTAACTTCAACTTCGTAACTGATTCTTGCACATTATTGTCAAGAATCTGCTGATACTGAGTTGAATCCATGCGACCCTCAACTTTAACAAGATTCCGGGTTCTGGCATTGGCCACTCAGCCCCAAAGCATGATGGAACCTCCACCAAATTTTACTGTGGGTAGCAAGTGCTTTTCTTGGAATGCCGTGTTTTTTTGCCTCCATGCATAACGCCTTTTTGTATGACCAAACAACTCAAGCTTTGTTTCATCAGTCCACAGGACCTTCTTCCAAAATGTAACTGGCTTGTCCAAATGTGCTTTTGCATACCTCAGGCGACTATGTTTGTGGCGTGCTTGCAGAAACGGCTTCTTTCGCATCACTCTCCCATACAGCTTCTCCTTTAGCAAAGTGCGCTGTATTGTTGACCGATGCACATTGACACCATCTGCAGCAAGATGATGCTGCAGGTCTTTAGAGGTGGTCTGTGGATTGTCCTTGACTGTTCTCACCATTCTTCTTCTCTGCCTTTCTGATATTTTTCTTGGCCTGCCACTTCTGGGCTTAACAAGAACTGTACCTTGTGTTCTTCCATTTCCTTACTATGTTCCTCACAGTGGAAACTGACAGTTTAAATCTCTGAGACAACTTTTTGCATCCTTCCCCTGAACAACTATGTTGAATAATCTTTGTTTTCAGATCATTTGAGAGTTGTTGTGAGGAGCCCATGATGCCACTCTTCATAGGAGATTCAAATAGAACAACTTGCAAGTGGCCACCTTAAATACCTTTTCTCATGATTGGCTACACCTGCCTATGAAGTTCAAAGCTCAATGAGGTTACAAAACCAATTTAGTGCTTTAGTAAGTCAGTAAAAAGTAGTTAGGCCGGACTCACACTTATGAGAGACTCTTGCAAGTCTTGCATCACATCACCCGACATGGCCTGCAGCTCTCCGGACAGGAGCATCTCAGCTGCATAGAAATACATGCAGCTGACCCGCTCCTGTCAGGAGAGTGTGTGGCCATACCTGGTGATGCGATGTGAGACTTGCGTGAGTCTCTCGCAAGTGTGACTCCAGCCTCAGGAGTGTTCAACTCAAGAAATTGATAAGGGTGCCCATACTTTTGCACTGGTCAAATTTTGTTTAAATGCGGATTGCACATTTTCTGTACAATAAACCTCATTTCAATCCAGAAATATTACTGAGTCCATCAGTTATTAGATATATGAAACTGAAATAGCTGTTGCAAAAACCCAAATTGTTATAAAGAAAAAAGGTTAACATTAATAGGGGTGCCCAAACTTTTTCATATGACTGTGTATAATGATTTTACATCACATGATAACCAAGTATATTTACTCTTCCATGTTACACCAGACAATTGTTCCAGAACATCTTTGGAATCCTTCAGAAAACCTGGACATTAATCTTGGACTTAATTTTGCTCCAAACAAGGATTTTGACCTATTTGACATATTGTTAAGAGATTAACAAATTTAGGAGAAACCTATCAAACGCAATTTTTTCAATAATAAAGAAGCCTGTGAAATATCTAATTCAACTTCTACTCATAATCAATATCGAGGTTTAAATTTTTCAGGACAAAAATCTCTCCTAACAATGTTAGATCTCCAAATGGGAAATGACAAGTCTGAACTTGACCTATGTGTACACATAAATTTAGAACCAGGAATCCTCTCTTTTATCCTGTGCAGACTCGTGCTGATTGAATGGATACATTTCAGGAAACCATTTATAGGGAACTGAATAAATTGGATGTTGAAGCTTCACATAATAAATCTTTTTCTAATTTATCCCAAAAACATCGCAAAGCCCTACAAAGGTTAAAAATGTATAGTGACATAATAATAAAAGCCTCTGATAAGGGCGGAGTGGTCGTCATTATGAAAAGATCTTTATATAAAGAACAAATCATGTCACTTCTGGAAAAAAGAGAATTTTGTTTACTTACCGTAAATTCTTTTTCTTATAGTTCCGTATTGGGAGACCCAGACATTGGGTGTATAGCTTCTGCCTCCGGAGGACACACAAAGTACTACACTAAAAAGTGTAGCTCCTCCCTCTGAGCCTATACACCCGCTGGAGAACTAGATCTAGCCAGTTTAGTGCAAAAGCTGAAGGAGAATAGCCACCCACAAGTAAAGACAGAGCAAGAACCGGAACAACCGGAGACTCTGTCCACGACAACAGCCGGTGATAACACGCGGAACAAGAAACTGCCAACAGGCAACAGGGAGGGTGCTGGGTCTGCCAATACGGAACTATAAGAAAAAGAATTTACGGTAAGTAAACAAAATTCTCTTTTTCTTTATCGTTCCTATGGGAGACCCAGACATTGGGACGGCTCAAAGCAGTCCATGGGTGGGAATAAACAGAAAAACTGAGAAGTAGGCAGAGCCTAACTTCACAAATGGGCGACAGCCGCCTGAAGGATGCGTCTGCCCAAGCTCGCATCTGCCGAAGCATGAGCATGCACTTGGTAGTGCTTTGAAAAGGTATGCAGGCTAGTCCAAGTGGCAGCCTGACAGACTTGCTGAGCCGTAACCTGGTGCCTGAAAGCCCAAGAGGCACCGACAGCTCTGGTCGAGTGTGCCTTGATCCCCGGCGGGGGAGGCACCTGAGAACACTGGTAGGCATCGGAAATAGTCGACCTAATCCAACGAGCTAAGGTCGGCTTAGAAGCAGAGAGGCCCTTACGCCGACCTGTGGTTAGCACAAAAAGAGAGGTGCACCGCCTAAGAGCAGCGGTGCGAGACACATAGATCCGGAGCGCCCGCACCAGATCCAGAGTATGCAACGCTTTTTCAAAGCGATGAACAGGAGCCGGACAAAAGGAAGGCAGGGAAATGTCCTGGTTAAGGTGGAAAGGAGAAACCACCTTAGGGAGAAAGTCCGGAGTCGGACGGAGAACCACCTTGTCTTGATGAAAAACCAAAAAAAGGTGACTCCGAAGAGAGCCCAGCCAAATCAGAGACTCTCCTGAGGGAAGTTATGGCCACTAGAAAGACCACTTTCTGTGAAAGACGAAACAAAGAAACCTCCCTAAGAGGCTCAAAGGGGGGTTTCTGCAAGGCCGTGAGGACCAAATTGAGGTCCCAGGGATCCAAGGGCCACCGGTAAGGCGGAATGATGAGAGACGCGCACTGCATGAAGGTGCGCACTTGAGCCAGCCGGGCGATACGCCGCTGGAACAGTACTGACAGAGCTGAGACTTGTCCCTTGAGGGAACTGAGGGATAGTCCTAGCTGCAGACCGGACTGTAGAAAGGACAGAAGGGTCGGCAAGGAAAAAGGCCAAGGAGCATGGCCGGAAGAGCGATACCAGGACAGGAAAATTCTCCAAGTCCTGTGATAGATTTTGGCCGAGGAAGACTTCCGAGCCCGAGTCATAGTGGAAATGACTTCAGGAGGAATACCAGAAGCCGTCAAGATCCAGGACTCAAAAGCCACGCCGTCAATCTGAGAGCCGCAGAATTCTGGCGGAAAAACGGACCTTGTGGGAGAAGGTCTGGACAGTCCGGAAGATGCCACGGCACCTCTACGGACAGATGGAGCAGGTCTGGGTACCAAGCTCGCCTGGGCCAGTCCGGAGCAATGAGGATGACCCGACGGCCCTCCATTCTGATCTTGCGCAGAACTCTGGGCAAGAGAGCTAGAGGGGGAAACAAGTAGGACAGACGAAACTGGGACCAGTCTTGAACCAGAGCGTCCGCTGCAAAGGCCTGAGGATCGTGGGAGCGAGCCACGTAAACCGGAACCTTGTTGTTGTGACGGGATGCCATTAGGTCCACTTCCGGAGTGCCCCACTTGCGACAGATTGACTGAAACACTGCCGGATGCAGGGACCACTTGCCACTGTCCACGGTTTGACGGCTGAGATAATCTGCTTCCCAGTTTTCCACGCCTGGGATGTGGACTGCGGATATGGTGGACTTGGAGTCCTCCGTCCATTGAAGGATGCGTTGAACCTCCAACATTGCCAGGCGGCTGCGTGTCCCGCCTTGGTGATTGATGTAGGCAACCGCTGTCGCGTTGTCTGACTGGACTCGGATGTGCTTGCCCGCCAACAGGTGGTGAAAAGCTAGAAGAGCTAGAAGCATGGCTCTGGTTTCCAGCACATTGATTGAAAGGGCTGACTCGGACGGAGTCCAAGTGCCCTGCGCTCGGTGGTGGAGACATACCGCTCCCCAGCCGGATAGACTGGCATCCGTGGTGAGGATCACCAAGGACGGGGCCAGGAAGGAGCGCCCCTGAGACAGAGAGAGGGGCCGAAGCCACCACTGAAGAGAGCTCCTGGTCTGTGGCGACAGAGCCACTAGCCTGTGCAAGGAGGAAGTCCGCTTGTCCCAACAGCGGAGAATGTCCAGCTGCAGAGGACGCAGATGGAACTGGGCAAAGGGAACAGCCTCCATTGACGCCACCATCTGACCCAGCACCTGCATTAGGTGCCTGATGGCGGGGCCTCAGCAGAGAGCGCACCGCCAGTTGGAGGGACTGCTGTTTGACTAAGGGCAGCTTCACAAGTGCCGGCAGAGTCTCGAACTGCATCCCTAGGTACGTGAGCCTCTGGGTCGGAGTCAGAGTGGATTTGGGCAGATTGACAAGCCACCCGAATTGGGCTAGAGCGGCGAGAGTGAGCGAGACACTCCGCTGACAGTCTGCGCTGGATGAAGCCTTGACTAGAAGGTCGTCCAGGTAAGGAATCACTGCCAACCCCTGGAGGTGCAGAACCGCAACCACTGCTGCCATGACCTTGGTGAATACCCGAGGGGCCGTGGCTAACCCGAATGGGAGAGCCACGAATTGGAAATGTTCCTCTCCGATTGCAAAATGTAGCCAACGCTGGTGTGAAACTGCAATTGGCACATGCAGATAGGCATCTCTGATGTCGATGGATGCCAGGAAATCCCCTTGGGTCATTGAGGCAATGACTGATCGCAGAGACTCCATGCGAAAATGCCGCACCTGAACATGCTTGTTGAGAAGCTTGAGATCCAGGATGGGCCGGAAGGAACCGTCCTTTTTGGGGACTAGGAAGAGATTTGAGTAGAAACCTCTGAACCGTTCCCGGGCGGGAACCGGTACAATTACTCCGTTGGCCTGCAAGGATGCCACGGCCTGAGAGAAGGCGGCGGCCTTGGAGCAGGATGGAGTGGAGAGAAAAAATCTGTTTGGCGGGCTGGAAGAGAATTCTATCCTGTAGCCGTGGGAGATGATATCCCGCACCCACTGATCGGAGACGTGTTGAAACCACACGTCGCCAAAGTGGGAGAGCCTGCCACCGACTAAGGACGTTGCTGGCGCGGACAGATAGTCAAGAGGAGGCTGCCTTAGTGGCAGCAGCTCCTGCGGTCTTCTGTGGACGCGCTTTTGGGCGCCAGTTGGATTTCTGGTCCTTGGCTGAGTTAGTGGACGAGGCCGAGGGCTTAGAGGACAAGCAGTTGGAGTAACGAAAGGAACGAAACCTCGACTGGTTCCTACCCTGGACAGGTTTCCTGGTTTTGGTTTGTGGCATGGAAGTACTCTTCCTGCCAGTAGCTTCCTTAATAATTTCATCCAGTTGTTCACCAAATAGCCTGGACCCAGCAAAAGGGAGCCCAGCAAGGTACTTCTTTGAAGAAGCATCTGCCTTCCACTCTCGAAGCCACAAGATCCTGCGGATAGCGAGGGAATTAGCCGAAGCCACCGCAGTGCGGTGAGAAGCCTCCAGCATGGCAGACATGGCATAGGATGAAAAAGCTGAAGCTTGGGAAGTTAAGGCAACCATTTCGGGCATAGATTCCCTGGTGAGGGAATGCATCTCCTCTAGAGAAGCAGAGATGGCTTTGAGAGCCCACACTGCTGCAAAAGATGGGGAGAACGAGGCCCCTGCCGCCTCATATACAGATTTGGCCAGAAGGTCAACCTGGCGGTCAGTGGAATCCTTAAGAGAGGTGCCATCAGCCACTGATACAACGGTCAGGGCTGAGAGTCTAGACACCGGGGGGTCTACCTTTGGTGAATGAGCCCACTCCTTGACCACCTCAGGTGGAAAGGGAAATTGGTCATCAGAACCACGCTTTGGGAAGCGTTTGTCAGGACAGGCCCTAGGCTTGGTCACAGTGGCCTGAAAACTGGAGTGGTTAAAGAACACACTCCTTGTCCTCTTAGGCAAGGTAAACTGGTGCTTTTCTGCCAGAGAGGGTTGCTCCTCTGATACTGGCGGATTGAGGTCCAGTACAGAATTAATGGACGCAATCAAATCACTAACATCTGAGTCACTTTCGGACAGATCAATGGGGCACATGGAGGTAGCCTCCGAGCCCCCAGTAAAGGCATCCTCCTCGTCCGGCGAGTCAGCTTCTGAAATAGAGCCGCGGGACGAGGAAGGAGAGGGAGCCCTGCGTCTCCTTTTAGGAGGACGGGGTCTGGGACCAGATGATGAATCCTCTGTGAGCTCCGCTGAGAGAGCCCTAGCAGCAGAGGCACCCTGTGAAGGGGGCTGATGCATGTTCAGCAAAGTCCGGGACAGCTGTCCCATGGAGTCGGCAAAAAACTGGGAGATTGACCTAGAGAAGGATTCTACCCAAGCCGGGGGTTCAGCCACAGGAGCCGGAGCAGCCGGAGAGACCACTGTGGGTGCGATTCCAGGCTGAGGCATTGTCAGGTTAGAGCAGGCATCACAATGTGGATATGTGCTCGGTTCAGGCAGCACGAGCTTACATGCAGTGCATACTGAATATAGCTTTGGAGCCTTGCTCCTCGTGTGAGACATGCTGCTGAAGTGGGGGTTCTGCCAGAGTGACCCCCAGAGAGTATATACAGAGGCCCACAACCAGAGGTTGTGGCTTACCAGACCGCTGGAGCGGTGTTGTGTGCCCTCCAGATCCCGAAGCCCGGACCCCCAAGCACCTCAGCAGGGATGCTGCAGCCAGTGCTGATTGCAGAGAAAACGCTGATAAAATGGCGCCGGAGCGAGGAGAGGGGGCGGGGCCAACCCTGAGAGCGGGATCTGGAGGGCCAAAGAGACTTACAGGGGAGGAGACATGTACTCAGTGAGGAGTGTCCCTCCCCTGTGCAGAACGGCCGCTGGGCGGAGCCACACTGTCCCTCTGCATGAATGACATGCGAGGGCAGTGAAACCGAAAGTAGGCCTCCGGCGAAGCCGGGGCCTAAATTTGAGCGGTGCAGCCGGAGCGCAGGCACCCTCGGCGCGGTTCTCAGGCGACAGCCAGAGAACCGGCCGGAAATGTCAGAAAACTCACTCAGCACACTCTCCCCACATAATAAAGTACAGGGACCCCCGGAATATAAACGTCTCAGGTACTTAGCTTGCTGAAACGCAGGGCCATGTCCCTGGGGATGAGTGCTCCGTCCAGCAGGATCCTGAAGGGCTGCAGATGGAGACCGGTCTCCTGCAAAGCATGGAGAACCGTGCTGGCTCCCACTTCAAGCCAGAGCCCGAGGGATGGTGAAGGAGCGCGGCATGTAAGGCTCCAGCCTTGGAATCAACCTTAACAGCACCGCCGACACAGTGGGGTGAGAAGGGACATGCCGGGGGTCCAGACTTGGACCCGCTTTTCTTCAAAATCTTTCCAAAAATGAAAAATCAGATGAGAATGCATGTGTGGATGTATGCCTCCTGAACACAAAGCAATGAACTGGCTAGATCTGGTTCTCCAGGGGGTGTATAGGCTCAGAGGGAGGAGCTACACTTTTTAGTGTAGTACTTTGTGTGTCCTCCGGAGGCAGAAGCTATACACCCAATGTCTGGGTCTCCCATAGGAACGATAAAGAAATGATGCTACCTACGTCAAATGGAGTAAGGATCCCACAACGAGAATAAAAAACAATCTTACAACCTTGGTGGATGAAGGGATTGCACTTGGAGTTTTTTCAAAATCGGATCGAGATTTTTTTCTGGTAAATCACCCTATAATGCATGGACTACCTAAAGTTCACAAAGATCTATCTAAACCTCCTATGTGACCGATTATATTGGCTATTGGATCACTGACGGAACATCTATCTGAATGGGTCGACTCGATATTGCAGCCCAATGCAAAAGAATGCCTAGGTTTTCTGAAGCTTGTTGTTTAAAGGGGTTATCCGGCTTAATTTGCTTTTTTTTATTATTTCACTATTGGGCTACATTGGGACAGGTAAGTAGATAGTGAGTACTTACCTGCCCTGCTGTCAGCCCCTCTCTCCAGGCTCAGAGTGGTCATGTGACCGATCCTGCCGCGATTTTGCTGCTTCCGGTCATTTCATGTCAACATGGGCAGGACCATGTTGACATGCAAATCTGGAAACAGCATGTTGCCGCCCTGCTGGGCGGCTACAGTGCGTGAGTCCCCGCCCCCCTTCCCTGCACCCTCCCACACATTCCCCCGCACCCCGTACTCTGCCCACAACCTCCCCCTGCACTGCTGTGGGGTCCGTTACCCGGGGGAGGGGCCTGCCTGCGGCTGCCCACGGTGTCACCGCCAGCACCGGGCCCTCTGCTCAGAATCGCACATTCAAATGTACCGGCATCACAGATCACAGATGCCGATATATTTGAAAGCGTTGATGAGAGGGAGGGCAGCACTGCTTCTCATCACTGCCCGTGCAGTCTGTGTCTGACAGTTCAGGACAGCGGTGACGTCACTACTGTGCTGATATGGCCAGAGCACAGACAGTGTGCGAACGTGCAGGAGCGGCGGGGACCGAGGATGGGTATGTATTCCCTACATGTGTTCCCTATGGGGGTAGGTACAGAGAACCCTGTGTGTGTGTGTGCGGTGCAGAGTCCTGTGTGTGCGGTGCAGAGCCCTATGTGTGTGTGCGGTGCAGAGCCCTATGTGTGTGTGCGGTGCAGAGCCCTATGTGTGTGTGCGGTGCAGAGCCATATGTGTGTGTGCGGTGCAGAGTCTGATGTGTGTGTGCAGTGCAGAGTCCGATGTGTGTGCCGTGCAGAGCGATATGTGTGTGTGGGGGGTGCAGAGCCCTATGTGTGTGTGCGGTGCAGAGCCCTGTGTGTGCGGTGCAGAGTCCGATGTGTGTGTGCGGTGCAGAGTCCAATGTGTGTGTGCGGTGCAGAGTCCGATGTGTGTGTGCGGTGCAGAGCCATATGTGTGTGTGCGGTGCAGAGTCCGATGTGTGTGCGGTGCAGAGCCATATGTGTGTGTGCGGTGCAGAGTCCGATTTGTGTGATGCAGAGCCATATGTGTGTGTGGTGTACAGAGCCCGATGTGGTGTGGGGTGCAAAGCCCGATGTGGTGTGAGGTGCAGAGCCTGATGTAGGGCTGTTATTTGCAATGCTGTAGTGATAACAGGTCAGTGTTGGGCAGAATACTGACAGGGAATGTGTGTGCAGAGGGCGAGGCGGGCAGAGGGTGGACACTGGGGTGGGGCTGGACACTGAGGCCGGGCGGTGCCAGCTCTGACTGGGAGATTTCGCACAGGAAGTTATCATGTTTTCTGGAGCTAAATGTAAACAAAGAGCTGTAGAGAATAAAGGGATAATTCAAGAGGAACAAAAGTTAGAAAACAAAATAACAATGTAGAGGTGTTTTATATGACAATACAGCACAGATTAGCTTAACAAAAATGTTTGAGTTTATGTCAGACAACTCCTTTAACCGAAACATTTCACTAATATATGTGCTTGAGTTTTCTCCTCCAGATCCAACCAGATCTAGATCTTTCTCTTCACTCGCTCTCCATATTCCCCTCTCTCCTTTCTCACTCTCTCTCTTCCTTTCTGTCAAAGATCCATGCATCCCACTACAAATGATGTCGGACCTGGACCCAGGAGATGGCTGTCTTCCCTCTTCTACCCAAGCTTGTGGACCAGAAGATGACTGTGCATCGCGCCTTTGATGATGTCCCACCATCACCGCCTGAGGACTGAGGAAAATGAGGCTCTGAGTGCAACCAACCCCGATGAATATGAACTGATGAGAGGACCATCACCTCCTTCCCCCCAGATGCTGTACGAGAGTGTGGAACATAGCCAAAAGGTCAATCAAGGGGAATTAAGCCAGGGTCTGTCAGGAGATAGGGATACTCTTGAGGCTCAGCCCTGACCACCATTAGGTCTACTGTCGGGATGAGGGAGAGCACAGGGTCCCCAGTCACAGGGTCAGCACAGGAGACCCTGGATAATCCATACTCCCAGTGACAGATGGGTTATCTCATAGGCAAGTGAGGTAACCATCGACACAAAGACAGATCGATAGACTCGACGAAAGTAAGGAAAGATTTTTGGCTATCTCCAAAAGGGGGGAATGTTATGGACATAATTATGAACTGTTATGGAGCATTAGGAATTATATGAAGATATTCAAAAACAGAATTTAAGATAGTGCTTGAAGCTTGAACTGTGTACCACACATATATCTGCATTCAGCAGACATCATAAGACTCATTCTGAGACTTTCCTATTTTAATTGAATTATGCTGACTTAGCTTAATATAAATGAGGAAACACTATACAGTATATATATATATATATATATATATATATATATATATACACACACACACACACACACATATATATATATATGTATATATATCGCAGAATAAACTCTTCTACACTTTACCCAATAGGAGACGTGTTACGTATTTTTGGCTCCTAGCCAATGGATTTCTTTAAATGTATCTTAACATCCGCAATAAAGTCAGTCATATCTTCTACCTCGATTAGTGTACCATTTCTTACTGGTCCAGTGTGGATGAATAGCATTCTAATGAAAAATGACTCATGATTTGGATGCAGATGGGGTAAAGGTAGATACATAACTTGGATTGCATCACTGTAAATTATGGCCCCTTAACAAAGCCTTTAAGAGGGTCATTGTAGATACGTTCCTGAAAACATCACCCTCAGACAACGCTGGAGGGTCTTTTCAACACAAAGGAGTATGGGGAGAGACACCAACACCAAGTCCAACAGAGGTGGGAGGAAAATGTGCGCAAACTGGGCCATTTTCAATAAACCAGCACATCAGCAAGGGTTATCTGTGCCTGTAACAATGTCAAGCAGGGAGAAGTTGCACAATATGGTCAAGGGGTACTTAAGTGACCATACCTGCGTCCTTTCTGACATGTCAGTTCACTTTAATTATTGGGTGTCCAAGCTGAACACTTGGCCGACCTCTCCTTATATGCCTTGGAGGTGCTGGCCTGCCCGGCTACTAGTGTGATGTCAGAGCGTGTTGTCAGTTCTGCTGAGGCAATCATCACTGATAGGCACACGTCTTTTCACAGAAAAAGCAGGCAGTGTTACTCTGATTAAATTAAAAAAGGACTGGATTTCTCTAGTTTGTAATCCCTCCAGATGAGAGCAAGCCAAAGTAAATTCCCCCAAATTGTTGATTTTTACTACTGCTGTTAACATCCACCCCTTCCCAAATAAAGCGTTTCATTCCTGCGACAACCATGACTCAGGTCATAGGGCGAATTTTTGTAAACACTAGGCACATTGTGCAGTGGTGGACAAAAAAGGACAGTAGTCCTACCAAACTAATATTTGTCATTGGAGACCCATGTCAGAGGTTGTTTACATTGTGACTGAAATACGGGATACATATTCAATAGAAATCTACTGTCAGTCACTATAGCTGCCAAAAAAACATCCCTGGGTTGTCTCACATTGTAACTGAGATAGGGGATACAAATTCGATAGCAATTTACAATGATTGTTGATAACTGATGAACAACTAATGGCCCTCTGAAAACTTGAATTGAGGGCCGCAGAATGACATGGTGGAAGAGGAGGATAAAGACCACTGCCACAATGGGCACACTGTACACTGCTATGGAATATGTATTCCACTATCTGACTCTAAATGAGGGAGGGAACGTCCAAATGTATAAGTAACAGCAGTCCCTCAAAAACGTATGTTACAGGACCGCTTGAGGCCCCTCAGATCAAAGATCAACATACCAACGGGCACGTTCTAGTTGGCCTTATAAAGTGCTGGGGAATAGCTAACTAGAAATTATGTATAACAAAGTGACCTACAAAATGTAGACGCAGGTTGCTGACATCTCCTACAAGCGATGGTCTGGGCATGAAGTCTGAAGGCGTATTCCCTCCTCAGCCCTGTCCCTGTAGTGCTTACATGGCTTCCGTCTGGCGGTTCAGCCGACAACGCATGCGCCGCACTGGACGGCAGTACATACACGTTGACTTAGGGAGTGTATGCTATATATGCCCTTGGGAATACACTCACCTTTATGGCTCCCCCGAAGAAGCCCGCGCAAAACACACGTCGTGGTCCTGGAGGTACATCCCCTCACAGACAAGGAGTTATTATGGGTGAGTGTTCATTTATAGGCGGCTGAATACATCTTGCAGCACTATGCATATGCACTTTATTTGGATTGTGTACTTCCAGCATTGCCCTTGTTTACTGGTTACTATATTTCTGAAGTGCATGGCTGCACTCCCCTTCTTTTTTGTGCAATATTTACAATCTGGCTGCTATTGTGCATTGGCACCTTATACCCACCTCCCATTAATTTTCTGTGTCTGGGTATCCCTTTTCTTATCCTCATCAGCACTAATTCTTCTATTTTTATTTTGTATTTTGTGGTGTTATTATTCTATGGTCATTTTATAAAGAAAATTATTTTCTGTATTCAACCTGGTAGTTGCATGACTCTTTTTGGTTTATAAGTTGAATTAAATATTTCAGGGCCTCTATCACATATTTTGGTATTATTTAGGGTGAGTCTTGACCTACACTGTGGGTCATTTTCACATCCCCATTTATATTCAGATGTTGCTTATATATACAAGCAATTATGTAGGAAAAACAGTGCTAATCTTTTTGGCTTGTAAAATGCAATTTAGGTTAGGTAGGTGTTCTTGTGCATCTGTAAAAGTGGCGTAATACTGTGACATCCTCATTCCTAGAAACCATATGAGTTAGGAATGCATGCAGGCATATTCTCCAGGCTCTTCTCATTCAGTTTCATCATTTTCCCATCCATTTCAGCCTTTTCCTTACGCCCCCAGATCTCTTTGTTGGGTCCAGTGGAAAATTGCTTGCATTTCCCATTGACTTGCATTGTACTCGCTTCGGAACGAATGCACGCATATTACAAAGTACTCGTTACGAGTATAGCGAGTACGAATATTACGGTACTACTTCATCTCTATAAACCATCCACCAGTTATAAAATTTGGGCTGACGCTGCATCAGTACTGATGCATAATACACAGAAGTGGGCTTGATTGTGGCTATTTTGCTAAGCAAAACTCTCTTCTTCCCTCTGTCTAACTCAAACCACAGACTGATCCGAACAGGGTGAAGAAAACCAAAAATATTTCCGCCATTCCATATCCGATATGCTTTTGTGTCAGGTGGACAAAAGAGACAAACACAAACTATTGAAAGTATTTATTTCTTCTTAAAACATCAAATATTTCTGTAAAACATGGTATTATTACATACTAAATAACAGTGGAAAACAATAAAACTATTTATTTTTACAACAATTTGCTCTAAAATTGCCTAAAACCCAACCAAATTCAAAATCTGAGAACTCAGGGAGAGATAGGTCCTAAGCAAAGTTTTCCAATTCCAAAATGATGACATGAAGAAATAAGGGTACATCATAGATTTCCTGTGCCCTCCTATGAATTTTCAGGATTCTGGTGGTGTTTGGTGTTTTTCACGTGTTAATGTTTAACAGTAAGAATGGCAGAACAACTGCAGTGGGGGAAATGGTTGGGTAAATATGGTAAAATATAAAATAAAACAACCCATGTGGTAGTAGTACATAAAATCTTTCGAGGGGCTGTGCACAACTCAGACAACTCCTTGTCAACTCTGGCACCGTTACAGGTCTCGAGTGACATTAAGTCATGTGAGAGTCCTGCAGCCAATCAGAGGCTGCTTCACTCTCACTTCCTTAAGAAGAAACGGCCATCTGTGGGAAATGACAGTGAAGCAGCCCATTAGCGACTGCAGATTGGCTGCAGGACTCACTTGGCAATGTCACACAAGCCAGGCATCGCTGGAATGACGCCAGCACCTAAGGACAATACAGTGTATTTGAGGGAATATTGTAATTGAGAAGGGGTTGTCAGAGTTGTGGACACCATTAAGTAAAATTTCCTGACTCATTTGAGAGATGGCCACAGAAAGAAGATTTTATAGCAGTAGCCAATAATTGTGCAACTTTGTCCGGAACTTTGGAAGTGCCGCCACATTTAGTGTCACTAATGGATTTGCTTTTCAGCAACTCATGCTGCAATTATTGTTACTAGAATGGACCACTGCAATAATAGGAAACAATTGTAAGCCTCGGGTAGCTGCTCCAACCTAAGATTTCTCAGTATTATAGCCATTATTAGGTTTTGGATAAAAACTCTTTTACAGTAATAAATGCAAATATAGAAACATTAACATGAAGGAATTAAAACAAGACCTGTAACATTTATCTATGTCTCCAGTTTTTGATTTGGCATGACATAAAAACAAGAAAACCTGTCACCCCCAAAATGCATATTGAAGGGGTGTTCACTACTCTGCAATAGTGGTCAAATCTCTGTAAAACTGATACGGAAGGCTTTTTCTAAATACCTTGTTCAGCCAATTCTGCCTCTGAGCGGTGCTATTGTGCTCCACTTATTCCCATGAAGTGACCCTCGGGGCTCCGTGACGTCTGAGATCCGGTGAGGTCACGTCAACTTCCAGTTGACCCAACATCACCGAGGTGGGCCGAAGTCTCCCTGAGTAACTGGGCTGTGGGTGTAGTTTCACTGCTCGTGACAGCCCAGCATTACTCCTGATTGTGGCGCTCTGCAGCGAACACGCTGGGCTGTGACGAGTGGTGAAACTCCGCTCACAGCCCTGAAACTCAGGAAGACCAGGGCCGGGCTTGGTGACCTTGGGTCAACTGGAAGTTGACATAACTTCACCAGATCACGGAGCTCGGGGGTGGGGGTCACAATAGCGCCACTCAGAGGCAGAATTGGATGAACAAGGTATTTAGAATTTAGAAAAAGCCTTTTCTATCAGTTTTACAGGGATGTGGCCACTATTAAAGAGTAGTGAACCACCCCTTTAAACCCTTACATGGAGACCTGGCCAATATAAAGATCATACCAACAGTATACATTTTAGTATTTTGTGACTGAGAAATGGACTTTAATTTTACAGACAAGAGCCAGGAATGAGGGTACGCCTGCATTCACACTATGTGTGCCACTGGGTTCTTTCAGTGTCAGTGTGCCGCAGAAAGTTCAGGCAAGCGACAGCTGTCAATCAGAATATACGCTCATAATGCAAATTGAAGGGCAGTAAGTTCAGAGCCCTTAGTTACACAAAGGATGAAACGAAGCTCCCTCATTTCCATGTCACATAGAAAACATGCAAATGTATACTGCTTGTATGATGATTTCTACAGAGGGTCCACTACATAACTACTTATGTACTTTAATATGCATCTTGTGACTAAAAGACTCCCTGTAAGTTAGGATATTGATACGATATCACAGGAATATTCCACAAACACAACATGTAAAACCAGTGAACAAGCTTTTTTTCTTTCCAGTTGCATAGAGATGACTTAGCGGAGACTCCTTTAGTTGTTGTCTTTTTGGCAAATCCGTTTCCTGCACACGTTTTATGTAAAGAAATAAAATGACAAGTTAGCAACATAAGAGAGAAATGAGAAAACCAAGACCAAGATAAACCTGTTACAAATATGAGTGTGTGCAGCAGATTTCTAAGAGAATAATCTTCAGGAAGGAGTTATATTCTCCAAATCAAGGACCTGGACTAACAGTATCGTAGAGATCTACGTGCCAATAGCGCAAGTTGGTAGAATTGCAATCAGTGTGGGATTTGTGAGCATAAAACCCGCTTTACACGCTACAATATATCTTACGATGTGTCGGCGGGCTCACGTCGTGACGCACATCCGGCATCGTAAAGTACATTGTAGTGTGTGACAGGTACGTGCGATTGAACGTTAAAACGTTCATCGCATACACGTCGTTGAATCCTGACGAATTGCACGTCGGGTTGTTCAATGTTCCCAAGGCAGCACACATCGCAGTGTGTGACACCCTGGGAACATTGAACAGATCTTACCTGCGTCCTGCGGCTCCAGGCCGGTAATGCGGAAGGAAAGAGGTGGGCGGGATGTTTACGTCCCGCTCATCTTCGCCCCTCCGCTTCTATTGGCCGGCTGCTGCGTGACGTCGATGTGACGCCGAACGTCCCTCCCACTCCAGGAAGTGGACGTTTGCCGCCCACATCGAGGTCGTATGGACGGGTAAGTACGTGTGACAGGGGTTAATCGTTTGTGCGGCACATTCAACAAATTGAACGTGCCGCACATACGATGGGGGCGGTTACCAGGGCTGTGGAGTCGGAGTCGTGGAGTCGGAGTCGGAGCTCATTTTGGTGGAGTCGGAGTTGGAGTCGGTATAAAATGCACCGACTCCGACTCCTAAAATATATAATAAATTGGGGACAGGAGTGCAATGCAGAATGTGCTGAATATTTTACTAAATAATAACATTTAGTATAATGCTTATATTTAAGTGAAAAATTTATTGTAGTATAATGTGAACATCAGACATTTAATTGTTTTTATGATACAATAATCAAGATATTTGGATAGAACATAAAATATTTATTGGATGCAACTTTAGAACACAAAAAACTAATAAATTGTAAATATGTAATATTATATATATATACACAGTGTATATACACACACAAGATATATATGTAATCTACTGTATATTACATAGTGTATTACATATTTACAATTTATTACAGTTTTTTGTGTTCTAAAGTTGTATCCAATAAATATATTTTATGTTCTATCCAAATATCTTGATTATTGTATCATAAAAATTATTAAATGTCTAATGTTCACATACACATATTCATGTACTACAATAAATTTTTCACCTAACTATAAGCAATATATGTAGGAGTCGGAGCCGGAGTCGGAGCCGGAGTCGGAGTCGGTGCAAGAGAATTTGAGGAGTCGGAGTCGGAGTCGAAGGTTTGGCTTACCGACTCCACAGCCCTGGCGGTTACGATCGCATACGATATTGTATGCAAAATCGTAACATGTAAAGCAGGCTTTATACACAGTGTGAATGAGGCCTAACATAATGGGCTCTGCTCCCACACACGGACTATTGTTCTATGAATTGTAATGTATTTCATCTATAATAATGGTGTGATACACAAATAGCGGTGGTACTCTTAGCAATAAAATCATGTCACTGGGTTTAATTTTCCAGAGCAGCTTAGAATATGAAGGGATTATATTGATTTCTGAAAGAAACACATCCAGTTTATGTCAGAAAACGTGAATAGGCCCCAAATAAAGAGACATGTATTTATCTACTACATACAAGATCAATTTAAGAGCTTTTCTCCTATAAAAACTATTGAAGCACTTTTTCCACATCAGGATGCGTCATCTAAACACTCCCCCGCTCCTCGCGGTCAGCAAAACGATTTCTAAAAAGATGAACTATACATATATATCAATACTATACCATGCATGTGTTTTAGGACTTCCAGCATTCCTTCCTGAGTTATAGGACTCTGTAAAAAGAAAAACAGAAAAACCCTACATAAAACACAGCATTTTACTGTTACATCACAATGAACGAGATTTCTAAACTATCGTGCACTTCTGCTTTTTCCTTGCATTTTTCTTTTACCTACACTATGTTTTTCTTTCTGAACACGCATAGGTAAAGACTTTGGTGAATTGGACCCTGTATTTGCAATCTCAAATGTATCGTACCCCATGGAGGAAAAACCCAACCTTGAGCAAAAATGGAAAGCAAACTGCAAACATTTATTATATCTATAAGAGTTAACTATTAACCCAATTTTATTATAATATATCTCAATAACAAGAAAATATATATATAGATTTTTTTTTTTTAAACCAAAAATAAACTTTTATTCTTATCTTTTAAGCATTAAGATGATTTTTTTCATGCCTAAAAGACTCAAAGTTTACTTACTCTGTGACCCTGGGCTGTGATGGAACATATGACCTGAGGCAACAACCTGAAAATAAAAATGTTTTAAAGAGGTTACCCAAATTAAAAACAGCAGCAAATACTGTAAGAGAAAAATAAATCTAACAGAATAAAATGATGAAATATGGCTTCTAAAGTACCGTATTTTTCAAATTACAAGACACACTTTTCCTCCCATAAATTTGGGAGGAAAATGAGGGGTGCCGGTTATAACCCAAATGCACCTTTCGGGAGGTAGTGGAGAGGGATCCTGCGGGGTGCTGTGCTGGGTGCCCTGCTGCGACCGGTAAGGCAGGAGCATCCTGAAAATGTCAAAGGTGTGGGCTTCAAATAATGGTGCCCGGAGGCGGCTGTGCACGCAGGCTCGCTCTACGCTCAAGATCTCATCTGCGCAAGCGCCATTTCTGGACCAGCGGACTTAAGGAAAATGGTGCCTGGAGGTGTCGCGTGCACAGATGAGATCTCGGCTTGTCATTGAGAAGATAGCTCAATCTGCGCACGCGCCGACTCTGAGCGTCCTTTGTTTAAAGCTCGCACCACCGACAGTTTCTTGAAGTTACCTCACAGCATCTGGGACACCCGCCAGCCGCACCACCCGCAACATTGACCCACCCCACTACTGCCCCTGCCTCCTGTGGCCCCGCTCCACCACCGCTGCCATCCTACTCCCGGTAAGAGACCACTGGATCGTAAGACATACCCCCTTTCTTCTCTAAATTTGGGGTGCGTCTCATACGGTATTTGCCAAACATATTTCAGGAGGGTCAAACAGTGTAGAGGCAACTCCTATGTCAGGAATCGAATGCACATAGTAGGAAATTCTCAGAGATCCACATACTGCATTAAAATGTTCAAGGCACAGAATATGCCGAGTCTAAAAGCTGAATATGCATGGTAATAGGGATGTTGGGGTAAACAGGTATTTAAGATCTATCTAACATACTTGAAAAAAAAATAATTGGACATTATTTAATCACACTCACAGTATCCTCTAAATTTGGTGCAGGGCGTATTGTCGTCTTAAGACACTTGCTGATCATTTTCATGGCTTCCATCTTATTTTTACACCAAAGTTGGTGTCTTTCACTCCGGACATTACCAGCAGCTCTGTTTTTAAAATTTATATTCCGAGCCCTGTTCATGCGCACAATCATTTGTGGGTAAAGCTCTTCAATGGTTGTATTCCCTGGCCTAGAGAAGCTGGCTTCCGCTACATTGGACCTTCTAGGAGACTTTAATAAGACTTGTTTGTTGTTCATGTTGATAAAATTGTTTGGCACAGCACTATATGGGGTTGATGGAAATCCTTTGCAGTCTGGAAATGGAAACATATCAATGTAGTGAATGACTCAGTGAAATGTTAGTTTAACTTTTGATTTAGAAGCATATTAAAGTAAGACAACAAAAAAAACAGCATACACACAATTAAAAGGGAAGCAGTCACCAGATAATTATCTATTTAAAAGGAAAACTGTCAGTAGGATCAGCCCTTCTAAGCTGTCTATATGGGCATGTAGGTCATTGAAAGTTGAATAAAATGATACTTTGATATCTGCGATCCAATTACTTATTCCAGAGAAAACTACGCTTTTCTTATATGTAAATGAGCTGTTCCAGGCTATGAGCCAGACACAGATCTACATGAGAATCTGTCTCCTGATTTTAGAATGGCCTTTGCTTAACAATCTTATCAAGGCTGTAATTATCCCGGTTGCTTGTGCACCTTTTTCTACCACACTTTTTCCTTCCGCTCAACTTTCTATTAATATGCTTGGATACAGCATTCTGTGAACAGCCAGCTTCTTTAGCAATGACCTTTTGTGGCTTACCCTCTTTGTGGAGTGTTTCAATGACTGCCTTCTGGACATATGTCAAGTCAGCATTCTTCCCCATGATTGTGTAGCCTACTGAACCACACTAAGGGACCATTTTAAACGCTTAGGAAGCCTTCACAGGTGTTTTGTGGTGATTATTCTAATTTTTTGAGAATGACTTGGGTTTTTGTTGGCTGTAAGCCATAATCATCAACTTTAACAGAAATAACACATTTGAAATATATTATATAGACTCATTACGAATAGAGTGATCTATGTGTTTCTCTTTTTGAATTGAATAACTGAAATAAATTAAAGAAGTTGTTTGACAAACTCCAAACTTTTTTTAAGCTAATATTTGCTGTATTGTCATTAAAATATTCCTACATTGGTTTTCTTTTGTTTTCTAACTTTTATTTCTCTTGAGTTATCACTTTATTCTCTGCAGCCACTTTTTTGACCTGTAGCTCAAGCAAACTTGACTTTTTCCTTTCCTTGTTTGCTAAACCTCACAGTCAGAGCTGGCACCACCCGGCCTCACTGTGTAGCCCAGCCCTCTGCACACTCATTGGCAGTTAGTATTCTGCTCAGCACTGATCGCTCCAGCATTGGTAATACAGAGCAGTAATACTACCAGGGGCATAACTACCGAGGTCGCGACTGCGACCGGGCTCGGCAGCTTAGGGGCCCGCTCTGCAGATCAGCAGCCAGCTCCTTTCTGTGAGAGGAGCCGCCCCGATCTGTCGCAGACCACGCGACTGCTATATGCCCGTTGTTAGCGGCGGCACTGGGCCCCCCTCCCCATCATCACACACAGCAACAATGAAGCGTGGAGCAGCCCGTGCAGCTCCACGCTTCATCATTCTCCCTCTGTGCCTGCGCGGTGATGTCACTCCCGTGCGACTGCTGTGCTGAGAGAACAGAGCGCAAGACAGGAGGACGCCGACCAGAGCAGAGGGGGAACGGAGGAGAGGTAAGAACTTGTTTGTTGTTTTTTAAAAAATCAGTGCGTACACGGTGGACAGGGTGGGGAAGGGTTAGTCTGCCAACATTATACATGGAGTATGGGGGGCTGCCAGCATTATACATGGAATATGGGGGGCTGACAGCATTATACATTGAGCATGGGGGGCTTGCATTATACATGGAGTATGGGGGCTGCATTATAAATGGAGCATGGGGGGGCTGGCTGCATTATACATGAAGCATGGGGGGCTGCATTATACATGGAACATGGGTGGCTTGCTGCATTATACATGGAGCATGGGGGGCTTGCATTACATATGAAGCATGGGGGGCTGCCAGAATTATACATGGAGCATAGGGGGGCTGCATTATACATGGAGCATGAGGCGCGGGCTGCATTATACATAGAGCATAGGGGGCTGCATTATACATGGAGCATGGGGCGCTGGCTGCATTACATATGGAGCATGGGGGGCTGCATTATACATGGAGCATGGGGGGGCTGCATTATACATGGAGTATGGGGGCTGCATTATACATGGGAGGGCCTGGCTGCATTAAACATGAAGCATGGGGGCTGCATTAAACATGAAGCATGGGGTCTGCATTATACATAGAGTATGGCGGACTGCATTATACATGGAGTATGGCAGGCTGCATTATACATGGAGCATGGGGGACTGCATTATACATGGAACATGGGTGGCTGGCTGCATTATACATGGACCATGGGGGGCTGACTGCATTATACATGGAACATTGGGGACTTGCATTATACATGGAGCATGGGGGGCTACCAGCATTATACATGGAGCATAGGGGGCTGCATTATACATGGAGCATGGGGCGCTGGCTACATTACATATGGAGCATGGGGGGGCTGCATTATACATGGAGCATGGGGGCTGCATTATACATGGAGCATGGTGGGCTGGCTGCATTATACATGGAGCATGGTGGGCCGGCTGCATTATACATGGAGCATGGGGGGCTGGCTGCATTATACATGGAGCATGGGGGGCTGGCTGCATTATACATGAAGGCCTTGGAGGTTGGTTGCATTATACATGGAGCATGGGGGGCTGGCTCCATTATACAGTGCCTACAAGTAGTATTCAACCCCCTGCAGATTTAGCAGGTTTACACATTCGGAATTAACTTGGCATTGTGACATTTGGACTGTAGATCAGCCTGGAAGTGTGAAATGCACTGCAGCAAAAAAGAATGTTATTTCTTTTTTTTTTTAAAATTGTGAAAAGTTTATTCAGAGGGTCATTTATTATTCAACCCCTCAAACCACAAGAATTCTGTTTGGTTCCCCTAAAGTATTAAGAAGTATTTCAGGCACAAAGAACAATGAGCTTCACATGTTTGGATTAATTATCTCTTTTTCCAGCCTTTTCTGACTAATTAAGACCCTCCCCAAACTTGTGAACAGCACTCATACTTGGTCAACATGGGAAAGACAAAGGAGCATTCCAAGGCCATCAGAGACAAGATCGTGGAGGGTCACAAGGCTGGCAAGGGGTACAAAACCCTTTCCAAGGAGTTGGGCCTACCTGTCTCCACTGTTGGGAGCATCATCCGGAAGTGGAAGGCTTATGGAACTACTGTTAGCCTTCCACGGCCTGGATAGCCTTTGAAAGTTTCCACCCGTGCCGAGGCCAGGCTTGTCCGAAGAGTCAAGGCTAACCCAAGGACAACAAGGAAGGAGCTCTGGGAAGATCTCATGGCAGTGGGGACATTGGTTTCAGTCAATACCATAAGTAACGTACTCCACCACAATGGTCTCCGTTCCAGACGAGCCCATAAGGTACCTTTACTTTCAAAGCGTCATGTCAAGGCTCGTCTAGTTTGCTCATGATCACTTGGAGGACTCTGAGACAGACTGGTTCAAGGTTCTCTGGTCTGATGAGACCAAGATCGAGATCTTTGGTGCCAACCACACACGTGACGTTTGGAGACTGGATGGCACTGCATACAACCCCAAGAATACATCACTACAGTCAAGCACGGTGGTGGCAGCATCATGCTGTGGGGCTGTTTCTCAGCCAAGGGGCCTGGCCATCTGGTCCGCATCCATGGGAAGATGGATAGCACGGCCTACCTGGAGATTTTGGCCAAGAACCTCCGCTCCTCCATCAAGGATCTTAAGATGGGTCGTCATTTCATCTTCCAACAAGACAACAACCCAAAGCACACAGCCAAGAAAACCAAGGCCTGGTTCAAGAGGGAAAAAATCAAGGTGTTGCAGTGGCCTAGTCAGTCTCCTGACCTTAACCCAATTGAAAACTTGTGGAAGGAGCTCAAGATTAAAGTCCACATGAGACACCCAAAGAACCTAGATAACGTGGAGAAGATCTGCATGGAGGAGTGGGCCAAGATAACTCCAGAGACCTGTGCCGGCCTGATCAGGTCTTATAAAAGACGATTATTAGCTGTAATTGCAAACAAGGGTTATTCCACAAAATATTAAACCTAGGGGTTGAATAATAATTGACCCACACTTTTATGTTGAAAATTTATTAAAATTTAACTGAGCAACATAACTTGTTGGTTTGTAAGATTTATGCATCTGTTAATAAATCCTGCTCTTGTTTAAAGTTTGCAGGCTCTAACTTATTTGCATCTTATCAAACCTGCTAAATCTGCAGGGGGTTGAATACTACTTGTAGGCACTGTACATGAAGCATGGGGGGCAGGCTGCATCATACATGGAGGCCTGGGGTGAATTATAATATATGGAGTACTATGGAGTGAATTATAATACAGTGGAACTTCGTGTAACGAGTAACCCGCTTAACGAGAATTTCGCTTAACAAGCAAAGCTTTCTGTAAATTTGTAACCCGGTTTACGAGAAAGCTTTGCTGTGCGAGCAAAACCCTCACCTCACACACTTCCAGTTCCGTCCATCCACCGCACTCTGACCCGCACTTGCAGTCCACACAAACATACACAAGAACGCAAACACATACAGTATTATGCCTACCTTACCTTCCGTTCCATCGCCGGTCTCATGGTTCTTGTAGTTCCCGGGTACATCGCGACATGCTCGCGGCGAACTACAAGTACCATGAGTCCGGCGGTGGAACGGAAGGTAAGGTGAGCATATAATATGTGTACCTTCCGTTTCATCGCCGGCCTCCTGGGTCCTGTAGTTCGCCTCGCCGCTCCACTCCAGGCTGTGCATCGGCATCCATAGCGACAAAGCAGGAACTTCCTGGTTCCTGTCACCGCTACTCAAAGGCAGCGCGCTGGCCAATCAGAGGCAAGCGGCTCTGCCTTTGACGTCAGCGCTCTGGCAGGAAGTTCATCCCTCGTCGTTATGGTAACCCGATACACGGCCCGCAGCGGAGAACAGCAAGTCCCAGGAGACCGGCGATGGAACGGAAGGTAAGGTGAGCATATATGTGCGTGTGCGTGCTTGTGTGTTTGTGTGCGTTTGTGCATGTGTGGAATGACAGAATAGGGGACCAGGATGGGACATTTAACTAGTTGTGGAACAAATTGTCTGCATTGCAATGATTTCCTATGGGAAATCTTGCCCTGCTAAACGAGTAACTTGGTTAACAAGCAAAGTCCCAGAACGGATTATTCTCGTTAAGCAAGGTTCCACTGTATATGGAGAACTATGGGAAATGCATTATAATACATGGAGGACTATGGAGCTGCATTCTAATATATGAAGTGTTATGTGGGACCCTTTATACAATATGGAAGGCTATGTGGGGGCCATTATAGTATTTGGAGAAGTATATACAAGGGGGACAAAGATACAAGCATGAAATGGGAACGTTTTGTGCTGAGGGAAAAGGGCTCTTTCCCTCAGCACCCAGCTTTCCCATGCTCTGCTATACATCTCTCAGCACCCAGATTTCGCATGCTCTGATATGGGAAAGCTGGATGCTGAGGGAAAGATGTATAGCAGAGCATGGGGAAGCTGGGTGCCGATGACCAGATGGATATCAGAACATAGGAAAGCTGGGTGCTGATAGAGGTATTTCAGAACATAGGAAAGCTGGGTGCTGAGGGTAAGAGCCAAGTGTCAGCGTCATTATCCCGTACCCCGAGTACCAGTGTCATCGTCCCGTACCCCAAGTGTCGGTGTACGTAGAGGGGGGGCCCAGGTCCAAACTTTGCACCGGGGCCCATCAAACTCTAGTTACGCCACTGGATACTACATCTCATCTGTGACAGCACAATCACCTCACCTCACATTCACCCCACATATAATGTAGTAATGTGCCCATCCTTATCCCCATAATATAGTAATGTGCCCCATCCTTGTGCCCATCTTGTAGTAATGTCCCTTTTCCTAGTCCTCTCCTTGTAGCAATGCTCCATCCTGTAGTAGTGTCCCATATTGTGCCATTCTTCGCACACGCAAAAAAAACAAAGACAAATTCTTCTCACCTATCCTCGTTCACTAGGTGTCCTGTCTTTGTAACGTTGCCAGTGCAGGGGCCACACTGACAGAGCTTTAGATCAGAGAACAGATTCCCGGGTGCTTAGCAGGGACGAGCTCTCTGTACAGCTTCTCCAGTGATCAGCTGCTGACCTTTGATTGGCTGGCAGCTGATCATTGCAGTAGCTGTATACAGAGCTCATCCCTGCGCAGCACCCGGAAATCTGTCCTCAGATATTAAGTTCTGTGAGTGGCAGCCCCTGTACTGGCAGTGACCAGCAAAGGGGCCACGACCCTGCAAGCAGCATCAGAGGCCGCTGCCTACAGTGCTTTATATCAGAAGACAGATTCCCGGGGGCTGCGCAGGGATGAGCTCTTTATACAGCTACTGCAATGATCAGTCGCCGGACAATCAAAAGGTCAGAGGCTGATCAATGGAGAAGCTGTACAGAGAGCTCGTCCCTGCGCAGTGCCTGGGAATCTGTCCTCTGATATAGAGCTCTGTCAGCGGTGGCCCCTGCACAGGCAGCGATCAGCAAGGGGGCTGCAGGGCCTACACGCAGCAAGCAGCATCAGGGACTGCCGCTGACAGAGCTTTATATCAGAGGACAGATTCCCGGGCGCTGTGCAGGGACGAGCTCTGTATACAGCTTCTCCAGTGATTGCTTCTTCCTGATTACTTAATAAGTCCGAAGGCGGAGTGAGTGAAGCTGGTGGTGATTTGGTGTCAGGCTCACTTGATGTAACAATATCAAATGAGACACGGGAACACGAGTGCCAACACTGCTAGAATGGCATTGGCACGAGAAGAAAGTACAGTGGAACCTTGGTTTACGAGAACAATCCGTTCTGAGATTGTGCTTGTAAACCAAGTTTCTCGTCTAGCAAAACAAAATTTCCCATAGGAAATAATGGAAGCTCAGACAATTCGTTCCACAACTTGTTCAATGTCCCATCCTGGTCCCCTATTGTGCCATTCCACACATGCACAAAAACACACACACACACACACACACACACACACGCAAATGCTCACCTTACCCTCCATTCCCTCGCTGGCCTCCTGTTTCTTGTAGTCTGCAGGTATGTGTATCCGGTAACCATAGCGACCGATGCCGGACCTTCCGCTTTCAGAGCTTCAGCAGTAGATGTCATAATGTCATACGCAGGATCCGCTTGCCTCTGATTAGCCAGCACACTGACGTCAAAGGCATGAGTTGCTTGCCTCTGATTGGTCAGCGCGCTGCCTTCAGAGCGGAAGTTCCTCCATCGTCGCGATGATTACCGGATATACATACTGTACATGTGGACTATAAGAACCAGGAGGCCAGTGAGGGAACAAAAGGTAAGGTGAGCATAATTTGTGTGTGTGCGTATGTGTTTGTGCAGTCTGCAAGAGCAAGTCAGAGCGCGGTGAAAGTACGGACCCAGAAGTGTGTGCGGTGAATATTTGCTCGTGCAGCAAAGATTGCTCGTAAACTGAGTTACAAATTTACAGCAAGCTTTGCTCATATAGCGAAATACTCACACACCAAGTTACCCAGGAACCGAGGTTCCACTGTTTAAATTTTTTTTATTTTACAAGGGACAAAAATGGGAAATGAGAAGGGCCTGTCCGACTAAACTGCTCTCAATACAAAAAAAAAAAAGGGTCGGGATCTGACTATTGTGGCCATGTATAGGTGGTGTTTCTTGAAACAAAAGTATGTATGAATCTAAAAAACATTCTCCACAGCTAATGTTAAAATTACAAGGTTTCCATTTTTTATTTGCCTACCTCCCAACTTTTGAAGAAAGGAAAGAGGGACAAAGCAAGCGGCGCGCGCAGCGCGGTGCGACAAATTTTGACCACGCCCCTAGCCACACCCATTTGTCAGTAAGGGTCATTCAGCAGATGTCCCGGACTGTTCGTTAATAGTCATAGCAGCCAGAATTTTCTTATATTTATATGTGTCACTATATGACATGTTGCTTATTTGTGCCCATAAAGCCGTGTTCACACGTTGCATAATTTCAGGTATTTTTGTTTCTGCCGCTGTCGGCACCAAACTACACAATAAGAATCTTCTCTGATTATTCAATTTTTGCTGCATTTTTTCTGCCTTTTCTTCATTATTTAATGTGTTTTTGGTTCAGATGTGAATCTGCGTTTTTTATTGTACTGAGAAGCTTTTTCCTGGGTTATTTACGCTCCACATAGAAACCTCCAGAGAAAAAAAAGCATCAAAACCGCACAGTTCAGCGGCGTCTTCTCATGGAATCCACTTTACTTGGATAATTAAACACAGCAGAATAAATATGCAAAAAAAAACAGCAGAAAAAAAATGCAGCATTTACACTACATGTGAACACAGACTAAATGTCCAAGCAAAGTGGATGAGACGTCATGAAATCTCCGCCCCTGGTGTCTAAACTCGCCGCTGAACTGTGAGGATTTGGTGGGTTTTTTTCTTTTATAATCTTCAGGATTCATATCTGCCCCAAACATGTATCAAAAAAGGGACAATGCATAAAAAATACCGCAAACACGCAATAATCAGAGAAGAATGTTATTGCGCTCGGGGTGCGGATAGCGGCAGAAAAAAACAGCATTTACGCTCCGTGTGAACACGGCATCAGTGATACATTTTTATTACATTTTTTCTGGGTTTTAATAAAGAAAAATAATAAATTGCGACATTTTTTTCACACCATTTACCGATCCCCATCAATAATCTGATCGCTGTCTTGTTCGGGTCGTTACGATTACAGGGACACCAAATATGTCCATGTTATTTGCTGATTTGTGATGTTTATTATTTTATAAAAAAGTGTAATAAAAATTACATTATTCTATTTTTTTAATTATTTTTAGTACTTTTATTAGAAGAAAAAAACCCCTCTTTTCCTCTCCCTCTAGAATACAGGAGATAGAGACACTGCTGTGTACAATGGAGCTGTGTCCTGTGTAATCTGCTGTGTAAGAGGCTGCATTGTAGGTTTATTCATATAAAATCCACCCTCTTACATCATCAATTCCTAGTGGCTCAACAGCTATAGCAGCTAGGAAAGCTGTAGTTTGCTGGTTCGAATCTAAGTTCTATCTATCTACCAATTATATCTATCCTTCTATCTATCTATCAATTATATCTATCTATCTAGCTATCAATTATATCTATCTATTATGTCTACTTTAACTACTTTAACTTTAACTATTGTCTACTAAGTTGTGCTGCTGTGATACCATAATTTCCCACGGGATCAATAAAGTGTATCCTATCTATCTATCCATCTATCTATTATCTGTCATGTATCTATATATCCCTCTATCATCCATCCATCCCTCTATCCTCCCTCCATTCATCCATCCCTCCATCCATCTTTGCAGCTGAATAATCTGCTTCTGGTTTCTCAACAGCAATATAGAGGTCAACATAACCAAAACTGCCTATGATTTTCAATACAGGCAGAGCCTCAGTGGTAGAGCTGCTGCCTATGGAACAATGAGCTCTCATGGTTCACGGGTTTGCGTCCCAGTCGCCCCGATAATCCAGAGCTGATGATAATTTAATTTATTCACTGCACTAAGGAGAGGAGCCGGGACATCAGCTGTGAGCCGTGGGAGTGCGGGACACACCTCTAAAATCGGGGCAGTCCCGCAGAATCTGGGACGGTTGGGAGGTATGTATTTGTATTACAGATAGTCATATCAAAAAAGAAAAAAAAACATTGCCAAAACTAAACACAAAAAACGGATTTAATTAATAGGTCATAAAAACGTAATTTTGGTGTTTTGATGTTTTTTCTCGTTACGCCCTTTACTGATCAGATTAATTTGTTTTATATTTTAATAGCTCAGGCTTTTCTGAATGTGATGATACTAAACATTCATTTTAAATTGTTTTATTTTCAATGGGGCAAAAGGGGTGATTTGAATGTGATTTAATTTTTTAATTTAAAAAAAACAAACAAACCTTTCTTTAACGCTTTTAAGGGTGGTGCCCAAGATCAGTATTTGCAGCGTTTTAGATTCAGCATGCTTCAGCTGCGTCCAAAACGCTGCGGTGTACAGTTCAAGCATAGTGGACAGAATTTCTAGAAATCCCATGCCCACTATTCTTGTTTTTTCCGCAGCAAACACGGACCTGCGGTATGGCTTTCCAGACTGCAGCATGTCAATTGATTGCTGCGGATTCGCATGCGTCCTCCGTAGGGAGACACAAGCGAGAGACTGTAGTGCACTGAACCCTGATCATGGGTACGAGCAGCTGCGTTTATCTGCGAAGGAGACTTGCGGCCCTGCAGGTCTGGACCCGCTGCGTCCAGGACACAGTGAGTCCTGATCGTTGGCACATACCCTTAGGGGTAAGTTCACACAGTGCGTTTTTTGCGGCGTTTTTGCGCAGTTTTTGGGTGCGTTTTTGCTCAGAAAACTGCATGACTTCGCTTCCCCAGCAAAGTCTATGAGTTTTCATTTTTGCTGTCTGCACACAGCTTTTTTTTTCAGCTGCGTTTTTGTGGTGCCACAAAAACACAGCATGTCAATTATTCCCGCGTTTTTCACTGCGCTTTTCATCCATTGAGTGCAATGGGATGTTGAAAGACGCAATGAGAAATGCAAATAGGTGCGTTTTGGTGCGTTTCTAAGACCAAACACGCAGCTATAAACGCAGGAGGTGGGTAGTAAAGTGACATGTACAGGAAGAGGATTCCTTCTGTCAGTAAACACAGAAGCGTGAATCCTCCCGATACCGTCACCGCCGCTTCCACCTCCCGTCCTGTGCATGTCTGCTGCCGTGCGGCATCATGTACGGGCAGGCAGTGGAAGCGGCTGCGAAAACAAAAAGTGAACAGTAGAAAAAAAAATGTCATACTCACCTGTCTGCAGACTCCCGGTGCCATGCCCGCTCCCAGCTCCTCCTCCCGGTACCGCCGCTCCGGGTGTGTGCAGTCTTCCCGGGTACGTATGCCTGCAGGATGCAGGACCTGGCGATGGACCACCTGATGCAATCACCTGACGCATCAGCTGATCGTAAGTCTCGGGGTGACGCCAGCGGCCGGCCGGTTTAACCTATCAGCGGATGCGTCAGGAGACTTCATCCCTGATTACCGGCAGCTCCTGCAGCGATCGGACGGGATCAGACTCCTCCAATCGCTACAGGAGCTGCCAGTAATCAGCACATAAGTATTTTTTTTTTTTGCGCACCGATGCATCTGCTGATTGTATAAACGGCTTTTATACAAGCAGCTGATGTGTGATGTGATTCAGGCACTTGAAGCTGACACATCATCTGATCGCTTTGTCTTCCAGCAAACCGATCAGATGATATTGGATCCGGATTGGACGGCGCAGGACCCTTGACCCAGGATTACTGCGGAGGGGGGTTCTTTATTTCAATAAAGATGGAGTCACTAATTGTGTTGTGTTTTATTTCTAATAAAAATATTTTTCTGTGTGTTGTGTTTTTTTTTATCTTTACTAGAAATTCATGGTGGCCATGCCTAATATTGGCGTGACACCATGAATTTCGGGCTTAGGGCCAGCTGATAATATACAGCTAGCCCTAACCCCATTATTACCCAGTGAGCCACCCGGCATCAGGGCAGCTGGAAGAGTTGGATACAGCGCCAGAAGATGACGCTTCTATGAAAGCGCCATTTTCTGGGGTGGCTGAAGACTGCAATTCGCAGCGGGGGTGCCCAGAAAGCATGGGCACCCTGCACTGTGGATTCCAATCCCCAGCTGCCTAGTTGTACCCGGCTGGACACAAAAATTAGGCGAAGCTCACGTCATTTTTTTTTTTTTAATTATTTCATGAAATTCATGAAATAATTACAAAAAAAGGGCTTCTCTATATTTTTGGTTCCCAGCCGGGTACAAATAGGCAGCTGGGGGTTGGGGGCAGCCCGTACCTGCCTGCTGTACCCGGCTAGCATACAAAAATATGGCGAAGCCCACGTAATTTTTTTGTTTGGGGGGGCAAAGAAATCCTGCATACAGTCCTGGAAGGAGGATGCTGAGCCTTGTAGTTCGACAGCTGCTGTCTGCTCTCCTGCATACACTATTGGATGGAGGATGCTGAGCCTTGTAGTTCGAAAGCTGCTGTCTGCTCTCCTGCATACACTATTAGATGGAGGATGCTGAGCCTTGTAGTTCGACAGCTGCTGTCTGCTCTCCTGCATACACTATTGGATGGAGGATGCTGAGCCTTGTAGTTCGACAGCTGCTGTCTGCTCTCCTGCATACACTATTGGATGGAGGATGCTGAGCCTTGTAGTTCGACAGCTGCTGTCTGCTCTCCTGCATACACTATTGGATGGAGGATGCTGAGCCTTGTAGGTCTGCTCCTCCTGACTCTCCCTCCAGCATACAGTCCTGGATGGAGCATGCTGAGCCTTGTAGTTCTGCAGCTGCTGTCTGCTCTCCTGCATACACTATTGAATGGAGTATGCTGAGCCTTGTAGTTCTGCAGCTGTCTGCTCTCCTGCATACACTAGTGGAGAATGAAGAACATATTGAAGAAGGAAATGACATCAGACCTTTTCTTTTTGTTCACTGATAAAAAAACGCATAAAGACGCAGTAAGCAAAAACGCAGCAAAACGCAGCAAAAAACGCACCAAGTCGCAGCAAAAACGCGTGCGTTTATTGCCGCGTTTTTTTGACGCGGGTGTGTTTTTTGTGCAGTTTTTGCCGCAAAAAAATGCACAAAAACGCAGCGTCAAAAAAACGCAGTGTGTGAACCTAGCCTTATTCTTTTTTATTAGTTCCCTTAGGGGACTTGAAGCTGTGATCTTATCACTTGGGCTGTACACTCAGATTATACAGCGGGATTCAAATAGTTAACAGGTGCAGGTGGATCAGAGAGTCACCCACACGTGTTGTTTGCACATGTGTGAGGAAACATGCGGGCTAGTCCCAAGAGCCCGCATTAACCCCTTCACAACCAATGATGTACTGTAAGTAATGGAGTACTTAAAAACTTCAGCTCAAGATGCAAAAAGAAGGGAATTTTGTTTACTTACCGTAAATTCCTTTTCTTCTAGCTCCAATTGGGAGACCCAGACTATTGGGTGTATAGGCTATGCCTCCGGAGGCCGCACAAAGTATTACACTAAAAGTGTAAAGCCCCTCCCCTTCTGCCTATACACCCCCCCGTGCATCACGGGCTCCTCAGTTTTGGTGCAAAAGCAAGAAGGAGGAAAAATTATAAATTGGTTTAAAGTAAATTCAATCCGAAGGAATTTCGGAGAACTGAAACCATTCAACATGAACAACATGTGTACACAAAGAACAACAGCCCGAAGGGAACAGGGGCGGGTGCTGGGTCTCCCAATTGGAGCTAGAAGAAAAGGAATTTACGGTAAGTAAACAAAATTCCCTTCTTCTTTGTCGCTCCATTGGGAGACCCAGACTATTGGGACGTCCAAAAGCAGTCCCTGGGTGGGTAAAATAATACCTCGTAATAGAGCCGTAAAACGGCCCCTTCCTACAGGTGGGCAACCGCCGCCTGAAGGACTCGCCTACCTAGGCTGGCATCTGCCGAAGCATAGGTATGCACCTGATAGTGTTTCGTGAAAGTGTGCAGGCTCGACCAGGTAGCCGCCTGACACACCTGCTGAGCCGTAGCCTGGTGCCGCAAAGCCCAGGACGCACCGACGGCCCTAGTAGAATGGGCCTTCAGCCCTGAAGGAACCGGAAGCCCAGAAGAACGGTAGGCTTCGAGAATTGGTTCCTTGATCCACCGAGCCAGGGTTGATTTGGAAGCCTGTGTCCCTTTACGCTGGCCAGCGACAAGGACAAAGAGTGCATCCGAGCGGCGCAGAGGCGCCTTACGAGAAATGTAGAGTCTGAGTGCTCTCACCAGATCTAACAAGTGCAAATCCTTTTCACATTGGTGAACTGGATGAGGACAAAAAGAGGGTAAGGAGATATCCTGATTGAGATGAAAGGGGGATACCACCTTAGGGAGAAATTCCGGAACCGGACGCAGAACCACCTTGTCCTGGTGAAACACCAGGAAAGGAGCTTTGTATGACAGCGCTGCCAGCTCGGACACTCTCCGAAGTGAAGTGACTGCTACTAGGAAAACCACTTTCTGCGAAAGGCGTGAGAGAGAGATATCCCTCATTGGCTCGAATGGTGGTTTCTGAAGAGCCATCAGCACCCTGTTCAGATCCCAGGGTTCTAACGGCCGCTTGTAAGGAGGGACTATGTGACAAACCCCCTGCAGGAACGTGCGTACCTGTGGAAGTCTGGCTAGGCGCTTCTGGAAAAAACACAGAGAGCGCTGAGACTTGTCCCTTAAGGGAGCCGAGCGACAAACCCTTTTCCAGTCCGGAATGAAGGAATGACAGAAAAGTGGGTAAGGCAAATGGCCAGGGAGTAAAACCCTGATCAGAGCACCAGGATAAGAATATCCTCCACGTCCTGTGGTAGATCTTGGCGGACGTTGGTTTCTGTTTAACCAGTGTGCAATACAATTCCCTTTAAAAAATCAATTTTATTAGTTCATATAAAAACGCCCAGGTGAAAAAATCCCAAAAACTCAAACAATAAAAAGGGAGCTACTATGGATCAGGTACAGCCATATACCCTCAGGTTTCGTAGGCAATAAAATGTCAGACCAGAATTTATTTATGCTATTGTGACCCTAATATGTCACTATGTCTGGCCTTGCCTAACAACGGAGGGTGTGACGCCCTAACTTAGCTGGACGCCCCCGTTCCTCGACGGCTGACCCTCACTCTCCCTACTAAGACCCTACCAATATGATGATAGTTTCTGTACCCAAAACTTTCAATAACATATGGTGTAATACTCCATATTAAACTCAGTAAGAGGAAAAATACCTCAAATCACAACTTTGCAGGCACAGAGCAGGGAACTAGGGGAGCTACTGTGAAAACGGGTACAGCAATAATAACATAACAGAGGCAGATATAAAGAACAAGGCAGTCCCAAGCTCATTTGAGCCAAAGTGCCCCTAATATATCACTATATCTGGCTCTGCCTAACAACGGAGGGTGTGACGCCCTAACTTTACTGGGCGCCCCCGTTCCTCGACGGCTGACCCTCACTCTCCCTAGTCAACCCTGCCAATACAAGGATAGTGCCTGTGCCCGATAATCTCAGTTATCAATATGTAGTATAATACTCCATTTAGAGTCCAATTAAGGGATTAATACCCCAATAGACAAACTTCCAGGTACAGAACACAAACAAAGGACATCTGCTGCCTCAATCAGCTTACAGCATGTCTATCAATATACAATGGGGACAAAAAATGTACTTCCCTCAGTTTGATGCTGTTTACATGGCCTCAACGCGTTTCCCCGCCCGTCATCGGATCATCAGGAAGCCCAAGGGTAATGATAAGAGAATATAAATCCCAGCATCATGTGTGGTAGTGGCCAGCGCCATTGAATCATTGGTTTAAATAAGCCAGACCTTAACACTAGAGATCCACTATGGAGAGTCAACATACCAGACTACTGTCCTCAGGTCATCACTGCGCATGTCCGTTTCCACCAGACACTAGAGCACATAAATCTCCTGAGGGGCGCTACTGCGCATGTCTCTGACGCTGCAGCTCTGGTCTCCTATCAGCCATCTGTATCATCGATATTAAGGAGGTGATTCATCAAGGAATCCCTAACATCCAATCCCTGTGAGGCATCTCCGTCACATGGGACAGAATGCATCATGTTACTGATACAAGGCCATACATTCTAGCACGGAGACAGTCTCTGACACTACAGCTCTGTCAGCCAATCAGCCGACTGCATCGCCGTTGCTAAGGAACGCCCATGGTCATGACGCTCCTCCCTAGTGACCTAACAGAAAAGCATGTTACTGATACAAGGCCATACATTCTAGCACGGAGACAGTCTCTGATGTTACAGCTCTGTCAGCCTATCAGCCGACTACATCCTATCTGGGCATAGCGTTCCTGATAGTAAAACAGTGCCCCTAAAAAGCCTAGTGGAAAAGGGGACATGTTATACAGGGTGCAAAACGCCACCCATTAACCCCTACATGAATAAACGCAGTAAACCCTCAGATTATTCCTGGTATAATTATGCATTGATGTATCAGTTATAGATCTCTCCATTTTATAACAGGGACTAATTGATTAAGTGTGGGGGGAACAGTTATATCAGTAAGGGGTCTGTCCCCAACTAATCAGCCAAAAAAAAAAAAAAAAAAATTATAAAAATAATAATAATAATAAATAATAATAATAATAATAAATAATAAATAGTGGCCCCTAGATGTCCATACCGATGCAGGTGGCCTTTCGAGCAATATAATGCAAATAAAGATAATTTTTGATACTTTTGATATTTTTGATATTTTCATTTGGCCGCTAGAATACCCACAAATGGGACACCCTCCATCCCATAGGGCATATCAGTCCCCCCATTGACATTAATCATACAAGAGTCAGGCTCCATTAACCCCTAGACGTAGACTTAGATACTTCACGCCCCTGCGTGAAACAAAGGGGGCCCCATTTTCGGGCCGATAAAGGGTCCTAACTAACCAGAGCCTAAATATCCAATACTCTGAACTACAAAGGTAAGGCCCTCTAAGCAATGAATGGTGTATAATTCAACCTCTCATTCAGGCCATTAGGGGTCTGGGACTTAAGACGAAAGATCCATTGACACTCCTTCTGTAAAATTCTGTTATCCCAATCCCCACCCCTCAAATTCCGTCTAACAACCTCAAGGACACAAAAGCGAATCGATTTAGGGTCACCCTGATGGTGCTCCCAGACGTGCCTGGCAATAGGGGTGTCTCTTTTATGCCTGATGTCTCCCACGTGTTCCCCTATTCGCCTCCTCAATTCCCTAGTTGTCTTTCCCACGTAATTACGGGGACAGCTGCAACTTGCCAAATAAACCAGGCCCTCACTCTTACAATTGGCAAAGTCCCTCATATAGTACCGTCGACCTGTGCTAGCACTAGTACAGAATTTGCCCTGTACAATCCAATCACAATATTTACATCCCCCACACCGAAAGGTGCCCAGGGGTCTCCTATCCAACCATGTCCCCCCCGATAACGGTCGACTATAGTGACTATGCACCAATTGATCACCTATCGAACCCCCTTTCCTGTACGTTATCATGGGGTAAGATGGTATCACATCAACAAGGTCTGGATCAGCTCTAAGGATCCCCCAGTGCTTACGTAGGATCTGGGAAACCCTTTCAGACTGGTTATCAAAGGTTCCAATGACCCTAAATGGGCCACCCTCCTCCTCCTTTTTCTTACCAGTCTGTAACAAGGAGCTACGGTCCCTACTTAATGCATGTTGAAAAGCCCCATGTAGGACGTGTTGGGGATAACCTCTATCCCTAAACCTCCTCCTCAGGTCATTAGACTGCTCGAAGAACTCAGGACTCCCCGAACAGTTTCTCCGTGCCCTGAGGTATTGGCCTTTTGGTATGCCTTTCTTCAAAGGCAAAGGGTGGTAACTATCCCAACGTAATAAATTGTTGGTTGAAGTGGGCTTACGATAGGTTTTAGTCGATAAGAGGCCTTCCTCATTTTTTGTGATAAAAACATCTAGGAATGGAAGTTGTGATTCATGGATCTCACAGGTGAATTTGAGATTGATTTCATTGTGGTTAATGCATTCAACAAACTGATGGAACTCTTGTGTGGTACCTGCCCAAATGACAAAAACGTCGTCTATAAATCTCCCCCAGTATAGTATCAGGGGAGCCCACCAAGGGGTATCGACGTTAAAAATGGTTGTTTCCTCCCACCAGCCTAGGAACAAGTTAGCATACGAGGGAGCACATGAGCTCCCCATTGCTGTGCCCCTAAGCTGGTGGAAGTACTTACCATCAAACAAAAAATAGTTGTGTGTTAACACAAAGTCTAGCAGTTCCAAAATCAGCCTGTTATGATCTTGCAAAAAAGTTGCTCTCGAACGGAGAAAGTGATGCACCGCCTTGAGACCCTCCGAGTGAGGAATTGAGCTATATAAGGACTCGACATCTATTGATGCCAGGTAGAAGTCCCCCTCAAAGGCGATATCCTGGATCTTTAGGAGTAGGTCAGAAGTATCCCTGATATAGGATGGGAGGGACGTCACAAAGGGTCTCAACACCCTATCCAGGTAGATACTTGTGTTCTGAGTCACTGACCCCACTCCCGAAACTATCGGACGACCTCTGAGGGGGGTCAAGCCCTTGTGGACCTTGGGGATCGCATAAAAGGTGGGTATCATAGGGTTCCCCGGTATCATAAATTCATACTCATTTTTAGAAATTAATAACCTATCAAGGGCCACATCCAGGCTCCATGTTAATTCCTGACAAAAGACCTCCGTCGGATCCTTCTCGAGAACCCTGTAGGTATTTTTATCTCTTAGCATATGGTAACACATCTCCCTATATGGTCCATGGTCCATAAGGACCAGGTTCCCACCTTTGTCAGATGGTTTCAGTATGATACTTTGATCTTTTCCCAATTGCTGTAACGCCTCCCTTTCCCCCTCAGTCAAGTTATCTGGGCCCTCAGTATACCGAACCTTACTCAAATCCTCCTCCACCACCCTGATGAAAATGTCTATGCTGCTCAAATCACCGGTTGGTGGTTGTCTTCGACTCTTTTTCTTAAGGTCGGTAAAGGGACCTAGGCCTCTAGCAGTCTCCCCTTCTTCTAGCAACTCCGTCAGTGTATTAACCACTCCCAGATCCTCCATGTCTATACCGAGCTCATGACATTTCTCACGATCGTTATTCTTAAAAAACTTGTGCCATTTCAATTTTCGGCCGAACAGATGGATATCCTTTGTCCAGCTAAACCTATCAAATGTAACCCGTGGTACATAAGAGAGACCTTTCTGTAATAAGGACATCATGTCTGCTGTAAGTTGACAAGATGACAAGTTTATAATCTGGCCTGACTCGAGATTCTTTTCCCTTACGGCCGTTTCCGCAATTCGTAACGGTCCAGTACTCCTTTCTCTAAAAAAGAGGACGAGGATGATGAGGCTGAGGATCCAGGTGGACCAGAAGAAGCGGGCCCCAAAGTATGTCCCGGCTCCTGACCTCCTATGGTCCCATGTTCTCCTGGACCCCCCATATTTGTGGGTTGATAACGGTTCCCCCACCAGTTCATCCATCTTCCCCTCTGTGGTCTCCTATTACCGCTCCCCCTGCCTCTTCCTCTCTGTCTATTTCTTGACTCAGTTCTCTCTGAGTCAGAAGTTTCTTGTTCAGAAGAGGAGACGTCAGTGTACTCAGGTGCCGTATATACAGAGTTGAAATTATAGGCCTTTTTATCCCTAAAATCACCAAAGTCCCTAGAGAATTGTTTTTGTTTTCTTCTCTTTAGGGTAATCTGGTGTTTTTCAATATTATTCTGCAGGGTTGCCTCTTTTTTTGCAAAATCCGATTCTTTTTTATGTTCTAAGGCCTTCTGTCTCAGGATGTCCAACTTATTAGTAGACTCACTGAGATTTTTTCTCTCCTTTTCTAGCACTAGAGTCATCAAGCGGATAGACGAAGCCACAGACTCTTTTTCCCACTCCACCAAAAAGTCAGGGTCTCTCAATCTCGGGGCTGGGGGAATATAAATACGTAGGCCTCTAGGCACTATGTTATGTTTGATATAGTTTTCAATGGTCTTCACTTCCCACCATGCCCTTTGATTCTCATAATATTCGTCATGTAGGTCCTTGAATATAGTTTTAAGAGAGGTAATGGTAGTATTCCCTACTTGTACACCATCAATTGCAAAAACCTCCTCTGCGTCCTCCAGCCAATTATTGGAATTAACAGGACCAGAAAGAAAGCCCGCCATATATGAGTAGTTTAACAATTACAAATACTGATGGGAATGTTCAAAATATGTTTAACCAGTGTGCAATACAATTCCCTTTAAAAAATCAATTTTATTAGTTCATATAAAAACGCCCAGGTGAAAAAATCCCAAAAACTCAAACAATAAAAAGGGAGCTACTATGGATCAGGTACAGCCATATACCCTCAGGTTTCGTAGGCAATAAAATGTCAGACCAGAATTTATTTATGCTATTGTGACCCTAATATGTCACTATGTCTGGCCTTGCCTAACAACGGAGGGTGTGACGCCCTAACTTAGCTGGACGCCCCCGTTCCTCGACGGCTGACCCTCACTCTCCCTACTAAGACCCTACCAATATGATGATAGTTTCTGTACCCAAAACTTTCAATAACATATGGTGTAATACTCCATATTAAACTCAGTAAGAGGAAAAATACCTCAAATCACAACTTTGCAGGCACAGAGCAGGGAACTAGGGGAGCTACTGTGAAAACGGGTACAGCAATAATAACATAACAGAGGCAGATATAAAGAACAAGGCAGTCCCAAGCTCATTTGAGCCAAAGTGCCCCTAATATATCACTATATCTGGCTCTGCCTAACAACGGAGGGTGTGACGCCCTAACTTTACTGGGCGCCCCCGTTCCTCGACGGCTGACCCTCACTCTCCCTAGTCAACCCTGCCAATACAAGGATAGTGCCTGTGCCCGATAATCTCAGTTATCAATATGTAGTATAATACTCCATTTAGAGTCCAATTAAGGGATTAATACCCCAATAGACAAACTTCCAGGTACAGAACACAAACAAAGGACATCTGCTGCCTCAATCAGCTTACAGCATGTCTATCAATATACAATGGGGACAAAAAATGTACTTCCCTCAGTTTGATGCTGTTTACATGGCCTCAACGCGTTTCCCCGCCCGTCATCGGATCATCAGGAAGCCCAAGGGTAATGATAAGAGAATATAAATCCCAGCTTCATGTGTGGTAGTGGCCGGCGCCATTGAATCATTGGTTTAAATAAGCCAGACCTTAACACTAGAGATCCACTATGGAGAGTCAACATACCAGACTACTGTACTCAGGTCATCACTGCGCATGTCCGTTTCCACCAGACACTAGAGCACATAAATCTCCTGAGGGGCGCTACTGCGCATGTCTCTGACGCTGCAGCTCTGGTCTCCTATCAGCCATCTGTATCATCGATATTAAGGAGGTGATTCATCAAGGAATCCCTAACATCCAATCCCTGTGAGGCATCTCCGTCACATGGGACAGAATGCATCATGTTACTGATACAAGGCCATACATTCTAGCACGGAGACAGTCTCTGACACTACAGCTCTGTCAGCCAATCAGCCGACTGCATCGCCGTTGCTAAGGAACGCCCATGGTCATGACGCTCCTCCCTAGTGACCTAACAGAAAAGCATGTTACTGATACAAGGCCATACATTCTAGCACGGAGACAGTCTCTGATGTTACAGCTCTGTCAGCCTATCAGCCGACTACATCCTATCTGGGCATAGCGTTCCTGATAGTAAAACAGTGCCCCTAAAAAGCCTAGTGGAAAAGGGGACATGTTATACAGGGTGCAAAACGCCACCCATTAACCCCTACATGAATAAACGCAGTAAACCCTCAGATTATTCCTGGTATAATTATGCATTGATGTATCAGTTATAGATCTCTCCATTTTATAACAGGGACTAATTGATTAAGTGTGGGGGGAACAGTTATATCAGTAAGGGGTCTGTCCCCAACTAATCAGCCAAAAAAAAAAAAGAAAAAATTATAAAAATAATAATAATAATAAATAATAATAATAATAATAATAATAATAAATAATAAATAGTGGCCCCTAGATGTCCATACCGATGCAGGTGGCCTTTCGAGCAATATAATGCAAATAAAGATAATTTTTGATACTTTTGATATTTTTGATATTTTCATTTGGCCGCTAGAATACCCACAAATGGGACACCCTCCATCCCATAGGGCATATCAGTCCACCTATACGGCACCTGAGTACACTGACGTCTCCTCTTCTGAACAAGAAACTTCTGACTCAGAGAGAACTGAGTCAAGAAATAGACAGAGAGGAAGAGGCAGGGGGAGCGGTAATAGGAGACCACAGAGGGGAAGATGGATGAACTGGTGGGGGAACCGTTATCAACCCACAAATATGGGGGGTCCAGGAGAACATGGGACCATAGGAGGTCAGGAGCCGGGACATACTTTGGGGCCCGCTTCTTCTGGTCCACCTGGATCCTCAGCCTCATCATCCTCGTCCTCTTTTTTAGAGAAAGGAGTACTCGACCGTTACGAATTGCGGAAACGGCCGTAAGGGAAAAGAATCTCGAGTCAGGCCAGATTATAAACTTGTCATCTTGTCAACTTACAGCAGACATGATGTCCTTATTACAGAAAGGTCTCTCTTATGTACCACGGGTTACATTTGATAGGTTTAGCTGGACAAAGGATATCCATCTGTTCGGCCGAAAATTGAAATGGCACAAGTTTTTTAAGAATAACGATCGTGAGAAATGTCATGAGCTCGGTATAGACATGGAGGATCTGGGAGTGGTTAATACACTGACGGAGTTGCTAGAAGAAGGGGAGACTGCTAGAGGCCTAGGTCCCTTTACCGACCTTAAGAAAAAGAGTCGAAGACAACCACCAACCGGTGATTTGAGCAGCATAGACATTTTCATCAGGGTGGTGGAGGAGGATTTGAGTAAGGTTCGGTATACTGAGGGCCCAGATAACTTGACTGAGGGGGAAAGGGAGGCGTTACAGCAATTGGGAAAAGATCAAAGTATCATACTGAAACCATCTGACAAAGGTGGGAACCTGGTCCTTATGGACCATGGACCATATAGGGAGATGTGTTACCATATGCTAAGAGATAAAAATACCTACAGGGTTCTCGAGAAGGATCCGACGGAGGTCTTTTGTCAGGAATTAACATGGAGCCTGGATGTGGCCCTTGATAGGTTATTAATTTCTAAAAATGAGTATGAATTTATGATACCGGGGAACCCTATGATACCCACCTTTTATGCGATCCCCAAGGTCCACAAGGGCTTGACCCCCCTCAGAGGTCGTCCGATAGTTTCGGGAGTGGGGTCAGTGACTCAGAACACAAGTATCTACCTGGATAGGGTGTTGAGACCCTTTGTGACGTCCCTCCCATCCTATATCAGGGATACTTCTGACCTACTCCTAAAGATCCAGGATATCGCCTTTGAGGGGGACTTCTACCTGGCATCAATAGATGTCGAGTCCTTATATAGCTCAATTCCTCACTCGGAGGGTCTCAAGGCGGTGCATCACTTTCTCCGTTCGAGAGCAACTTTTTTGCAAGATCATAACAGGCTGATTTTGGAACTGCTAGACTTTGTGTTAACACACAACTATTTTTTGTTTGATGGTAAGTACTTCCACCAGCTTAGGGGCACAGCAATGGGGAGCTCATGTGCTCCCTCGTATGCTAACTTGTTCCTAGGCTGGTGGGAGGAAACAACCATTTTTAACGTCGATACCCCTTGGTGGGCTCCCCTGATACTATACTGGGGGAGATTTATAGACGACGTTTTTGTCATTTGGGCAGGTACCACACAAGAGTTCCATCAGTTTGTTGAATGCATTAACCACAATGAAATCAATCTCAAATTCACCTGTGAGATCCATGAATCACAACTTCCATTCCTAGATGTTTTTATCACAAAAAATGAGGAAGGCCTCTTATCGACTAAAACCTATCGTAAGCCCACTTCAACCAACAATTTATTACGTTGGGATAGTTACCACCCTTTGCCTTTGAAGAAAGGCATACCAAAAGGCCAATACCTCAGGGCACGGAGAAACTGTTCGGGGAGTCCTGAGTTCTTCGAGCAGTCTAATGACCTGAGGAGGAGGTTTAGGGATAGAGGTTATCCCCAACACGTCCTACATGGGGCTTTTCAACATGCATTAAGTAGGGACCGTAGCTCCTTGTTACAGACTGGTAAGAAAAAGGAGGAGGAGGGTGGCCCATTTAGGGTCATTGGAACCTTTGATAACCAGTCTGAAAGGGTTTCCCAGATCCTACGTAAGCACTGGGGGATCCTTAGAGCTGATCCAGACCTTGTTGATGTGATACCATCTTACCCCATGATAACGTACAGGAAAGGGGGTTCGATAGGTGATCAATTGGTGCATAGTCACTATAGTCGACCGTTATCGGGGGGGACATGGTTGGATAGGAGACCCCTGGGCACCTTTCGGTGTGGGGGATGTAAATATTGTGATTGGATTGTACAGGGCAAATTCTGTACTAGTGCTAGCACAGGTCGACGGTACTATATGAGGGACTTTGCCAATTGTAAGAGTGAGGGCCTGGTTTATTTGGCAAGTTGCAGCTGTCCCCGTAATTACGTGGGAAAGACAACTAGGGAATTGAGGAGGCGAATAGGGGAACACGTGGGAGACATCAGGCATAAAAGAGACACCCCTATTGCCAGGCACGTCTGGGAGCACCATCAGGGTGACCCTAAATCGATTCGCTTTTGTGTCCTTGAGGTTGTTAGACGGAATTTGAGGGGTGGGGATTGGGATAACAGAATTTTACAGAAGGAGTGTCAATGGATCTTTCGTCTTAAGTCCCAGACCCCTAATGGCCTGAATGAGAGGTTGAATTATACACCATTCATTGCTTAGAGGGCCTTACCTTTGTAGTTCAGAGTATTGGATATTTAGGCTCTGGTTAGTTAGGACCCTTTATCGGCCCGAAAATGGGGCCCCCTTTGTTTCACGCAGGGGCGTGAAGTATCTAAGTCTACGTCTAGGGGTTAATGGAGCCTGACTCTTGTATGATTAATGTCAATGGGGGGACTGATATGCCCTATGGGATGGAGGGTGTCCCATTTGTGGGTATTCTAGCGGCCAAATGAAAATATCAAAAATATCAAAAGTATCAAAAATTATCTTTATTTGCATTATATTGCTCGAAAGGCCACCTGCATCGGTATGGACATCTAGGGGCCACTATTTATTATTTATTATTATTATTATTATTATTTATTATTATTATTATTTTTATAATTTTTTTTTTTTTTTTTTTGGCTGATTAGTTGGGGACAGACCCCTTACTGATATAACTGTTCCCCCCACACTTAATCAATTAGTCCCTGTTATAAAATGGAGAGATCTATAACTGATACATCAATGCATAATTATACCAGGAATAATCTGAGGGTTTACTGCGTTTATTCATGTAGGGGTTAATGGGTGGCGTTTTGCACCCTGTATAACATGTCCCCTTTTCCACTAGGCTTTTTAGGGGCACTGTTTTACTATCAGGAACGCTATGCCCAGATAGGATGTAGTCGGCTGATAGGCTGACAGAGCTGTAACATCAGAGACTGTCTCCGTGCTAGAATGTATGGCCTTGTATCAGTAACATGCTTTTCTGTTAGGTCACTAGGGAGGAGCGTCATGACCATGGGCGTTCCTTAGCAACGGCGATGCAGTCGGCTGATTGGCTGACAGAGCTGTAGTGTCAGAGACTGTCTCCGTGCTAGAATGTATGGCCTTGTATCAGTAACATGATGCATTCTGTCCCATGTGACGGAGATGCCTCACAGGGATTGGATGTTAGGGATTCCTTGATGAATCACCTCCTTAATATCGATGATACAGATGGCTGATAGGAGACCAGAGCTGCAGCGTCAGAGACATGCGCAGTAGCGCCCCTCAGGAGATTTATGTGCTCTAGTGTCTGGTGGAAACGGACATGCGCAGTGATGACCTGAGGACAGTAGTCTGGTATGTTGACTCTCCATAGTGGATCTCTAGTGTTAAGGTCTGGCTTATTTAAACCAATGATTCAATGGCGCCGGCCACTACCACACATGATGCTGGGATTTATATTCTCTTATCATTACCCTTGGGCTTCCTGATGATCCGATGACGGGCGGGGAAACGCGTTGAGGCCATGTAAACAGCATCAAACTGAGGGAAGTACATTTTTTGTCCCCATTGTATATTGATAGACATGCTGTAAGCTGATTGAGGCAGCAGATGTCCTTTGTTTGTGTTCTGTACCTGGAAGTTTGTCTATTGGGGTATTAATCCCTTAATTGGACTCTAAATGGAGTATTATACTACATATTGATAACTGAGATTATCGGGCACAGGCACTATCCTTGTATTGGCAGGGTTGACTAGGGAGAGTGAGGGTCAGCCGTCGAGGAACGGGGGCGCCCAGTAAAGTTAGGGCGTCACACCCTCCGTTGTTAGGCAGAGCCAGATATAGTGATATATTAGGGGCACTTTGGCTCAAATGAGCTTGGGACTGCCTTGTTCTTTATATCTGCCTCTGTTATGTTATTATTGCTGTACCCGTTTTCACAGTAGCTCCCCTAGTTCCCTGCTCTGTGCCTGCAAAGTTGTGATTTGAGGTATTTTTCCTCTTACTGAGTTTAATATGGAGTATTACACCATATGTTATTGAAAGTTTTGGGTACAGAAACTATCATCATATTGGTAGGGTCTTAGTAGGGAGAGTGAGGGTCAGCCGTCGAGGAACGGGGGCGTCCAGCTAAGTTAGGGCGTCACACCCTCCGTTGTTAGGCAAGGCCAGACATAGTGACATATTAGGGTCACAATAGCATAAATAAATTCTGGTCTGACATTTTATTGCCTACGAAACCTGAGGGTATATGGCTGTACCTGATCCATAGTAGCTCCCTTTTTATTGTTTGAGTTTTTGGGATTTTTTCACCTGGGCGTTTTTATATGAACTAATAAAATTGATTTTTTAAAGGGAATTGTATTGCACACTGGTTAAACATATTTTGAACATTCCCATCAGTATTTGTAATTGTTAAACTACGGACGTTGGTTTCCTAGCCTGTCTCATAGTGGCAATGACCTCTTGAGATAACCCTGATGACGCTAGGATCCAGGACTCAATGGCCACACAGTCAGGTTGAGGGCCGCAGAATTCAGATGGAAAAACGGCCCTTGAGACAGCAAGTCTGGTCGGTCTGGCAGTGCCCACGGTTGGCCCACCGTGAGATGCCACAGATCCGGGTACCACGACCGCCTCGGCCAGTCTGGAGCGACGAGGATGACGTGGCGGCAGTCTGCCCTGATCTTGCGTAACACTCTGGGCAACAGTGCCAGCGGAGGAAACACATAAGGGAGTTGAAACTGCGACCAATCCTGAACTAAGGCGTCTGCCGCCAGAGCTCTGTGATCTTGAGACCGCGCCATGAATGCCGGGACCTTGTTGTTGTGCCGGGACGCCATTAGGTCGACGTCCGGCATCCCCCAGCGGCAACAGATCTCCTGAAACACGTCCGGGTGAAGGGACCATTCCCCTGCGTCCATGCCCTGACGACTGAGAAAGTCTGCTTCCCAGTTTTCTACGCCCGGGATGTGAACTGCGGATATGGTGGAGGCTGTGGCCTCCACCCATAGCAGAATCCGCCGGACTTCCTGGAAGGCTTGCCGACTGCGTGTGCCGCCTTGATGGTTAATGTATGCCACCGCTGTTGAGTTGTCCGACTGAATTCGGATCTGCCTGCCTTCCAGCCACTGCTGGAACGCCTTTAGGGCAAGATACACTGCCCTTATCTCCAGAACATTGATCTGAAGGGAGGACTCTGTCTGAGTCCAAGTACCCTGAGCCCTGTGGTGGAGAAAAACCGCTCCCCACCCTGACAGGCTCGCGTCCGTCGTGACCACCGCCCAGGATGGGGGTAGGAAGGATTTCCCCTTCGACAGAGAAGTGGGGAGAAGCCACCACTGAAGGGAGGCCTTGGCTGCCCGCGAAAGGGAGACGTTCCTGTCGAGGGACGTCGACTTCCTGTCCCATTTGCGGAGAATGTCCCATTGAAGAGGACGCAGATGAAACTGCGCAAGAGGGACTGCCTCCATTGCTGCTACCATCTTCCCTAGGAAGTGCATGAGGCGCCTCAGGGGGTGTGACTGACCTTGAAGGAGAGAATGCACCCCTGTCTGTAGTGAACGCTGTTTGTCCAGCGGAAGTTTCACTATCGCTGAGAGAGTATGAAACTCCATGCCAAGATATGTCAGTGATTGGGCCGGTGTCAGATTTGACTTTGGAAAATTGATGATCCACCCGAAGCTCTGGAGAGTCTCCAGAGCAATGTTCAGGCTGTGTTGGCATGCCACTTGAGAGGGTGCCTTCACAAGCAGATCGTCTAAGTAAGGGATCACCGAGTGTCCTTGAGAGTGTAGGACTGCTACCACTGTTGCCATGACCTTGGTGAAGACCCGTGGGGCTGTCGCCAGGCCGAAAGGCAGTGCCACGAACTGCGCAGGGAGCGCTGATGCTCTGGTGCAATCGGTACGTGGAGATAAGCATCTTTGATGTTGAGCAGTTTGAGGTCCAGAACAGGACGGAAGGATCCGTCCTTTTTCGGCACCACGAACAAGTTGGAGTAAAAACCGTGACCCTGCTGCTGAAGAGGAACAGGGATCACCACTCCTTCCGCCTTCAGCGTGCACACCGCCTGCAGAAGAGCATCGGCTCTCTCGGGGGGCGGAGATGCTCTGAAGAATCGAGTCGGAGGACGAGAGCTGAACTCTATCCTGTAACCGTAAGATAGAATGTCTCTCACCCATCGGTCTTTTACTTGTGGCAGCCAGGTGTCGCAAAAGCGGGCGAGCCTGCCACCGACCGAGGATGCGGTGTGAGGAGACCGAAAGTCATGAGGAAGCCGCTTTGGGAGCGGTTCCTCCGGCGGTCTTTTTAGGGCGTGCCTTAGACCGCCATGATCGGAGTTCCTCTGATCCTTCTGAGGCCCTTTGGACGAGGAGAATTGAGACCTGCCCGCGGTCCGAAAGGACCGAAACCTCGATTGTACCTTCCGTTGTGGAGGTCTGTTTGGTTTGGCCTGGGGTAAGGATGAATCCTTTCCCTTGGATTGTTTAATGATTTCATCCAATTTCTCACCAAACAGGCGGCCGCCAGACAATGGCAAACCGGTTAAGCACTTTTTGGAAGCAGAGTCTGCCTTCCATTCACGTAGCCACATGGCCCTGCGGACTACCACCGAATTGGCGGATGCTACCGCCGTACGGCTCGCAGAGTCCAGGACAGCATTAATGGCGTAGGACGCAAACGCCGACGCCTGAGTGGTTAAGGGCATCACTTGCGGAGCAGATGAACGTGTGACCGTATTAATCTGCGCATGACAAGCTGAGATAGCTTGGAGCGCCCATACGGCTGCGAATGCCGGAGCAAAGGACGCGCCGATAGCCTCATAGATGGATTTCAACCAGAGCTCCATCTGTCTGTTAGTGGCATCTTTGAGTGAAGCCCCATCTTCCACTGCAACTATGGATCTGGCCGCCAGTCTGGAGATTGGAGGATCCACCTTAGGACACTGAGCCCAACCCTTGACTACGTCAGGGGGAAAGGGATAACGTGTATCCTTAAGGCGCTTGGAAAAACGCTTGTCTGGACAGTCTCGGTTTTTCTGGATTGCCTCTCTGAAGTCAGAGTGATCCAGAAACGTATTTAATGTACGCTTGGGAAACCTGAAACGGAATTTCTCCTGAGAAGCAGACTCCTCAATTGGAGGAGCTGGAGGAGAAATATCCAACACCTGATTGATGGTCGCTATAAGGTCATTCACTACTGCGTCACCTTCAGGTGTATCTAGGTTGAGAGCGGCCTCAGGATCAGAATCCTGATCTGTTACCTCCGCTTCATCCTCCAGAGAGTCCTCCTGCTGGGACCCTGAACAGTGTGATGAAGTAGAGGGAATTTCCCAGCGAGCCCGCTTAGGCGGCCTGGGACTGCGGTCCGTGTCAGGGACCTCACCCTGGGACCTGTGGGTCACCCCAGGAGCACTTTGCTGCTGCAATTGAGGGGTGCCTTGGGTCAATGCTGGAACAGTGCCCGGGGCCTGAATCACCGGTCTGGACTGTAAGGCTTCTAGTATCTTAGCAGACCATTTATCCATAGACTCAGACAGTTTGTCAGCAAATACTGCAAACTCCGTCCCTGTCACCTGGACAGTGGTAGCAGGTGGTTCTACCTGGGCCACCAGTGGCAGGGGCTCCGGCTGAGTAAGAACCACAGGGGCCGAGCATTGCACACAATGCGGGTCGGTGGAACCTGCCGGTAGTATAGCCGCACATGAGGTACAGGTTGCAAAGTAAGCCTGTGCTTTGGCACCCTTGCTTTTTGCGGACGACATGCTGTTGTCTCCTCTGATACAATCCAGGAGGGAATATAGCCAAAAATCAACAGAGCGACCGTACAGTGCAATGTATAGCCTATAAGCCTATATATATATATACACTTCGGTACTCAGTGGGGCCAGCACCAGAGGTGCTGCTTACCGACCGCTCAGAGCGGTTGTGTAATCACCAGATTCCCTGCCTGGGTCTCCCTGTGTTGTCTCTCCTCTCCAGCGTCTGAATCGCTGACAGGAATGGCTGCCGGCATTCTGTGGGGAGGAGGGGGCCGTGGGCGTGCCCTTGAAAAGTGCGGGAATCTAGTACCCCACTGTGCTGAGTGAGGGGGGAGGAGGATACTATGTATGCTCCAGCCCTCAGCGCTGACGTCCTGTACAGCGTCCCGCCCTTGTCCCTGACTGGCAGGCCTGTGGGCGGGAATAAGCGAAACTAGGCCGCAAAAGCCGGGGACTAAAGTTATAAGCGCGGCCGGCAAATAAGCACGGCCGGCGCGGTAGTCCCCGGCGCACTAACACACCCAGCAGTGCTGCAGTGTGTGTGGCACAAGCGATCCATACGCGGTCCCCACGGGGACACAGAGTACCTCACAGTTGCAGGGCCTTGTCCCTGACGATACTCAGCTCCAGTCCAGCAGAATCCCCAGGGGCTGCGGAGGGAGCACGGTCCCAGTGCCTGGAGACCGATAAGGATCCCACTTCACCCAGAGCCCTGAGAGGGATGGGGAAGGAAAACAGCATGTGGCTCCTGCCTATGTACCCGCAATGGGTACCTCAACCTTAACAACACCGCCGACAAGAGTGGGGTGAGAAGGGAGCATGCTGGGGGCCCTGTTATGGGCCCTCTTTTCTTCCATCCGACCTAGTCAGCAGCTGCTGCTGACTAAGATGTGGAGCTATGCGTGGATGTCAGCCTCCTTCGCACAAAGCATAAAAACTGAGGAGCCCGTGATGCACGGGGGGGGTGTATAGGCAGAAGGGGAGGGGCTTTACACTTTTAGTGTAATACTTTGTGCGGCCTCCGGAGGCATAGCCTATACACCCAATAGTCTGGGTCTCCCAATGGAGCGACAAAGAAATACGCTGTCGCTAAGCCCCAGATGTCGACAAATGAGAACCCTAAGGATCTAGGAAAATGGCGCGAAAGGCACTGAATTTTCTTTTAACCCCTTAGATAAGAGTAAAAGTATACATATGAAAAGCAATACCACAAGCAAAAAAAGTCAGCTCACCACACTCCACAGCAGGAGACGTCACTGATGGTTCACGTGCAAAGTCCAATGGTACAAGAAAAAGGATCCAGCATCACAAAGGTTTGTCTAAAACATGTTTGCCCTGACCTGAGATATATCTGTTTTTTACCAGGTCTTTTTTCATTTTCTTGTAATGTTTTTAAATTCTTTTGAATAAACGTTCGTGGATTTTACATTTATTTTACGTGGGATGCTGGATCCTTTTTCTTATAACACTATACAAGTTTGGTATTTACGAATTCGTACAGACCTGATTCATCATACTGACATGTTAGTGAACACTAAATAAAATAGTCCAAATATAATTGCACTTTTTTTTGCAATTTCACCACACACTGATATTTCCTTGCAGTTTCCAGTACACTACAGTGCCTTGCGAAAGTATTTGGCCCCCTTGAATTTTTCAACCTTTCCCCACATTTCAGGCTTCAAAACATAAAGATAAAAATGTTAATGTTATGGTGAAGAAACAACAAGTGGGACACAATTGTGAATTTGAACGAAATGTATTGCTTATTTTAATTTTTTGTAAAAAATAAAAAACTGAAAATTGGGCAATATTATTCATCCCCTTTACTTTCAGTGCAGCAAACTCACTCCAGAAGTTCATTGAGGATCTCTGAATGATCCAATGTTGTCCTAAATGACTGATGATGATAAATATAAGCCACCCATGTGTAATCAAGTCTCCGTATAAATGCAGCTGCTCTGTGATAGACTCAGTGTTCTGTTTAAAGCGCAGAGAGCATCATGAAGACCAAGGAAGAAAACAGGAAGGTCCGTGATACTGTTGTAGAGAAGTTTAAAGCCGGATTTGGTTACAAAAAGATTTCCACAACTTTAAACATCGCAAGCACAGTGTAAGCGATCATATTGAAATGGAAGGAGTATACCACTGCAAATCTACCAAACCCCAGACATCCATCCAAACTTTCATCTCAAACAAGGAGAAGACTGATCAGAGATACAGCCAAGAGGCCCATGATCACTCTGGATGAACTGCAGAGATCTACAGCTGAGGTGGGAGAGTCTGTCCATAGGTCAACAATCAGTCGTATACTGCAAAAATCTGGCCTTTATGGAAGAGTGGGAAGAAGAAAGCCATTTCTCAAAGGTATCCATAAAAATTGTTGTTTAAGTTTGCCACAAGCCCCCTGGGAGACACACCAAACATGTGCAAGAAGGTGCTTTGGTCAGACGAAACCAAAATCAAACTATTTGGGCACAATGCCAAATGATATGTTTGGCGTAAAAGCAACACAGCTCATCACCTTGAACACACCATCCCCACTGTCATCAAACATGGTGGTGGCAGCATCATGGTTTGGGCCTGCTTTTCTTCAGCAGGGACAGGGAAGATGGCTAAAAGTGATGGGAAGATGAATGGAGCCAAATACAGGACCATTCTTGAAGAAAACCTGTTGGAGTCTGCATAACACCTGAGACTAGGACGGAGATTTGTCTTCCAACAAGACAATTATCTCAAACATGAAGCAAAATCTACAATAGAATGGTTCACAAATAAACGTATCCAGGTGTTAGAATGACCAAGTCAAAGTCCGGACCTGAATCCAATCGAGAATCTGTGGAAAGAGCTGAAAACTGCTGTTCACAAACGCTCTCCATCCAACCTCACTCAGCTCGAGCTGTTTGCAAAGGAAGAATGGATCAAGAATTTCAGTCTCTCGATGTACAAAACTGATAGAGACATACCGGAAGCGACTTGCAGCTGTAATCGCAGCAAAAGGTGACGCTTCAAAGTATTAACTTAAAGGGGACAAATAATATTGCACGCCACATTTTTCAGTTATTTATTTTTTAAAAAGTTGAAAATAAGGGATACATTTAGTTCAACTTCACAATTGTGTCCCACTTGTTGTTGATTCTTCACCATAACATTAAAATTTTTATCTTTATGCTTGAAGCTGGAAATGTGGGAAAAAGTTGAAAAATTTAAGGGAGCCGAATACTTTCACAAGGTACTATATGTGGTAAAACTTATGGTTTCAATCAAAAGTACAACTCGTCCCAAAAAAAAAAAAGAGCCCACATATGGAAAGACTGAACAAAAAATAAAAAAATTTAAAAAAGAAAAGAAGGTTATAGCTCTCGGAAAAGGGGAACAAAACACGTGAAAAGTGAAGTACCAGTATGTCATAAAAGCTTTAACCCCTTCATGACCTAAAATAAAACATTTTTTTTTTTTTTTTTACAGATGATGCTGGATTCAAGGATTAATCATCTATAAGATTGAATATTGTTACATTTTTAAAAGTTTTACAAATTTCTGATTTTGTTTAAATAAATAAAACTCACAAACATATCGACCTACATTTATCGTTATCATACATCATAAAATATGTGTCACACAAACCCCCTCCAAAAAAAACCCAAACTGTCTCAAAATCCCTGGGATCTGTTGACACATTGCAGAGCTACTGCCACAAAGTGACATCAGATTTGATAAATTTGGCCTGGTCACTAAGTGGTTAAGGCTGAAAGGAATCCGGCAGCTTGCAATGTATTGGGAGAAATGTTAGCAGCTGGGGAAAATCTGTTAAAATACAATTACAACCAACTGCGGAAACATTTTATTCCACATAATACACACAGTGCATTACAATATACGCAACGTATTACACAAACCTGAAAACTTACCATCATTATCAGATTGTCTCTCCAGTAAAGGAGACAAACTCTAGCACAGCGCCACCTATTGGAAGTAGCGATCCTAAAAGTCACAAGTGGATTTTTGACAATCCTTTGCAATATGACTCAGGATATATAAGCCAGATCAGAATCCCAATTTGCAGACACGGTGTTTCGGGGTGCTTGCCCCTCGTCAGTGCAAAGTATGGGGGTGTCTGATCTGGCTCATGAGAAAGCTATGTGGGGACCACGGGGGAACACTATTCTCCTTAAGGAGACTTTGCAAGCCAGTCTGGCTGCCAGGTAAGGGGACTTATAGCTGCAATGCCCCTAAAATTCCACGGGGGAACACTATTCTCCTTAAGGAGACTTTGCAAGCCAGTCTGGCTGCCAGGTAAGGGGACTTATAGCTGCAATGCCCCTCTGGGAAATATTCAAATTGTCTCTCCAGTAAAGGAGACAAACTCTAGCACAGCGCCACCTATTGGAAGTAGCGATCCTAAAAGTCACAAGTGGATTTTTGACAATCCTTTGCAATATGACTCAGGATATATAAGCCAGATCAGAATCCCAATTTGCAGACACGGTGTTTCGGGGTGCTTGCCCCTCGTCAGTGCAAAGTATGGGGGTGTCTGATCTGGCTCATGAGAAAGCTATGTGGGGACCACGGGGGAACACTATTCTCCTTAAGGAGACTTTGCAAGCCAGTCTGGCTGCCAGGTAAGGGGACTTATAGCTGCAATGCCCCTAAAATTCCACGGGGGAACACTATTCTCCTTAAGGAGACTTTGCAAGCCAGTCTGGCTGCCAGGTAAGGGGACTTATAGCTGCAATGCCCCTCTGGGAAATATTCAAATTGTCTCTCCAGTAAAGGAGACAAACTCTAGCACAGCGCCACCTATTGGAAGTAGCGATCCTAAAAGTCACAAGTGGATTTTTGACAATCCTTTGCAATATGACTCAGGATATATAAGCCAGATCAGAATCCCAATTTGCAGACACGGTGTTTCGGGGTGCTTGCCCCTCGTCAGTGCAAAGTATGGGGGTGTCTGATCTGGCTCATGAGAAAGCTATGTGGGGACCACGGGGGAACACTATTCTCCTTAAGGAGACTTTGCAAGCCAGTCTGGCTGCCAGGTAAGGGGACTTATAGCTGCAATGCCCCTAAAATTCCACGGGGGAACACTATTCTCCTTAAGGAGACTTTGCAAGCCAGTCTGGCTGCCAGGTAAGGGGACTTATAGCTGCAATGCCCCTCTGGGAAATATTCAAATTGTCTCTCCAGTAAAGGAGACAAACTCTAGCACAGCGCCACCTATTGGAAGTAGCGATCCTAAAAGTCACAAGTGGATTTTTGACAATCCTTTGCAATATGACTCAGGATATATAAGCCAGATCAGAATCCCAATTTGCAGACACGGTGTTTCGGGGTGCTTGCCCCTCGTCAGTGCAAAGTATGGGGGTGTCTGATCTGGCTCATGAGAAAGCTATGTGGGGACCACGGGGGAACACTATTCTCCTTAAGGAGACTTTGCAAGCCAGTCTGGCTGCCAGGTAAGGGGACTTATAGCTGCAATGCCCCTAAAATTCCACGGGGGAACACTATTCTCCTTAAGGAGACTTTGCAAGCCAGTCTGGCTGCCAGGTAAGGGGACTTATAGCTGCAATGCCCCTCTGGGAAATATTCAAATTGTCTCTCCAGTAAAGGAGACAAACTCTAGCACAGCGCCACCTATTGGAAGTAGCGATCCTAAAAGTCACAAGTGGATTTTTGACAATCCTTTGCAATATGACTCAGGATATATAAGCCAGATCAGAATCCCAATTTGCAGACACGGTGTTTCGGGGTGCTTGCCCCTCGTCAGTGCAAAGTATGGGGGTGTCTGATCTGGCTCATGAGAAAGCTATGTGGGGACCACGGGGGAACACTATTCTCCTTAAGGAGACTTTGCAAGCCAGTCTGGCTGCCAGGTAAGGGGACTTATAGCTGCAATGCCCCTAAAATTCCACGGGGGAACACTATTCTCCTTAAGGAGACTTTGCAAGCCAGTCTGGCTGCCAGGTAAGGGGACTTATAGCTGCAATGCCCCTCTGGGAAATATTCAAATTGTCTCTCCAGTAAAGGAGACAAACTCTAGCACAGCGCCACCTATTGGAAGTAGCGATCCTAAAGGTCACAAGTGGATTTTTGACAATCCTTTGCAATATGACTCAGGATATATAAGCCAGATCAGAATCCCAATTTGCAGACACGGTGTTTCGGGGTGCTTGCCCCTCGTCAGTGCAAAGTATGGGGGTGTCTGATCTGGCTCATGAGAAAGCTATGTGGGGACCACGGGGGAACACTATTCTCCTTAAGGAGACTTTGCAAGCCAGTCTGGCTGCCAGGTAAGGGGACTTATAGCTGCAATGCCCCTAAAATTCCACGGGGGAACACTATTCTCCTTAAGGAGACTTTGCAAGCCAGTCTGGCTGCCAGGTAAGGGGACTTATAGCTGCAATGCCCCTCTGGGAAATATTCAAATTGTCTCTCCAGTAAAGGAGACAAACTCTAGCACAGCGCCACCTATTGGAAGTAGCGATCCTAAAAGTCACAAGTGGATTTTTGACAATCCTTTGCAATATGACTCAGGATATATAAGCCAGATCAGAATCCCAATTTGCAGACACGGTGTTTCGGGGTGCTTGCCCCTCGTCAGTGCAAAGTATGGGGGTGTCTGATCTGGCTCATGAGAAAGCTATGTGGGGACCACGGGGGAACACTATTCTCCTTAAGGAGACTTTGCAAGCCAGTCTGGCTGCCAGGTAAGGGGACTTATAGCTGCAATGCCCCTAAAATTCCACGGGGGAACACTATTCTCCTTAAGGAGACTTTGCAAGCCAGTCTGGCTGCCAGGTAAGGGGACTTATAGCTGCAATGCCCCTCTGGGAAATATTCAAATTGTCTCTCCAGTAAAGGAGACAAACTCTAGCACAGCGCCACCTATTGGAAGTAGCGATCCTAAAAGTCACAAGTGGATTTTTGACAATCCTTTGCAATATGACTCAGGATATATAAGCCAGATCAGAATCCCAATTTGCAGACACGGTGTTTCGGGGTGCTTGCCCCTCGTCAGTGCAAAGTATGGGGGTGTCTGATCTGGCTCATGAGAAAGCTATGTGGGGACCACGGGGGAACACTATTCTCCTTAAGGAGACTTTGCAAGCCAGTCTGGCTGCCAGGTAAGGGGACTTATAGCTGCAATGCCCCTAAAATTCCACGGGGGAACACTATTCTCCTTAAGGAGACTTTGCAAGCCAGTCTGGCTGCCAGGTAAGGGGACTTATAGCTGCAATGCCCCTCTGGGAAATATTCAAATTGTCTCTCCAGTAAAGGAGACAAACTCTAGCACAGCGCCACCTATTGGAAGTAGCGATCCTAAAAGTCACAAGTGGATTTTTGACAATCCTTTGCAATATGACTCAGGATATATAAGCCAGATCAGAATCCCAATTTGCAGACACGGTGTTTCGGGGTGCTTGCCCCTCGTCAGTGCAAAGTATGGGGGTGTCTGATCTGGCTCATGAGAAAGCTATGTGGGGACCACGGGGGAACACTATTCTCCTTAAGGAGACTTTGCAAGCCAGTCTGGCTGCCAGGTAAGGGGACTTATAGCTGCAATGCCCCTAAAATTCCACGGGGGAACACTATTCTCCTTAAGGAGACTTTGCAAGCCAGTCTGGCTGCCAGGTAAGGGGACTTATAGCTGCAATGCCCCTCTGGGAAATATTCAAATTGTCTCTCCAGTAAAGGAGACAAACTCTAGCACAGCGCCACCTATTGGAAGTAGCGATCCTAAAAGTCACAAGTGGATTTTTGACAATCCTTTGCAATATGACTCAGGATATATAAGCCAGATCAGAATCCCAATTTGCAGACACGGTGTTTCGGGGTGCTTGCCCCTCGTCAGTGCAAAGTATGGGGGTGTCTGATCTGGCTCATGAGAAAGCTATGTGGGGACCACGGGGGAACACTATTCTCCTTAAGGAGACTTTGCAAGCCAGTCTGGCTGCCAGGTAAGGGGACTTATAGCTGCAATGCCCCTAAAATTCCACGGGGGAACACTATTCTCCTTAAGGAGACTTTGCAAGCCAGTCTGGCTGCCAGGTAAGGGGACTTATAGCTGCAATGCCCCTCTGGGAAATATTCAAATTGTCTCTCCAGTAAAGGAGACAAACTCTAGCACAGCGCCACCTATTGGAAGTAGCGATCCTAAAAGTCACAAGTGGATTTTTGACAATCCTTTGCAATATGACTCAGGATATATAAGCCAGATCAGAATCCCAATTTGCAGACACGGTGTTTCGGGGTGCTTGCCCCTCGTCAGTGCAAAGTATGGGGGTGTCTGATCTGGCTCATGAGAAAGCTATGTGGGGACCACGGGGGAACACTATTCTCCTTAAGGAGACTTTGCAAGCCAGTCTGGCTGCCAGGTAAGGGGACTTATAGCTGCAATGCCCCTAAAATTCCACGGGGGAACACTATTCTCCTTAAGGAGACTTTGCAAGCCAGTCTGGCTGCCAGGTAAGGGGACTTATAGCTGCAATGCCCCTCTGGGAAATATTCAAATTGTCTCTCCAGTAAAGGAGACAAACTCTAGCACAGCGCCACCTATTGGAAGTAGCGATCCTAAAAGTCACAAGTGGATTTTTGACAATCCTTTGCAATATGACTCAGGATATATAAGCCAGATCAGAATCCCAATTTGCAGACACGGTGTTTCGGGGTGCTTGCCCCTCGTCAGTGCAAAGTATGGGGGTGTCTGATCTGGCTCATGAGAAAGCTATGTGGGGACCACGGGGGAACACTATTCTCCTTAAGGAGACTTTGCAAGCCAGTCTGGCTGCCAGGTAAGGGGACTTATAGCTGCAATGCCCCTAAAATTCCACGGGGGAACACTATTCTCCTTAAGGAGACTTTGCAAGCCAGTCTGGCTGCCAGGTAAGGGGACTTATAGCTGCAATGCCCCTCTGGGAAATATTCAAATTGTCTCTCCAGTAAAGGAGACAAACTCTAGCACAGCGCCACCTATTGGAAGTAGCGATCCTAAAAGTCACAAGTGGATTTTTGACAATCCTTTGCAATATGACTCAGGATATATAAGCCAGATCAGAATCCCAATTTGCAGACACGGTGTTTCGGGGTGCTTGCCCCTCGTCAGTGCAAAGTATGGGGGTGTCTGATCTGGCTCATGAGAAAGCTATGTGGGGACCACGGGGGAACACTATTCTCCTTAAGGAGACTTTGCAAGCCAGTCTGGCTGCCAGGTAAGGGGACTTATAGCTGCAATGCCCCTAAAATTCCACGGGGGAACACTATTCTCCTTAAGGAGACTTTGCAAGCCAGTCTGGCTGCCAGGTAAGGGGACTTATAGCTGCAATGCCCCTCTGGGAAATATTCAAATTGTCTCTCCAGTAAAGGAGACAAACTCTAGCACAGCGCCACCTATTGGAAGTAGCGATCCTAAAAGTCACAAGTGGATTTTTGACAATCCTTTGCAATATGACTCAGGATATATAAGCCAGATCAGAATCCCAATTTGCAGACACGGTGTTTCGGGGTGCTTGCCCCTCGTCAGTGCAAAGTATGGGGGTGTCTGATCTGGCTCATGAGAAAGCTATGTGGGGACCACGGGGGAACACTATTCTCCTTAAGGAGACTTTGCAAGCCAGTCTGGCTGCCAGGTAAGGGGACTTATAGCTGCAATGCCCCTAAAATTCCACGGGGGAACACTATTCTCCTTAAGGAGACTTTGCAAGCCAGTCTGGCTGCCAGGTAAGGGGACTTATAGCTGCAATGCCCCTCTGGGAAATATTCAAATTGTCTCTCCAGTAAAGGAGACAAACTCTAGCACAGCGCCACCTATTGGAAGTAGCGATCCTAAAAGTCACAAGTGGATTTTTGACAATCCTTTGCAATATGACTCAGGATATATAAGCCAGATCAGAATCCCAATTTGCAGACACGGTGTTTCGGGGTGCTTGCCCCTCGTCAGTGCAAAGTATGGGGGTGTCTGATCTGGCTCATGAGAAAGCTATGTGGGGACCACGGGGGAACACTATTCTCCTTAAGGAGACTTTGCAAGCCAGTCTGGCTGCCAGGTAAGGGGACTTATAGCTGCAATGCCCCTAAAATTCCACGGGGGAACACTATTCTCCTTAAGGAGACTTTGCAAGCCAGTCTGGCTGCCAGGTAAGGGGACTTATAGCTGCAATGCCCCTCTGGGAAATATTCAAATTGTCTCTCCAGTAAAGGAGACAAACTCTAGCACAGCGCCACCTATTGGAAGTAGCGATCCTAAAAGTCACAAGTGGATTTTTGACAATCCTTTGCAATATGACTCAGGATATATAAGCCAGATCAGAATCCCAATTTGCAGACACGGTGTTTCGGGGTGCTTGCCCCTCGTCAGTGCAAAGTATGGGGGTGTCTGATCTGGCTCATGAGAAAGCTATGTGGGGACCACGGGGGAACACTATTCTCCTTAAGGAGACTTTGCAAGCCAGTCTGGCTGCCAGGTAAGGGGACTTATAGCTGCAATGCCCCTAAAATTCCACGGGGGAACACTATTCTCCTTAAGGAGACTTTGCAAGCCAGTCTGGCTGCCAGGTAAGGGGACTTATAGCTGCAATGCCCCTCTGGGAAATATTCAAATTGTCTCTCCAGTAAAGGAGACAAACTCTAGCACAGCGCCACCTATTGGAAGTAGCGATCCTAAAAGTCACAAGTGGATTTTTGACAATCCTTTGCAATATGACTCAGGATATATAAGCCAGATCAGAATCCCAATTTGCAGACACGGTGTTTCGGGGTGCTTGCCCCTCGTCAGTGCAAAGTATGGGGGTGTCTGATCTGGCTCATGAGAAAGCTATGTGGGGACCACGGGGGAACACTATTCTCCTTAAGGAGACTTTGCAAGCCAGTCTGGCTGCCAGGTAAGGGGACTTATAGCTGCAATGCCCCTAAAATTCCACGGGGGAACACTATTCTCCTTAAGGAGACTTTGCAAGCCAGTCTGGCTGCCAGGTAAGGGGACTTATAGCTGCAATGCCCCTCTGGGAAATATTCAAATTGTCTCTCCAGTAAAGGAGACAAACTCTAGCACAGCGCCACCTATTGGAAGTAGCGATCCTAAAAGTCACAAGTGGATTTTTGACAATCCTTTGCAATATGACTCAGGATATATAAGCCAGATCAGAATCCCAATTTGCAGACACGGTGTTTCGGGGTGCTTGCCCCTCGTCAGTGCAAAGTATGGGGGTGTCTGATCTGGCTCATGAGAAAGCTATGTGGGGACCACGGGGGAACACTATTCTCCTTAAGGAGACTTTGCAAGCCAGTCTGGCTGCCAGGTAAGGGGACTTATAGCTGCAATGCCCCTAAAATTCCACGGGGGAACACTATTCTCCTTAAGGAGACTTTGCAAGCCAGTCTGGCTGCCAGGTAAGGGGACTTATAGCTGCAATGCCCCTCTGGGAAATATTCAAATTGTCTCTCCAGTAAAGGAGACAAACTCTAGCACAGCGCCACCTATTGGAAGTAGCGATCCTAAAAGTCACAAGTGGATTTTTGACAATCCTTTGCAATATGACTCAGGATATATAAGCCAGATCAGAATCCCAATTTGCAGACACGGTGTTTCGGGGTGCTTGCCCCTCGTCAGTGCAAAGTATGGGGGTGTCTGATCTGGCTCATGAGAAAGCTATGTGGGGACCACGGGGGAACACTATTCTCCTTAAGGAGACTTTGCAAGCCAGTCTGGCTGCCAGGTAAGGGGACTTATAGCTGCAATGCCCCTAAAATTCCACGGGGGAACACTATTCTCCTTAAGGAGACTTTGCAAGCCAGTCTGGCTGCCAGGTAAGGGGACTTATAGCTGCAATGCCCCTCTGGGAAATATTCAAATTGTCTCTCCAGTAAAGGAGACAAACTCTAGCACAGCGCCACCTATTGGAAGTAGCGATCCTAAAAGTCACAAGTGGATTTTTGACAATCCTTTGCAATATGACTCAGGATATATAAGCCAGATCAGAATCCCAATTTGCAGACACGGTGTTTCGGGGTGCTTGCCCCTCGTCAGTGCAAAGTATGGGGGTGTCTGATCTGGCTCATGAGAAAGCTATGTGGGGACCACGGGGGAACACTATTCTCCTTAAGGAGACTTTGCAAGCCAGTCTGGCTGCCAGGTAAGGGGACTTATAGCTGCAATGCCCCTAAAATTCCACGGGGGAACACTATTCTCCTTAAGGAGACTTTGCAAGCCAGTCTGGCTGCCAGGTAAGGGGACTTATAGCTGCAATGCCCCTCTGGGAAATATTCAAATTGTCTCTCCAGTAAAGGAGACAAACTCTAGCACAGCGCCACCTATTGGAAGTAGCGATCCTAAAAGTCACAAGTGGATCATTATCAGGATTTTCTTTTCTATATTCCATTAAGGCCGTAGACGTTTCACCAGAGAAAGGTTTAGCCTAAAAGAGAGCAGCACAGTCATTAGAGTATTACACATACTGGAGATCCTGACCTATTCAATCATCTGGACAAAAAGAGAAGAATAGTTTAGGCAACTTGATTTAATCGCTGAACATGGCTGACACGGCACTTTCCTATGTGTATGGCGCAGATGATAGAATTACACTGTCTGATCATGGATTGCTGCTTCTCACTCCGTATTTACTATGCTGAATCAGAATGAGGGGAGAGACCCCAATATCTTTACTGTACCCTCCATAGCTCCATTGTCTGCTAAGCTCCATGTATTAGTAGGTAGATCTGGGTGAAGAATTAAGCTGGTTATAATGGAATCTTCTAGGCTTTCTAATGACAGTTTTCAGGTCTAGGCCTATCCTAAGCAAAACAAAACACCCCAAACAACCCCTAAATAGCACAAACATTACTGAAAACTGCTATACGTTCAGAATTTGGCTTCTAGAAGAAAAAAAATAAATAAAATAGAAAAAGGAAAACAACATTTAGATGGTCCTGAATAAAAACCATTCAATCACATTACTAGCCGGGTGCTACAGGGCCTATTCGGCTATTTTAGTACAAAATGGACTGCAAAAATCCTAAACAGTACCAACCAGTTTTAGGCCCTGTGCGCACTTACCGGATTTTGCCGCGGATTTTCCGCGGATTTGCTGCATGTTTCGCTGCAGAAAATGTTCATAACATCTCTGCAGTGAATCACCAGCAAATCCTATGGAGAAAAAAAATCCTGTGCGCACTGGGCGGAATTTGACAGCTGCATGTTTTGCTGCGGGAATCCCGCAGCAAAAACAAGTGCATGTCACTTCTTTTCCGCACATCGCTGCGGGATTTCACTCAATTGACTCAATGTTAATCATGAAATCCCGCAGGGAATAACGCAGGCAGCAAATTCTGTGCGGTTCACTGCGTTTTCCTGCGTTATTCCCTGCGGTATTTCGCGGTTTACCTCCGGTCATGTGCATCGCTTGTCTGCGGTTTTGCAGGGAAGTGATGTCATTATAGGAAGAGGAAGCAGTGCAGAGAGTAAACACACACAGATCACACACACAGACACATCACAGACACACAACACACCACAGACATAGAACACAGACACAGACACATAGAACACACAGAAAGAAAACGGAAATATAGAAAAAAAAGAACGTGGGCTCCGCTGCATATTTACCTTCCAGCCGAGGTAAGCACACAGCGGCGGCCCGGTATTCTCAGGCTGGGGAGGGAGAGGGGCAGGGTTAATGTCCCCCTCCGCCTCACTCCCCCTCCCGCAGCCGAGAATATCAGCCGCAGCTGCCCCGGGACTGTCGCATGCATTATGCGGCAATACCGGAGTGTCCTCGGCTCTTCTTGCCACCGTGTAGCAGTGGTGGCAAGGTAATACAAGGGGTTAATAGTGATGGAGGACCACCACCATTAACTCCAGGCTTGATCATAGCAGCGTCTATGTGACAGCTGACATGATCAACCCGTAAGTAAAGTGAATAAAACACAGACACCGAAAAATCCTTTATTTTAAATAAAACCAACAAGCCTCGTTCACCATTTTATTAACCCCCCCAAACAAAGCTCCGGCGTAATCCACAGGTCCGACGTCCTGCGCTGCTTCCATCCAGCCGCGACTGACACACAGCGCTGAATGAAAGCAGCAGACAGCAGAGGTAATTACCGGTCATTTCCCACGGCCGGTAATGTGAACTCACTGCCGACCGTGGGAAATGCAGCGATCTGTCATCTATCTATCCCTCTGTCTATCTATCCCTCTATCTATTCTTCTGTCTATCTACTATCTCAGAATTAAATGACTTTTTTTTTTTTCTTTTTCTTCAATGTGCTTTATTGCACTGAATGCAATAAAGCACATCCCAACCCGCACGCGGCACAACCGCGGCAATACCGCGAATAATACCGCGGTAAAACCGCGGCAAACCGCATGCGGTTTTCGGGTGCGGTTTCCCCGCGGTTTTTTACCGCGGGTGCGGTAATCTTTGAGAGCATGCGGAATTTTCACAAGAAAATTCCATTTCCCAGTGCGCACAGAGCCTTATAGTCAATGGCAGTTACCCATTTTCTACTTAAGGCCACCTAAATAGATGGCAATATTAGCAGTGTATGTGTTACTGAAATTCATTGAGAAACCCTTCTTTCATCACATGCAAAACAATATTCGCATTTACCATAAACACTGTCCGCTTTCTCTCTTGACGGTCATTCGTGTCTAAATGAGTCCAATAGAAAAAAACTTAAGAACTTACCAAATGCACAAATCACATCAGGGGAGTTAAATGGATCCCTTTTATAAGGGTTGTACTATACTTAGACAAGTCATTCTTAAAAGCAACAATGTCCAATGTAAAATAAAAATGGCAAATACCTCCTAGACCAGTGATGGCGAACCTATGGCACGCGTGCCACCAGGGGCACGCAGAGCTCATTCTGCTGGCACGCGTGCGGTCGCCTGATCCTGCCGCTTTGATCTGCTGGTGCAGTCACGCCGGCAGATCAAAGCTTTGTTGGAGCGGAAGAGACATTTCTCCTGGCTCTGACACTCCTCCCCCAGGCTGCAGGTGTGTTGTCTAGGAGACGGAGGAGCGTCAGCGAGCGGCGCCGGCATAATGAGATCTTCTGGCCGCGTGGGAACTGAGGACCCAGCGGCGCGCAGCGGGGGAGCGTGTGCAGGAAGGTAAGTTGTGTGTTGCTTTTTTTTTTTTATAACTCGTGTGCTGCTGTGCCAAGGTGGGGATGGGAGGGGGCAGTGCTAGCGCCAGCATGGGTGGGGGAGAACACACATGCCACCATGGGGTGGGGGAGAAACACACATGCCAGCATGGGGTGGGGGAGAAACACACATGCCAGTATGGGGGGGGGGGGGACGCACATGCCAGCATGGGGGGGAAACACGCATGCCAGCATGGGGGGGGAACACACATGCCAGCATGGGGGGGGACACACACATGCCAGCATGGGGGGAATGACATGCATGCCAGGATGGGGAACAATGCATGCCAGGATCGGGAAACATGCATGCCAGGATGGGGAAAACATACATGCCAATATGGAGGAAACATGCATGGCAGGATGGAGGAAACATGCATGCCAGGATGGAGGAAACATGCATGCCAGGATGGAGGAAACATGCATGCCAGGATGGAGGAAACATGCATGCCAGGATGGAGGAAACATACATCCCAGGATGGCGGAAACATGCATGCCAGGATAGAGGAAACATGCATGCCAGGATGGGGAAAACATACATGCCAATATGGAGGAAACATGCATGGCAAGATGGAGGAAACATGCATGCCAGGATGGAGGAAACATGCATGCCAGGATGGGGAAACATGCATGCCAGGATGGAGGAAACATGCATGCCAGGATGGAGGAAACATGCATGCCAGGATGGAGGAAACATACATGCCAATATGGAGGACACATGCATGGCAGGATGGAGGAAACATGCATGCCAGGATGGAGGAAACATGCATGCCAGGATGGGGAAACATGCATGCCAGGATGGAGGAAACATGCATGCCAGGATGGAGGAAACATGCATGCCAGGATGGAGGAAACATACATCCCAGGATGGAGGAAACATACATCCCAGGATGGAGGAAACATGCATGCCAGGATAGAGGAAACATACATGCCAGGATGGGGAAAACATACATGCCAATATGGAGGAAACATGCATGGCAAGATGGAGGAAACATGCATGCCAGGATGGAGGAAACATGCATGCCAGGATGGGGAAACATGCATGCCAGGATGGAAGAAACATGCATGCCAGGATGGAGGAAACATGCATGCCAGGATGGAGGAAACATGCATGCCAGGATGGGGAAAACATGCATGCCAGGATGGGGAAAACATAAATGCCAGTATGGGGAAAACATGCATGCCAGGATGGGGAAAACTTACATGCCAGGATGGGGAAAACATGCATGCCAGGATGGGGAAACATGCATGCCAGGAAGGAGGAAACATGCATGCCAGGATGGGCAAAACATACATGCCAAAATGGAGGAAACATGCATGGCAGGATGGAGGAAACATGCATGCCAGAATGGAGGAAACATGCATGCCAGGATGGGGAAACATGCATGCCAGGATGGAGGAAACATGCATGCCAGGATGGAGGAAACATACATCCCAGGATGGAGGAAACATGCATGCCAGTATAGAGGAAACATACATGCCAGGATGGAGGAAACATGCATGCCAAAATGGGGAAAACATGCATGCCAGGATGGGGAAAACATGCATGCCAGTATGGGGAAAACATGCATGCCAGGATGGGGAAAACATACATGCCAGGATGGGGAAAACATGCATGCCAGGATGGGGAAACATGCATGCCAGGATGGAGGAAACATGCATGGCAGGATGGAGAAAACATACATGCCAGGATGGGCAAAACATACATGCCAAGATGGAGGAAACATGTATGCCAGGATGGAGGAAACATGCCACGATAGGGTACATTTACCAGGAAGGGGAACATTTACCAGGAAGGGGAACATTTACCAGGAAGGGGTACATGCTAGGAAGGGGTACATTTACCTGGATGGGGGTAAATTAACCAGGATTGGGAACATTTACCAGGATGGAGGACATTTACGAGGAATGGGGTACATGCCGGGATTGGGGAACATTTACAAGGATGGGCTATATGTCAGGATGGGGTACATTTACCAGCATGGGGGAACATGCCAGAGTAAGGTACATTTACCAGGATGGAGGACATTTACCAGGATGAGGTAAATTTACCAGGATGGGGCCATAATGGGGACAAATATACCAGAATGTAGGAAATATATATCAGGATGGGGGACATGTTTACCAAGAAATGGCCCAGGAAGGGGACATAACTACACAATGATGGGGAGGGGAGCAACTCGTACGTCTTTATGGGATTTCAAGATGTTCAGACTTTGAAATGTAGATGTGGATCACAGGGTGAAATCTGATTGCATTCCAGGATAAAATCTCTGTCTAATATGCTGCAATTTTTTCCAGAAAGATCAACTGCTGTGTCTGGAAAGGCCTCAGCTTCAATGTGTGGTAAGCATGCATAAGCGTGATGCCCCCTGCTGAGAAGAGAAGACGTCAAAGGTAAGGTTGCAATCAATTATTTACATAATAGGATTGGTTGGCACTTCGGAAAAAAAATTGGGTTTAGGGCTACAGTTTGCGCACTCGGCCTGTAAAAGGTTCGCCATGACTGTCCTAGACATGTTGGCGCTGTGTTTGTGGGTGCATGCGTTACATTGTTATATAACCAGAAAGCTGACGCCAATCATGCACTGTTACACATGTAACAACCATGGCTGCGGAGTCGGTAGGCCAAACCTCCAACTCCATCTCCCTCATACAGGGGAAACTCTTAGTTTCCCTTCGCTCTCTATAAAGACACATATTCAGGTTTTTCTCAATATCTGACATGAAATCAGTATAAACCTTTCCAGTTTTGTCAATTAGGAACCAAAATGAGCGAGCGCACCCCAGAGAGAGCGCGTGAGAGAATATGTTTTAAGGCATTTGTATTACTTACATTTCATTAGTATTTGGTACCATTGCCCTTAATCTGTAAAGCGGGCTTTACACGCGAGATAGCAAGCGATCGTACCCGCCCCCGTCGGTTGTACGACAGGGCAAATCGCTGCCCGTGCCGCACAACCTCGCTTAACCCCGTCATACGCACTTACCTGCCCTGCGACATCGCTCTGGCCGGCGAACCTTTCTATGGAAGCGGTTCGTGCGGCGTCATAGCGACGTCACACGGCAGGCGTCCAATAGAAGCGGAGGGGCGGAGATGAGCGGGACGTAACCTCCTTTCTTCCGCATTGCCGGTGGACGCAGGTAAGGAGATGTTCGTCTCTCCTGCGGTGTAACACACAGCGATGTGTGGTGCCGCAGGAATGAGGAACAACATCGCTAATAAGCAGAAAACGATTTTTTGTTTCAGGACGACTTCTCCGCGGCAAACGATTTTGACCACTTTTGCGATCGTTTAAGGTCGCTCATAAGTGTCACACACTGCAATATCGTTAATGACACCGGATGTGCGTCACAAACACCGTGACCCTGACGATAATTCATTAACGATATCGTAGCGTGTAAAGCCCGCTTAAGACTTGGGTCAAACACTTTGGACATCCTTCCACAACCTTCTCACAATAGTTGGTAGGAACTTGGGCCCATTCCTCCTGAAAGAAGTGGTGTAACTGAGCCATGTTTGTATGTCGCCTTGCTCGCACCGACCTTTTCAGCTTTGCCCATAAATTTTCAATAGAGTTGAAATAATATTATATAATAATTATTCACTTATATAGCGCTATTAATTCCATAGCGCCTTCCACACATCAGTAATCAGGGCTTTGTGACGGCCTCTCCAAAACACGGACTGTATCCACAAGCCACTTTGTAACCAGTTTGGCAGTATGCTTTGGGTCATTGTCCATTTGGAAGACCCATTTCCGCCCAAGATTTAAGTTCCCAGCTGATGTCTTGAGATATTGCTTTAGTATTGCCACATAATCTTCTTTCCTCATGATGCCATCTATTTTGTGAAGTGCAGTCCCTCCTGCAGCAATACAACTCCACAGCATGATGCTGCCACCCCTATTTCACAGTTGGGATGCGGTTCTTAGACTTAAAAGCTTCTCCCTTTTTCCTCCAAACATAACGATGGTCATTATGGCCAAATAGTTCAATTTTAGTTTCATCAGACCACAGGACATGTCTCCGAAAATTAAGGTTTTTGTTCCTGTCCACACATTAATCTGTCTTTTTTATGTTTCTTTTGGAGTAATGGCTTCTTCCTGGCAGAGTGTCCTTTAAGCCCATGTTGATATAGTACTCGTTTCACTGTGGATAATGACAAAAGCTTACCAGCTTCCGCCAGCATCTCCACAAGGTAATTTACTTTTGTTCTTGGGTTAATAGGCACATGTCTGAGCAAAGCATGTTCATCTCTGGTCTCCTTCGTATAATGGCTGGACATTCCCATCTTGTTTAATGGTATAATTTTTTCTAGATGAACATGGCACCCAAGGATGAACCAGACTTGTGCAAGTCCACAATTCTCTTCATGAGATCTTGGCTGATTTCTTTTGACTTTCCCATGATACTACACAAGGAAGCAGTGTGTTTCAGGTGTGCAGTAAAATACATCCACATGTATGTCTCTAACTCTGAAGCTTCCAAAGACATGACATCATCATATGGGCTGTTCCATATTGTTTAAAGGTATAGTACTATTAGTGTATGTAAACTTTTGACTTTGCAGAAAGTAATAAAAATGTCTTAAAACATGCCCTCTCATTCTGGCATTTGGCAAATAGAAATAATTTTGGTTCCTAATTGACCTAAAACGGGAAAGGTTCATTCTGATTTCATGTCAGATAGTTAGAAAAACATGCAGATGTGTCTTTATAGTGTATACATGACTCATGTTTGTGATAAATTTACTGTAGTAAAATGGTAACATCACTACTTATATAATGTAGCTAAAGTGCAGCACAGATTCATCTCAACCAAAAAAGAGAGATTCTTTCATCAGGAATAGAACAGAAATTTATAGGACATTTTATAATTTTCCCAAACTCTTGTGAAACAATATTAAGCACATTCTGCATTGGAACGCTGTACCCAATTTATTATATATTTTATAGGAGTCGGTCCATTTTATACCGACTCCAACTCCACAGCCCTGGTAACAACACCCATAGACAAGACTCCAACACTACAGTGACAGTAACGGTCCAGATCAGTATATACAATTTTTAATTGACATGGAACAGTTTCATTTCGGGACGATTGTTTAAGTAGTGGATAACGACTTTCATAAAAACTACTGAAAACCTAATATATTCAACACTTTATCTTTACTAAACAAAGCTATAAATTGAATAGTACGCTATGAATTTTGGATACTGACATCTTAACCAGCACAATACACAAGATAGTTTTAAAAATTAATGACTGATGATTTTTGGACATCACAAATTACATGGACTGTGCCATTTCTTCATGCTGTGATATAGAATTATTAGTATCCTTTCTATAATCCCTTAAGTAGGATAAAAGAGTATAAATATACAGTTATTGAGATTGAGCTGTCATAACTTTCTCAAAGGAGCTGTTTAATCATCATAAGTAACTGTGATCGCAGTGGACCTGATCAGAAAATATCCACAAATTTTCAGATAGGACTACTGACAAGAGAAAAATAAATTACAATCTGGAGTTAGTTTAAAAAGGGATAATCCACCACTGATATATTGACAATGACAACCTATCTTTAGGATACGTGGGGACAGACACCCTCACAGACTAACAGTTTGTAGTGCTGGTAGCAGGCGGATGTAAACAGTATACAGAGCCAGAGTAGCAAATGTCATTTATAAGAGCCAAGCTGCAGTACATAGGAAAGAAATAGTATGGAAAAGCCACTACACCACTAGTAATTGGAGCGGTGTTGTCCCATCTCCATACACTGTTTACAACCGGATGTTGCAAGAGCAAAAAGCCCAGTGCAAAACCCAAATGGCAAAAACAATTGACATGTTGCTTCTTTGAAAAGCTGAGTTTTTGACCAAAGGTCTGCCACAAAAAGGCAGCATTTTGAACAACATAGTGTGAACAAGAAACCCAAATTCCCATAGACTTTGCTTGAATAGAAGAACACATCCATTTTGGCATTAAACAGCGCAGAAGAAAAAGCAGCAAAAAAGCAGGTAAAAAGCAACGTGCGCACATACCCTTACACACAGCAGCTAGATATATTTCCCATTGCTTGTATAGCATCAGCATGTTCTGCAGCTGTGCACAGAGGCAGAGCCGCTGCTGTGACTATTTGTACAATTTACATAATTCTGATTATTTATTGAATCATCGTAAGTGGTCATCCCTAAGTTGCATGGGTTGTCAGTGAGACTTTATTTCTTAATTTGCTTTAAGTTCCAAGAAGTATATAACCATTATATTTTACTTAACCCCTTCACGACCGAGGATGTACCGGTACGTCCTAAATCATGAAGGGGTGAGCCGGTAGTGATCCCAGCACATGTCTGAGGATTTGTAGAGCAGACGTGTGGCTTACAGGTGCGGGTGGATCTGCGATCCACCCGGACCTGTTAACCCCTTAAATAGCGCTGTCAAAATGTGACATGATTTAAATGGCCGCAGTGGGAAATACGCACTTACCCGCCGCCATCGGGGGCCCCGTGACGTGATAATGGGGAGCCTATGGTTGCCATGGTAGCACAGGATCATGTGGTAACTCTTGTCGCTATCATAACTCACTTTCTGTTACAGCCGGCAGAGCAGCAGCTGTAACAGAAGGCGAGTATTTTGCCTGTTCTGAGCTGTGCAGCTCTGATAAGGAGAAATGAATGAGAGATCAGACTGCTGAACCTAACCCCTTCAGCCCCAAGCCTATTTTGACCCTAAAGACCAAGGCATTTTTTGCAATTTTGACCAGTGTCACTTTATGAGGTTATAACTCTGGAACGCTTCAACGGATCCCGGTGATTCTGAGATTGTTTTCTCGTGTCATATTGGGCTTCATGTTAGTGGTAAATTTAGGCCGATATTTTTTTTGCGTTTCTTTGTGAAAAAAACGGAAATTTCGCGAAAATTTTGTAATTTTCAAACTTTTAATTTTTATGCTCTAAAACTAACGAGACATATGACACAAAATAATTAATAAATAACATTTCCCACATGTCTACTTTACATCAGAACAATTTTCAAAGTTTATGAGCAATTTCTCATTTTTACAACAAAATTTACAAAGCCACTATTTTTAGGGACCAGATCACATTTGAAGCGATTTTGAAAGATCTACATGACACAAAACACCCAAAAGTGACACCATTCCAAAAACTGTACCCCTCAGGCTACTCAAAACCAATTCAAGAAGGTTATTAACCCTTCAGGTGCTTCACAGTAACTAAAGCAATGTGGAAGGAAAAAATGAACATTTTACTTTTTGCAACAAAAATGTTAATTTAGCCTCAAATTTTGCATATTCACAAGGGTAACAGGATTAAATGAACCCCCAAAATTTCTTGGGCAATTTCTTCTGAGCACGTAGATACCTCATATGTGGCGAAAAACCACTGTTTGGGCGCACGGCAGGACTCGGAAGGGAAGGAGCGTCATTTGACATTTTGAACAGAAAATTAGCTGGAATCGTTAACCGCACCATGTTGCGATTGGAATGCCCCTGAGGTGCCAAAACAGTGGAGCTCCCCCACATGTAACCCCATTTTGGAAAATAGACCCCTCATGGAATTTATCTAGATGTTTATTGAGCACTTTGAACCTCTGGGGGCTTCACAAAAGTTAATAGAGTTGAGCCGTGAAAATAAAAAATAAATTTTTTCCACAAAATTGTTAATTCAACCAGGTAGCTTTTTTTTTCACAAGAGTATCAGGAAAAATTGCACCATAAAATGTATTGTGCAATTTCTCCTGAGTACACAGACACCTCATATGTGGTGGAGATCAAATGTTTGGGCGCACAGCAGGGCTCAGAATACTAGGAGCATCATTTGACATTTCAAACGCAAAATTGTCTGGGATAATTAGCGTATTCCATGTTGTGTTTGGAGACCCCCCCGAGGTGCCGAAACAGTGGAGCACCCCCACATGTGCCCCCATTTTGGAAACTAGACCCCCATGGCATAGAGAAAAAAAATAGGGCGCATGCACAAATGTTCTGCAAAAAAAGGGGGGGGACTAGGTGGGATGGAAAAAAGAAGTCCTGTCCAAAGTCGAGTATGACTGCAGGACGATTCCTGATCAGGTACATAATTGTTCAAGTTTTGTTTTGTTTGTTTTTTTTTATTTGGGGTGCACAAAAATAGCAAAAACTAGAGCAACAATTACGTACCTGATCAGCCAATCACGTAGCTGATCAGCACTTGGCGGCAAGCAGGTGGGGGAGGAGGGGGGGAGAGGGAGTGGGAGATGCGATTGGAGATAGTTAGAAAAGAGTCACGAAAAATACTTACAGGATGGATCAGAACTGCGGCAGATGGGAGGGGGGGGGCGGCAGATGGGGCGGCAGCGGCATATAAAGGGAGCATCTGTGAATGTGAGACGGCGGCGGCTGGGATAGGGTGGGGCAGATGGGAGAAGGCGCAGTGGATGCAGGAGCGGCAGAGGATGGGGCGAAGGGGGGATGGGAGGGAAGGGGAGTGGGAGGTGAGATTGGGGATAGTTACCCTACAGGATGGATCTAGGCAGCAGGATCACAGGAGATGAAGGAGGCAGCAGATCGGGGAGGGTGAGAGGTGGGAGAGGGAGCGCAGCGCAGATCACGGGGGAGACAGGTGAGCAGAGCACAGATCGCGGGGGTAGGAGGTGGAGGGAGAGTGGACAGCAGATCACGGGGGTGACAGGTGAGGGAGCACAGATCACGGGGGTGACAGGTGAGGGAGCACAGATCACGGGGGTGACAGGTGAGGGAGCACAGATCACGGGGGTGACAGGTGAGGGAGCACAGATCACGGGGGTGACAGGGGAGGGAGCACACATCACGGGGGTGACAGGGGAGGGAGCACACATCACGGGGGTGACAGGGGAGGGAGCACACATCACGGGGGGTGACAGGGGAGGGAGCACACATCACGGGGGTGACAGGGGAGGGAGCACACATCACGGGGGTGACAGGGGAGGGAGCACACATCACGGGGGTGACAGGGGAGGGAGCACACATCACTGGGGTGACAGGGGAGGGAGCACACATCACGGGGGTGACAGGGGAGAGAGCACAGATCACGGGGGTGACAGGGGAGAGAGCACAGATCACGGGGGTGACAGGGGAGGGGAAGCACACATCACGGGGATGACAGGGGAGGGAGCACACATCACGGGGGTGACAGGGGAGGGAGCACACATCACGGGCGTGACAGGGGAGGGAGCACACATCACGGGGGTGACAGGGGAGGGAGCACACATCACGGGGGTGACAGAGGAGGGAGCACACATCACGGGGGTGACAGGGGAGGGAGCACAGATCACGGGGGTGACAGGGGAGGGAGCACAGATCACGGAGGTGACAGGGGAGGGGGCGGGTAGGCGATCACAGGGGTGAGAGGTGGGGGGAGCGTGCAGCACATCACGGAGAGGAGGGGGCGAGCAGCACATAACGGAGGAGCGGGGGCGGGCACCGATTACGAGGGGGAGGGGCCGGGCAGCACATAATGGAGGAGGGGGGGGCGGGCACCGATCACGAGGGGGAGGGGTCGGGCAGCAGATCGGGGGGAGCGGTAGCACTGTGGCAGATGGAGGGCGGCGGCGGATCGGGAGGCTTTTCGCCGGTTTCATACAGTGCAGCGGCAACTTCCGGGTCCCATGCTCCCGTCACATAACAGCATGAGACTGGAGCTTGTTGCCCTGCCATTGCACTGTATAAACTCACTGTGCTGGCGTGCTGCAGGGACCGACAAGTGAAGCTGATGGGGGAGGTCACCGGCAACAGGTCCACTGTGATTGGAGAGATCGGTCACAAGGCCGATCTCTCCAATCAGAGCTACTGGAGCTGGGGGAGTGTGATCCAGTGAGGTCACCCAGCTCCAGCCAATTGCCAGTGCTACAGCTGCACTGAGCATGGCTGGATTTTAATGTTTCAGTCACTTTAAATGGCTGGCACATTACAGTGGCTGTTATTGGTTGAGTGGCGTTCGTCAGCCAATCACAGCCTCCGTAGGTCCGGGGAGGAGGCACCACCCCTCCTGAGCTCAGGTACAGGTCCCCTCCTCCCCGAATCTGCGGTTTGTGTTAACCGATCGCAGTCACTGGGGGCTCCGGTGCCGCGATTCCGCCATGACGGAAAGATCCGTCCTTGTTCTTTAAGGCCCAGGGCACCATGACGGATCTTTCCGTCCATGGTCGTGAAGGGGTTAAAGGCTCCTAGGGGAACTAAGTAAAAAAAGAGAATTTTGTTTACTTACCGTAAATTCTTTTTCTTATAGTTACGTCTTGGGAGACCCAGACCTTGGGTGTATAGCTTCTGCCTCCGGAGGACACACAAAGTACTACACCTAAAAGGTGTAGCTCCTCCCTCTGAGCCTATACACCCCCTCACCCCCTGGTGAACCAGTCACAACCAGTTTAGTGCAAAAGCTGAAGGAGAATAGCCACCCACAAGTAGAACAAAGCAAGAGCCGGAACAACCGGGGACTCTGTCCACGACAACAGCCGGTGAGAACACACGGAACAAGGAAATTGCCAACAGGGAGGGTGCTGGGTCTCCCAAGACGGAACTATAAGAAAAAGAATTTACGGTAAGTAAACAAAATTCTCTTTTTCTTTATCGTTCCTTTGGGAGACCCAGACCTTGGGACGTTCCAAAGCAGTCCCTGGGTGGAAAATAAACAAAAAAACTAAGAAGTAGGCAGAAACCTAACTTCACAAATGGGCGACCGCCGCCTGAAGGATGCGTCTGCCCAAGCTCGCATCTGCCGAAGCATGAGCATGCACTTGGTAGTGCTTCGAGAAGGTATGCAGGCTAGCCCAAGTGGGCTAGCCTGGTGCCGAAAAGCCCAAGAGGCACCGACAGCCCTGGTCGAGTGCGCTTTGATCCCCGGCGGGGGAGGAGCCTGCGAACTTTGGTAGGCGTCCGAAATGGTCGACCTAATCCAACGGGCTAAGGTCGGCTTAGAAACAGGGAGGCCCTTGCGCCGACCTGTGGTTAGCACAAAAAGAGAGGTACACCGCCTAAGCGCAGCTGTGCGAGACACATAGATCCGGAGAGCACGCACCAGATCTAGAGTATGTAGAGCTTTTTCAAAGCGATGAACAGGGGCCGGACAGAAGGAAGGTAAGGTAATGTCCTGGTTAAGGTGGAAAGGAGAGACCACCTTAGGAAGGAAGTCCGGAGTCGGACGGAGAACCACCTTGTCTTGATGAAAGACTAAAAAGGGTGACTCCGAGGAGAGCGCAGCCAAATCAGAAACTCTCCTGAGAGAAGTTATAGCAACCAGAAAGGCCACTTTCTGTGAGAGACGATACAAAGAAAACTCCCTAAGGGGCTCAAAGGGGGGTTTCTGCAAGACCGTGAGAACCAAGTTAAAGTCCCAGGGGTCCAAGGGCCGCCGGTAAGGCGGGATGATGTGAGACGTGCCCTGCATGAAGGTGCGGACCTGAGCCAGCCGAGCGAGACGCCGCTGGAACAGGACTGACAGGGCCGAAACCTGTCCCTTGAGAGAGTTGAGGGACAGACCTAGCTGCAGACCGGACTGTAGAAAAGACAGAAGGGTCGGCAAGGAGAATGGCCAAGGAGAATGGCCGGTAGAGCGACACCAGGACAGGAAAATTTTCCAAGTCCTGTGATAGATCTTAGCGGACGAAGACTTACGGGCCCGAGTCATAGTGGAGATGACTTCAGGGGGAATACCAGAAAGGGAAAACGGTCATCAGAACCACGCTTTGGGAAGCGTTTGTCAGGACAGGCCCTGGGTTTGGTCACAGCGGCCTGAAAACTGGAGTGGTTAAAGAACACACTCTTTACTCTCTTAGGCGAGGTAAACTGGTGCTTTTCTGCCAGAGAGTGTTGCTCCTCTGATACTGGCGGATTGAGATCCAGTACAGAATTAATGGAAGCAATCAAGTCACTAAATTCTGAGTCACCCTCGGAAGGAGCAATGGGGCACATGGAGTTAGTCTTCGAGCCCCCTGTATAGGCATCCTCCTCATCCTGCGAGTCCTCAGCCCTTGAATCAGAGCCACGGGATGAGGAGGGAGAGGGAACCGTGCGGAGCCTCTTAGACGGACGGGGTCCGTGCCCTGATGATGAATCCTCTGTGAGCTCCAGTCCTAAAGGCCCCTTAGCAAGAGCATTAGAGGCACCCTGTGAAGGGGGCTGATGCATATTCATCAAAGTCCTGGACAGAAGTCCCATGGACTCAGCAAATGACTGGGAGATAGACCTAGAAAAGGACTCTACCCAGGCCGGGGGTTCAGCCACATGTGCAGGAGCAGCCTGAGAGACCACTGGGGCCGAGACCCCAGGCCGTGGCACCTCCAAGTTAGAGCAGACCTCACAATGTGGATAGGTGCTCGCTTCAGGCAGCAAAAGCTTACATGCAGCACATACAGCATAAAGCTTTGGAGCCTTGCTCCTTGTGTGAGACATGCTGCCTGAGTGGGGGGAAACAGCTTCTATAAAGGGAATGAATCCCAGGGAGAATATAGCAGAGGTCCACAACCGGAGACCGGCTGTGGCTTACCAGACCGCTGGAAGCGGTGTTGTGTGCCCTCCAGATCCCGAAGCCCGGACCCCCAATGCACAGCACCTCAGCAGGGATGCAGAGTGCAGGACGGGCCAGAACAGAGTGAAACCTGCCCAAGAAAATGGCCGCCGGAGCGAAGAGAGGGGGCGGAACCTTGGGCGTCTCTGTAGGAAGGGCGGAATCTGGAGGGCCATAGAGGCCTGCAGGGGGGGAGTCGCACACAAGCAGTGAGGAGGGTCCCTCCCCTGTGCAGGACGGCCACCGGGAGGGGCCATGCCTGTCCCTCAGCATGAGTGACATGCGAGGGCAGGTAACAGAAACAAGTCCTCCGGCGCAGCCAGGGCCTAAATTTAAGAAGCGAGGCCGACGCGCAGGCACCATCGGCGCGGTTCTCGAGCGAAAAGCCAGAGGACCGGCCAGAAATGCTAAAAAACACAGTAAACACACTCTCCCCCCACAATAAATGACAGGGATCCCCAACATATGAACGTCTCAAGGTACTTAGCTGCTGAGACGCAGGGCCAGGTCCCTGGGGGTGAGTGCTCCGGTCCAGCAGGGTCCTCAAGGGGCTGTGGCCGGAGACCGGTCTCCTGCCAGGCATGGAGACCACGCTTGCTCCCACTTCAATCCAGAGCCCAGGAGGGATGGTGAAGGAGCACGGCATGTAAGGCTCCAGCCTTGGAAATCAACCTTACAACACCACCGACACAGTGGGGTGAGAAGGGACATGCCGGGAGTCCAGACGTGGACCCGCATTTCTTCAATCTTCTTCCAAAAAAAGGGAAAAAAAAAAAAAATCATATGAGAACGCATGTGTGGATGTATGCCTCCTGAACACAAAGCGAAAAACTGGTTGTGACTGATTCACCAGGGGGTGTATAGGCTCAGAGGGAGGAGCTACACCTTTTAGGTGTAGTACTTTGTGTGTCCTCCGGAGGCAGAAGCTATATACCCAAGGTCTGGGTCTCCCAAAGGAACGATAAAGAAAAAACAAAAAACCTAAAGTTCAAATCACCCCCCATTGAAAATTAAAGGGTTAAAAAAACAAAAAAACACACATTTAGTATCACCGCGTTCAGCAATGCCTGAACTATCAAAGTATAAAAATTAATTATTCTGATCAGAAAACGGCGTAGCAGCAAAAACGTTCCAAAAGCCAAAATTATGTTTTTTCAGTTGTCGCAAATTTTGTGTAAAATGCAATAACAAGCGATCAAAATGTAGCATCTGCGCAAAAATAATACCATTAAAAAAGTTAGCCCAAGACGCAAAAAAATAAGCCATCACTGAGTCCCATATCCTGAAAAATGAAAACGCTACTGGTGGTGGAAAATGGCGCAAAAAGTGTGCCACTTTTCTGGGACAAACTTTGAATTTTTTTTAACCCTGTAGATAAAAGTAAACCTATACATGTTTGTTGTCTACAAACTTGTACTGACCTCAATCACATCAACATCAGTTTTACCATATAGTAAACAGTGAATAAAATATCACAAAACCAAATTGTGCAATCTCACTTTATTTGCAATTTTTTTTCACTCGGAATTTTTCTGCTGTTTTCCAGTACATTATATGGTAAAACTCATGGTTTCACTTAAAAGTACAAAAACAACGAAAAATCGCATGGGGGTTAAAGGGGTTAATAAATTTTGTAAACCATTTAGAACAGAAGCCACCTCCTCCATACCCCCAGCTTTCCATCTACACAATGTGCAAGATATAACAACAGAAGGGGAAGTAGTGTCGCTAACTGATTTATTTAGGCTCTGAATAGTAATGAGTAATATAAATTTTTGTTTCATTTATGTTTAGAAAAAATATTTTTTCTAAACATAAATGAAACAAAAAATCATTAGTTAAAGGCATTTGCATAAAATGATATGCAAAGTAATGATTATTTACTGACAGTTGAAGTAAGGCATCTGGAATGGAAGCTCCCAGCATGCCTAGAGGATCCTCATTACAGAAGTGATCCATCTGCCCTGAGCAGCGTGATCTCTCTGGTTCCAGCAGAGAACACAGGATTAGTGCCGTGACAAGAAAATGTGTGTGTTGCTGTTGGGGCCATAGAAGTTTTCGGTGCCGCTATACTTTAAGGCCTTGTCCATGTATACCACACGGCGCTTGGCTCTAAAACAGAGAGAAGTGCGATACTGATGGACTATGATGTACTGTGACCCAGTGTCCTAAAATCATTGGGCTTCTGGCAGGGCTGCCACCAGGAATTTCAGAACACCACACTGGCCCCCTTGAGACTCAGCCCAGCCTTCACCCCTCAAACCTTTCACAGTACCGACTCCAACCGCCACTCTTGGAAAGAAGGGAATTTTGTTTACTTACCGTAAATTCCTTTTCTTCTAGCTCCAATTGGGAGACCCAGACAATTGGGTGTATAGCTATGCCTCCGGAGGCCACACAAAGTATTACACTAAAAGTGTAAAGCCCCTCCCCTTCTGCCTATACACCCCCCGTGCTCACGGGCTCCTCAGTTTTGGTGCAAAAGCAAGAAGGAGGAAAAAATTATAATTGGTTTAAAGTAAATTCAATCCGAAGGAATATCGGAGAACTGAAACCATTCAACATGAACAACATGTGTACACAAAAAACAGGGGCGGGTGCTGGGTCTCCCAATTGGAGCTAGAAGAAAAGGAATTTACGGTAAGTAAAAAAAGAAGGGAATTTTGTTTACTTACCGTAAATTCCTTTTCTTCTAGCTCTAATTGGGAGACCCAGACAATTGGGTGTATAGGCTATGCCTCCGGAGGCCGCACAAAGTATTACACTTAAAAGTGTTAAGCCCCTCCCCTTCTGCCTATACACCCCCCGTGCTCCCACGGGCTCCTCAGTTTTGGTGCAAAAGCAAGAAGGAGGAAAAAGAATTATAAACTGGTTTAAAGTAACTTCAATCCGAAGGAATATCGGAGAACTGAAACCATTCAACATGAACAACATGTGTACACAAAAAAACAGGGGCGGGTGCTGGGTCTCCCAATTAGAGCTAGAAGAAAAGGAATTTACGGTAAGTAAACAAAATTCCCTTCTTCTTTGTCGCTCTATTGGGAGACCCAGACAATTGGGACGTCCAAAAGCAGTCCCTGGGTGGGTAAAATAATACCTCGCAAGAGAGCCGTAAAACGGCCCTTTCCTACAGGTGGGCAACCGCCGCCTGAAGGACTCGTCTACCTAGGCTGGCATCCGCCGAAGCATAGGTATGCACCTGATAGTGCTTCGTGAAAGTGTGCAGGCTCGACCAGGTAGCCGCCTGACACACCTGCTGAGCCGTAGCCTGGTGCCTCAAAGCCCAGGACGCGCCCACGGCTCTGATAGAATGGGCCTTCAGCCCTGAGGGAACCGGAAGCCCAGCCGAACGGTAAGCTTCGATAATTGGCTCCTTGATCCACCGAGCCAGGGTTGATTTGGAAGCCTGTGAACCTTTACGCTGGCCAGCGACAAGGAGAAAGAGTGCATCCGAGCGGCGCAGGGGCGCCGTACGAGAAATGTAGAGTCTGAGTGCTCTCACCAAATCTAACAAGTGCAAATCCTTTTCACATTGGTGAACTGGATGAGGATAAAAAGAAGGTAAGGAAATATCCTGATTGAGATGAAAGGGGGATACCACCTTAGGGAGAAATTCCGGAACCGGACGTAGAACCACCTTGTCCTGGTGAAACACCAGGAAAGGGGCTTTGCACGACAACGCTGCTAGCTCAGACACTCTCCGAAGAGAAGTGACTGCTACTAGAAAAACCACTTTCTGCGAAAGTCGTGAGAGGGAAATATCTCTCATTGGCTCGAATGGTGGTTTCTGAAGAACCATCAGCACCCTGTTTAGATCCCAGGGTTCTAACGGCCGCTTGTAAGGTGGAACGATGTGACAAACCCCCTGCAGGAACGTGCGTACCTGTGGAAGCCTGGCTAGGCGCTTCTGGAAAAACACAGAGAGCGCTGAGACTTGTCCCTTAAGGGAGCCGAGCGACAAACCCTTTTCCAGTCCAGATTGAAGGAAGGACAGAAAAGTAGGTAATGCAAATGGCCAGGGAGAAAAACCCTGAGCAGAGCACCACGACAGAAAAATTTTCCACGTCCTGTGATAGATCTTGGCGGACGTTGGTTTCCTAGCCTGTCTCATAGTGGCAATGACGTCTTGAGATAACCCTGAAGACGCTAGGATCCAGGACTCAATGGCCACACAGTCAGGTTGAGGGCCGCAGAATTCAGATGGAAAAACGGCCCTTGAGATAGCAAGTCTGTTCGGTCTGGTAGTGCCCACGGTTGGCCGACCGTGAGATGCCACAGATCCGGGTACCACGACCTCCTCGGCCAGTATGGAGCGACGAGGATGGCGCGGCGGCAGTCGGCCCTGATCTTGCGTAACACTCTGGGCAACAGTGCCAGCGGAGGAAACACATAAGGGAGCTGAAACTGCGACCAATCCTGAACTAAGGCGTCTGCCGCCAGAGCTCTGGGATCTTGAGACCGTGCCATGAACATTGGTACCTTGTTGTTGTGCCGGGACGCCATGAGGTCGACGTCCGGCACCCCCCAGCGGCAACAGATCTCCTGAAACACGTCCGGGTGAAGGGACCATTCCCCTGCGTCCATGCCCTGGCGACTGAGATAATCTGCTTCCCAGTTTTCCACGCCTGGGATGTGAACTGCGGATATGGTGGAGGCCGTGGCTTCCACCCACATCAAAATCCGCCGGACTTCCTGGAAGGCTTGCCGGCTGCGTGTGCCGCCTTGGTGGTTGATGTATGCCACCGCTGTGGAATTGTCCGACTGAATTCGGATCTGCTTGCCCTCCAGCCACTGCTGGAACGCTTTCAGGGCAAGATACACTGCCCGTATTTCCAGAACATTGATCTGAAGCGAGGACTCTTGCTGGGTCCACGTACCCTGAGCCCTGTGGTGGAGAAAAACCGCTCCCCACCCTGACAGACTCGCGTCCGTCGTGACTACTTCCCAGGATGGGGGTAGGAAGGATTTCCCCTTTGATAATGAAGTGGGAAGAAGCCACCACCGAAGGGAAGCTTTGGTCGCCTGAGAGAGGGAGACGGTCCTGTCGAGGGACGTCGGCTTCCTGTCCCATTGCGTAGGATGTCCCATTGAAGGGGACGCAGGTGAAACTGCGCGAAAGGGACTGCCTCCATTGCTGCCACCATCTTCCCCAGGAAGTGCATGAGGCGCCTCAAGGGGTGTGACTGGCCTTGAAGGAGAGATTGTACCCCTTTCTGTAGTGACTGCTGCTTGATCAGCGGAAGCTTCACTATCGCTGAGAGGGTATGAAACTCCATGCCAAGATATGTCAGCGATTGGGCCGGTGTCAGATTTGACTTTGGAAAATTGATGATCCACCCGAAACCCTGGAGAGTCTCCAGGGTAGCGTCGAGGCTGCGTTGGCATGCCTCTTGAGAGGGTGCCTTGATTAGCAGATCGTCCAAGTACGGGATCACCGAGTGACCCTGCGAGTGTAGGAGCGCTACTACAGTAGCCATAACCTTGGTAAAAACCCGTGGGGCTGTTGCCAGGCCGAACGGCAGTGCCACGAATTGCAGGTGTTCGTTTCCTATGGCGAAGCGCAAGAAGCGCTGGTGCTCTGGAGCAATCGGTACGTGGAGATAAGCATCTTTGATATCGATCGATGCAAGGAAATCTCCTTGGGACATTGAGGCGATGACGGAGCGGAGGGATTCCATCCTGAACCGTCTGGTTTTTACGTGTTTGTTGAGCAGTTTCAGGTCCAGGACCGGGCGGAAAGACCCGTCCTTCTTTGGGACCACAAACAAGTTGGAGTAAAAACCGTGGCTCTGTTGCTGAAGAGGAACAGGGATCACCACTCCTTCTGCCTTCAGAGTGCGCAGCGCCTGCAGAAGAGCCTCGGCTCGCTCGGGAGGCGGGGATGACCTGAAGAATCGAGTCGGGGGACGAGAGGTGAACTCTATCTTGTAACCGTGAGACAGAATGTCTCTCACCCAGCGGTCTTTTATTTGTGGCAGCCAGGTGTCGCAAAAGCGGGAGAGCCTGCCACCGACCGAGGATGCTGCTAGAGGAGGTCGAAAGTCATGAGGAAGCCGCTTTGTTAGCGGCGCCTCCGGTGGTCTTTTTAGGACGTGACTTAGACCGCCATGCATCAGAGTTCCTTTGTTCTTTCTGAGACCTTTTGGACGAGGAGAATTGGGACCTGCCCGCGCCCCGAAAGGACCGAAACCTCGACTGCCCTCTCCTCTGTTGGGGTATGTTCTGTTTGGGCTGGGGTAAGGATGTATCCTTTCCCTTGGATTGTTTGATGATTTCATCCAAACGCTCGGCAAACAGCCTGTCGCCAGAAATTGGCAAACTGGTTAAGCGCTTTTTGGAAGCAGAATCTGCCTTCCATTCCCGTAGCCACAAGGCCCTGCGGAGTACCACCGAATTGGCGGCCGCAACCGCCGTACGGCTCGCAGAGTCCAGGACAACATTAATAGCGTAAGACGCAAATGCCGAGGTCTGGGTGGTAATGGATGCCACTTGTGGCGCGGACGTGCATGTGGCTGCTTCAATTTGCGCTTGACCTGCTGAGATAGCTTGTAGCGCCCATACGGCTGCGAATGCTGGGGCAAAAGAAGCTCCGATAGCTTCATAGATGGATTTCAACCAGAGCTCCATCTGCCTGTCAGTGGCATCTTTGAGCGAGGCCCCATCTTCCACTGCAAGTATGGATCTAGCCGCCAGTCTGGAGATTGGAGGATCCACTTTGGGACACTGAGTCCAACCTTTAACCACGTCAGGGGGAAAAGGATAACGTGTATCCTTAAGGCGCTTAGAAAAACGCTTATCTGGACAAGCATGGTGATTCTGGACTGCCTCTCTGAAATCAGAGTGGTCTAGAAACATACTCGGTGTACGCTTGGGGAACCTGAAACGGAATTTCTCCTGCTGAGAAGCTGACTCCTCCGCCGGAGGAGCTGAGGGAGAAATATCCAGCATTTGATTGATGGACGCAATAAGATCGTTCACTATGGCGTCCCCGTCTGGAGTATTAAGATTGAGAGCGCCCTCAGGATCAGAATCCTGATCAGCTGTCTCCGCATCATCAACCAGAGATTCCCCCCGCTGAGACCCTGAACAATATGATGTCGAGGGAAATTCTAAGCGAGCCCGCTTAGTCGGTCTGGGGCTGGGGTCTAAGTCAGAACCCTCAGCCTGGGATGTATGAGATACCCCGGGAGGACATTGTTGGTCCAACTGAGGGGGGCCAGGGAACAATGATTCAACAGAGTCCCTTTGCTGAGATACCGGCCTGGATTGCAAGGCTTCTAGTATCTTAGCCACAGTCTCAGAGAGTTTTGCAAACTCCGTCCCCGTCACCTGGACAGTGTCAACAGGTGGCTCCCCCTGGGCCCCTCTTAGCAGAGGCTCTGGCTGAAGAAGTGCCACAGGGGCCGAACATTGCACACAATGAGGGTCAATGGAACCTGCCGGCAGCTGGGTCGTACAAGCGGCGCAGGCAGCATAATAAGCCTGTGTTTTGGCACCCCTGCCTTTTGTGGGCGCCATGCTATTGTTTTCCCTGAGCAACACAATAGGGTATATAGCCAGAATGAACTGTGCTCATACAGTGCAAAGTATATACTATAAACAAATAATGTATCAATACACTACAGCACCATGGGGCTAGCACCACAGGTGCTGCTTACCACCCGCCTAAAGCGGTTGTGAGGCCACCAGAGACCGTGTCTGGGTCTCCCAGGGTTTGTCCCTCTCTGCAGCGTCGGAGGAGCTGACAGGAATGGCTGCGGCGTCCTGACGAGAGGAGGGAGCCGTGGGCGTGGCCGAGAAAGTGCGGGAACTGGTGCTCACACTGTGCACAGTGAGGGGGGTGGAATATGCAAATCATACTCCAGCCCTCAGTGCTGCTCGTTCCGTGCAGCGTCCCGCCCTTCCCCTGCCTGTCAGGGCTGGGGGCGGGAGAAAAGGAAACTAGGCCGCAAGAAAGCCGGGGACTCGAGTATAAGCGTGGCCGCCGTAAAAGCGCGGCCGGCGCCGAAGTCCCCGGCGAACTACAAGTCCCAGCCGCGCCGCAGTTTCCCATGGCAGCGGCGGTTAGCGCGGTAGCCCCTACATATAAACACACTCAGCGACGCTGAGTGTGTAATGGCACAGTTTAACCCGGTCAGCGCCGCGGTCCCCGGTGCACTAGCCCACCCAGCAAAGCTGAGGTGTTGCCGTGCGCGGTCCCCACAGGGATACAGAGTACCTTCAAGTAGCAGGGCCATGTCCCTGAACGGTACCCGGCTCCTATCCAGCAGGCTCCACAGGAGTTGTGGATGAAGCACGGTCTCAGTGCCTGGAGACCGATAGGATCCCACTTCACCCAGAGCCCTGAGGGGGATGGGGAAGGAAAACAGCATGTGGGCTCCAGCCTCCGTACCCGCAATGGATACCTCAACCTTAACAACACCGCCGACAAGAGTGGGGTGAGAAGGGAGCATGCTGGGGGCCCTATATGGGCCCACTTTTCTTCCAACCGACATAGTCAGCAGCTGCTGCTGACCAATCTGTGGAGCTGTGCGTGCATGTCTGCCTCCTTCGCACAAAGCAAAAAAACTGAGGAGCCCGTGGGAGCACGGGGGGTGTATAGGCAGAAGGGGAGGGGCTTAACACTTTTAAGTGTAATACTTTGTGCGGCCTCCGGAGGCATAGCCTATACACCCAATTGTCTGGGTCTCCCAATAGAGCGACAAAGAAATTCCCTTCTTCTTTGTCGCTCCATTGGGAGACCCAGACAATTGGGACGTCCAAAAGCAGTCCCTGGGTGGGTAAATAATACCTCATAATAGAGCCGCAACCGGCTCCGTCCTACAGGTGGGCAACCGCCGCCTGAAGGACTCGCCTACCTAGGCTGGCATCTGCCGAAGCATAGGTATGCACCTGATAGTGTTTCGTGAAAGTGTGCAGGCTCGACCAGGTAGCCGCCTGACACACCTGCTGAGCCGTAGCCTGGTGCCGCAAAGCCCAGGACGCTCCCACGGCCCTGGTAGAATGGGCCTTCAGCCCTGAGGGAACCGGAAGCCCGGAGGAACGATAAGCCTCGAGAATTGGTTCCTTGATCCACCGAGCCAGGGTTGATTTGGAAGCTTGTGTCCCTTTACGCTGGCCAGCGACAAGGACAAAGAGTGCATCCGAGCGGCGCAGGGGCGCCGTACGAGAAATGTAGAATCTGAGTGCTCTCACCAGATCTAACAAGTGCAAATCCTTTTCACATTGGTGAACTGGATGAGGACAAAAAGAGGGTAAGGAGATATCCTGATTGAGATGAAAGGGGGATACCACCTTAGGGAGAAAGTCCGGAACCGGACGCAGAACCACCTTGTCCTGGTGAAACACCAGGAAGGGGGCTTTGCATGACAGCGCTGCTAGCTCAGACACTCTCCGAAGCGAAGTGACTGCTACTAGGAAAACCACCTTCTGCGAAAGGCGTGAGAGAGAAATATCCCTCATTGGCTCGAACGGTGGTTTCTGAAGAACCATCAGTACCCTGTTCAGATCCCAGGGTTCTAACGGACGCTTGTAAGGAGGTACGATGTGACAAACCCCCTGCAGGAACGTGCGTACCTGTGGAAGTCTGGCTAGGCGCTTCTGAAAAAAGACAGAGAGCGCAGAGACTTGTCCCTTAAGGGAGCCTAGTGACAAACCCTTTTCTAATCCGGATTGAAGGAAGGACAGAAAAGTGGGCAAGGTAAACGGCCAGGGAGAAACACCCTGAGCAGAGCACCACGACAGGAATATTTTCCACGTCCTGTGGTAGATCTTGGCGGACGTTGGTTTCCTAGCCTGTCTCATGGTGGCAATGACCTCTTGAGATAATCCTGAAGACGCTAGGATCCAGGACTCAATGGCCACATAGTCAAGTTCAGGGCCGCAGAATTCAGATGGAAAAACGGCCCTTGAGACAGCAAGTCTGGTCGGTCTGGTAGTGCCCACGGTTGGCCGACCGTGAGATGCCACAGATCCGGGTACCACGACCTCCTCGGCCAGTCTGGAGCGACGAGGATGACGCGGCGGCAGTCGGCCCTGATCTTGCGTAACACTCTGGGCAACAGTGCCAGAGGAGGGAACACATAAGGGAGTTGAAACTGCGACCAATCCTGAACTAAGGCGTCTGACGCCAGAGCTCTGTGATCTTGAGACCGTGCCATGAACGTCGGGACCTTGTTGTTGTGCCGGGACGCCATTAGGTCGACGTCCGGCATGCCCCAGCGGCGACAGATCTCCTGAAACACGTCCGGGTGAAGGGACCAGTCCCCTGCGTCCATGCCCTGGCGACTGAGAAAGTCTGCTTCCCAGTTTTCTACGCCCGGGATGTGAACTGCGGATATGGTGGAGGCTGTGGCTTCCACCCACAGCAGAATCCGCCGAACTTCCTGGAAGGCTTGCCGACTGCGTGTCCCGCCTTGGTGGTTGATGTATGCCACCGCTGTGGAGTTGTCCGACTGAATTCGGATCTGTTTGCCTTCCAGCCACGGCTGGAACGCCTTTAGGGCAAGATACACTGCCCTTATCTCCAGAACATTGATCTGAAGGGAAGACTCTGTCTGAGTCCAAGTCCCCTGAGCCCTGTGGTGGAGAAAGACCGCTCCCCACCCTGACAGGCTCGCGTGCGTCGTGACCACAGCCCAGGATGGGGGCAGGAAGGATTTCCCCTTCGACAGAGAAGTGGGAAGAAGCCACCACTGAAGGGAAGCTTTGGCTGCCCGAGAAAGGGAGACGTTCCTGTCGAGGGACGTCGACTTCCTGTCCCATTTGCGGAGAATGTCCCATTGAAGTGGGCGCAGATGAAACTGCGCAAAAGGAACTGCCTCCATTGCTGCCACCATCTTCCCTAGGAAGTGCATGAGGCGCCTCAGGGGGTGTGACTGACCATGAAGGAGAGACTGCACCCCTGTCTGTAGTGAACGCTGTTTGTTCAGCGGAAGCTTCACTATCGCTGAGAGAGTATGAAACTCCATGCCAAGATATGTCAGTGATTGGGCCGGTGTCAGATTTGACTTTGGAAAATTGATGATCCACCCGAAACTCTGGAGAGTTTCCAGAGCAATGTTCAGGCTGTGTTGGCATGCCCCTTGAGAGGGTGCCTTGACAAGGAGATCGTCTAAGTAAGGGATCACCGAGTGTCCCTGAGAGTGTAGGATTGCCACCACTGTTGCCATGACCTTGGTGAAGACCCGTGGGGCTGTCGCCAGGCCAAAAGGTAGTGCTACGAACTGAAGGTGTTCGTCCCCTATGGCGAAGCGCAGGAAGCGCTGATGCTCTGGCGCAATCGGTACGTGGAGATAAGCATCTTTGATGTCTATTGATGCCAGGAAATCTCCTTGGGACATTGAGGCGATGACGGAGCGGAGCGATTCCATCCGGAACCGCCTGGTTTTCACATGCTTGTTGAGCAGCTTTAGGTCCAGAACGGGACGGAAGGATCCGTCCTTTTTTGGCACCACGAACAAGTTGGAGTAAAAACCGTGACCCCGTTGCTGAAGAGGAACCGGGATCACCACTCCTTCCGCCTTCAGGGTGCCCACCGCCTGCGTAAGAGCCTCGGCTCTGTCGGGGGGTGGAGATGTTCTGAAGAAACGAGTCGGAGGACGAGAGTTGAACTCTATCCTGTAACCGTGAGATAGAATGTCTCTCACTCATCGGTCTTTTACTTGTGGCAGCCAGGCGTCGCAAAAGCGGGAGAGCCTGCCACCGACCGAGGATGCGGTTTGAGGAGGCCGAAAGTCATGAGGAGGCCGCTTTGGGAGCGGTGCCTCCGGCGGTCTTTTTAGGACGTGACTTAGACCGCCATGCATCGGAGTTCCTCTGATCTTTCTGAGGCCTTTTGGACGAGGAAAATTGAGATCTGCCCGCGGTCCGAAAGGACCGAAACCTCGATTGTACTTTCCGTGGTTGAGGTCTGTTTGGTTTGGACTGGGGTAAGGATGAATCCTTTCCCTTGGATTGTTTAATGATTTCATCCAATCGCTCACCAAACAAGCGGTCGCCAGCCAATGGCAAACCGGTTAAGAACTTTTTGGAAGCAGAGTCTGCCTTCCATTCACGTAGCCACATGGCCCTGCGGAGTACCACCGATTTGGCGGATGCCACCGCCGTACGGCTCGCAGAGTCCAGGATAGCATTAATGGCGTAGGACGCAAACGCCGACGCCTGATTGGTTAAGGACACCACTTGCGGGACAGATGTACGTGTTACTGCATGAATCTGCGCCTGACAAGCTGAGATAGCTTGGAGTGCCCATACGGCAGCGAATGCTGGAGCAAAAGACGTGCCTATAGCTTCATAGATGGATTTCAACCATAGTTCCATCTGTCTGTCAGTGGCATCTTTGAGTGAAGCCCCATCTTCCACTGCAACTATGGATCTAGCCGCCAGTCTGGAGATTGGAGGATCCACCTTAGGACACTGAGTCCAGCCCTTGACAACCTCAGGGGGGAAGGGATAACGTGTGTCCTTAAGGCGCTTGGAAAAACGCTTGTCTGGACAGTCTCGGTTTTTCTGGATTGCGTCTCTGAAGTCAGAGTGATCCAGAAACATATTTAATGTACGCTTTGGAAACCTGAAACGGAATTTCTCCTGAGAAGCAGACTCCTCAATTGGAGGAGCTGGGGGAGAAATATCCAACACCTGATTGATGGTCGCTATAAGGTCATTCACTACTGCGTCACCTTCAGGTGTATCTAGGTTGAGAGCGGCTTCAGGATCAGAATCCTGATCTGATACCTCCGCTTCATCCTCCAGAGAGTCCCCCTGCTGGGACCCCGAACAGTGTGATGAAGTGGAGGGAATTTCCCAGCGACCCCGCTTGGGCGGCCTGGGACTGCAGTCCGTGTCAGAGACCTCACCCTGGGACCTATGGTTTACCCCCGGGGCACTTTGCCGTTCCAATTGAGGGGGACCAGGGGTCAAGGATTGGATATAGCCCGGGGCCTGAATCACCGGTCTGGACTGCAAAGCTTCCAGTATTTTAGCAGACCATTTATCCATAGTCTCAGACAGTTTGTCAGCAAAGGCTGCAAACTCCGTCCCTGTCACCTGGACAGTGGTAGCAGGTGGATCCACCTGGGCCACCTGTAGCAGAGGCTCCGGCTGAGTAAGTGCTACAGGGGCCGAGCATTGCACACAATGAGGGTCAGTGGAACCTGCCGGTAGTACAGCTGTACATGAGGTACAGGTTGCAAAATACGCCTGTGCTGTGGCACCCTTGCTTTTTGCAGATGACATGTTGTCTCCTCTGAGAACAACCAGGAGGGTATATAGCCAAGAATCAACAGAGCGACCGTACAGTGCAATGTATAGCCTATAAGCCTATATATATATATATATACACTTCGGTACTCAGTGGGGCCAGCACCACAGGTGCTGCTTACCGACCGCTCAGAGCGGTTGTGTGGTCACCAAATTCCCTGCCTGGGTCTCCCTGTTGTCTCTCCTCTCCAGCGTCTGAATCGCTGACAGGAATGGCTGCCGGCGTTCTGTGAGGAGGAGGAGACCGTGGGCGTGCCCAAGAAAAGTGCGGGAACCCAGTGCCCCACTGTACTGAGTGAGGAGGGAGGAGGATACTAATGTATGCTCCAGCCCTCCGCTGACGATCCGTGCAGCGTCCCGCCCCTCCCCTGCTGGCAGGCCTGTGGGCGGGAATAAACGACACTAGGCTGCAGAAGCCGGGGACTAAAGTTATAAGCGCGGCCGGCAATAAGCGCGGCCGCGCGTAGTCCCCCGGCGCACTAACACCTCCAGCAGTGCTGGAAAGTGTCTGGCACAAGCGCCCCATGTCCGGCGCACTAACACACCCAGCCGAGCTGGAAAGTGTCTGGCCCAAGCGCTCCATGTCCGGCGCACTAACACACCCAGCAGTGCTGGAAAGTGACTGGCACAAGCGCCCCATGTCCGGCGCACTAACACACCCAGCCGAGCTGGAAAGTGTCTGGCACAAGCGCTCCATGTCCGGCGCACTAACACACCCAGCAGAGCTGGAAAGTGTCTGGCACAAGCGCTCCATGTCCGGCGCACTAACACACCCAGCAGAGCTGGAAAGTGTATGGCACCAGCGCTCCATGCGCAGTCCCCACGGGGACACAGAGTACCTCATAGTAGCAGGGCCTTGTCCCTGACGATACCCAGCTCCTATCCAGCAGATTCCCAGGGGCTGCGGAGGGAGCACGGTCCCAGTGCCTGGAGACCGATCCGGGTCCCACTTCGCCCAGAGCCCATTAAGGGATGGGGAAGGAAAACAGCATGTGGCTCCTGCCTGTGTACCCGCAATGGGTACCTCAACCTTAACAACACCGCCGACAAAGTAAGGTGAGAAGGGAGCATGCTGGGGGCCCTGTTATGGGCCCTCTTTTCTTCCATCCGACCTAGTCAGCAGCTGCTGCTGACCAAGCTGTGGAGCTATGCGTGGATGTCTGCCTCCTTCGCACAAAGCATAAAAACTGAGAAGCCCGTGAGCACGGGGGGTGTATAGGCAGAAGGGGAGGGGCTTTACACTTTTAGTGTAATACTTTGTGTGGCCTCCGGAGGCATAGCTATACACCCAATTGTCTGGGTCTCCCAATGGAGCGACAAAGAAAACTCAATTTCTGCACTACATACTCACCAAATCACACATTAACAGTTTACATCAAACACCACCATATTATATATATACAGTATATGTAATAGAGGATGTGTGTACACACACACCCGGCTGAAGGTGTTAGCACCCTTGAAGTTGTTCTAGAAAAGGAAGCATTTCCCTCAGACATGATAATACACTGCCCCTCTTTACAATATCCTCCCACACACACTGCCCTTCTGTATACTATTCCACACACGCTGCTCCTCACAGCACTTTGTTAAGAAAGTAGTGGGCATCACAGGGTAGTGAATATAAACAAAGGGTGCTAGCAAAAGCTACGCAAAAAAAAAAAAAGGATTGGAACATGAGGAAAAAACCTGGATAGAAAAAAAAAATGTGCACACCCAGCAATTTAGATCTAAACATGGCTTTTATTGATACAAAACATAAAAGCCAAATTTATATATAAATATATATGTCCCCATCCTGGTATGGTAGATGCTAGAATATACGAGCTCCTTCCAGGTATGACGTCATTTGTCACGTGATAGAGGGGCGTGTTCAAAATGCAGCCCATTCAACACCTTGCCATATAGGTTCTGTCTCGTGCAATATAATGAATTTATTATCAGTCTCCATTGGGACATGTCACTATGATTTTGTATATGTTTCTTTTATTATACCATGCCTATCAGTAAGGACATATGTCCGAAACACGAGGCAGGAGATTTCAGCGGCTCATGCACATGTGATTTTAAGTCACTGTTTTTAAGAAGTTCCAATAAAAGAAATTATTTTATCTATATATATATAATTGCCTCATTCTGTCTGTCTGTCTTGCTCCAAAATTGTGTCCTTACGGTGACACAAAGCTGATTGGCCGCTGGGCTCGCCATGGCCCCGCCCCCCGCACGGATTGGCAGCTCGCCTCGCCTCCGCCCCCCCCACGGATTGGTCGCTCTCCTCGGCCTGGCCCCGCCCTCCGCATGGATTGGCCACTCGCCCCGGCCCTCCGCACGCATCGCCAGACATAACCTTGCGCTGCTGGGATCGTGACGGAGGCGGTGAACGCTGGTAACCATTATACACATCGGGTAACTAAGGTCCCTTAGTTACCCGATGTGTATCATAGTTACCAGTGTACACCGGCTCCGTCACGATCCCAGCAGCGCCAGACATAACCTTGCGATGCTGGGATCTTGATCTTAAAATTCTTGATTAAGTTGCGAACCATGGACAAAAGAACATCAAGCTCTCCAGAGTTGGCTCTGTACTCTTGAGATTGCCGATTTATTTTCCAACAATTTTAGTTCTTAAGTCCCCAGACAGTTGTCTTCTCTTTCAGAATTCCATGCTTAGTGTGGCACACAAACAATGCAAAGACTGTCAACTACTGCCTTTTTTATTTAGTTTCAGGTGTGATTTTGATATTGCCCACACCTATTACTTGCCACAGGTGAGTTTGAAAGAGCATCACGTGCTTGAAACAAAGTTGTTTACGCACAATTTTGGAACGGTGCCAACCATTTTGTTTGGCCAACTTTTGGAGTTGTGTGTAAAATTATGTTTAATTTGGCTTTTCCCCCTCTTCAGCTTTTTGTGTTATTCCAATACACACAAAGGAAACAAACGTGTCATTTCAATAATTTTCAGATAAATACATCATTTTCTGGAACAATTTCAAGGGTGCCAACAGTTTCAGCCATTACTGTACCATTAAAAATTCCCTAACTAAAAATCTGCTATTGTATTTTTTTCCCCTTTTTGATTAGGTTTCTTTTAAGAATTTCAATGCATGCTGGGATACGCAAAAGAGCGGTCATCAGGGGCCATAGACTGGTCACTGCTGCAGCCACTGCCCCCTCTCTGAGACTAGGCGTCTTCAGTGGTGATCGTTTCTGGGGCTGGTCTACGATACCAGCGCACACTCTGTTGTTGGATCAGATCAGGAGAAACAATCGGGCAACAGAGCGGTGTTTGGTTACCTAGTGTGCAGAGACTAGTGATGTCACTTGTGGAGGCGGCTCTGATCTGTGCACGCCGGTTATTCTGACACAGCTCTGTTGCTGGCTCTCTACAACTGAGCTGAGCCTACAATATTATAATAAAAATAAAAAAAAAAAAGAAGAGCGCATGGTCAATGTGCACAGCCAGGTGGAACTAACCCAGTTCCTGAAAAGAGCTTCACTGATGATGCTTTGTTAGAGGGGAGGTGGCACAGGATGCAACCTCTGCCCCTGATAACACTTTAGGAGGAAAGTTACTTTGACATAAGACCACCCATCTCGTAAGGAAAATGCTCCTATGCCTCTCTATTTTAGTAAGTGCTTAAAAAATTAATAAATCAATCATGTCCCCTAACACATCAGTTACAGTAATGATAAAGTGGCCAACCCATTTAAGAAAAAGGGTAGATTCCAATCCCAAGATTTGGTGGCGAAGTTATAGTGCATAAGATATTCAGAAATAGAAGAGCACATATTGAGTTAAAACGTCTCAATGAAAACAGTTTTTATTGTCTAAGGCTGCTTTCACACATCCGGCTTGAGCTCTGCGGCTCAATCCGGCTGTGCAAGCTATGCAACGGATGCGGTGAAAACACCGCATCCTTTGCATAAGTTTTTCCCTTGCGGCCTGTCCGGTTTTTGCCGCTTGTGGCATGCTACTGAGCATGCGCAGTGGCAAAAACCGCATGCGGTGGCCGGATGCGGTTTTTGCCGCATCGCATCCGGCCGCCATAGGCATGCATTGAAAAATGCGCCGCATCGGCCGAATGCGGCGCAATGCGTTTTTTTGCCGCACGAAAAAACGTTTTAGGCAACGTTCCATCTGGCCGCCGCATCGGCTAAATCTGCCGCATGCGGCAAAAACCGGATGGAACACAAGGCCATGCGGCACTAATTAAAGTCTATGCAGAAAAAACGCAACCGGCAGCAAAAAAAAAAACGGTTGCGATTTTCCTGCAAAGTGCCGGAGTGTGCCGCATTGCAGAAACCGAAGGTGTGAAAGCAGCCTTAGTAATGAAAAATAATGTGTTAGCTGCATTTATGTGTGTGAAAGCTAAAACATTTTACAGTTATATGAATAAAGAACATGTACCACTTTTTTTGACTTCAATCTTTCACCTATCCATGACCGTCGTCGACCTGGAATAAAAATGATAAAAATTATACTTAGTACTTAATTCTGTATATGCACTGTTTGACATGACTACTTTAACGCCCTTAAGGACCCATGACGTGCTATACACATCATATGTCATTTCCCAGCCATTGATGCGGGCTCGCAGGCCAAGCCCACATCTTTCCCTGCAGATGATGGCTGAATGATTCAGCCTTCAACTGCCTCCCTGCACACAGCTCTTAAGATGTTAAATCCAGATGTCAATCTCTGAGAGCAGCATTTAACATGACACTGACAGAGGGTGCAGTTCTGACCCCTCATCGTGTGCCCATGACGCCGATGTGTTGTCTTCTGTGACAACTCTTGTGTCACACACACACACACACACACACACACACACACACACACACACACACACAGCAATATAGGACAAGTGATCAAACTATTGCAGGTTCAAAATTAAACACAGTACACTTTTTACCACATTAAAAGTAAAAAAAGAAGGGAATTTTGTTTACTTACCGTAAATTCCTTTTCTTCTAGCTCTAATTGGGAGACCCAGACAATTGGGTGTATAGGCTATGCCTCCGGAGGCCGCACAAAGTATTACACTCAAAAGTGTTAAGCCCCTCCCCTTCTGCCTATACACCCCCCGTGCTCCCACGGGCTCCTCAGTTTTGGTGCAAAAGCAAGAAGGAGGAAAAAGAATTAAAAACTGGTTTAAAGTAACTTCAATCCGAAGGAATATCGGAGAACTGAAACCATTCAACATGAACAACATGTGTACACAAAAAAACAGGGGCGGGTGCTGGGTCTCCCAATTAGAGCTAGAAGAAAAGGAATTTACGGTAAGTAAACAAAATTCCCTTCTTCTTTGTCGCTCTATTGGGAGACCCAGACAATTGGGACGTCCAAAAGCAGTCCCTGGGTGGGTAAAATAATACCTCGATAAAAAGAGCCGAAAACGACCCCCTCTTACAGGTGGGCAACCGCCGCCTGAAGGACTCGCCTACCTAAACTGGCGTCTGCCGAAGCATAGGTATGCACCTGATAGTGCTTCGTGAAAGTGTGCAGGCTCGACCAGGTAGCCGCCTGACACACCTGCTGAGCCGTAGCCTGGTGCCTCAAAGCCCAGGACGCGCCCACGGCTCTGGTAGAATAGGCTTTCAGCCCTGAAGGAACCGGAAGCCCAGCAGAACGGTAAGCTTCGAGAATTGGCTCCTTGATCCACCGAGCCAGGGTTGATTTGGAAGCCTGTGACCCTTTACGCTGGCCAGCGACAAGGATAAGGAGTGCATCCGAGCGGCGCAGGGGCGCCGTACGAGAAATGTAGAGTCTGAGTGCTCTCACCAAATCTAACAAGTGCAAATCCTTTTCACATTGGTGAACTGGATGAGGATAAAAAGAAGGTAAGGAAATATCCTGATTGAGATGAAAGGGGGATACCACCTTAGGGAGAAATTCCGGAACCGGACGTAGAACCACCTTGTCCTGGTGAAACACCAGGAAAGGGGCTTGGCCCGACAACGCTGCTAGCTCACTCTCCGAAGGGAAGTGACTGCTACTAGAAAAACCACTTTCTGCGAAAGTCGTAAGAGGGAAATATCTCTCATTGGCTCGAATGGTGGTTTCTGAAGAACCATCAGAACCCTGTTTAGATCCCAGGGTTCTAACGGCCGCTTGTAAGGTGGAACTATGTGACAAACCCCCTGCAGGAACGTGCGTACCTGTGGAAGTCTGGCTAGGCGCTTCTGAAAAAACACAGAGAGCGCTGAGACTTGTCCCTTAAGGGAGCCGAGCGACAAACCCTTTTTCAGTCCAGATTGAAGGAAGGACAGAAAAGTAGGTAATGCAAATGGCCAGGGAGAAAAACCCTGAGCAGAGCACCACGACAGAAAAATTTTCCACGTCCTGTGATAGATCTTGGCGGACGTTGGTTTCTTAGCCTGTCTCATAGTGGCAATGACGTCTTGAGATAACCCTGGAGACGCTAGGATCCAGGACTCAATGGCCACACAGTCAGGTTGAGGGCCGCAGAATTCAGATGGAAAAACGGCCCTTGAGATAGCAAGTCTGTTCGGTCTGGTAGTGCCCACGGTTGGCCGACCGTGAGATGCCACAGATCCGGGTACCACGACCTCCTCGGCCAGTCTGGAGCGACGAGGATGGCGCGGCGGCAGTCGGCCCTGATCTTGCGTAACACTCTGGGCAACAGTGCCAGCGGAGGAAACACATAAGGGAGCTGAAACTGCGACCAATCCTGAACTAAGGCGTCTGCCGCCATAGCTCTGGGATCTTGAGACCGTGCCATGAACATTGGTACCTTGTTGTTGTGCCGGGACGCCATGAGGTCGACGTCCGGCACCCCCCCAGTGGCAACAGATCTCCTGAAACACGTCCGGGTGAAGGGACCATTCCCCTGCGTCCATGCCCTGGCGACTGAGATAATCTGCTTCCCAGTTTTCCACGCCTGGGATGTGAACTGCGGATATGGTGGAGGCCGTGGCTTCCACCCACATCAAAATCCGCCGGACTTCCTGGAAGGCTTGCTGGCTGCGTGTGCCGCCTTGGTGGTTGATGTATGCCACCGCTGTGGAATTGTCCGACTGAATTCGGATCTGCTTGCCTTCCAGCCACTGCTGGAACGCTTTCAGGGCAAGATACACTGCCCATATTTCCAGAACATTGATCTGAAGCGAGGACTCTTGCTGGGTCCACGTACCCTGAGCCCTGTGGTGGAGAAAAACCGCTCCCCACCCTGACAGACTCGCGTCCGTCGTGACTACTTCCCAGGATGGGGGTAGGAAGGATTTCCCCTTCGATAATGAAGTGGGAAGAAGCCACCACCGAAGGGAAGCTTTGGTCGCCTGAGAGAGGGAGACGGTCCTGTCGAGGGACGTCGACTACCTGTCCCATTTGCGTAGGATGTCCCATTGAAGGGGACGCAGGTGAAACTGCGCGAAAGGAACTGCCTCCATTGCTGCCACCATCTTCCCCAGGAAGTGTATGAAGCGCCTCAAGGGGTGTGACTGGCCTTGAAGGAGAGGTTGTACCCCTTTCTGTAGTGACTGCTGCTTGATCAGCGGAAGCTTCACTATCGCTGAGAGGGTATGAAACTCCATGTCAAGATACGTCAGTGATTGGGCCGGTGTCAGATTTGACTTTGGAAAATTGATGATCCACCCGAAACCCTGGAGAGTCTCCAGGGTAGCATCGAGGCTGCGTTGGCATGCCTCTTGAGAGGTGCCTTGATTAGCAGATCGTCCAAGTACGGGATCACCGAGTAACCCTGCGAGTGTAGGAGCGCTACTACAGTAGCCATAACCTTGGTAAAAACCCGTGGGGCTGTTGCCAGGCCGAACGGCAGTGCCAAGAATTGCAGTTGTTCGTTTCCTATGGCGAAGCGCAAGAAGCGCTGGTGTTCTGGAGCAATCGGTACGTGGAGATAAGCATCTTTGATATCGATCGATGCAAGGAAATCTCCTTGGGACATTGAAGCGATGACGGAGCGGAGGGATTCCATCCTGAACCGTCTGGCTTTTACGTGTTTGTTGAGCAGTTTCAGGTCCAGGACCGGGCGGAAAGACCCGTCCTTCTTTGGGACTACAAACAAGTTGGAGTAAAAACCGTGGCTCTGTTGCTGGAGAGGAACAGGGATCACCACTCCTTCTACCTTCAGAGTGCGCAGCGCCTGCAGAAGAGCCTCGGCTCGCTCGGGAGGCGGGGATAACCTGAAGAATCGAGTCGGGGGACGAGAGGTGAACTCTATCTTGTAACCGTGAGACAGAATGTCTCTCACCCAGCGGTCTTTTATTTGTGGCAGCCAGGTGTCGCAAAAGCGGGAGAGCCTGCCACCGACAGAGGATGCTGCTAGAGGAGGTCGAAAGTCATGAGGAAGCCGCTTTGTTAGCGGCGCCCCCGGTGGTCTTTTTAGGACGTGACTTAGACCGCCATGCATCAGAGTTCCTTTGTTCTTTCTGAGACCTTTTGGACGAGGAGAATTGGGACCTGCCCTCGCCCCGAAAGGACCGAAACCTCGACTGCCCTCTCCTCTGTTGGGGTATGTTCTGTTTGGGCTGGGGTAAGGATGTATCCTTTCCCTTGGATTGTTTGATGATTTCATCCAAACGCTCGCCAAACAGCCTGTCGCCAGAAATTGGCAAACTGGTTAAGCGCTTTTTGGAAGCAGAATCTGCCTTCCATTCCCGTAGCCACAAGGCCCTGCGGAGTACCACCGAATTGGCGGCCGCAACCGCCGTACGGCTCGCAGAGTCCAGGACAGCATTAATAGCGTAAGACGCAAATGCCGAGGTCTGGGTGATAATGGATGCCACTTGTGGCGCGGACGTGCATGTGGCTGCTTCAATTTTCGCTTGACCTGCTGAGATAGCTTGTAGCGCCCATACGGCTGCGAATGCTGGGGCAAAAGAAGCTCCGATAGCTTCATAGATGGATTTCAACCAGAGCTCCATCTGCCTGTCAGTGGCATCTTTGAGCGAGGCCCCATCTTCCACTGCAAGTATGGATCTAGCCGCCAGTCTGGAGATTGGAGGATCCACTTTGGGACACTGAGTCCAACCTTTAACCACGTCAGGGGGTAAAGGATAACGTGTATCCTTAAGGCGCTTAGAAAAAACGCTTATCTGGACAAGCATGGTGATTCTGGACTGCCTCTCTGAAATCAGAGTGGTCTAGAAACATACTCGGTGTACGCTTGGGGAACCTGAAACGGAATTTCTCCTGCTGAGAAGCTGACTCCTCCGCCGGAGGAGTTGAGGGAGAAATATCCGGCATTTGATTGATGGACGCAATAAGATCGTTCACTATGGCGTCCCCGTCTGGAGTATTAAGATTGAGAACGCCCTCAGGATCAGAATCCTGATCAGCGGTCTCCGCATCATCAACCAGAGATTCCCCCCGCTGAGACCCTGAACAATATGATGTCGAGGGAAATTCTAAGCGAGCCCGCTTAGTCGGTCTGGGACTGGGGTCTAAGTCAGAACCCTCAGCCTGGGATGTATGAGATACCCCGGGAGGACATTGTTGGTCCAACTGAGGGGGGCCAGGGAACAATGATTCAACAGAGTCCCTTTGCTGAGATACCGGCCTGGACTGCAAGGCTTCTAGTATCTTAGCCATAGTCTCAGAGAGTTTTGCAAACTCAGTCCCCGTCACCTGGACAGTGTCAACAGGTGGCTCCCCCTGGGCCCCTCTTAGCAGAGGCTCTGGCTGAAGAAGTGCCACAGGGGCCGAACATTGTACACAATGAGGGTCAGTGGGACCTGCCGGCAGCTGGGTCGTACAAGCGGCGCAGGCAGCATAATAAGCCTGTGTTTTGGCACCCCTGCCTTTGTGGGCGCCATGCTATTGTTTTCCCTGAGTAACACAATAGGGTATATAGCCAGAATGAACTGTGCTCATACAGTGAAAGAGTATACTATAAACAAATAATGTATCAATACACTACAGCACCATGGGTCTAGCACCAACAGGTGCTGCTTACCACCCGCTTTAAAGCGGTTGTGAGGCCACCAGAGACCGTGTCTGGGTCTCCCAGGGTTTGTCCCTCTCTGCAGCGTCGGAGGAGCTGACAGGAATGGCTGCGGCATCCTGACGAGAGGAGGGAGCCGTGGGCGTGCCTGAGAAAGTGCGGGAACTGGTGCTCACACTGTGCACAGTGAGGGGGGTGGAGAATGGAAATCATACTCCAGCCCTCAGTGCTGCTCGTTCTGTGCAGCCCTGAGGGTTAGGGGCGGGAGAAAAGGAAACTAGGCCGCAAGAAAACCGGGGACTCGAGTATAAGCGTGGCCGCCGTAAAAGCGCGGCCGGCGCCGAAGTCCCCGACGAACTACAAGTCCCAGCCGCGCCGCAGTTTCCCATGGCAGCGGCGGTTAGCGCGGTAGCCCCTACATATAAACACACTCAGCGACGCTGAGTGTGTAATGGCACAGTTTAACCCGGTCAGCGCCGCGGTCCCCGGTGCACTAGCACACCCAGCAAAGCTGAGGTGTTGCCGTGCGCGGTCCCCACAGGGATACAGAGTACCTTCAAGTAGCAGGGCCATGTCCCTGAACGGTACCCGGCTCCTATCCAGCAGGCTCCACAGGAGTTGTGGATGAAGCACGGTCTCAGTGCCTGGAGACCGATAGGATCCCACTTCGCCCAGAGCCCTGAGGGGGATGGGGAAGGAAAACAGCATGTGGGCTCCAGCCTCCGTACCCGCAATGGATACCTCAACCTTAACAACACCGCCGACAAGAGTGGGGTGAGAAGGGAGCATGCTGGGGGCCCTATATGGGCCCACTTTTCTTCCATCCGACCTGGTCAGCAGCTGCTGCTGACCAATCTGTGGAGCTATGTGTGCAGGTCTGCCTCCTTCGCACAAAGCAATAAAACTGAGGAGCCCGTGGGAGCACGGGGGGTGTATAGGCAGAAGGGGAGGGGCTTAACACTTTTGAGTGTAATACTTTGTGCGGCCTCCGGAGGCATAGCCTATACACCCAATTGTCTGGGTCTCCCAATAGAGCGACAAAGAAATGTACACATGTGGTATAACTGTGTTCGTATAAGTATGATGTATCAAAATATAAAATAAATTAATCTGATCAGTAAACGGTAAACAGAGTAACAAGAAAAAAATGACAGAATTTCAGTTTTTTGACAACTACAACAGAAAAAAAATAAAAACTACAATAAGATCAAAACATTCCATGGATATACTCGAAAATAATAAATTTAAAACATCAGCTCGGGGCACAAAAAATAAGCCTTCACAGAGCTCCATATGACAAAAATTGAACATGTTAAAGCTCTCAGAAAGTCATGACAAGCAATTTTTTTTCAAAATTTATATTTTTTCACCACTTAAACTGCAGAAATTCACTTTTGCCATTTTGCCACATTTGGATTTTTTTCCCCGCTTACCATTACATCATATGATAAAATGTATTGTGACATTCAGAAGTAGAACTCATCACGTAAATAAACAAATCCTGTTGGAATAAGGGGAGGGGAAAAAAAACGAGCAAAAAGAAGGGAATTTTGTTTACTTACCGTAAATTCCTTTTCTTCTAGCTCCAATTGGGAGACCCAGACAATTGGGGTGTATAGGCTATGCCTCCGGAGGCCGCACAAAGTATTACACTAAAAGTGTAAAGCCCCTCCCCTTCTGCCTATACACCCCCCGTGCTCCCACGGGCTCCTCAGTTTTGGTGCAAAAGCAAGAAGGAGGAAAAAAATTATAAACTGGTTTAAAGTAAATTCAATCCGAAGGAATATCGGAGAACTGAAACCATTCAACATGAACAACATGTGTACACAAAAAAACAGGGGCGGGTGCTGGGTCTCCCAATTGGAGCTAGAAGAAAAGGAATTTACGGTAAGTAAACAAAATTCCCTTCTTCTTTGTCGCTCCATTGGGAGACCCAGACAATTGGGACGTCCAAAAGCAGTCCCTGGGTGGGTAAATTAATACCTCGTAATAGAGCCGGAAAACGGCCCCTTCCTACAGGTGGGCAACCGCCGCCTGAAGGACTCGTCTACCTAGGCTGGCATCCGCCGAAGCATAGGTATGCACCTCATAGTGTTTCGTGAAAGTGTGCAGGCTCGACCAGGTAGCCGCCTGACACACCTGCTGAGCCGTAGCCTGGTGCCGCAAAGCCCAGGACGCGCCCACGGCTCTGGTAGAATGGGCCTTCAGCCCTGAGGGAACCGGAAGCCCAGCAGAACGGTAAGCTTCGAGAATTGGCTCCTTGATCCACCGAGCCAGGGTTGATTTGGAAGCCTGTGACCCTTTACGCTGGCCAGCGACAAGGACAAAGAGTGCATCCGAGCGGCGCAGGGGCGCCGTACGAGAAATGTAGAGTCTGAGTGCTCTCACCAGATCTAACAAGTGCAAATCCTTTTCACATTGGTGAACTGGATGAGGACAAAAAGAGGGTAAGGAGATATCCTGATTGAGATGAAAAGGGGATACCATCTTGGGGAGAAATTCCGGAACCGGACGCAGAACCACCTTGTCCTGGTGAAACACCAGGAAAGGGGCTTTGCACGACAACGCTGCTAGCTCAGACACTCTCCGAAGAGAGGTGACTGCTACCAGGAAAACCACTTTCTGCGAAAGGCGTGAGAGAGAAATATCCCTCATTGGCTCGAATGGTGGTTTCTGAAGAGCCATCAGCACCCTGTTCAGATCCCAGGGTTCTAACGGCCGCTTGTAAGGAGGAACGATGTGACAAACCCCCTGCAGGAACGTGTGTACCTGTGGAAGTCTGGCTAGGCGCTTCTGGAAAAACACAGAGAGCGCTGAGACTTGTCCCTTAAGGGAGCCGAGCGACAAACCCTTTTCCAGTCCAGATTGAAGGAAGGACAGAAAAGTGGGCAAGGCAAAAGGCCAGGGAGAAAAACTCTGAGCAGAGCACCATGACAGGAAAATTTTCCACGTCCTGTGGTAGATCTTGGCGGACGTTGGTTTCCTAGCCTGTCTCATAGTGGCAATGACCTCTTGAGATAATCCTGAAGACGCTAGGATCCAGGACTCAATGGCCACACAGTCAGGTTGAGGGCCGCAGAATTCAGATGGAAAAACGGCCCTTGAGACAGCAAGTCTGGTCGGTCTGGTAGTGCCCACGGTTGGCCGACCGTGAGATGCCACAGATCCGGGTACCACGACCTCCTCGGCCAGTCTGGAGCATCGAGGATGACGCGGCGGCAGTCGGCCCTGATCTTGCGTAACACTCTGGGCAACAGTGCCAGCGGAGGAAACACATAAGGGAGCTGAAACTGCGACCAATCCTGAACTAAGGCGTCTGCCGCCATAGCTCTGGGATCTTGAGACCGTGCCATGAACGTCGGTACCTTGTTGTTGTGCTGGGACGCCATGAGGTCGACGTCCGGCACCCCCCAGCGGCAACAGATCTCCTGAAACACGTCCGGGTGAAGGGACCATTCCCCTGCGTCCATGCCCTGGCGACTGAGATAATCTGCTTCCCAGTTTTCCACGCCCGGAATGTGAACTGCAGAGATGGTGGAGGCCGTGGCTTCCACCCACATCAAGATCCGCCGGACTTCCTGGAAGGCTTGCCGACTGCGTGTGCCGCCTTGGTGGTTGATGTATGCCACCGCTGTGGAATTGTCCGACTGAATTCGGATCTGCTTGCCTTCCAGCCACTGCTGGAATGCTTTCAGGGCAAGGTACACTGCCCGTATTTCCAGAACATTGATCTGAAGTGAGGACTCTTGCCGGGTCCACGTACCCTGAGCCCTGTGGTGGAGAAAAACCGCTCCCCACCCTGACAGACTCGCGTCCGTCGTGACCACCTCCCAGGATGGGGGTAGGAAGGATTTCCCCTTCGATAATGAAGTGGGAAGAAGCCACCACCGAAGGGAAGCTTTGGTCGCCTGAGAGAGAGAGACGTTCCTGTCGAGGGACGTCGGCTTCCTGTCCCATTTGCGAAGGATGTCCCATTGAAGAGGACGCAGGTGAAACTGCGCGAAAGGGACTGCCTCCATTGCTGCCACCATCTTCCCCAGGAAGTGCATGAGGCGCCTCAAGGGGTGTGCCTGACCTTGAAGGAGAGATTGTACCCCCTTCTGTAGCGACCGCTGCTTGATCAGCGGAAGCTTCACTATCGCTGAGAGGGTATGAAACTCCATGCCAAGATATGTCAGCGATTGGGCCGGTGTCAGATTTGACTTTGGAAAATTGATGATCCACCCGAAACTCTGGAGAGTCTCCAGAGTAGCGTCGAGGCTGTGTTGGCATGCCTCTTGAGAGGGTGCCTTGATCAGGAGATCGCCCAGGTAAGGAATCACCGAGTGACCCTGAGAGTGGAGGACCGCTACTACAGTAGCCATAACCTTGGTGAAAACCCGTGGGGCTGTTGCCAGGCCGAACGGCAGTGCCACGAACTGCAGGTGTTCGTCTCCTATGGCGAAGCGCAAGAAGCGCTGGTGCTCTGGAGCAATCGGTACGTGGAGATAAGCATCTTTGATATCGATCGATGCAAGGAAATCTCCTTGGGACATTGAGGCGATGACGGAGCGGAGGGATTCCATCCGGAACCGCCTGGTCTTTACGTGTTTGTTGAGCAGTTTCAGGTCCAGGACAGGACGGAAAGACCCGTCCTTCTTTGGGACCACAAACAGGTTGGAGTAAAAACCGTGACCCTGTTGCTGAAGAGGAACAGGGACCACCACTCCTTCTGCCTTCAGAGTGCCCAGCGCCTGCAGAAGAGCCTCGGCTCGCTCGGGAGGCGGGGATGACCTGAAGAATCGAGTCGGGGGACGAGAGGTGAACTCTATCTTGTAACCGTGAGACAGAATGTCTCTCACCCAGCGGTCTTTTACCCGTGGCAGCCAGGTGTCGCAAAAGCGGGAGAGCCTGCCACCGACCGAGGATGCAGATTGCGGAGGCCGAAAGTCATGAGGAAGCCGCTTTGGTAGCGGCACCTCCGGTGGTCTTTTTAGGACGTGACTTAGACCGCCATGAATCAGAGTTCCTTTGATCTTTCTGAGGCCTTTTGGACGAGGGGAATTGGGACCTGCCCGCGCCCCGAAAGGACCGAAACCTCGACTGCCCCCTCCTCTGTTGGGGTATGTTCGGTTTGGGCTGGGGTAAGGATGTATCCTTCCCCTTGGATTGTTTGATGATTTCATCCAAACACTCGCCAAACAATCGGTCGCCAGAAATTGGCAAACTAGTTAAGCGCTTTTTGGAAGCAGAATCTGCCTTCCATTCCCGTAGCCACAAGGCCCTGCGGAGTACCACCGAATTGGCGGATGCAACCGCCGTACGGCTCGCAGAGTCCAGGACAGCATTAATAGCGTAAGACGCCATTGCCGACGTCTGAGCGGTTATGGACGCCACCTGCGGCGCGGAAGTGCGTGTGGCTGCGTCAATTTGCGCTTGACCTGCTGATATAGCTTGTAGCGCCCATACGGCTGCGAATGCTGGGGCAAAAGAAGCGCCGATAGCTTCATAGATGGATTTCAACCAGAGCTCCTTCTGCCTGTCAGTGGCATCTTTAAGTGAAGCCCCATCTTCCACTGCAAGTATGGATCTAGCCGCCAGTCTGGAGATTGGAGGATCCACCTTGGGACACTGAGTCCAACCTTTGACCACGTCAGGGGGAAAGGGATAACGTGTATCCTTAAGGCGCTTAGAAAAACGCTTATCTGGACAATCATGGTGATTCTGGACTGCCTCTCTGAAATCAGAGTGGTCCAGAAACATACTCGGTGTACGCTTGGGAAACCTGAAACGGAATTTCTCCTGCTGAGAAGCTGACTCCTCCACCGGAGGAGCTGAGGGAGAAATATCCAACATTCGATTGATGGACGCAATAAGATCGTTCACTATGGCGTCCCCGTCCGGAGTATCAAGATTGAGAGCGGCCCCAGGATCAGAATCCTGATCAGCTGTCTCCGCGTCATCAACCAGAGATTCCCCCCGCTGAGACCCTGAACAATATGATGATGTCGAGGGAATCTCCAAGCGAGCTCGCTTAATCGGTCTGGGGCTGGGGTCCGTGTCAGAGCCCCCAGCCTGGGATCTATGAGATACCCCGGGGGGACATTGTTGGTCCAACTGAGGGGGGCCAGGGAACAATGATTCAACAGAGTCCCTGTGCTGAGATACCGGTCTGGACTGCAAGGCTTCTAGTATCTTAGCCATAGTTTCAGAGAGTTTATCCGTAAAGACTGCAAACTCCGTCCCTGTCACCTGGAGAGTGTCAGCAGGTGGCTCCCCCTGGGCCCCTCTTAGCAGAGGCTCCGGCTGAGCAAGTGCAGTAGGGGCCGAGCAGTGCACACAATGAGGGTCAGTGGAACCTGCCGGTAGCGGCGTCGTACATGCGGCGCAGGCAGCATAGTAAGCCTGTGTTTTGGCACCCCTGCCTTTTGTGGGCGCCATGCTATTGTCTTCCCTGAGCAACACAATAGGGATATATAGCCAGAAAACAACTATGCACTATACAGTGTAAAGTATATACCATAAACATATAATTACACTTCTGCACAATGGGGCTAGCACCACAGGTGCTGCTTACCACCCGCTTAAAGCGGTTGTGAGGCCACCAGAATCCCTGCCTGGGTTTCCCAGAATTTGTCCCCCTCTGCAGCGTCCGAGGAGCTGACAGGAATGGCTGCCGGCGTCCTGAGGAGAGGAGGGAGCCGTGGGCGTGACCCAGAAAGTGCGGGAACTGGTGCCCCACAGTGCACAGTGAGGGGGTGGAGTATGCAAAGCATTCTCCAGCCCTCATTGCTGCTCGTCTGTACAGCGTCCCGCCCTTCCCCTGCTTGTCAGGGCTGTGGGCGGGAGGAAGAAAGACTAGGCCGCAAAAGCCGGGGACTCGAGTAATAAGCGCGGCCGCCGTAAAAGCGCGGCCGCGCGGAAGTCCCCGGCGCACTACAAGTCCCAGCCGCGCCTCAGTGTTAAACATGGCGGCGGCGGTCAGCGCGGTAGTCCCCCTACATAAACACACTCAGCGACGCTGAGTGTGTAATGGCACATTTAACCCGGTCAGCGCCGCGGTCCCCGGTGCACTAGCACACCCAGCAATGCTGGAGTGTTGCTGTGCTCGGTCCCCACGGGGACACAGAGTACCTCCAAGTAGCAGGGCCATGTCCCTGAACGATACCCGGCTCCTATCCAGCAGGCTCCCAGGAGTTGTGGATGAAGCACGGTCTCAGTGCCTGGAGACCGATAGGATCCCACTTCACCCAGAGCCCTAAGGGGGATGGGGAAGGAAAACAGCATGTGGGCTCCAGCCTCCGTACCCGCAATGGATACCTCAACCTTAACAACACCGCCGACAAGAGTGGGGTGAGAAGGGAGCATGCTGGGGGCCCTATATGGGCCCACTTTTCTTCCATCCGACATTGTCAGCAGCTGCTGCTGACCAATCTATGGAGCTGTGCGTGCATGTCTGCCTCCTTCGCACAAAGCATAAAAACTGAGGAGCCCGTGGGAGCACGGGGGGTGTATAGGCAGAAGGGGAGGGGCTTTACACTTTTAGTGTAATACTTTGTGCGGCCTCCGGAGGCATAGCCTATACACCCCAATTGTCTGGGTCTCCCAATGGAGCGACAAAGAAATCCCCCCAAAAAACTCCCAGTCCTTACAGGGAGCCAACCAGCAGAATTTTGCTGTATAGAGACAGCCAGTGCCACACTGGTGCTAGGAAGCTGAATGCAATGATACCTTCACTTCACAGATTCCATGCTTGATTGCTGAAATATCTTATCAAGTCCCAAAAATGCACTGCTCGTTTGTTTGGCGTGTGCATCGGGGCAGGACTACGTGGTTCGGGTCCAGCATTCTTAATCATCCCCATTTTCTTTGCCTGGTCTTTCTCCCCCATCGTTGCCATTTCATTTATTTCCTGTGCACACACACAATATCATCGTGAAGTATTTAATCAACTCTTTACTAAGATGGAGTTGGAGTCAGCCCCTGTGCATAGCGCCATCTTATTGAAGACGTCTCCTCCGGCTTCCTACTTATCTGATGCTGTTGCTGAGGGCAGCACACGCGCCTTCGCCTCCTTTTCCCTCTTCAAGACTGTTGCCATCCTGTTGGCTTTAGTTGTGGTAATGGCTCCTCTTCTATTGTGACCACATGCACTCCCGTGGTCTTGAAGAGGGAAAAGGAGGCGAGGGAGCATGTGCCGTCCTTGGCAACAGCATCAGAGGAGTAGCAAGCGGGAGGAGACATCTTCAATAAGATGGTGCAGGGGATAGTGCAAGAGTTGATTAAAATACTTCACAATGATACTGCCAACGTAGGAAATGTCGGCGACAGGGAAGAAAGTCCAGGCAAAGAGAAAGCATGAATAGACCCACATAGTCCCACCCCAAACAAACGAGCAGTGCATTTCTGGGACTTGGATTAAAGATATTTCAGCAATCTGTGAAGTAATGGTATCATTGCATTCAGCTTCCTAGCACCAGTGTGGGAATGGCTTTACTTTATGTAGCAAAATTCTGCTAGTTGGTTCCCTTTAAGGCAGGAGTCCCCAACCTGAGGCTCAGGAGTCACGTTACTTGCGGGCCCATGATGTGTGGCTCCCGGCTGTCAGCTATTGCTTTAGCACCAGATCTTGCAGACAGCTATTTAGAGCAGCCTCCAGATGGTGACATGTGAGTAGCCATACACTGAAGAACAAATCGGAATGGAGGTAAGAACCCCTGGATACTTGTATACTGTGTGTGGCGATATCTGTGGTAAAGCTATGGCTCTCATTATACTTGTTCTCAGGGCTCTGGTGTCACTTCTGTGAGGGGCGGCAGCTAGATGTGGCTCGTGACCCTCCTTCAGATATGAATGTGGCTCTCAAGGTCAGAAAGGTTGGGGATCACTGCTTTAAAGAGGTTAAATAATACTCAAAGTATAAAAAACTTGGAGGTATATCAGAGAATTTTTTTTTTACTAATTTCTCCACATCTCATCATTTTTTACTCGTCTCCCCACAATCGTTCCCATTGAACTGATCATTCACTAAATAAAATGCAAAATTTCCCCTGGAAGGAGGCAGAGACAATAAGGATTTCAGCTTCAGTAAATGATCATGGTACAGTAGCAAAATAATTCATTCATTCTGTCTTCTGTCACACTTAGAAGAGGATGCAGCTTTTCACTGACACAAGATAAAGAACAAGTACAGTGTGAACTAGTGGCCCCCCTTTCAGACCTAAATAACAACTTTATAAAATAGAAGGATTTTTGTGTACTCACCGTAAAATCTCTTTCTCCGAGTCTTCATTGGGGGACACAGGACCATGGGTGTATGCTGCTGTGATTAGGAGGCTGACACTAAGTAGACATAAAAAAAGTTAGCTCCTCCCTAGCAGTGTACACCCTGAGTCGGAGGCGGATCTATGCCATTTTAGTGTACAAGCAGTAGTAGGAGAAACCTGAACAACCATAACTAATCAAGGTAATAACAAGAAACACACAGTATCTTATCTAAACCTATACTGTATATATATATATATATATATATATATATATATATATATATATATAAAAAGACATAAATAAGCCGGGTACAGAAGAACGTGTTCCCATAAAGAACCAGTAACATCCGGTAAACTAAGAGCAACCCAATATCCAAACAGGGTGGGTGCTGTGTCCCCCAATGAAGACTCAGAGAAACAGATTTTACGGTGAGTACACAAAAATCCTTCTTTCTCTATCGCTTTCATTGGGGGACACAGGACCATGGGACGTCCAAAAGCAGTCCCTGGGTGGGAACAGGAGCAATCATACAGATTCAAAACATATCCAAAACTCTGTAAGAATGCTCGGTGCAAAAGTATACCGACCTATCATAGGTGTGCGACAGCCGCTTGCTGTATCCTGGAAACCCTGGAAAAGGTATGAAAAGCTTGACCACGCGGCGGCTCTGTAGACTTGCTCGGCTGACGCCTGCGTCTGATTGTCCTAGACGCCACAATTGTACAGGAGGAAAGGCTTTTACACCCCTCGGAGAAAAACCTGACTCTAATCCTGCAGGCCTCTGATATGGTCGGCCTGATCCAACTTGCAATGGTAGCCCTGGACGCCGGCATGCCCCTCCTGGGCCCAGTAGGCAGGACGATAGGTCGTCTGAGTTGCAGAAGGGCGCGGATCTCGAAACGTAACTCCTCCGAGCTCGCACTAGATCCGATGTAAGCCGTGACCTCTCCGAGGATCGAATGGAGGCTGGACCGAAGGATGGAAGCACGATCACCACATTCAGATACTACTTTCGTTAGGAAAGAAGGGAATTTTGTTTACTTACCGTAAATTCCTTTTCTTCTAGCTCCAATTGGGAGACCCAGACAATTGGGTGTATAGCTATGCCTCCGGAGGCCACACAAAGTATTACACTAAAAGTGTAACGCCCCTCCCCTTCTGCCTTTACACCCCCCGTGCTCACGGGCTCCTCAGTTTTGGTGCAAAAGCAAGAAGGAGGAAAAAATTATAATTGGTTTAAAGTAAATTCAATCCGAAGGAATATCGGAGAACTGAAACCATTCAACATGAACAACATGTGTACACAAAAAACAGGGGCGGGTGCTGGGTCTCCCAATTGGAGCTAGAAGAAAAGGAATTTACGGTAAGTAAACAAAATTCCCTTCTTCTTTGTCGCTCCATTGGGAGACCCAGACAATTGGGACGTCCAAAAGCAGTCCCTGGGTGGGTAAATAATACCTCATAATAGAGCCGTAAACGGCTCCGTCCTACAGGTGGGCAACCGCCGCCTGAAGGACTCGCCTACCTAGGCTGGCATCTGCCGAAGCATAGGTATGCACCTGATAGTGTTTCGTGAAAGTGTGCAGGCTCGACCAGGTAGCTGCCTGACACACCTGCTGAGCCGTAGCCTGGTGCCGCAAGGCCCAGGACGCTCCCACGGCCCTGGTAGAATGGGCCTTCAGCCCTGAGGGAACCGGAAGCCCCGAGGAACGATAAGCTTCGAGAATTGGTTCCTTGATCCACCGAGCCAGGGTTGATTTGGAAGCTTGTGTCCCTTTACGCTGGCCAGCGACAAGGACAAAGAGTGCATCCGAGCGGCGCAGGGGCGCCGTACGAGAAATGTAGAATCTGAGTGCTCTCACCAGATCTAACAAGTGCAAAACCTTTTCACATTGGTGAACTGGATGAGGACAAAAAGAGGGTAAGGAGATATCCTGATTGAGATGAAAAGGGGATACCACCTTAGGGAGAAATTCCGGAACTGGACGCAGAACCACCTTGTCCTGGTGAAACACCAGGAAAGGGGCTTTGCACGACAACGCTGCTAGCTCAGACACTCTCCGAAGTGAAGTGACTGCTACTAGGAAAACCACTTTCTGCGAAAGGCGTGAGAGAGAAATATCCCTCATTGGCTCGAATGGTGGTTTCTGAAGAACCATCAGCACCCTGTTCAGATCCCAGGGTTCTAACGGACGCTTGTAAGGAGGGACGATGTGACAAACCCCCTGCAGGAACGTGCGTACCTGTGGAAGTCTGGCTAGGCGCTTCTGAAAAAACACAGAGAGCGCAGAGACTTGTCCCTTAAGGGAGCCGAGCGACAAACCCTTTTCCAATCCGGATTGAAGGAAGGACAGAAAAGTGGGCAAGGTAAACGGCCAGGGAGAAAAACCCTGAGCAGAGCACCACGACAGGAATATTTTCCACGTCCTGTGGTAGATCTTGGCGGACGTTGGTTTCCTAGCCTGTCTCATAGTGGCAATGACCTCTTGAGATAATCCTGAAGACGCTAGGATCCAGGACTCAATGGCCACACAGTCAGGTTGAGGGCCGCAGAATTCAGATGGAAAAACGGCCCTTGAGACAGCAAGTCTGGTCGGTCTGGTAGTGCCCACGGTTGGCCGACCGTGAGATGCCACAGATCCGGGTACCACGACCTCCTCGGCCAGTCTGGAGCGACGAGGATGGCGCGGCGGCAGTCGGCCCTGATCTTGCGTAACACTCTGGGCAACAGTGCCAGAGGAGGAAACACATAAGGGAGTTGAAACTGCGACCAATCCTGAACTAAGGCGTCTGCCGCCAGAGCTCTGTGATCTTGGGACCGTGCCATGAATGTCGGGACCTTGTTGTTGTGCCGGGACGCCATTAGGTCGACATCCGGCATGCCCCAGCGGCAACAGATCTCCTGAAACACGTCCGGGTGAAGGGACCATTCCCCTGCGTCCATGCCCTGGCGACTGAGAAAGTCTGCTTCCCAGTTTTCTACGCCCGGGATGTGAACTGCGGATATGGTGGAGGCTGTGGCTTCCACCCACAGCAGAATCCGCCGGACTTCCTGGAAGGCTTGCCGACTGCGTGTCCCGCCTTGGTGGTTGATGTATGCCACCGCTGTGGAGTTGTCCGACTGAATTCGGATCTGTTTGCCTTCCAGCCACGGCTGGAACGCCTTTAGGGCAAGATACACTGCCCTTATCTCCAGAACATTGATCTGAAGGGAGGACTCTGTCTGAGTCCAAGTACCCTGAGCCCTGTGGTGGAGAAAGACCGCTCCCCACCCTGACAGGCTCGCGTCCGTCGTGACCACCGCCCAGGATGGGGGCAGGAAGGATTTCCCCTTCGACAGAGAAGTGGGGAGAAGCCACCACTGAAGGGAAGCTTTGGCTGTCCGAGAAAGGGAGACGTTCCTGTCGAGGGACGTCGACTTCCTGTCCCATTTGCGAAGAATGTCCCATTGAAGTGGGCGCAGATGAAACTGCGCAAAAGGAACTGCCTCCATTGCTGCCACCATCTTCCCTAGGAAGTGCATGAGGCGCCTCAGGGGGTGTGACTGACCTTGAAGGAGAGATTGCACCCCTGTCTGTAGTGAACGCTGTTTGTCCAGCGGAAGCTTCACTATCGCTGAGAGAGTATGAAACTCCATGCCAAGATTGTCAGTGATTGGGCCGGTGTCAGATTTGACTTTGGAAAATTGATGATCCACCCGAAACTCTGGAGAGTCTCCAGAGCAATGTTCAGGCTGTGCTGGCATGCCACTTGAGAGGGTGCCTTGACAAGTAGATCGTCTAAGTAAGGGATCACCGAGTGTCCCTGAGAGTGTAGGATTGCCACCACTGTTGCCATGACCTTGGTGAAGACCCGTGGGGCTGTTGCCAGGCCAAAAGGCAGTGCCACGAACTGAAGGTGTTCGTCCCCTATGGCGAAACGCATGAAACGCTGATGCTCTGGTGCAATCGGTACGTGGAGATAAGCATCTTTGATGTCTATTGATGCCAGGAAATCTCCTTGGGACATTGAGGCGATGACGGAGCGGAGCGATTCCATCCGGAACCGCCTGGTTTTTCACATGCTTGTTGAGCAGTTTTAGGTCCAGAACGGGACGGAAGGATCCGTCCTTTTTTGGCACCACGAACAAGTTGGAGTAAAAACCGTGACCCCGTTGCTGAAGAGGAACAGGGATCACCACTCCTTCCGCCTTCAGAGTGCACACCGCCTGCAGAAGAGCCTCGGCTCTGTCGGGGGGCGGAGATGTTCTGAAGAATCGAGTCGGAGGACGAGAGCTGAACTCTATCCTGTAACCTTGAGATAGAATGTCTCTCACCCATCGGTCTTTTACTTGTGGCAGCCAGGTGTCGCAAAAGCGGGAGAGCCTGCCACCGACCGAGGATGCGGTTTGAGGAGGCCGAAAGTCATGAGGAGGCCGCTTTGGGAGCGGTTCCTCCGGTGGTCTTTTTAGGACGTGACTTAGACCGCCATGCATCGGAGTTCCTCTGCTCTTTCTGAGGCCTTTTGGACGAGGAAAATTGAGACCTGCCCGCGGTCCGAAAGGACCGAAACCTCGATTGTACCTTCCGTGGTTGAGGTCTGTTTGGTTTGGACTGGGGTAAGGATGAATCCTTTCCCTTGGATTGTTTAATGATTTCATCCAATCGCTCACCAAACAAGCGGTCGCCAGACAATGGCAAACCGGTTAAAAACTTTTTGGAAGCAGAGTCTGCCTTCCATTCACGTAGCCACATGGCCCTGCGGAGTACCACCGAATTGGCGGATGCCACCGCCGTACGGCTCGCCGAGTCTAGGATAGCATTAATGGCGTAGGACGCAAATGCCGACGCCTGAGTGGTTAAGGACACCACTTGCGGGGCAGATGTACGTGTTAGTGCATTAATCTGCGCCTGACAGGCTGAGATAGCTTGGAGTGCCCATACGGCTGCGAATGCTGGAGCAAACGACGCGCCGATAGCTTCATAGATGGATTTCAACCATAGTTCCATCTGTCTGTCAGTGGCATCTTTGAGGGAAGCCCCATCTTCCACTGCAACTATGGATCTAGCCGCCAGTCTGGAGATTGGAGGATCCACCTTAGGACACTGAGTCCAGCCCTTGACAACCTCGGGGGGGAAAGGATAACGTGTGTCCTTAAGGCGCTTGGAAAAACGCTTGTCTGGACAGTCTCGATTTTTCTGGATTGCCTCTCTGAAGTCAGAGTGATCCAGAAACATATTTAATGTACGCTTGGGAAACCTGAAACGGAATTTCTCCTGAGAAGCAGACTCCTCAATTGGAGGAGCTGGGGGAGAAATATCCAATACCTGATTGATGGTCGCTATAAGATCAATCACTACAGCGTCACCTTCAGGTGTATCTAGGTTGTCAGGATCAGAATCCTGATGTGATACCTCCGCTTCATCCTCCAGAGAGTCCCTCTGGGCCACCAGCTCCGGCTGAGTAAGTGCTACAGGGGCCGAGCATTGCACACAATGAGGGTCAGTGGAACCTGCCGGTAGTACAGCTTTACATGAGGTACAGGTTGCAAAGTACTCCTGTGCTTTGGCACCCTTGCCTTTTGATGACATGTTGTCTCCTCTGAGAACAACAGGAGGGTATATAGCCAAAAATCAATAGAGCGACCGCACAGTGCAAATGTATACCTATATATATATATACACTTCGGTACTCAGTGGGGCCAGCACCACAGGTGCTGCTTACCGAGCGCTGAGAGCGGTTGTGTGATCACCAGATTCCCTGCCTGGGTCTCCCTGTGTTGTCTCTCCTATCCAGCGTCTGAATCGCTGACAGGAATGGCTGCCGGCGTTCTGTGGGGAGGAGGGAACCGTGGGCGTGCCCAAGAAAAGTGCGGGAATCCAGTGCCCCAGTGTACTGAGTGAGGAGGGAGGAGGATACTAATGTATGCTCCAGCCCTCAGCGCTGACGATCTGTGCAGCGTCCCGCCCTTCCCCTGACTGGCAGGCCTGTGGGCGGGAATATACGACACTAGGCCGCAGAAGCCGGGGACTAAAGTTATAAGCGCGGCCGGCAATGAGCGCGGTCGCGCGGTAGTCCCCGGCGCACTAACACACCCAGCAGTGCTGCAATGTGTATGGCACAAGCGCTCCATGCGCGGTAGTCCCCGGCGCACTAACACACCCAGCAGTGCTGCAATGTGTATGGCACAAGCGCTCCATGCGCGGTAGTCCCCGGCGCACTAACACACCCAGCAGTGCTGTAATGTGTATGGCACCAGCGCTCCATGCGCGGTCCCCACGGGGACACAGAGTACCTCATAGTAGCAGGGCCTTGTCCCTGACGATACCCAGCTCCTATCCTGCAGATTCCCAGAGGCTGCGGAGGGAGCACGGTCCCAGTGCCTGGAGACCGATCCGGTACCCACTTCACCCAGAGCCCATTAAGGGATGGGGAAGGAAAACAGCATGTGGCTCCTGCCTGTGTACCCGCAATGGGTACCTCAACCTTAACAGCACCGCCGACAAAGTGGGGTGAGAAGGGAGCATGCTGGGGGCCCTGTTATGGGCCCTCTTTTCTTCCATCCGACCTAGTCAGCAGCTGCTGCTGACTAAGTTGTGGAGCTTATGCGTGGATGTCTGCCTCCTTCGCACAAAGCATAAAAACTGAGGAGCCCGTGAGCACGGGGGGTGTATAGGCAGAAGGGGAGGGGCGTTACACTTTTAGTGTAATACTTTGTGTGGCCTCCGGAGGCATAGCTATACACCCAATTGTCTGGGTCTCCCAATGGAGCGACAAAGAAAAACCTGAGATGGGTGCCAAACAACCTTGTCTTGGTGGAAACAAGAAAAAAGAGACCCGCATGAGAGGGCTGACCGTTCAGACCTTCCACTGATTGAAGTGACTGCCATCAACAAAAACCACCTTCCCGGGTAGGCGTGAGATTGAGGATCGAACAGGGCTAATTGAAGAGACCCTACAGCCAGCTAGAGGTCTCATGGTTCTAGCGGGAAACGATCTAGAGGTGCCAGATGCTCGATTCCTTGGATGAACGGCCTGACTTGCGGCCGAGATGCAAGATTTCTCTGGAAAGACAGATCGAGCCGTCACCTGCCCTTTGAAGGTTGCTAGCGAGAGCCCGCCTGTAAGCCTGACTGTGGGAAGGCCAGTAACGCTGGGAGTGACAGAACCAGTGGAGATGAGCTGACGTTGAGCTCACACTCTTGAAAGAAGGCCTTTCTGGTGTGGTAGTAGCTGTTTGAAGATGGAGGCTTCTGAGTTCTGACCATAGTCTGTATCACCTGTGGGATAAAGCCTGCCTGGGCTAGTAGCCATGGTTCCACAGCCATGCGGTGGAAACGGAGAAAAAGCTGTGGAAAAACAAGCGCATAGGGTCTTACCCCAATATGTGAGGGGTGGGGGTGGGGGAGTGAAACTACTCACCAGATGTAGTTGTGAGAAGCCACAACTACTGTAATCGCATGTATCACACAATCCAAGGCTGCAGCCACCAAAACGGTAGATAACAGAGAGCACAAGAGAGTGGTGTTTTAATGCCGCGCCAATAGATCACTTCAGATGATGTTCAGACCAGTGTTACTTTATTGTTTTCCAGGTCAACGCGTTTCTGGGGCATCTGCCCCCTTCATCAGGACCACCAAAGAAACAGATAACATCCAATCTGTCTAGTACAGACAATGTATACAATATATAGACACATTGACATCACAGGCACATCCCCTAAAGAAAAAAACGAGCGGGAAGGACTGCCACGTTGCATGGAATGACGTCAAACAACCACTTAACATAAAAAAAAAAAAAAAAAAAAAAAAAAAAAACCAACACAACAAATAAAAATAAAAATAAAGATTCATCCATATTTGACATGTATTAACATATATTTCCTTATACAGGGATACACATTATTTTCCGTATTGTGTAAAAGAGAAATAAATATATATATATGTGCACAATAAAAGACAAATAAAGAAAAGTGTGTAAAACCATTCATCTGCAATATGTGAAATAATACGTGTACACCCATGGATATTAAACTTGTCTTATACGCCGGACAAGTCAGCGATTTCACAAGGGAGGGATGAGAACCCTCGATTTAATATGTGTAATCCACTTCAGACATTTCAAAGCCACGGCATTATAACCTGCCGCCACCTGTGCTTTTACATCTTTCAACCACCACCATGAAACAGCAAGTGCAGTGTGCCTAACGAAAGAACTAAAGAGATTCAGAAGAACCGCTTCTGATCTGTGAACTCAGACCGCAGTTCAACCCAGGACAAGACCGTGGGAAAAAAAGCAAGAGAGCATGCGCCGAAGCAAAGTACAGGTAATGAGCCGGCACAAGTTCACGGGAGTGCAGGAGCGTGGGAACCAAAACCATTACGCATGCTCAGCCAATCTAATTCATAGACGCCCTGCAACAACCCATAGAACCCGTATAACCTCAGACTTTGAGCCGACCATGAGATTACTCATGATCGCGCTAAGATCATACTAGGGTCAAAGAAACCACAAAACTAACAATAGTGATTTAAGAGCACATCGCCTGTGAACCGGCGAGAATCACAAACCCCCGTGTGGGACAAACAGATAGAATATGGTACAACCTTAAAAATCAGGGTATTTAACCAACATATAAATATAAAAAATTTGCATAAGCAACCATAAATATACACATATACAAACAGTAAAACTGGTGGTCCACTAAAACCGATACACAGAATTTCACAAGTTATGACAATAAAAACAACATAAAATCGCCTAAGAAAGCATAAAACATACACCAAACAAATATTAAAATACATCAGTGAAATAGGTCTGTGACCTCATTGAGGCCATGGGGTTTTAACGTATTAAGTTTATAAATCCAGTACGTCTCTTTTTTGTTTAGGGTCTCCATCCTATTTGCAACTGACACAGGTACATGCTCAATAGGGGTCACTTTCAAGGCGATTTTCTTGTCATGGAAAATGGTGGTATGACGGGACAAACCATGTAACATATACCCTATTTTAATATTATGTCTATGAGAATTGATGCGGTTGTGGAGGGCTTGGATCGTCCTCCCCACGTACCGTTTGTCACAGTCACATTCAATCAGATATATGACATAGTCCGATTGACACGTGAGATGTCCTCGTATACTAAACTCAATACCCCCAGGATCACATCCGAAGCTAACCCGCCTATGCTGGATGGACCTGCAGCAAAGGCAGTTTTTGGTCATACATTTATATGATCCCATGGGTTTGTTTGTCCCTACACAACTGGGGGGACCCCTTAACCTGCTAGGAGCCAGCTGGTTTTTAATCGTCATGGCCCTACGGAAGGTCACCCCCGGTCGGGATGGCAGAACGCCCTTAAGGTAAGGGTCATTACATATAACTGGCCAGTGTTTTCTTAAAATCCCCTTAATGACCTCTCCATCACAGCTAAAAGTGGTTAAAAAATTGGATGAAAAACTCCCAGAGAGAGATTTTTGGAGAAGAAATATCCGCTAACGTTAGTTAAGAAGGCATATCAAGAAGCTAGAGGCCAGGGGCGGAATTTGAGCCTTGATGTTGACAATGGATCTGGTAGAGTGGTACCCACCCCCACCAATGGGAGTTTTTCATCCAATTTTTTAACCACTTTTAGCTGTGATGGAGAGGTCATTAAGGGGATTTTAAGAAAACACTGGCCAGTTATATGTAATGACCCTTACCTTAAGGGCGTTCTGCCATCCCGACCGGGGGTGACCTTCCGTAGGGCCATGACGATTAAAAACCAGCTGGCTCCTAGCAGGTTAAGGGGTCCCCCCAGTTGTGTAGGGACAAACAAACCCATGGGATCATATAAATGTATGACCAAAAACTGCCTTTGCTGCAGGTCCATCCAGCATAGGCGGGTTAGCTTCGGATGTGATCCTGGGGGTATTGAGTTTAGTATACGAGGACATCTCACGTGTCAATCGGACTATGTCATATATCTGATTGAATGTGACTGTGACAAACGGTACGTGGGGAGGACGATCCAAGCCCTCCACAACCGCATCAATTCTCATAGACATAATATTAAAATAGGGTATATGTTACATGGTTTGTCCCGTCATACCACCATTTTCCATGACAAGAAAATCGCCTTGAAAGTGACCCCTATTGAGCATGTACCTGTGTCAGTTGCAAATAGGATGGAGACCCTAAACAAAAAAGAGACGTACTGGATTTATAAACTTAATACGTTAAAACCCCATGGCCTCAATGAGGTCACAGACCTATTTCACTGATGTATTTTAATATTTGTTTGGTGTATGTTTTATGCTTTCTTAGGCGATTTTATGTTGTTTTTATTGTCATAACTTGTGAAATTCTGTGTATCGGTTTTAGTGGACCACCAGTTTTACTGTTTGTATATGTGTATATTTATGGTTGCTTATGCAAATTTTTTATATTTATATGTTGGTTAAATACCCTGATTTTTAAGGTTGTACCATATTCTATCTGTTTGTCCCACACGGGGGTTTGTGATTCTCGCCGGTTCACAGGCGATGTGCTCTTAAATCACTATTGTTAGTTTTGTGGTTTCTTTGACCCTAGTATGATCTTAGCGCGATCATGAGTAATCTCATGGTCGGCTCAAAGTCTGAGGTTATACGGGTTCTATGGGTTGTTGCAGGGCGTCTATGAATTAGATTGGCTGAGCATGCGTAATGGTTTTGGTTCCCACGCTCCTGCACTCCCGTGAACTTGTGCCGGCTCATTACCTGTACTTTGCTTCGGCGCATGCTCTCTTGCTTTTTTTCCCACGGTCTTGTCCTGGGTTGAACTGCGGTCTGAGTTCACAGATCAGAAGCGGTTCTTCTGAATCTCTTTAGTTCTTTCGTTAGGCACACTGCACTTGCTGTTTCATGGTGGTGGTTGAAAGATGTAAAAGCACAGGTGGCGGCAGGTTATAATGCCGTGGCTTTGAAATGTCTGAAGTGGATTACACATATTAAATCGAGGGTTCTCATCCCTCCCTTGTGAAATCGCTGACTTGTCCGGCGTATAAGACAAGTTTAATATCCATGGGTGTACACGTATTATTTCACATATTGCAGATGAATGGTTTTACACACTTTTCTTTATTTGTCTTTTATTGTGCACATATATATATATTTATTTCTCTTTTACACAATACGGAAAATAATGTGTATCCCTGTATAAGGAAATATATGTTAATACATGTCAAATATGGATGAATCTTTATTTTTATTTTTATTTGTTGTGTTGGTTTTTTTTTTTTTTTTTTTTATGTTAAGTGGTTGTTTGACGTCATTCCATGCAACGTGGCAGTCCTTCCCGCTCGTTTTTTTCTTTAGGGGATGTGCCTGTGATGTCAATGTGTCTATATATTGTATACATTGTCTGTACTAGACAGATTGGATGTTATCTGTTTCTTTGGTGGTCCTGATGAAGGGGGCAGATGCCCCAGAAACGCGTTGACCTGGAAAACAATAAAGTAACACTGGTCTGAACATCATCTGAAGTGATCTATTGGCGCGGCATTAAAACACCACTCTCTTGTGCTCTCTGTTATCATGCGGTGGAAACGAGAACCCCCTAAACATTGATGGAAAGAAGGGAATTTTGTTTACTTACCGTAAATTCCTTTTCTTCTAGCTCCTATTGGGAGACCCAGACAATTGGGTGTATAGCTTCTGCCTCCGGAGGCCACACAAAGTATTACACTTTAAAAAGTATAACCCCTCCCCTCTGCCTATACACCCTCCCGTGCATCACGGGCTCCTCAGTGTTGGTGTAAAAGCAGGAAGGAGGAAACTTATAAATTGGTCTAAGGTAAATTCAATCCGAAGGATGTTCGGAGAACTGAAAACCATGAACCAAAAGAACAATTCAACATGCAACAACATGTGTACACAAAAGAACAACAGCCCGAAGGGAACATGGGCGGGTGCTGGGTCTCCCAATAGGAGCTAGAAGAAAAGGAATTTACGGTAAGTAAACAAAATTCCCTTCTTCTTTGTCGCTCCATTGGGAGACCCAGACAATTGGGACGTCCAAAAGCAGTCCCTGGGTGGGTAAAAGAATACCTCGATAAAAAGAGCCGAAAACGACCCCCTCTTACAGGTGGGCAACCGCCGCCTGAAGGACTCGCCTACCTAGACTGGCGTCTGCCGAAGCATAGGTATGCACCTGATAGTGTTTCGTGAAAGTGTGCAGACTAGACCAGGTAGCTGCCTGACACACCTGCTGAGCCGTAGCCCGGTGCCGCAGTGCCCAGGACGCACCCACTGCTCTGGTAGAATGGGCTTTCAACCCTGAAGGAAGTGGAAGCCCAGAAGAACGGTAGGATTCAAGAATTGGTTCCTTGATCCATCGAGCCAAGGTTGACTTGGAAGCCTGCGAACCCTTACGCTGGCCAGCAACAAGGACAAAGAGGGCATCTGAACGGCGCAGGGGCGCCGTGCGAGACACGTAGAGTCGGAGTGCTCTCACTAAATCTAATGAGTGCAAATCCTTTTCACATTGGTGAACTGGATGAGGGTAAAATGAAGGTAAGGAGATATCCTGATTGAGATGAAAAGGGGATACCACTTTAGGGAGAAATTCCGGGACCGGACGTAGAACCACCTTATCCTGGTGAAAAACCAGGAAGGGGGCTTTGCATGACAGCGCTGCCAGATCCGACACTCTACGGAGCGACGTAACTGCCACTAGAATGCCACCTTTTGCGAAGGACGTGATAAAGACCTCCCGCAGCGGCTCGAAAGGTGGTTTCTGAAGAGCCGTTAGCACCCTATTGAGGTCCCAGGGTTCCAGCGGACGCTTGTAAGGTGGGACTATGTGGCAAACTCCCTGCAGGAACGTGCGGACCTGCGGAAGCCTGGCTAGACGCTTTTGAAAAAATACGGAAAGCGCCGATACTTGTCCCTTGAGAGAGCCGAGAGACAAACCCTTGTCCATTCCGGATTGAAGGAATGAAAGAAAAGTGGGTAAGGCAAAGGGCCAGGGAGTAAAACCCTTGTCAGAGCACCAGGATAAGAAGATCCTCCAAGACCTGTGATAGATCTTGGAGGACGTTGGTTTCCTGGCCTGTCTCATAGTGGCAATGACATCTTGAGATAACCCTGAGGACGCTAGGAGCCAGGACTCAATGGCCACACAGTCAGGTTGAGGGCCGCAGAATTCAGATGGAAAAACGGCCCTTGAGACAGCAAGTCTGGGCGGTCTGGGAGCGCCCACGGTTGACCCACCGTGAGATGCCACAGATCCGGGTACCACGACCGCCTCGGCCAATCTGGAGCGACGAGAATGGCGCGATGACAGTCGGACCTGATTTTGCGCAGCACTCTGGGGAGCATCAGCAGAGGAGGAAACACATAGGGAAGTCGAAACTGCGACCAATCCTGAACTAATGCGTCCGCCGCCAGAGCTCTGTGATCTTGAGACCGGGCCATGAATGCCGGTACTTTGTTGTTGTGCCGTGACGCCATGAGATCGACGTCCGGCGTTCCCCAGCGGCGACAGATCTCTCGAAACACGTCTGGGTGAAGAGACCATTCCCCCGCGTCCATGCCCTGTCGGCTGAGAAAATCTGCTTCCCAGTTTTCTACGCCCGGGATGTGAACTGCGGAGATGGTGGAGGCTGTGGCTTCCACCCACTGCAGAATTCGCCGGACTTCCTGGAAGGCTTGACGACTGCAAGTGCCGCCTTGGTGGTTGATGTAAGCGACGGCCGTGGCGTTGTCCGACTGGATTCGGATCTGCCTGCCCACCAGCCACCGATGAAAGGCCAATAGGGCTAGATACACTGCCCTTATCTCCAGAATATTGATCTGAAGGGATGACTCTATCAGAGTCCAGGTTCCCTGAGCCCTGTGGTGGAGAAAAACCGCCCCCCATCCTGACAGGCTCGCGTCCGTCGTGACCACAGCCCAGGTGGGGGGTAGGAAGGATTTCCCCTGCGAGAGTTGGGAAGGAGCCACCACTGAAGTGACGTCTTGGTCGCAAGGGACAGAGAGACGTTCCTGTCGAGTGAAGTCGACCTCCTGTCCCATTTTCGGAGAATGTCCCACTGGAGTGGCCGCAGATGGAATTGCGCGAAGGGCACTGCCTCCATCGCTGCCACCATCTTCCCCAGGAAGTGCATGAGGTGCCTCAAGGGGTGTGACTGACCTCGAAGAAGAGATTGCACCCCTGCCTGCAGAGAAAGCTGTTTGTCCCGCGGTAGCATGACTACCGCTGACTGAGTATGAAACTCCATCCCAAGGTACGTCAGTGATTGGGTCGGTGTCAACTTGGATTTTGGGAAGTTGATTATCCACCCGAACTGCTGGAGAGTCGCCAGAGCGACGGAAAGGCTGTTTTGACACGCCAACTGAGAGGGTGCCCTGACCAGAAGATCGTCTAAGTAGGGAATCACCGAATGGCCCTGAGAGTGTAGGACCGCCACAACAGATGCCATGACCTTGGTGAACACACGTGGGGCTGTCGCCAGGCCGAAAGGCAATGCCACGAACTGAAGGTGTTCGTCCCTGATGGCGAAGCGCAAAAAGCGTTGATGTTTGGGTGCGATCGGCACATGGAGATAAGCATCCTTGATGTCGATCGATGCTAGGAAGTCTCCTTGTGACATTGAAGCGATGACAGAGCGGAGAGATTCCATCCGAAACCGTCTGGTGCTCACATGTCTGTTGAGTAGTTTGAGGTCCAGAACGGGACGGAACGAGCCGTCCTTTTTTGGCACCACAAACAAGTTGGAGTAAAAGCCGCGACCATGTTCCTGGGGGGGGAACAGGTATCACAACTTCTTCTGTTTTCAGAGCGTTCACCGCCTGAAAAAGTGCATCGGCTCGCTCGGGGTGCGGGGATGTTCTGAAGAAACGAGTCGGAGGACGAGAGCTGAACTCTATCCTGTAACCGTGAGACAGAATGTCTCTCACCCATCGGTCTTGAACATGTGGCCACCAGGCGTCGCAAAAGCGGGAGAGCCTGCCACCGACCGAGGATGCGGTTCGGGGATGCCGAGAGTCATGAGGAGGCCGCCTTGGAAGCAGTGCCTCCTGCGGCCTTTTGGGGGCGTGACTTAGCCCGCCACGCATAGGAGTTCCTCTGGCCTTTCTCCGGCCTGCTGGACGAAGAGGATTGGGGCTTGGCGGAGGGACGAAAGGACCGAAACCTCGAATGTATCTGTCGTTGCTGAGGTCTCTTTGGCTTGGACTGGGGCAAGGAGGAGTCCTTTCCCTTAGATTCCTTAATAATCTCATCCAATCGTTCGCCAAACAATCGGTCGCCAGCAAACGGCAAACCGGTTAAGAACCTCTTGGAAGCCGAGTCTGCCTTCCATTCGCGCAGCCACATGGCCCTGCGGACTGCCACAGAGTTAGCGGATGCCACCGCTGTACGGCTAGCAGAGTCTAAAACTGCGTTCATGGCGTAGGAAGAAAAAACTGACGCCTGGGAAGTCAAAGACGTAACCTGCGGAGCAGAATTACGTGTAACGGCATTAATCTCAGCCAGACAAGCTGAGATAGCTTGTAGTGCCCACACGGCTGCAAAGGCCGGGGCAAAAGACGTGCCCGTGGCTTCATAGATGGATTTCATCAGGAGCTCTATCTGCCTGTCAGTGGCATCCTTTAGCGATGATCCATCTGCAACCGATACTACAGATCTAGCCGCCAATCTAGAGACTGGGGGATCCACCTTGGGACATTGAGCCCAACCCTTGACAACGTCAGAAGGGAAGGGGTAACGTGTCAGTAAGGCGCTTAGTAAAGCGCTTGTCCGGAACCGCTCTGGGCTTCTGGACAGCATCTGTCACTCCGTGTACGTTTAGGGAACCGAAACTGGTGTTTCTCCTGCTGAGAAGTCGACTCCTCTACAGGTGGCGGTGGAGGAGAGATATCTAACACCTGGTTGATGGACGAGATAAGATCATTTACTATGGCGTCCCCGTCAGGTGTATCAAGATTGAGGGCAACGTCAGTGTCAGAGCCCTGAGCTGCGACGTCCGCCTCGTCCTCCAGAGAGTCCTCACGCTGGGAACCCGAGCAGCGTGAAGAAGTCGGGGAAGATTCCCAGCGTGCCCGCTTAGCCGGTCTGGGACTGTGGTCCGGGCCGGAGTCCTCCCCATGAGACCTAGGGCCCCCCCTGGGAGCGTGCTGCGGCGCGGGCAGAGAGGGGCCTGGGGGTGAAGATCCAACAGGGCCCGGGGCCTGTGTAGGGACCGGTCTGGACTGCAAAGCTTCCAGCAGCTTAGCAGACCATTTGTCCATGGACTGAGCCATGGATTGTGAGAGTGACTCAGAGAGTTTTTCAGCAAAGACTGCAAACTCTGTCCCTGCCGCCTGGACAGGGGGAGCAACGGATTCTACCTGAGCTGAGGGGCCCACTAGTGACCGAGGCTCCGGTTGTGGAAGTAAAACAGGGGTTGAGCATTGCTCACAGTTAGGGTAGGTGGAACCCGCAGGTAACTTAGCCGCACAAGAGGTACAGGTCGCAAAATAACCCTGTGTCTTGGCCCCCTTGCTCCTTGTGGACGACATGCTGTTGTCTCCTAGGAGAGTGATCACTGAGGGTATATGGGAAGGGTATACAGCCCGACCGAACAGAAATATATAAATATATATAGTATCTATTCCGGCACCCTAAGGGGACCAGCACCGGGTGACCGGTGTGGCTTACCGACCGCTAAAAAGCGGAGTGTGTGTCCTCCAGATTCCCTGCCTTAGGTCTCCCAGCGTTGCAGAGCTCTTTCCAGGAAATCTTCCACAGGCAGAGTGCCAAAGAAATGGCTGCCGGAGCTCTCAGGGGAGGAGAGAAGCCGTGGGCGGCGTTAGAAAAGTGCGGGAATCTGGAGTCCCCACAGTGATCAGTGAGGGGGGGGAGGAACATACAGGATGCCCTGGCCCTCACAGCCGACGTCAGGTCGGCAGTCCCGCCCTTATCCCTGATAGACAGGCCTGGGGGCGGGAGTTTTGCTACTAGGCCGCAATTGAAGCCGGGGACTAAATTTAACACCGCGGCCGACAAACAGGCGCGGTCGGCGCGGAAGTCCGCCGGCCGTCACAAATAAGCAGCTGCTGCAGCGTCCGGGATGTAGGCGCTCCATGCACATCCCCCATGGGAGTACAGAGTACCTTAGTGATGCAGGGCCCGATCCCTGAGGATCAACAAACTCCTGTCCGACAGATTCCCCCAGGGGCTGCGGAGGGAGCACGGTCCCAGTGACTGGATGACCGCTCAGGATCCCACTTCTCCCAGAGCCACTAAGGGATGGTGAAGGAGACGGCATGAGGCTCCTGCCTTTGTACCCGCAATGGGTACCTCAACCTTAACAGCACCGCCGACATAGTGGGGTGAGAAGGGAACATGCCGGGGGCCCCGTGGGAGCCCACTTTTCTTCCAACCGATATAACTAAAATGAGAAGCTGAGTGGATGTGTGCCTCCTTCCACACAAAGCATAAAACTGAGGAGCCCGTGATGCACGGGAGGGTGTATAGGCAGAGGGGAAGGGGTTACACTTTTTAAAGTGTAATACTTTGTGTGCCCTCCGGAGGCAGAAGCTATACACCCAATTGTCTGGGTCTCCCAATGGAGCGACAAAGAAAGAGGACTTTACGACAGGAAGTTCAGACGATCTGGAAGCTACCATGGGGTGTCTGATAAGCTGCGTGAGCTCTGCGAACAACGCTTGCCTGGGTCAATCCATAGCAATGAGAGACACTGGAATACCCCCCTGAGTTTCCTGCGGACTCTTGGGATCAGTGGAAGCGGAAGAAGGATGAAGGGAAACCTGATTCCCCGGAGGTATGCAAGCGTCGACTCCTGGCACTTGCCGGTCGTGGTAAAGGGAGATGACCTGTGTGACTTGATTGTTGAATCGAGAGGGCATCAGGTCCACATTTGGAATACCTCATCTTAGGCAGATCCATTCGAAAGCCTCTCTGTTGAGGGGTCATTCGCCTGCCGCCAGACCTTGCTGATATTGTCTGCTGTCCAATTCTCCACGGCGGAAAAATGATTGCGGACAAATTCTGGAGAGGTGAGGTCATGCCCACTGTAAGATCTTATTCACCTATGTCATCGCCATGACGCTCCTTGTTCCGCCCAGGTGATGTGCGACTGGATCCTGGATGGCGATTCTTGTATGAAAAGCTGAAAAATCTGTAGGGCTCGGAGAAAAAACTCTGATCCCTAAAAAAAATTGATAGGCAGACGGCTCTCCTGGGAGGACCACCGACCGTGAGCCGTGTGGTTCGGAACACCGCTCCCCAGTCAGCGTGGTGACTGCCTGCCAGTGTACTGGTATGAAGAACATTCCTCTGGACCGATGAGGGCCGCTGGCCCACCATAGAAGCGAGCGGCGGGTTCCCGGAGACAATTGGATCCTGCGATTCAAGGTGAATAGAGAATTGTCCCATCTGTTCGACCAAGTCAGCTGCAGGAGACGAAGGTGGAAGCGGTAAACGGAACCGCCTCTATTGCCGCCACCATCCGACTGAGGACTCTCCAGCTTGGAGTGACGGAGGATCTGGAGGTCTCTTTGGAGGGACACGCATCCTTGGATGGTATCGAACTCCATGCCTATACAGGTAATCCTGCTGGCCGGGGTCAGAGAGGGCTTCTTCCGATTGATGAGCTAGCCGAGTCGGGACAGGATATCGATGGTGACCTGAACACTTAGGAGACAGTCGCCAAAAAGAAGAACCCCTGATCGGCAAGGCGTCCAGGTACGGAATCACCAAAAATGATCGTCTGCTATTGCGAAACGCAGGAAACATCTGTTCTGTTGGCAAATTAGGTGTGCCCCGTATGTCCGACGATAGACTTGCTGAACAACTCTATTGTGTGCCCTGCGACCAGCATCTCTCCGACCCAGGCGTCCGTGATCCAAGTCCGCCAGACTTGATTGAGATGATACAAGCGCCCCCACCTCCACCAGGTCTGCGCCCGCGCACGAAGACAAGAGTCATCTAGCGGGATAGCGCTGTGATCCGGACGTCGTCTTTGACGGCTGGCGTGGCTGAGACATGCCCGAAAAGGTATGTATTGAGGGACAGAATCTTCCTGTTCCTCTGCGGGGACCTGGTTTTCTTGTGTGTGTGGAACCGAAGCTCCTGTGATCTCGTCGATAATCTGATCCAGCCATTCCCCAAACAGACGACCTTTTGTAAAGGGGAGGGCTGTAAGTGATATCCTAGAAGCCGCGTCCGCATACCAGGCTGAGCCAGATCGCCCGACAGATGGCCCTCCGTGCTGCTAGCCGCCTGCAGTGCGCAGTTGGTTGCTGACAGAGCTGCGATGAGTATGTACTCATCCACTAGAGCAATCTGTGTAGCCATGTTGTGAACTTCGGATTGCTCGATCCCGCGCGAAGACCGTTGTGGAGGTTATCGTCCCAGGACATCATGGATGCTGCCAGCCGGATGGCGGCGAAGGCGGTAGGGGAACCGTGCCTGACGTCTGAAGAAAAAACTGAACAGGCAACTCTCTCGGTGTTTCGATCCGTGGCGTCTTGGAGCGATGCCCCGTGCGGGGAAGATAGTACTGGAAGATGACAGACGGAAAAACAACTAAGGACGACCATAGGCGAGCCTGCCCATTACTTCCTGGGAGCCTCAGGGAAGCGGAAAAGTAAATCAAACGACCTACCATTGTTGAATATCTTGACCGGTTGTCGTCTGTACTTGTATAGAATTTCAGCAAAGTCTGAATGGTTACCGAATTGCCTGTGTGCCCGTTTAACCAGTTAGAAGGAGACATGCAAGCACTGGGTAGTCACGGAGCCCATCTGGGGCTTTTGTGTATGACTTACCACTTTGACCGGACTATCCACCCTACCTCTGACATCAGCCCTCTGATCTGGAATCAGCATCGAGGCTGCATCCGACTCTTCTCCTGAGAAAAGGTCGGCCGGTCGCGGAGACGAGGAGCACTCGGGGCCTGGAGGTGATAGAGATCTCCGGGAGGGGTTGAGAGGAGGCCCAGCCGGTCCCCTTCTGCGCTCCAGTAGTAGGGTCTGGATCAGACCGACTATAGTCCAGAGCCAGCTGGACCGGGGGAGCATGTCCCGGGTGTAGGGAGCGACTGCAACGCCTGCGCGATGGTCATAGACGCCCTTGGCAGAGAGTCCACAGACTGGGATAGGGGGTCTACCACTCGGGGTAAGGGAGCGCAGCGGAGCTCGGGTGCTGGAGGTGACAGGATGGTTTGGGGTGCAAGCCGAGCGGGGGGCGTAGCCTGGCTTGGGAGGAATTTACCTAGCAGGCTGTGCATGCATAAGAAACTATAAAGGGGCCCCGGTTTGGATGGAGAGGCTAGGGTTAAGGTCAGCAGAGGTCTCAGAAACTGCAGGGACAGCATTGGTGGAGAAAAAACGCAGCCCTTCATTCATTTTTTTTTTTTTACAGTAGGGGGGGGCAGGCTGGCTTGGGACCGGGCAGGAAATGCAGGGGTACAGCTTGGGAAAAAGAAGGGAATTTTGTTTACTTACCGTAAATTCCTTTTCTTCTAGCTCCAATTGGGAGACCCAGACAATTGGGTGTATAGGCTATGCCTCCGGAGGCCGCACAAAGTATTACACTAAAAGTGTAAAGCCCCTACCCTTCTGCCTATACACCCCCCCCGTGCTCCCACGGGCTCCTCAGTTTTGGTGCAAAAGCAAGAAGGAGGAAAAAAATTATAAACTGGTTTAAAAGTAAATTCAATCCGAAGGAATATCGGAGAACTGAAACCATTCAACATGAACAACATGTGTACACAAAAAAACAGGGGCGGGTGCTGGGTCTCCCAATTGGAGCTAGAAGAAAAGGAATTTACGGTAAGTAAACAAAATTCCCTTCTTCTTTGTCGCTCCATTGGGAGACCCAGACAATTGGGACGTCCAAAAGCAGTCCCTGGGTGGGTAAATTAATACCTCGTAATAGAGCCGGAAAACGGCCCCTTCCTACAGGTGGGCAACCGCCGCCTGAAGGACTCGTCTACCTAGGCTGGCATCCGCCGAAGCATAGGTATGCACCTGATAGTGTTTCGTGAAAGTGTGCAGGCTCGACCAGGTAGCCGCCTGACACACCTGCTGAGCCGTAGCCTGGTGCCTCAAAGCCCAGGACGCGCCCACGGCTCTGGTAGAATGGGCCTTCAGCCCTGAGGGAACCGGAAGCCCAGCAGAACGGTAAGCTTCGAGAATTGGCTCCTTGATCCACCGAGCCAGGGTTGATTTGGAAGCCTGTAACCCTTTACGCTGGCCAGCGACAAGGGACAAAGAGTGCATCCGAGCGGCGCAGGGGCGCCGTACGAGAAATGTAGAGTCTGAGTGCTCTCACCAGATCTAACAAGTGCAAATCCTTTTCACATTGGTGAACTGGATGAGGACAAAGAAGGGAATTTTGTTACTTACCGTAAATTCCTTTTCTTCTAGCTCCTATTGGGAGACCCAGACGATTGGGTGTATAGCACTGCCTCCGGAGGCCACACAAAGCATTACACTAAAAAGTGTAAGGCCCCTCCCCTTCTGGCTATACACCCCCAGTGGGATCACTGGCTGCTCAGTTTTAGTGCTAAAGCAAGAAGGAGGAAAGCCAATAACTGGTTTAAACAAATTCACTCCGAAGTAACATCGGAGAACTGAAAACCGTTCAACATGAACAACATGTGTACCCGAACAAAACCAACAATCCCGAAGGACAACAGGGCGGGTGCTGGGTCTCCCAATAGGAGCTAGAAGAAAAGGAATTTACGGTAAGTAACAAAATTCCCTTCTTCTTCGGCGCTCCATTGGGAGACCCAAGACGATTGGGACGTCCAAAAGCAGTCCCTGGGTGGGTAAAGAAATACCTCATGTTAGAGCTGCAAAGACAGCTTTCCCCTACGGGGAGGTAACTGCCGCCTGCAGGACTCTTCTACCTAGGCTGGCGTCCGCCGAAGCATAGGTATGCACCTGATAATGTTTGGTGAAAGTGTGCAGACTCGACCAGGTAGCTGCCTGGCACACCTGTTGAGCCGTAGCCTGGTGTCGTAATGCCCAGGACGCACCCACGGCTCTGGTAGAGTGGGCCTTCAGCCCTGATGGAACCGGAAGCCCAGCAGAACGGTAGGCTTCAAGAATTGGTTCTTTGATCCATCGAGCCAGGGTGGCTTTTGAAGCCTGCGACCCTTTGCGCTTACCAGCGACAAGGACAAAGAGTGCATCCGAGCGGCGCAGGGGCGCCGTGCGGGAAATGTAGATTCTGAGTGCTCTCACCAGATCTAGCAAATGCAAATCCTTTTCATACCGATGAAGTGGATGAGGATAAAAGGAAGGTAAGGAAATATCCTGATTAAGATGAAAAGAGGATACCACCTTAGGGAGAAACTCCTGAATGGGGCGCAGCACTACCTTGTCCTGGTGGAAAACCAGGAAGGGAGCCTTGGACGACAGCGCTGCTAGCTCAGACACTCTCCGAAGAGACGTGACCGCTACCAGAAAGGCCACTTTCTGTGAGAGTCGTGAAAGTGAAACATCCTTCAGAGGCTCGAAAGGCGTTTTCTGAAGAGCCACTAGTACCCTGTTTAGATCCCATGGATCTAACGGCCGTCTGTACGGAGGGACGATATGACAAACCCCCTGCAGGAACGTGCGCACCTGAGAAAGTCGTGCTAGACGCTTCTGAAAAAACACGGATAGAGCCGAGACTTGCCCTTTAAGGGAGCCGAGCGACAAGCCCTTTTCCAATCCAGATTGCAGGAAGGAAAGAAAAGTAGGTAACGCGAATGGCCAGGGGGATACTCCTTGTGCAGAGCACCAGGATAAGAAAATCCTCCACGTTCTGTGGTAGATCTTAGCAGAAGTGGGCTTCCTAGCCTGTCTCATGGTGGCAACGACTCCTTGGGATAATCCTGAAGACGCTAGGATCCAGGACTCAAGGGCCACACAGTCAGGTTCAGGGCCGCAGAATTCCGATGGAAAAACGGCCCTTGGGACAGTAAGTCTGGTCGGTCTGGTAGTGCCCACGGTTGGCCGACCGTGAGATGCCACAGATCCGGGTACCACGACCTCCTCGGCCAGTCTGGGGCGACGAGTATGACGCGGCTGCAATCGGATCTGATCTTGCGTAGCACTCTGGGCAAGAGCGCCAGAGGTGGGAACACATAAGGAAGCCGGAACTGCGACCAATCTTGCACTAAGGCGTCTGCCGCCAGAGCTCTTTGATCGCGAGACCGTGCCATGAACGTCGGGACCTTGTTGTTGTGCCGTGACGCCATTAGGTCGACGTCCGGCACCCCCCAGCGGCGACAGATTTCCTGAAACACGTCCGGGTGAAGGGACCATTCCCCTGCGTCCATACCCTGGCGACTGAGGAAGTCTGCTTCCCAGTTTTCTACGCCCGGGATGTGAACCGCTGATATGGTGGATGCTCTGTCCTCCACCCACAATAGAATCCGCCGGACTTCCTGGAAGGCTTGCCGACTGCGTGTCCCTCCCTGGTGGTTGATGTATGCCACCGCTGTGGAGTTGTCCGACTGAATTCGGATCTGCTTTCCTTCCAGCCACTGCTGGAAGGCTAGTAGGGCTAGATACACTGCCCTGATTTCCAGAACATTGATCTGAAGGGTGGACTCCTGCTGAGTCCACGTCCCTTGAGCCCTGTGGTGGAGAAAAACTGCTCCCCACCCTGACAGGCTCGCGTCTGTCGTGACCACTGCCCAGGATGGGGGCAGGAATGATCTTCCCTGTGATAATGAGTTGGGAAGAAGCCACCATTGCAGAGAGTCCTTGGCCGTCTGGGAAAGGGAGACTTTCCTGTCCAGGGAAGTAGACTTCCCGTCCAATTGGCGGAGAATGTCCCATTGAAGTGGGCGCAGATGAAACTGTGCAAACGGGACTGCCTCCATTGCTGCCACCATCTTCCCTAGGAAGTGCATGAGGCGCCTTAAGGAGTGCGACTGACCATGAAGGAGAGACTGTACCCCTGTCTGTAGTGACCGCTGCTTGTCCAGCGGAAGCTTCACTATCGCTGAGAGAGTATGAAACTCCATGCCAAGATACGTTAGTGATTGAGTCGGTGACAGAGTTGACTTTGAAAAGTTGATGATCCACCCGAAAGTCTGGAGAGTCTCCAGCGCAACATTCAGGCTGTGTTGGCATGCCTCTTGAGAGGGTGCTTTGACCAGTAGATCGTCCAAGTAAGGGATCACCGAGTGTCCCTGGGAGTGCAAGACTGCTACCACTGCCGCCATGACCTTGGTGAAAACCCGTGGGGCTGTCGCCAGACCAAATGGCAGAGCTACGAACTGGAGATGTTCGTCTCCTATCACAAAACGTAGAAAACGTTGGTGCTCCGTAGCAATCGGCACGTGGAAATAAGCATCTTTGATGTCTATTGATGCGAGGAAATCTCCTTGAGACATTGAGGCAATGACGGAGCGGAGGGATTCCATCGGAACCGCCTGGCGTTCACATGCTTGTTGAGCAGCTTTAGGTCCAGAACAGGACGGAACGAGCCGTCCTTTTTTGGAACCACGAAGAGATTGGAGTAAAAACCTTGCCGTTGTTCCTGAGGAGGAACAGGGATCACCACTCCTTCTGCTCTTAGAGAGCCCACCGCCTGCAGAAGGGCATCTGCTCGGTCGGGATGTGGGGAAGTTCTGAAGAACCGAGGCGGAGGACGAGAATTGAACTCTATCCTGTACCCGTGAGACAAAATGTCTGTTACCCACCGGTCTTTGACCTGTGGCAGCCAAATGTCGCCAAAGCGGGAGAGCCTGCCACCGACCGAGGATGCGGAGGGAGGAGGCCGAAAGTCATGAGGCAGCCGCCTTGGAAGCGGTTCCTCCGGTTGCTTTCTTGGGGCGTGAGTGAGTCCGCCAGGAATCTGAGCCCCTTTGCTCCTTCTGAGTCCCTTTGGACGAGGAGAATTGGGCCTTGCCTGAGCCTCGAAAGGACCGAAACCTCGACTGCCACCTCTTTTGTTGAGGTTTGCTTGATCTGGGCTGGGGTAAGGAGGAGTCTTTACCCTTGGACTGTTTAATGATTTCAGCCAATTGCTCACCAAACAGTCTGTCTACAGATAGTGGCAAGCTGGTTAAACATTTTTTGGAAGCAGAATCCGCTTTCCATTCTTTTAACCACAAGGCTCTGCGCAAAACCACCGAGTTGGCCGACGCCATTGAGGTACGGCTCGTAGAGTCCAGGACAGCGTTGATAGCATAGGTCGCAAACGCAGACATTTGCGAAATTAAGGACTCCACTTGCGGCACTGCTGGACGTATGATAGAGTCCACCTGTGCCAGACCAGCTGAAATGGCTTGGAGTGCCCACACGGCCGCGAATGCTGGAGCAAACGACGCGCCGATAGCTTCATAGACAGATTTCAACCAAAGGTCCATCTGTCTGTCATTGGCATCCTTAAGTGAAGCCCCATCCTCCACTGCAACTATGGATCTAGCCGCAAGCCTGGAGATTGGGGGATCCACCTTTGGACACTGGGTCCAGCGTTTGACCACGTCAGGGGGAAAGGGATAACGTGTATCCTTAAGACGTTTGGAGAAACGCTTGTCTGGATAAGCATGGTGTTTATTCTCTGAAGTCAGCGTGGTCCAGAAAAGTACTCAGTTTACGCTTGGGATACCTGAAATGGAACTTCTCCTGCTGTGCAGCTGCCTCTTCTGCTGAAGGGGCTGGGGGAGAAATATCCAACAGTCTATTGATGGCCGCTATAAGGTCATTTACCATGGCGTCACCATCAGGAGTATCGAGATTGAGAGCGGTCTCAGGATTAGACTCCTGATCACCCTCCTCTGTCTCATCCCGCAGAGACTCTTCTCGCTGAGACCCTGATCCACGTGATGACGTGGAGGGTCTCTCCCAGCGAGCTCGCTTAGGCTGCCTGGGACTGTCATCTGAGTCAGAGCCTTCAGCCTGAGATGCCTGGGACCCCCCTGAAGCACGGATTAACTCCAACTGAGGGGGACCTGGGAACATTGACGCAGCAGTGTCCATGGACTGAGTAACTGGCCTGGCCTGCAAGGTCTCTAGGATTTTTGTCATAGTGACAGACATCCTGTCAGCAAAAACTGCAAACTCTGTCCCCGTCACCGGGACAGGGTTCACCGGTGACTCTGCCTGGGCCACTACCACCATAGACTCCGGCTGACGAAGTGGCACAGGGACCGAACATTGCACACAATGGGGGTCTTTGGAACCTGCCGGTAAATCAGCCCCACAAGCGGCACAAGCAGCATATACAGCCTGTGTCTTGGCACCCTTGCGTTTTGCGGATGACATGTTGTCGACTCCTCAGAGCAATATAGGGTATACAGCCAAGAAGCGACCTTACAGTGCAATATATCTATATATATGGTATAGAGAAAAAAATACACCAATATAACACTGTGGCACTAGTGGGGCCAGCACTAATGTGCTGCTTACCGCCCGCTTAACGCGGGTGTGTGGTCGCCAGAAATCCCTTGTCTGGGTCTCCCAGAGCCTGTGTCCGTTCTCCAGCCAGACTGCATGTAGGAATGGCTGCCGGCGTCCTGTGGAGAGGGGCGGGCCCTGGGCGTGCTGCAGACAAAGAGCGGGAACTGGCGTCCCACTGTGCTCAGTGAGGGGGCTGGAGTATGTAAAAAAGACTCCAGCCCTCTGCGCTGACTATCGTACAGCGTCTCTCCCTTGCCCTGATTGACAGGGTGGGGGCGGGAACGAAGCGGAGCTAGGCCGCAAAAGCCGGGGACTAGATTTATAAGCGCCGCCGTCGTAAAAGCACGGTCGGCGCTAAGTCCCCGGCGCACTACAAGTCTCAGCCGCGCCGCCGCTCCAGGGGCGGCCGGCGCGGCAGTCCCCAACACATAAAGTCCCTCAGAGAAACTGCAGAGACTGTAACCCCAGCGCGCAGCGCTACTGTCCCCGGCGCACTAGCACACCCAGCAAGTCTGGAATGTGCGCGGCCTGTACATACGGGGACACAGAGTACCTGAATGTTGCAGGGCCTTGTCCCTGAACGGTACCCAGCTCCGTATCCAGCAGGTTCTACGGGTCTGCGGATGGAGCCCGGCCTCAGGGCTTGGGGGCCGGTAAGATCCCACTTCCTCAGAGCCCCTCAGGGGGATGTGGAAGGAAAGCAGCATGTGGGCTCCAGCCTCCGTACCCACAATGGGTACCTCAACCTTAACAAACACCACCAATATACTGGGGTGAGAAGGGAGCATGCTGGGGGCCCTAGTATGGGCCCTCTTTTCTTCCATCCGACGTAGTCAGCAGCTACTGCTGACTAAACAGTGGAGCTATGCGTGGATGTCTGACCTCCTTCGCACAAAGCTTGAAAACTGAGCAGCCAGTGATCCCACTGGGGGTGTATAGCCAGAAGGGGAGGGGCCTTACACTTTTTAGTGTAATGCTTTGTGTGGCCTCCGGAGGCAGTGCTATACACCCAATCGTCTGGGTCTCCCAATGGAGCGCCGAAGAAAAGAGGGTAAGGAGATATCCTGATTGAGATGAAAGGGGGATACCACCTTGGGGAGAAATTCCGGAACCGGACGCAGAACCACCTTGTCCTGGTGAAACACCAGGAAAGGGGCTTTGCACAACAACACTGCTAGCTCAGACACTCTCCGAAGAGAGGTGACTGCTACTAGGAAAACCACTTTCTGCGAAAGGCGTGAGAGAGAAATATCCCTCATTGGCTCGAATGGTGGTTTCTGAAGAGCCATCAGCACCCTGTTCAGATCCCAGGGTTCTAACGGCCGCTTGTAAGGAGGAACGATGTGACAAACCCCCTGCAGGAACGTGCGTACCTGTGGAAGTCTGGCTAGGCGCTTCTGGAAAAACACAGAGAGCGCTGAGACTTGTCCCTTAAGGGAGCCAAGCGACAAACCCTTTTCCAGTCCAGATTGAAGGAAGGACAGAAAAGTGGGCAAGGCAAAAGGCCAGGGAGAAAAACTCTGAGCAGAGCACCATGACAGGAAAATTTTCCACGTCCTGTGGTAGATCTTGGCGGACGTTGGTTTCCTAGCCTGTCTCATAGTGGCAATGACCTCTTGAGATAATCCTGAAGACGCTAGGATCCAGGACTCAATGGCCACACAGTCAGGTTGAGGGCCGCAGAATTCAGATGGAAAAACGGCCCTTGAGACAGCAAGTCTGGTCGGTCTGGTAGTGCCCACGGTTGGCCGACCGTGAGATGCCACAGATCCGGGTACCACGACCTCCTCGGCCAGTCTGGAGCGACGAGGATGACGCGGCGGCAGTCGGCCCTGATCTTGCGTAACACTCTGGGCAACAGTGCCAGCGGAGGAAACACATAAGGGAGCTGAAACTGCGACCAATCCTGAACTAAGGCGTCTGCCGCCATAGCTCTGGGATCTTGAGACCGTGCCATGAACGTCGGTACCTTGTTGTTGTGCCGGGACGCCATGAGGTCGACGTCCGGCACCCCCCAGCGGCAACAGATCTCCTGAAACACATCCGGGTGAAGGGACCATTCCCCTGCGTCCATGCCCTGGCGACTGAGATAATCTGCTTCCCAGTTTTCCACGCCCGGGATGTGAACTGCAGAGATGGTGGAGGCCGTGGCTTCCACCCACATCAAGATCCGCCGGACTTCCTGGAAGGCTTGCCGACTGCGTGTGCCGCCTTGGTGGTTGATGTATGCCACCGCTGTGGAATTGTCCGACTGAATTCGGATCTGCTTGCCTTCCAGCCACTGCTGGAACGCTTTCAGGGCAAGGTACACTGCCCGTATTTCCAGAACATTGATCTGAAGTGAGGACTCTTGCCGGGTCCACGTACCCTGAGCCCTGTGGTGGAGAAAAAACGCTCCCCACCCTGACAGACTCGCGTCCGTCGTGACCACCTCCCAGGATGGGGGTAGGAAGGATTTCCCCTTCGATAATGAAGTGGGAAGAAGCCACCACCGAAGGGAAGCTTTGGTCGCCTGAGAGAGAGAGACGTTCCTGTCGAGGGACGTCGGCTTCCTGTCCCATTTGCGAAGGATGTCCCATTGAAGAGGACGCAGGTGAAACTGCGCGAAAGGGACTTCCTCCATTGCTGCCACCATCTTCCCCAGGAAGTGCATGAGGCGCCTCAAGGGGTGTGCCTGACCTTGAAGGAGAGATTGTACCCCCTTCTGTAGCGACCGCTGCTTGATCAGCGGAAGCTTCACTATCGCTGAGAGGGTATGAAACTCCATGCCAAGATATGTCAGCGATTGGGCCGGTGTCAGATTTGACTTTGGAAAATTGATGATCCACCCGAAACTCTGGAGAGTCTCCAGAGTAGCGGTGAGGCTGTGTTGGCATGCCTCTTGAGAGGGTGCCTTGATCAGGAGATCGTCCAAGTAAGGGATCACCGAGTGACCCTGAGAGTGGAGGACCGCTACTACAGTAGCCATAACCTTGGTGAAAACCCGTGGGGCTGTTGCCAGGCCGAACGGCAGTGCCACGAACTGCAGGCGTTCGTCTCCTATGGCGAAGCGCAAGAAGCGCTGGTGCTCTGGAGCAATCGGTACGTGGAGATAAGCATCTTTGATATCGATCGATGCAAGGAAATCTCCTTGGGACATTGAGGCGATGACGGAGCGGAGGGATTCCATCCGGAACCGCCTGGTCTTTACGTGTTTGTTGAGCAGTTTCAGGTCCAGGACAGGACGGAAAGACCCGTCCTTCTTTGGGACCACAAACAGGTTGGAGTAAAAACCGTGACCCTGTTGCTGAAGAGGAACAGGGACCACCACTCCTTCTGCCTTCAGAGTGCCCAGCGCCTGCAGAAGAGCCTCGGCTCGCTCGGGAGGCGGGGATGACCTGAAGAATCGAGTCGGGGGACGAGAGGTGAACTCTATCTTGTAACCGTGAGACAGAATGTCTCTCACCCAGCGGTCTTTTACCAGTGGCAGCCAGGTGTCGCAAAAGCGGGAGAGCCTGCCACCGACCGAGGATGCAGATTGCGGAGGCCGAAAGTCATGAGGAAGCCGCTTTGGTAGCGGCACCTCCGGTGGTCTTTTTAGGACGTGACTTAGACCGCCATGAATCAGAGTTCCTTTGATCTTTCTGAGGCCTTTTGGACGAGGGGAATTGGGACCTGCCCGCGCCCCGAAAGGACCGAAACCTCGACTGCCCCCTCCTCTGTTGGGGTATGTTCGGTTTGGGCTGGGGTAAGGATGTATCCTTCCCCTTGGATTGTTTGATGATTTCATCCAAACGCTCGCCAAACAATCGGTCGCCAGAAATTGGCAAACTAGTTAAGCGCTTTTTGGAAGCAGAATCTGCCTTCCATTCCCGTAGCCACAAGGCCCTGCGGAGTACCACCGAATTGGCGGATGCAACCGCCGTACGGCTCGCAGAGTCCAGGACAGCATTAATAGCGTAAGACGCCATTGCCGACGTCTGAGCGGTTATGGACGCCACCTGCGGCGCGGAAGTGCGTGTGGCTGCGTCAATTTGCGCTTGACCTGCTGATATAGCTTGTAGCGCCCATACGGCTGCGAATGCTGGGGCAAAAGAAGCGCCGATAGCTTCATAGATGGATTTCAACCAGAGCTCCATCTGCCTGTCAGTGGCATCTTTAAGTGAAGCCCCATCTTCCACTGCAAGTATGGATCTAGCCGCCAGTCTGGAGATTGGAGGATCCACCTTGGGACACTGAGTCCAACCTTTGACCACGTCAGGGGGAAAGGGATAACGTGTATCCATAAGGCGCTTAGAAAAACGCTTATCTGGACAATCATGGTGATTCTGGACTGCCTCTCTGAAATCAGAGTGGTCCAGAAACATACTCGGTGTACGCTTGGGAAACCTGAAACGGAATTTCTCCTGCTGAGAAGCTGACTCCTCCACCGGAGGAGCTGAGGGAGAAATATCCAACATTCGATTGATGGACGCAATAAGATCGTTCACTATGGCGTCCCCGTCCGAAGTATCAAGATTGAGAGCGGCCCCAGGATCAGAATCCTGATCAGCTGTCTCCGCGTCATCAACCAGAGATTCCCCCGCTGAGACCCTGAACAATATGATGATGTCGAGGGAATCTCCAAGCGAGCTCGCTTAATCGGTCTGGGGTCCGTGTCAGAGCCCCCAGCCTGGGATCTATGAGATACCCCGGGGGGACATTGTTGGTCCAACTGAGGGGGGCCAGGGAACAATGATTCAACAGAGTCCCTGTGCTGAGATACCGGTCTGGACTGCAAGGCTTCTAGTATCTTAGCCATAGTTTCAGAGAGTTTATCCGTAAAGACTGCAAACTCCGTCCCTGTCACCTGGAGAGTGTCAGCAGGTGGCTCCCCCTGGGCCCCTCTTAGCAGAGGCTCCGGCTGAGCAAGTGCAGTAGGGGCCGAGCAGTGCACACAATGAGGGTCAGTGGAACCTGCCGGTAGCGGCGTCGTACATGCGGCGCAGGCAGCATAGTAAGCCTGTGTTTTGGCACCCCTGCCTTTTGTGGGCGCCATGCTATTGTCTTCCCTGAGCAACACAATAGGGATATATAGCCAGAAAACAACTGTGCACTATACAGTGTAAAGTATATACCATAAACATATAATTACACTTCTGCACAATGGGGCTAGCACCACAGGTGCTGCTTACCACCCGCTTAAAGCGGTTGTGAGGCCACCAGAATCCCTGCCTGGGTCTCCCAGAATTTGTCCCCCTCTGCAGCGTCCGAGGAGCTGACAGGAATGGCTGCCAGCGTCCTGAGGAGAGGAGGGAGCCGTGGGCGTGACCCAGAAAGTGCGGGAACTGGTGCCCCACAGTGCACAGTGAGGGGGGTGGAGTATGCAAAGCATTCTCCAGCCCTCATTGCTGCTCGTCTGTACAGCGTCCCGCCCTTCCCCTGCTTGTCAGGGCTGTGGGCGGGAGGAAGAAAGACTAGGCCGCAAAAGCCGGGGACTCGAGTAATAAGCGCGGCCGCCGTAAAAGCGCGGCCGCGCGGAAGTCCCCGGCGCACTACAAGTCCCAGCCGCGCCTCAGTGTTAAACATGGCGGCGGCGGTCAGCGCGGTAGTCCCCCTACATAAACACACTCAGCGACGCTGAGTGTGTAATGGCACATTTAACCCGGTCAGCGCCGCGGTCCCCAGTGCACTAGCACACCCAGCAATGCTGGAGTGTTGCTGTGCTCGGTCCCCACGGGGACACAGAGTACCTCCAAGTAGCAGGGCCATGTCCCTGAACGATACCCGGCTCCTATCCAGCAGGCTCCCAGGAGTTGTGGATGAAGCACGGTCTCAGTGCCTGGAGACCGATAGGATCCCACTTCACCCAGAGCCCTAAGGGGGATGGGGAAGGAAAACAGCATGTGGGCTCCAGCCTCCGTACCCGCAATGGATACCTCAACCTTAACAACACCGCCGACAAGAGTGGGGTGAGAAGGGAGCATGCTGGGGGCCCTATATGGGCCCACTTTTCTTCCATCCGACATAGTCAGCAGCTGCTGCTGACCAATCTATGGAGCTGTGCGTGCATGTCTGCCTCCTTCGCACAAAGCATAAAAACTGAGGAGCCCGTGGGAGCACGGGGGGTGTATAGGCAGAAGGGGAGGGGCTTTACACTTTTAGTGTAATACTTTGTGCGGCCTCCGGAGGCATAGCCTATACACCCAATTGTCTGGGTCTCCCAATGGAGCGACAAAGAAAAGACGCGCGCGCAAACGGGGAGGCGGAGGACTGAAGGCCTGAGGCAGGCCGAAACAGGAGGCTAGAGTAGTGGGCGGCCTGCCGGGAGCGCAGCGCAGAGGAGTCTTACCTGCGTTGTGCCGGCGTCGCTGTGATCCTCGGCCCCATCCTGCCTGCCGGAAAGGTGCCTGGGGAGAACTGCCGAGCGCTCCTGCGCTGTGGTCACCACGATCCCCTGCCTGGGCCCAGGGAAGAAGTAAACGCTGGGGAAGCCTGGATTTGCTGAGCGCTCCTGCGCTGCAGCTGTGATCCTCCCCATGGATCCTGCATCGTAGGGGACGCTGGGAGGAATGGGGGGCGTGCTGCAGGACTGAGCTGGCTGTCTCCGGGCAGAAGGAGAGGGGGGGGGGTTGGCCGGAAAAGCGCGCGCGCAAACAGGGGGGCGGTCGCTCCAGCCTGAGGTAGGCCCGAAGCCGGGGGCTAAATTACTGAGCGGCCGCCGGGAGCGCAGCGCTGCGCGCGGAGAAGATCCCACCTGCGTCCTGGCGGCGTCGCTCTGATCCACGGCCCCATCCTCTGATGCTGCGGCTGCCGGTGAGTCCAGTCTGCCTCTGGGAGACACCAGGGGGGAAGCGCTGGGGAGCTTGGGGAACGCTGCAGAGCGCTCCTGCGCTGCATGAAGAAATCCACTGCCTGGGCCCAGGGTAGAAGGAAGAACGCTGGGGGAGGCCTGGTGCTGTGAGCGCTCCTGCGCTGCAGCCTGCGATCCTGACATCGGGTACTGGGTAGCAGAGATTCCTTGCCGCCTCCACCAGAAGCACCCCTTGGGACGGTACCATAGGGGCCGACGGGGAGTGTGCCCTTACAAAAAATAAAAATGTTCGACCCCAAGCAGCCCCTGGGGCGGTACCATGGGGCAGGAGGGGGATAGGGCCTGGCGTCTCGAGCCTCAGACAACCCTGGGGACGGTACCCGGAGGGGAGGAGAAGGCGAGGGTTCTTTCTGATGCGGGGACTTTAACCCTGCAGAAGAGACAAAAAACCTAGAAAGATGAAAAGGCTGAGCGGCGCCGTATAGCACAAAAAAAAAAAAAAGGAAAAAAAGGAATAGCCTAGGCTGAGGTTGGCCCACAGAGATATGGGCCCACTTCAGCCTCCTACAACACTAAGCAAAAAACTGGCATAGATCCGCCTCCGGTTCAGGGTGTACACTGCTAGGGAGGAGCTAACTTTTTTTTATCTCTACTTAGTGTCAGCCTCCTAGTCACAGCAACATACACCCATGGTCCTGTGTCCCCCAATGAAAGCGATAGAGAAATTACCTTTTTGCTATGGTAATGAGGTTTGCTGGCCCCGTGGGCGGGTTGTATTTTGTCTGTTATTTCCCCTCCTGCTGCTGTTTGCCGTCCCCCAGTGTTCATTTCCATAGATGAGGCCGCCGCCCTCATGTTCCGCACAGTGCTCCTGGAGTCTCGCGCATGCGCAGTGGCACTATCGCGGGACTGAACACTGTTTTCAAATCGCGAGCGCCGGTGATGTGATTGTGCAGGCGCGAGATTATGGGCGGCGCTGTGAATGTCATCACCAGCGTCATCCAAGTACCCACCTATAATCTCGAGCCTGCGCAATAACATCAACGGCGCTCGCGATTTGAAAACAGTGCTCAGTCCTGCTGCGCATGCGTGAGACTCCAGGAGTACTGTGCGGAACATGAGGGCGGCGGCCTCATCTATGTAAATGAACACTGGGGGACGGCAAACAGTGGCAGGAGGTGGGATAACAGGTAAAATACAGCCCGCCCACGGGGCCAGCAAACCTCATTACCATAGCAAAAGGTAATATTTTATAAAGTTGTTATTAGGTATGAAAGGGGGGCCAGTAGCAAGATGAACCTTTCTAGAATGCAGCCCAGGAGCTGCAGAAGAGGATTCTTTTAGTTTAATAGCGAACGTTCTGGTGACAGGTTCCCATTAAAATGCAATCCAATAATGTTATTACATATCAATAAATGTTGCATCAATTATAAACATAGTGAAAAATGGTAAAGATGAAATTGGACCCCCCCAAAATAAAACTTTTTTTCATTTATTTATTTTTTTTAAAGCACAAAAACTTTGCTTACCTCTGGGGGTGTCATAAGCCAGATCTTCCATGCTCACAACAATATCATCCTCAAAGGGTCGGTCGTACTAAATTTAGGAAACATAAGAACAAATTAACATTGTATGTAAGTGGCATAACACTCATTATCAGATATGACATTCAGTGAAAACCAGTATAGAACAGATGGGCAGAATGTGCATTATCTAGCTCCAGCACAGAAGGCTGTAGAGTTGGTCATAAGCATAAAAGGTTTTAAGTCCCAAATTAATAAAAGGAATCTTTGAGTTACCCAAACTTTACCAAAACAACACCATAACTTAGGGGACATGGCACAAACAATCCCTTTAAAAGGGCAACCACAGGGAAGTCATGTTTGCTTTGGGTTGTGGTACAGAGACCTCCAGTGATCACTAAAACTGAGGAACAGTCTCAGTCTCTCCTCCCAGACTGAAGAGGATTCTAGGGAAGCAGTCGTCAGTCTATGAGGAGAGTAGTGAATAGTTCCACTGTGCAGTATTCGTGATCTGTGGGGGTCTCAGCACCAGGACCCCAATTAAAATCTGTCAGCAGCTTTTTGTCTACATCATGCTGCTCTCAGATGAGATAGCAGACACCCTGAATCCAACAATATACCAATTAGATTATTGGGTGCAAATTTTAGATTTAGCCATGTAGCTGAGCTGAGAAAGCTGCCCCCGCTCATACCAGACTCTATAGAGATTGACATCTTGAAAGTCAATGCTCAGTCAGAAGAGGGGAAGTGCAGACTGCCACGTGCATGACAGTGTGGTCCGAGCAACAATCAATCCTGATGTTTAAAGGCCCCGTTACACGGGACGATATATCTAACGATATGTCGTTGGGGGTCACAAAATTCGTGACGCACATTCGACATCTTTAGAGATATCGTAGCGTGTGACACCACCGAACGACTGTGAACGAGCAAAAATACTCACCTTATCGTTGCTCGTTGACACGTCGTTCATTTTCATAATATCGTCCCTCCTTCTGTGCGTCGTTTGTTCATCGTTCCCGAGGCAGCACACATCGCTACGTGTGACACCCCGGGAACGACGAACATCTCCTTACCTGCGTCTCGCCGGCTATGCGGAAGGAAGGAGGTGGGTGGGATGTTATGTCCCGCTCATCTCTGCCCCTCCGCTTCTATTGGCCGGCCGCTGTGTGACGTCGCTGTGACGCCGAACGTCCCTCCCCCATCAGAAAGAGGATGTTCGCCGCCCACAGACACGTTGTCCGGGAGGTAAGTACGTGTGACGAGTGTTACCGACTTTGTGCGCTACGGGCAACTAATTGCCCATGACGCACAAATGACGGTTGCGATCGCTTTTGCAATCGCACGATATATCGTCCCGTGTAACGGGGCCTTAAGCAAATAAACAATGGGACGGAACATGACAAGACACGAATCCTTGAATTCTATGCTGTAACCCTTGCAGCGTGCTGTCTTCAGCTTACATTGCAAAAACCTACTGACTGATGCCTTTAAAAAGAGGTTTTCTCACGAACAAAGTTCATTTTAATCAATAAATCTAGGAATAATAAGTTCCACAGTTGAATGTGTTTTAAAAATAAATACATAAAATGTTCCTGTGTTGAGGTAATCTCATAAATGTGTCCCTGCCATGTACTGTGTAATGGCTGTGTCTGACCGTACACTGACAAGAAGGGAATTTTGTTACTTACCGTAAATTCCTTTTCTTCTAGCTCTTATTGGGAGACCCAGACGATTGGGGTATAGCTACTGCCCTCTGGAGGCCACACAAAGCACTACATCAAAAGTGCAAGGCCCCTCCCCCTCTGGCTATACCCCCCCCGTGATATCACGGGTTCTCCAGTTTTAGTGCCAAAGCAAGAAGGAGGAAGCCAATAACTGGTTTAAACAAATTAACTCCGAATAACATCGGAGAACTGAAAAACCGTTCAACATGAACAACATGTGTACCCGCAAACAACAAAAAAACATCCCGAAGGACAACAGGGTGGGTGCTGGGTCTCCCAATAAGAGCTAGAAGAAAAGGAATTTACGGTAAGTAACAAAATTCCCTTCTTCTTCAGCGCTCTATTGGGAGACCCAGACGATTGGGACGTCCAAAAGCTGTCCCTGGGTGGGTAAAGAAATACCTCATGTTAGAGCTGCAAAACAGCCCTCCCCTACGGGGATGTCACTGCCGCCTGCAGGACTCTTCTACCTAAGCTGGCATCCGCCGAAGCATAGGTATGCACCTGATAATGCTTGGTGAAAGTGTGCAGACTGGACCAGGTAGCTGCCTGGCACACCTGTTGAGCCGAAGCCTGGTGTCGAAATGCCCAGGACGCACCCACGGCTCTGGTTGAGTGGGCTTTTAGCCCTGAAGGAACCGGAAGCCCCGCAGAACGGTAGGCCTCTAGAATTGGTTCTTTGATCCATCGAGCCAGGGTGGCTTTAGAAGCCTGCAACCCCTTGCGCGGACCAGCGACAAGGACAAAAAGTGCATCGGCACGGCGCATGGGCGCCGTGCGGGAAATGTAGATTCTGAGTGCTCTCACCAGATCTAGCAAACGTAAGTCCTTTTCATACCGGTGAACCGGATGAGGACAAAAGGAAGGCAGGGATATATCCTGATTAAGATGAAACGAGGATACGACCTTAGGGAGAAACTCCGGAATGGGGCGCAGCACTACCTTGTCCTGATGGAACACCAGGAAGGGAGCCTTGGATGACAGAGCTGCCAGCTCCGACACTCGCCGAAGCGATGTGATCGCAACAAGAAACGCCACTTTCTGTGACAGGCGAGAAAAGGAAACTTCCTTCAGAGGCTCGAAAGGCGGCTTCTGGAGAGCAACTAGTACCCTGTTCAGATCCCATGGATCTAACGGCCGCCTGTACGGGGGCACAATATGACAGACCCCCTGCAGGAACGTGCGCACCTTAGGAAGACGTGCTAGACGCTTCTGAAAAAACACGGATAGTGCCGAAACTTGCCCTTTAAGGGAGCTGAGCGACAAGCCCTTTTCTAACCCCGATTGCAGGAAGGAAAGAAACTTGGGCAATGCAAATGGCCAGGGAGACACTCCCTGAGCAGAGCACCAGGATAAGAAAATCTTCCACGTTCTGTGGTAGATCTTAGCCGAATTCGACTTTCTAGCTTGTCTCATTGTGGCAACGACTCCTTGAGATAATCCTGCCGATGCTAGGATCCAGGACTCAATGGCCACACAGTCAGGTTCAGGGCCGCAGAATTCTGATGGAAAAACGGCCCTTGGGACAGTAAGTCTGGTCGGTCTGGCAGTGACCACGGTCGACCGATCGTGAGATGCCACAGATCCGGATACCACGACCTCCTCGGCCAGTCTGGAGCGACGAGTATGATGCGGCTGCACTCGGATCTGATCTTGCGTAGCACTCTGATCACCACTCCTTCCGCTCTTAGGGAGTCCACCGCCTGCAGCAGAGCATCTGCTCGGTCTGGATGTGGGGAGGTTCTGAAGAACCGAGCTGGAGGACGAGAATTGAACTCGATTCTGTACCCGCGAGACAAAATGTCCGTCACCCACCGGTCTTTGACCTGTGACATCCAAATGCCGGAAAAGCGGGAGAGCCTGCCCCCGACCGGCGATGCGGAGGGAGGGGGCTGGAAGTCATGAGGTAGCCGCTTTGGAAGCGGTACCTCCATTTGCTTTCTTGGGGCGCGTGTGAGCCCGCCACGAATCTGAGTTTCTTTGCGTCCTCTGAGTCCCTTTGTACGAGGTAAATGGTGTCTTGCCCGAACCTCGAAAGGACTGAAACCTCTGCTGCCACTTTTTCTGCTGAGGTTTGGTTGTTCTGGGCTGGGGTAAAGAGGAGTCTTTACCCTTGGACTGCTTAATGATATCAGCCAATGGCTCGCCAAACAGTCTATCTCTAGATAAAGGCAAACTGGTTAAACATTTTTTGGAACCAGCATCTGCTTTCCAGTCCTTTAACCACAAGGCTCTGCGCAAAACTACCGAATTGGCGGACGCCATTGAGGTGCGACTGGTAGATTCTAGGACCGCATTGATAGCGTAAGACGCAAACGCCGACATCTGCGTGGTAAGATGCGCCACTTGCGGCACTGCTGGATGTATGATAGCATCCACTTTTGCTAAGCCAGCTGAAATAGCCTGGAGTGCCCATACGGCTGCGAATGCCGGAGCAAACGACGCGCCGATAGCTTCATAGACAGATTTTAACCAAAGGTCCATCTGTCTGTCATTGGCATCTTTAAGTGAAGCGCCATCCTCCACTGCAACTATGGACCTAGCTGCGAGTTTGGAAATCGGGGGGTCTACCTTTGGACACTGTGTCCAGCGCTTGACCACCTCAGGGGGGAAAGGGAAACGCGTATCTTTAGATCGTTTAGAGAAACGCCTTTCTGGGTGAGCGTCGTGCTTCTGGATTGATTCTCTGAAGTCAGAGTGATCCAAGAAAGCACTCAATTTACGCTTGGGATAAAGGAAACGAAACTTCTCCTGCTCTGCCGCTGCCTCTTCTGCTGAAGGGGCTGGGGGAGAAATATCCAACAGCCTATTGATGGCTGAGATAAGGTCGTTTACCATGGCGTCCCCATCAGGGGTATCCAGGTTGAGAGGGGTTCCAGGAATGGATTCCTGATCACTCTCATCAGACACATCACCGGGAGACTGATTGCGCTGAGACCCTGAGCAATGTGATGACGTCGAGGGTCTTTCCCAGCGAGCTCGCTTAGGGTGGCTGGGGCTATCATCTGAGTCATAATCCTCGGCCTGTGAAGCCGGGGACCCCCCTGTGGGCTGGATTAATTCCAAGTGAGGGGGACCTGAGGACAGAGGCCTCGCCGTGCCCAAAGACTGAGCCCCATGCATAGATTGCAAGGTTTCAAGGATTTTTGCCATAGACAGAGACATATTATCAGCAAAAACTGCAAAGTCTGTCCCTGTCACCGGGGCAGGACTTACAGGCGTCTCAGCCTGGGTCACTACCTCTCCTGACTCCGGCTGGCGAAGCAGCACCGGGTCGGAGCATTGCACACAATGGGAGCCTGCTGGTAGATTAGCCCCACATGCAGCACACGCAGTACACACAGCCCTGGCCTTGGCAGCCTTGCGTTTTGAGGATGGCATGTTGCTGCTTCCACAGAGTGATCTGGGAGAGCAGCCAGAAGCGACCTCACAGTGCAAGAAAAACAATATCTATATATCTGTACACAGTACACCAATACACCGTGAGGCACTAGAGGGACCAGCACAGAAAAATCGCTTACCGCCCGCTTAAAAAGCGGGTGTGTGGTCGCCAGATAGCCCCTAGTCCAGGTCTCCCAGAGCCTTGCGTCCTTCCTCCAGCCAGACTGCATGTAATGGCTGCCGGCGTCCTGAGAGGAAGGGGGGCGGGCCCTGGGCGTTCCTGGCTAAGAGCGGGAAGCCTGCTTCCCTCTGTGCCTAGTGTGAGGGCTGGAGCATGTAAATCAGGCTCCAGCCCTCGTCGCTGCTAGCGAACAGCGTCTCTCCCCTACCCTGAATGACAGGGTGGGGGCGGGAACGAATCGGAGCTGCCGGCGTCCTAGGCCCAAAAAGCCGGGGACTCAATTTATAACCGCCGCCGCCGTAAAAGCGCGGACGGCGGATCCCCGGCGCACCACAAGTCACAGCAGCGCCGCCCGGTCCAGAGGGGGTCGGCGCTGCGTTCCCATACACAAAAAATCCCCCAGTAATCTGTAGGGACAGTAACTCCAACGTTGCGGTCCCCGGCGCACTACAACACCCAGCCAGCCCGGAGTGTGTCTGTGCCTGCCGGGGACACAGAGTACCTGTATGATGCAGGGCCTGTCCCTGATCGTACTCCTGCTCCGAATCCATCAGGTTCTAATGGGTCTGTGGATGGAGCCCGGCGTCAGAGCTGAGAGGCCGGCAGGATCCCACTTCCACAGAGCCCTACAAGGGGATGTGGAAGGAAAACAGCATGTCAGGCTCCAGCCCTGTACCAGCAATAGGTACCTCAACCTTACAACACCATCCAGGGGTGAGAAGGGAGCATGCTGGGGACACTATATGTGTCCTCTTTTCTTCCATCCGAAATAGCCAGCAGCTACTGCTGACTAAAATCTGTGGAGCTATGCATGGAATGTCTGACCTCCTTCGCACACAAAGCTAAAACTGGAGAACCCGTGATATCACGGGGGGGGTATAGCCAGAGGGGGAGGGGCCTTGCACTTTTGATGTAGTGCTTTGTGTGGCCTCCAGAGGGCAGTAGCTATACCCCAATCGTCTGGGTCTCCCAATAGAGCGCTGAAGAAAATCTGATCATACCACATCTCCTGGACCAGGGGGGAACTTATAACTTAATTATAACTTAATGTATACAGACATTACAGCATAAAAAAAAAAATATTTGCGATTTTATGTAAAAAGAAAGAAAAAAAAACAAAACAAAACAAAAAAAACAAACCCCACTCCACACAGGGAAATGGTTTGCATCACAAACAGAATCAGCTATGATCCTCTGTTGTGCTGTCTGAATACTCTTGATTTCTGTCCTCCCCTGCTCAGGAGCTGTGGTATGATCAGACCATATCCCTGCTCAGTCAGACACATCCATTACACAGCATAGTAGGAAATCATAATAATCTCAGTACAGGAATTTTTTTTTAAATATCCAATTATGGAATTTACTATGCCAAGATCCACAGATTTAAATAAAATTTTAAAATTGACATTGTTCATTGGAAAGCCCCTTAACGACCTAGGATGTATATAGACATCGTAGGTTGCCTCCCTCCCTTTGACACGGGGATCAGTCGACATGTTCTAATCAGATCAGTCCACATGTGCAGCTAACAAGTGAGGGTGACTTGCGCCTGTTAACCATTTTGATCGCGCTGTCATGCGTAGGGTTCCCCCATATTATAACACCCAGCACAGATAAAGCATAAGGCTACAGGCTGCAGCCCCCAGCCGTGTGCTTATCTTGGCTGTGTTATCAAAATAAGAGGGACCCTAGGCGGGTTGTGTTTTGTTTTTTTTTAATTATTTAAATAAATTAAATCCGGCATGCAGCCCCCTTCCACCTCAATTTTGATACTCACCAAGATAAAGCCGACAGCTGCGGGCTGGTGTTATTAAGCTTGGGAGACCCATGGTTATTGGGCCCCCTAGCCTAAAAATAGCAGCCTGCAGCCACACAGAAATGTAACATCCATTAGATGGGACAATCCAGGCTCATCCAGATTGCCCTGGTGATGTGGCAATTCGGTTAATATAAAAGGGTTAATGACAGCTCACAGATGCCAATAAGCTCTAGAATAGTAATGAGTAGGGTCTATGAGACCCTCCTCCCCCCATTACTAATCCTGTAGAAAAAATCCTTTATTTGAAATAAAAGATTAAACACCACTCTTTCACCCCTTTATTAATTCCCAAAACACACAGGTCTGACAAAGCTCTGCTACATCCTGAAGTCATAGCGAACAGGCACAAAACATGACCGCCCGTTGTGGCTGCAGGCAGAGACTGACTGAGCCGCAGCTGTGACGTCATTGAGTTTATGTGCGGTCACAGCTGGAGTTTTTCACAGTACCTCAAAACCAGGGCATGACAACCATGACTGGTATATGGTGAAGAGGGGGGACTGGGGTAATTCCTTAGTTTTATTAAGCCCCAGGCTCCCCTCTTTACAGGACCCTCGTCACAGTAGAGGGGCCCGGCCGTTTTGCTTTGGTCACTACAGTGGCTAATTTGTATGCAAAGCACTTCAGGGGCATCACATGCAAATTAGCCATGTGGAGGAGGCAAGGTCAGTGGAGCAGAGCATTGTGCCATTGTGCCATCTCGTGGCCCAATGTTCAGCAGTGTGATGAGATTATCACTTTGCAATCTCATCACTCTGCTAAAGGCAACGCAAAGCCATGGAGGTGGCGAGGACGCAGCAGCCAGGAGGGGAAAGGTAAGCGCTCCGTGAGATGAAGACAGGAGCGGGAGATCGCCGTGGTACCCCAGTCCCTGCCTTGCTCAACTGTATGTGAGTCAGAAGGCGGAAAGGAAATGTTTAATATTTCTACTAATACGAAAGCTTGATGCCAGATGGCAAGTCACAACTAGCATCAACCCCATTTATTACAGATGTCCACCGCACCAGGGCTATGGGAAGAGAAAGGTACAGAGCCAGATTTGGCGCATCTAATACATGTGCCACCTCTGGGGCAATTGTGGGCTGCTATTTTTAGGCTGGGAAGAATCAAATACCTATTTTTTTTTATAATATATAGATATATATCTAAACAATGCGATGCAGTTTTGAAGTGACTTTTTTGCCAGGAGGTGGACATTTGGTGCAGGAATTTGGTGTATAATTTCAGCACAAATCTGCATTTCTTAGCAAACACAAAGCAGACAGCGTGTAGGATTCCAACCGACCAGACGCTGTCACACAGGGTGTTGGCGCGGTCTGACTGCAACCAATCACAGACGCGTGGTGGAAGCAGTGGCTATGTCTGAGGGCTAATGAGCAGACCCAGAAGCACTGTGACAGCTGTGGGGAAAGTGGGTAAGTATAACGCTCATGCTTTATTCCTGATTTTGATTTTTTTTTTAAATTTCTATCATTATTTGGGTAGCTGAACTTGAACAGCCACACAGATTTCCCTGAGAAGTTATTGTTCGGGGTCTGTGCACGGACACTAGGTATCCGGTACGGACCCCGAACTTTACAGTTCGGGTCCACCCATCACTACTAATGATGTGACATTTCAGAGATATAATTGCATATATGCCAGCTTACTACCCATACATTGTGCCCAGCTTGTGCTTTTAGAAACATGCATCATGTATATAGTCAGGTGGGTTCTTCATGGCAGAAATATGGAGTTAATGGTGGATTAGGCTCATTGGGAAGATCAGATGGGAGTTGGGCATTTGGGAGCACAATTCTACAGAATAATTTCTTATTTATTTTTTGGGGGAGTGGAGTTTATATTGCTTTTATGCAGACTTTGGACTACCAGTAAAGTGGAAAGCCACAGTTTTGGAATAAATATCAGTATAAGGCTTAGTCCATATTTACGGTATACATACTGTGCTCCCTGCTGAGCGCTTACATCGGACTGTCTTAATCCCCCCAAAAGAAGGGAATTTTGTTTACTTACCGTAAATTCCTTTTCTTCTAGCTCCAATTGGGAGACCCAGACAATTGGGTGTATAGCTACTGCCTCCGGAGGCCACACAAAGTATTACACTTAAAAGTGTAAGGCCCCTCCCCTTCTGGCTATACACCCCCCCGTGGGATCACGGGCTCCTCAGTTTTAGTGCAAAAGCAAGAAGGAGGAAAGCCAATAACTGTTTTAAATACAAATTCAACCCGAGAAACAGCCTCGGAGAACTGAACTGTTCAACATGAACAACATGTGCACCCGAAAAAAACAAACTTCCTAAGAAAACAGGGCGGGTGCTGGGTCTCCCAATTGGAGCTAGAAGAAAAGGAATTTACGGTAAGTAAACAAAATTCCCTTCTTCTTTGTCGCTCCTAATTGGGAGACCCAGACAATTGGGACGTCCAAAAGCAGTCCCTGGGTGGGTAAAAGAATACCTCGTGATAGGGCCGTCAAACAGCCCTTTCCTACAGGTGAGCCACTGCCGCCTGAAGGACTTGTCTACCTAGGCCGGCATCCGCCGAAGCGTAGGTATGCACCTGATAATGCTTGGTAAAAGTGTGCAGACTCGACCAGGTAGCCGCCTGGCACACCTGCTGAGCCGTAGCCTAGTGCCGTAATGCCCAGGACGCACCCACGGCTCTGGTAGAATGGGCCTTCAGCCCTGATGGAATCGGAAGCCCAGCCGAACGGTAGGTGTGAAGAATTGGTTCCTTGATCCACCGCGCAAGGGTGGATTTGGAAGCTTGCGACCCTTTACGCTGACCAGCGACAAGGACAAAGAGTGCATCCGAGCGGCACAGAGACGCCGTGCGGGAAATGTAGATCCTGAGTGCTCTCACCAGATCCAATAAATGCAAACCCTTTTCAAATTGGTGAACTGGATGCGGACACAAAGACGGTAAAGTGATATCTTGATTGAGATGAAAGGAAGATACCACCTTGGGAAGAAATTCTGGAATTGGACGCAGAACTACCTTGTCCTGGTGAAACACCAGGAATGGAGATCTGCATGATAACGCCGCCAGCTCGGACACTCTCGGAAGAGACGTGACCGGCACTAGAAAGGCCACTTTCTGTGAAAGACGAGAAAGGGAAACCTCCTTCATAGGCTCGAAAGGCGGCTTCTGGAGAGCAATTAGAACCTTGTTCAGGTCCCAGGGCTCCAACGGCCGCTTGTAAGGGGGGACGATATGACAAACCCCTTGCAGGAACGTGCGTACCTGGCGTTTCTGAAAAAATACGGATAGCGCGGAGACTTGACCTTTAAGGGAGCCAAGCGACAAACCTTTTTCCAACCCAGACTGCAGGAAGGAAAGAAAAGTAGGCAATGCAAAAGGCCAGGGAGAAACTCCCTGAGCAGAGCACCAAGATAGGAATATCCTCCACGTCCTGTGGTAGATCTTGGCGGAGGATGGCTTCCTAGCCTGTCTCATGGTGGCAACCACTTCATGAGATAAACCTGAGGCCGCTAGGATCCAGGACTCAATGGCCACACAGTCAGGTTCAGGGCCGCAGAATTCAGATGGAAAAACGGCCCTTGAGACAGCAAGTCTGGACGGTCTGGTAGTGCCCACGGATGGCCTACCGTGAGGTGCCACAGATCCGGGTACCACGACCTCCTTGGCCAGTCTGGAGCGACGAGAATGGCGCGGCGGCAGTCAGGCCTGATTTTGCGGAGCACTCTGGGCAACAATGCCAGAGGTGGGAACACATACGGTAGCCGGAACTGCGACCAATCTTGAACTAAGGCGTCTGCCGCCAGAGCTCGGTGATCGTGAGACCGTGCCATGAAAACCGGGACTTTGTTGTTGTGCCGTGACGCCATCAGGTCGACGTCCGGCATCCCCCAGCGGCGACAGATCTCCTGAAACACGTCCGGGTGAAGGGACCATTCCCCTGCGTCCATGCCCTGGCGACTGAGAAAGTCTGCTTCCCAGTTTTCTACGCCTGGGATGTGGACTGCGGATATGGTGGATGCCGTGTCTTCCACCCACGTCAGAATCCGCCGGACTTCCTGGAAGGCTTGCCGACTGCGTGTTCCCCCTTGGTGGTTGATGTATGCCACCGCTGTGGAGTTGTCCGACTGAATTCGGATCTGCTTGCCTTCCAGCCACTGTTGGAAGGCTTGTAGGGCAAGATAGACTGCTCTGATTTCCAGAACATTGATCTGAAGGGTGGACTCTTTCCGAGTCCACGTACCTTGAGCCCTGTGGTGGAGAAACACTGCTCCCCACCCTGATAGACTCGCATCTGTCGTGACCACCGCCCAGGATGGGGGTAGGAACGACTTTCCTTTTGACAATGAGGTGGGAAGAAGCCACCACCGGAGAGATTCCTTGGCTGCCTGAGAGAGGGAGACCTCCCTGTCGAGGGACGTCGACTTCCCGTCCCATTGGCGGAGAATGTCCCATTGTAATGGACGCAGATGAAACTGCGCAAAAGGAACTGCTTCCATTGCTGCTACCATCTTCCCTAGGAAGTGCATGAGGCGCCTCAAGGGGTGCGACTAGCCCTGCAGGAGAGATTGCACCCCTGTCTGTAGCGAGCACTGTTTGTCCAGTGGAAGTTTCACTATCGCTGAGAGAGTATGAAACTCCATGCCAAGATGTATTAGTGATTGGGTCGGGGTTAGATTTGACTTTGAAAAGTTGATGATCCACCCGAAACTCTGGAGAGTCTTCAGTGCCACGTTCAGGCTGTGTTGGCATGCCTCTTGAGAGGGTGCCTTGATAAGTAGATCGTTTAAATACGGGATCACAGAGTGACCTTGCGAGTGCAGGACTGCTACTACTGCTGCCATGACCTTGGTGAAGACCCGAGGGGCTGTCGCCAGCCCGAAAGGTAGAGCTACGAACTGCAGGTGTTCGCTTCCTATAACGAAGCGTAGAAAACGCTGATGCTCTGGTGCAATCGGCACGTGGAGATAAGCATCCTTGATGTCTATTGATGCTAGGAAATCTCCTTGAGACATTGAGGCGATAACGGAGCGGAGAGATTCCATCCGGAACCTCCTGGTTTTTACGTGTTTGTTGAGCAGCTTTAGATCCAGGACGGCACGGAACGACCCGTCTTTCTTTGGCACCACAAACAAATTGGAGTAAAAACCGTGGCCTTGTTCCTGAAGAGGAACGGAAGTCACCACTCCTTCCGCCTTTAGAGCGGACACCGCTTGCAGCAGAGCATCGGCTCGGTCGGGCGGTGGAGAAGTTCTGAAGAAACGAGTTGGAGGACGAGAGCTGAACTCTATCCTGTACCCGTGAGACAGAATGTCTCTCACCCAACGGTCTTTGACCTGTGACAGCCAAATGTCGCCAAAGCGGGAGAGCCTGCCACCGACCGAGGATGCGGAGAGAGGAGACTGAAAGTCATGAGGAAGCCGTCTTGGTAACGGTTCTTCCGGCTGGCTTTTTTGGGCGTGATTGAGTCCGCCAAGAATCTGAGCTCCTCTGATCCTTTTGAGTCCTTTTGGACGAGTAGAATTGGGACCTGCCGGAGCCTCGAAAGGACCGAAAACCAGACTGTCCCCTCCTCTGTTGGGGTTTGTTTTGTCTGGGTTGCGGTAAGGCTGAATCCTTACCCTTGGAGTGTTTAATGATTTCATCCAAACGCTCACCAAACAATCGGTCACGAGAAAAAGGCAAACTGGTTAAGCACTTCTTGGAAGAAGAATCTGCCTTCCATTCTCTCAACCACAGGGCTCTGCGTAAAACCACGGAGTTGGCTGACGCCACCGCCGTACGGCTCGTAGAGTCTAGGACAGCATTAATCGCGTAAGACGCGAATGCAGACATTTGAGAGGTCAATGGTGCCACCTGCGGAGCAGATGTACGTGTGACCGTGTCGACCTGTGTAAGGCCAGCTGAAATAGCTTGGAGTGCCCATACGGCTGCGAATGCTGGCGCCAACGACGCTCCAATAGCTTCATAGATGGATTTTAACAAGAGCTCCATCTGTCTGTCAGTGGCATCTTTAAGTGCCGCCCCATCTTCCACTGCAACTAGAGATCTGGCTGCAAGCCTGGAGATTGGAGGGTCCACCTTGGGACACTGTGTCCAGCCCTTGACCACGTCAGGGGGAAAAGGATAGCGCGTATCTTTAAGCCGTTTGGAGAAACGCTTATCTGGATAAGCGTGGTGTTTCTGGATTGCGTCTCTAAAGTCAGAGTGGTCCAGAAAAGTGCTTAATTTACGCTTGGGATACCTGAAATGGAATTTCTCCTGCTGTGAAGCTGCCTCCTCCGCAGGAGGAGCTTGTGGAGAAATATCTAACATCTTATTGATGGACGCTATAAGATCATTCACTATGGCGTCACCATCCGGGGTATCTAGATTGAGAGCGGCCCCAGTATCAGAATCCTGATCAGTTACATCCGCCTCATCACACAGAGAGTCGTCCTGCTGGGACCCTGACCAGTGTGATGAAGTTGAGGGTCGCTCATAGCGAGCCCGCTTAGGTTGTCTGGGACTGTCGTCCGAGTCAGAGCCGTCACCCTGGGGTGCATGTGACACCCCCGGAGCTAGGAAGTGTTCCAGCTGAGGGGGACCAGGGGGCAATGAACCAACAGTGTCCATGGTCTGAGTTACTGGTCTAGACTGCAATGTTTCAAGAATTTTAGACATAGTCATAGACAATCTGTCAGCAAAAGCTGCAAACTCCGTCCCTGTCACCTGGACAGCATTCACAGGTGGTTCTCCCTGGGTCACCTCTAGCAGAGGCCCCGGCTGAGCAATTGCCACAGGGGCCGAGCACTGCACACAATGGGGGTCAGTGGAACCTGCCGGTAGAGCAGCCCCACATGCGGTACAGGCAGCATATAAAGTCCGTGCCTTGGCACTTTTGCTTTTTGCGGACGACATGCTGTTGTCTCCTTGAGAAATCTAAGGAGGGTATATAGCAGAAAATCACCAGCGACCGTACAGTGCAAAGTATTGCCAGCACAAAATACAAAGTACACTATGGCACAAGTGGGGGAGAGCCCTTGAGGGCTGCTTACCGCCCGCTGAAAAGCGGGTGTGAGGTCGTAGAATCCCTTGTCTGGGTCTCCCAGCCTCCCCTCTGCAGCTCAGCGTGCAGGCAGGAATGGCTGCCGGCGTCCTGTGAAGAGGGGCGGACCGTGGGCGTGCCACAAACAAAAGTGCGGGAAACTGCGTCCCACTGTGCCTAGTGTGAGGGCTGGAGTATGTAAAACAGACTCCAGCTCTTAGCGCTGCTGGTCTGTACAGCGTCCCGCCCTCCTCCTGACTGGCAGGTCCGGGGGCGGGAACGATACGAACTAGGCCGCAAAAGCCGGGGACTGTAGTAATCTAGCGCGGCCGTCATATATGCACGGCCAGCGCGGAAGTCCCCGGCGCACCACAAATCCCAGCCGCGACGCAGTAAACACTGACCCCAGCGGCCGGTGACCTCCTTCGCACAAAGCATAAAACTGAGGAGCCCGTGATCCCACGGGGGGGTGTATAGCCAGAAGGGGAGGGGCCTTACACTTTTAAGTGTAATACTTTGTGTGGCCTCCGGAGGCAGTAGCTATACACCCAATTGTCTGGGTCTCCCAATTAGGAGCGACAAAGAAAATGCGATTCATATAAAACCCCAGACAGAACAAATCACTATAATAAGACTGGTAATCAATTTGGACTGTCTGGTCTCTGTTTCCAGGTGTTTTCCCATCTATTTTAGGTGCATGCAAAAATACAGTAAAATGAGGTCACACTAATGATATAGAGGCCTGAGGGAGTCCAAAGTGACACCATCTGCCGCATTATAATAAATGGCTCAATCAGGGGTTTTGTATGAATCAATTTTTTAAGGGGATTTGGAACGTAACCCAGATGTAAGTGCTCAGGGTAGAGCACAGGATAGATGTGTGCATGTCTTTCAGGTGAAAATGCTCAGCAAAAAAGAAATAATGCACAGCAATGTAAAGAAGGGAATTTTGTTTACTTACCGTAAATTCCTTTTCTTCTAGCTCCTATTGGGAGACCCAGACAATTGGGTGTATAGCTTCTGCCTCCGGAGGCCACACAAAGTATTACACTTTAAAAAGTGTAACCCCTCCCCTCTGCCTATACACCCTCCCGTGCATCACGGGCTCCTCAGTTTGGTGCAAAAGCAGGAAGGAGGAAACTTATAAATTGGTCTAAGGTAAATTCAATCCGAAGGATGTTCGGAGAACTGAACCATGAACCAAAAGAACAATTCAACATGAACAACATGTGTACACAAAAGAACAAACAGCCCGAAGGGAACAGGGGCGGGTGCTGGGTCTCCCAATAGGAGCTAGAAGAAAAGGAATTTACGGTAAGTAAACAAAATTCCCTTCTTCTTTGTCGCTCCATTGGGAGACCCAGACAATTGGGACGTCCAAAAGCAGTCCCTGGGTGGGTAAAAGATACCTCGATAAAAAGAGCCGAAAACGGCCCCCTCTTACAGGTGGGCAACCGCCGCCTGAAGGACTCGCCTACCTAGGCTGGCATCTGCCGAAGCATAGGTATGCACCTGATAGTGTTTCGTGAAAGTGTGCAGACTAGACCAGGTAGCCGCCTGACACACCTGCTGAGCCGTAGCCTGGTGCCGCAATGCCCAGGACGCACCCACGGCTCTGGTAGAATAGGCTTTCAGCCCTGAAGGAACCGGAAGCCCAGAAGAACGGTAGGCTTCAAGAATCGGTTCCTTGATCCACCGAGCCAAGGTTGACTTGGACGCCTGCGACCCTTTACGCTGGCCAGCGACAAGGACAAAGAGCGCATCTGAACGGCGCAGGGGCGCCGTGCGAGACACGTAGAGCCGGAGTGCTCTCACTAGATCTAACAAGTGCAAATCCTTTTCACATTGGTGAACTGCATGAGGTCAAAATGAAGGTAAGGAAATATCCTGATTGAGATGAAACGGGGATACCACCTTAGGGAGGAATTCCGGGACCGGACGCAGAACCACCATATCCTGGTGAAAAACCAGGAAGGGGGCTTTGCATGACAACGCTGCTAGCTCCGACACTCTACGGAGCGACGTAACCGCCACTAGAAAAGCCACCTTCTGCGAAAGACGTGATAGAGAGACATCCCGCAGCGGCTCGAAGGGTGGTTTCTGAAGAGCCCTTAGCACTCTGTTAAGATCCCAAGGTTCCAGCGGCGGCTTGTAAGGTGGGACTATGTGGCAAACTCCCTGCAGGAACGTGCGGACCTGCGGAAGTCTGGCTAGACGCTTTTGAAAAAACACGGAAAGCGCCGAAACTTGTCCCTTGAGAGAGCCGAGAGACAAACCCTTGTCCATTCCGGATTGAAGGAAGGAAAGAAAGGTGGGTAAGGCAAACGGCCAGGGGGTAAAACCCTTATCAGAGCACCAGGATAAGAAGATCCTCCAAGCCCTGTGATAGATCTTGGCGGACGTTGGTTTCCTGGCCTGTCTCATAGTGGCAATGACATCTTGAGATAACCCTGAGGACGCTAGGATCCAGGACTCAATGGCCACACAGTCAGGTTGAGGGCCGCAGAATTCAGATGGAAAAATGGCCCTTGAGACAGCAAGTCTGGTCGGTCTGGGAGTGCCCACGGTTGACCGACCGTGTGGTGCCACAGATTCGGGTACCACGACCTCCTCGGCCAGTCTGGAGCGACGAGGATGGCGCGGCGGCAGTCGGACCTGATCTTGCGTAACACTCTGGGCAGCATTGCCAGAGGAGGAAACACATAAGGTAGTCGAAACTGCGACCAATCCTGAACTAATGCGTCCGCCGCCAGAGCTCTGTGATCTTGAATCGCTCGCCAAACAATCGGTCGCCGGAAAATGGCAAACCGGTTAAGAACCTCTTGGAAGCAGAGTCTGCCTTCCATTCGCGTAGCCACATGGCCCTGCGGACTGCCACCGAATTGGCGGACGCTACCGCTGTACGGCTAGCAGAGTCCAGGACGGCATTTATGGCGTAGGATGAAAATACCGACGCCTGAGAAGTCAAGGACGCAACTTGCGGAGCAGAGGTACGTGTGACCGCATTAATCTCAGACAGACAAGCTGAGATAGCTTGGAGTGCCCACACGGCTGCGAAGGCCGGGGCAAAAGACGCACCTGTGGCTTCATAGATGGATTTCATCAGGAGCTCTATCTGCCTGTCAGTGGCATCCTTGAGCGATGAACCATCTGCCACTGAAACTACGGATCTAGCCGCCAATCTAGAGACTGGCGGATCCACCTTGGGACATTGAGCCCAACCCTTAACTACGTCAGAGGGGAAGGGGTAACGTGTGTCATTAAGGCGCTTATTAAAGCGCTTGTCCGGAAATGCTCTGTGCTTCTGGACAGCCTCTCTGAAGTTAGAGTGATCGAAAAACGCACTCCGTGTACGTTTGGGAAACCTAAACTGGTGCTTTTCCTGCTGCGAATCCGACTCCTCTATAAGTGGAGTTGGGGGAGAGAGATCTAGCACCTGGTTGATGGACGCTATAAGGTCATTCACTATGGCGTCCCCTTCAGGTGTATCAAGATTGAGAGCAACGTCAGGTTCAGAGTCCTGAGCTGCGACGTCCGCTTCATCCTCCAGAGAGTCATCAAGCTGAGACCCCGAACAGCGTGATGAAGTCGGGGAAGATTCCCAGCGAGCCCACTTAGCCGGTCTGGGACTGCGGTCCGTGCCGGAGTCCTCCCCGTGAGACATAGGGGCCACCCCAGGAGCACGCTGCGGCGCAGCCCGAGAGGGCCCTGGGGGCGATGATCCTACAGTGCCCGGGGCCTGTGTAAGGACCGGTCTGGACTGCAAGACTTCTAGTATCTTAGCAGAACATCTGTCCATAGACTGAGCCATGGATTGTGAAAGCGACTCAGAGAGTTTCTCAGCCAAAACTGCAAACTCTGTCCCTGTCACCTGGATAGGGGCAGCCGGCGGCTCTACCTGAGCCGAGGGTCCCACCAGTGCCCGAGGCTCCGGCTGAGCGAGTGCAACAGGGGCCGAGCATTGCTCACAGTGAGGGTAGGTGGAACCTGCAGGTAACATAGCCGCACAAGAGGTACAGGTTGCAAAGAAGGGAATTTTGTTACTTACCGTAAATTCCTTTTCTTCTAGCTCCAATTGGGAGACCCAGACGATTGGGTGTATAGCTACTGCCTCCGGAGGCCACACAAAGCATTACACTAAAAAGTGTAAGGCCCCTCCCCTTCTGGCTATACACCCCCCGTGGGATCACGGCTGCTCAGTTTTAGTGCTAAAGCAAGAAGGAGGAAAGCCAATAACTGGTTTAAACAAATTCAATCCGAAGTAACATCGGAGAACTGAAACCGTTCAACATGAACAACATGTGTACCCGAAAAAAACAAAAATCCCGAAGGAAACAGGGCGGGTGCTGGGTCTCCCAATTGGAGCTAGAAGAAAAGGAATTTACGGTAAGTAACAAAATTCCCTTCTTCTTCGGCGCTCCATTGGGAGACCCAGACGATTGGGACGTCCAAAAGCAGGTGGGTAAAGTAATACCTCAAGTTAGAGCTGCAAAACAGCCCTCTCCTACGAGGAGGCAACCGCCGCCTGCAGGACTCTTCTACCTAGGCTGGCGTCCGCCGAAGCGTAGGTATGCACCTGATAATGTTTGGTGAAAGTGTGCAGACTCGACCAGGTAGCTGCCTGGCACACCTGTTGGGCCGTAGCCTGGTGTCGTAGTGCCCAGGACGCACCCACGGCTCTGGTAGAATGGGCCTTCAGCCCTGATGGAACCGGAAGCCCAGCAGAACGGTAGGCTTCAAGAATTGGTTCTTTGATCCATCGAGCCAGAGTGGATTTGGAAGCCTGCGATCCTTTGCGCTTACCAGCGACAAGGACAAAGAGTGCATCCGAGCGGCGCAGGGGCGCCGTGCGGGAAATGTAGATTCTGAGTGCTCTCACGAGATCCAACAAATGCAAATCCTTTTCATACCTATGAACTGGATGAGGACAAAAGGAAGGCAAGGAGATATCCTGATTGAGATGAAAAGAGGATACCACCTTAGGGAGAAACTCCTGAATCGGGCGCAGCACTACCTTGTCCTGGTGAAAAACCAGGAAGGGAGCTTTGGATGACAGCGCTGCCAGCTCGGATACCCTCCGAAGAGACGTGACCGCTACCAGAAAGGCCACTTTCTGTGAGAGCCGGGAGAGTGAAACATCTTTCAGAGGCTCGAAGGGCGGCTTCTGGAGAGTAACTAGTACCCTGTTCAGATCCCATGGATCTAACGGCCGTTTGTACGGAGGGACGATGTGACAAACCCCCTGCAGGAACGTGCGTACCTGAGGAAGTCGTGCTAGACGCTTTTGAAAAAATACCGATAGCGCTGAGACTTGCCCTTTAAGGGAGCCGAGCGATAAGCCTTTTTCCAAACCAGATTGCAGGAAGGAAAGAAAAGTAGGCAATGCAAATGGCCAGGGGGACACTCCCTGTGCCGAGCACCAGGATAAGAAAATCTTCCACGTTCTGTGGTAGATCTTAGCGGACGTGGGCTTCCTAGCCTGTCTCATGGTGGCCACGACCCCTTGAGATAATCCTGAAGATGCTAGTATCCAGGACTCAATGGCCACACAGTCAGGTTCAGGGTCGCAGAATTGAGATGGAAAAACGGCCCTTGTGACAGTAAGTCTGGCCGGTCTGGTAGCGCCCACGGTTGGCCGACCGTGAGATGCCACAGATCCGGATACCACGACCTCCTCGGCCAGTCTGGGGCGACGAGCAGGGCGCGGCGGCAATCGGACCTGATCTTGCGTAGCACTCTGGGCAAGAGTGCCAGAGGGGGAAACACATAGGGCAGTTGGAACTGCGACCAATCTTGCACTAAGGCGTCTGCCGCCAGAGCTCTGTGATCGCGAGACCGTGCCATGAAATTTGGGACCTTGTTGTTGTGCCGGGACGCCATTAGATCGACGTCCGGCCTTCCCCAGCGGCGACAGATTTCCTGAAACACGTCCGGGTGAAGTGACCATTCCCCTGCGTCCATACCCTGGCGACTGAGGAAGTCCGCTTCCCAGTTTTCCACGCCGGGAATGTGAACTGCGGATATGGTGGAGGCCGTGGCTTCCACCCACATCAGAATCCGCCGGACTTCCTGGAAGGCTTGCCGACTGCGTGTCCCGCCTTGGTGGTTGATGTATGCCACCGCCGTGGAGTTGTCCGACTGAATTCGGATCTGCTTTCCTTCCAGCCACTGCTGAAAGGCTTGTAGGGCAAGATACACTGCCCTGATTTCCAGAACATTGATCTGAAGGGTGGACTCCTGCTGAGTCCACGTACCCTGAGCCCTGTGGTGGAGAAAAACTGCTCCCCACCCTGACAGACTCGCGTCTGTCGTGACCACCGCCCAGGATGGGGGTAGGAAGGACCTTCCCTGAGATAATGAGGTGGGAAGAAGCCACCATTGAAGAGAGTCCTTGGCCGTCTGGGAAAGGGAGACTTTCCTGTCTAAGGACGTCGACTTCCCGTCCCATTGACGGAGAATGTCCCATTGAAGTGGGCGCAGATGAAACTGTGCAAACGGAACTGCCTCCATTGCTGCCACCATCTTCCCCAGGAAGTGCATGAGGCGTCTTAAGGGGTGCGACTGGCCCTGAAGGAGAGAGTGCACCCCTGTCTGTAGTGAACGCTGCTTGTCCATCGGAAGCTTCACTGTCGCTGAGAGAGTATGAAACTCCATGCCAAGATATGTTAGTGATTGGGTCGGGGACAGATTTGACTTTGAAAAGTTGATGATCCACCCGAACGTCTGGAGAGTCTCCAGCGCAACGTTCTTATCTAGCAGCTTTAGGTCCAGAACAGGACGGAACGAGCCGTCCTTTTTTGGAACCATGAAGAGATTGGAGTAAAAACCTTGCCCTTGTTCCTGCAGAGGAACAGGGATCACCACTCCTTCTGCTTTTAGTGAGCACACCGCCTGCAGAAGGGCATCTGCTCGGTCGGGATGTGGGGAGGTTCTGAAGAACCGAGGCGGAGGACGAGAACTGAATTCTATCCTGTACCCGTGAGACAAAATGTCTGCTACCCACCGGTCTTTGACCTGTGGCAGCCAAATGTCGCAAAAGCGGGAGAGCCTGCCACCGACCGAGGATGCGGAGGGCTGAGGCCGAAAGTCATGAGGCAGCCGCCTTGGAAGCGGTTCCTCCGGTTGCTTTCTTGGGGCGTGACTGAGCCCGCCAGGAATCTGAGCTCCTTTGCTCCTTCTGAGTCCCTTTGGACGAGGAGAAATGGGTCTTGCTGGAGCCTCGAAAGGACCGAAACCTCGACTGCCACTTCCTCTGCTGAGGTTTGCTTGATCTGGGCTGGGGTAAGGAGGAGTCCTTACCCTTGGATTGCTTAATGATTTCAGCCAATTGTTCACCAAACAGTCTATCTACAGATAGCGGCAAGCTGGTTAAACATTTTTTGGAAGCGGAATCCGCTTTCCATTCCTTTAACCACAAGGCTCTGCGTAAGACAACAGAGTTGGCAGACGCAATTGAGGTACGGCTTGTAGAGTCCAGGACAGCGTTGATAGCGTAAGTCGCAAACGCAGACATTTGCGAGGTTAGGGACGCTACTCGGGGCACTGCTGGACATATGATAGAGTCCACCTGTGCCAGGCCAGCTGAAATAGCTTGGAGTGCCCACACGGCCGCGAATGCTGGAGCAAACGACGCGCCAATAGCTTCATAGACAGATTTCAACCAAAGGTCCATCTGTCTGTCATTGGCATCTTTAAGTGAAGCCCCATCTTCCACTGCAACTATGGATCTAGCTGCAAGCCTGGAGATTGGGGGATCCACCTTTGGACACTGGGTCCAGCGTTTGACCACGTCAGGGGGAAAGGGATAACGTGTATCCTTAAGACGTTTGGAGAAACGCTTATCTGGGTAGGCATGGTGTTTCTGGACTGATTCTCTGAAGTCAGCGTGGTCCAGAAAAGTACTCAGTTTAGGCTTGGGATACCTGAAATGGAACTTCTCCTGCTGTGCAGCTGCCTCCTCTGCAGAAGGGGCTGGGGGAGAAATATCCAACAGTCTATTGATGGCCGCTATAAGGTCATTTACCATGGCATCACCATCAGGAGTATCCAGATTGAGAGCGGTTTCAGGATTAGACTCCTGATCACCCTCCTCTGTCTCATCATGTAGAGACTCTTCTCGCTGAGACCCTGATCCGCGTGATGACGTGGGGGGTCTCTCCCAGCGAGCACGCTTAGGCTGCCTGGGACTGTCATCTGAATCAGAGCCGTCAGGCTGAGATGCCTGGGACCCCCTTGAAGCACTGATTAACTCCAACTGAGGGGGACCGGGGAACATTGCCGCAGCAGTGTCCATGGACTGAGTAACTGGCCTGGCCTGCAAGGTCTCTAGGATTTTTGTCATAGTGACAGACATCCTGTCAGCGAAAACAGCAAACTCTGTCCCCGTCACCGGGACAGGGTTCACCGGCGACTCTGCCTGGGCCACTACCACCATAGGCTCCGGCTGACGAAGTGGCACAGGGACCGAACATTGCACACAATGGGGGTCATTGTAACCTGCCGGTAGATTAGCCCCACAAGCAGCACAAGCAGCGTTCACAGCCTGTGTCTTGGCACCCTTGCGTTTTGCAGATGACATGTTGTCGTCTCCTCAGAGCAATAGGGGTATACAGCCAAGAAGCGACCTTACAGTGCAATATATATAGATATATCTGGTACAGGAAAAAGTACACCAAATAACACTGTGGCACTAGTGGGGCCAGCACGAATGTGCTGCTTACCGCCCGCTTAACGCGGGTGTGTGGTCGCCAGAAATCCCTTGTCTGGGTCTCCCAGAGCCTGTGTCCGTTCCCCAGCCAGACTGCATGCAGGAATGGCTGCCGGCGTCTCTGTGGAGGGGGGGCGGGCCCTGGGTGTGCTCAGACAAAAAGTGGGAAACCTGCGTCCCACTGTGCCCAGTGAGAGGGCTGGAGCATGTAAATAAGGCTCCAGCCCTCGGCGCTGACGATTGCACAACGCCTGTCCCCTTCCCTTATTGATAGGGAGGGGGCGGGAACGAAGCGGAGCTAGGCCGCAAAAGCCGGGGACTAGATTTATAAGCGCCGCCGTCGTAAAAGCACGGTCGGCGCTAAGTCCCCGGCGCACTACAAGTCCCAGCCGCGCCGCCGCTCCCGGAGCGGCCGGCGCGGTAGTTCCCAACACATAAAGTCACTCAGCCAAGCTGCAGTGACTCAAACCCCAGCGCGCAGCGCTACTGTCCCCGGCGCACGAGCACACCCAGCAAGTCTGGAGTGTGCGCGGCCAGTCCATAGGGGGACACAGAGTACCTGAATGTTGCAGGGCCTTGTCCCTGAACGGTACCCCCGGCTCCTTATCCAGCAGGTTCAATGGGTCTGTGGACGGAGCCCGGCCTCAGGGCTTGGAGGCCGGTAAGATCCCACTTCCTCAGAGCCCCTCAGGGGGATGGGGAAGGAAAACAGCATGTGGGCTCCCGCCTCCGTACCCGCAATGGGTACCTCAACCTTACAAACCGCAAGTGGGGTGAGAAGGGAGCATGCTGGGGGCCCTAGTATGGGCCCTCTTTTCTTCCATCCGACATAGTCAGCAGCTGCTGCTGACTAAACAGTGGAGCTATGCGTGGATGTCTGACCTCCTTCGCACAAAGCAGAAAACTGGTGAGCCAGTGATCCCACTGGGGGTGTATAGCCAGAAGGGGAGGGGCCTTACACTTTTTAGTGTAATGCTTTGTGTGGCCTCCGGAGGCAGTGCTATACACCCAATCGTCTGGGTCTCCCAATGGAGCGCCGAAGAAAACAGTATTTGGACGCAGCTCAAAAATGCTACAAGTAGCGGTTTTGAAAAAAGTTAAAAAACTGCAAGTCGCTGGATCCTCACTATAACGCACGCAAACGCATGTGAACGCATGTTGACGCGAGTCCATTGCAAATGCATTGAAATGAAAACGCATTTGCACTGGATCCGTTTTTGCGTTAAAAAAAACGTTCATGACTCATGTTAAAAAAAACGTAGTGTGAAAGCAGCCTAATAGTAGCGTGCTAACCTTCCAGGTGACTTCTGTTAGGAAGCTGCTAGATATTTTTTGTTTACAATTTAGCCTATAAGTTGCCAGCGGTGGAGACGCTGTAAAAACTATGGCAAGACCACCATAAAAAACTTTTAAGAAAAAGACAGGTGGCTTTGCCTACTGCAGGAAAACCTCAGGGAAGGACACAAGAGCTCTCCATTTTACACTGACACTTGGCCTGTTAGAACCAGGGCTGTGGAGTCGGAGTCGGTATAAAATGGTCCGACTCCTAAAATATATAATAAATTGGGTCAGTGCCGGACTGGGACTAAAATTCAGTCCGGGCATTTGGGGGTGCACAGGCCCACTTTTCGCATGGTGAATGTGTGATATATTTCTGCACTTGTATATGTGAGTACTGTATGGCATTATATGAGCATTGTATGGCACTATGTGTCACTGTATAGCACTATGTGACACTGTATGGCACTATGTGAGTACTGTATGGCACTATGTGAGTACTGTATGGCATTATGTGAGCACTGTATGGCACTAAGTGAGCACTGTATGGCATTATGTGACACTGTATGGCATGTGAGTACGGTATGGCACTGTGAGTACTGTATGGCATTATGTGACACTGTATGGCACTATGTGAGTACTGTATGGCATTATATGACACTGTATGGCACTATGTGACACTGTATGGCACTATGTGAGTACTGTATGGCATTACGTGAGTACTGTATGGCACTATGTGAGCACTGTATGGCACTATGTGAGCACTGTATGACATTATGTGACACTGTATGGCACTATGTGACACTGTATGGCACTATGTGAGTACTGTATGGCACTGTGAGCACTGTATGGCATTATTTGACACTGTATGGCATTATGTGAGTACTGTATGGCACTGAGTACTGTATGGCATTATGTGAGTACTGTATGGCACTGTAAGTACTGTATGGCATTATGTGAGTACTGTATGACACTATGCGAGTACTATATGGCATTAAGTGAGCACCGTATGGCATTATGTGAGTACTTACCACTCCCCACACACACACAATACAATGCACCCCCATTACCACTCCTCACACACACACACCTACAATACAATGAACCCCCATTACCCTCACACACACACACACACACACATACACACAATACAATGCACCTCCATTACCTCTCCCCACACACAATACAATGCACCCCCATTACCCACACACACACAATACAATGCACCCCCATTACCCTCACTCACACACACAATACAATGCAGGCTCCATTACCCCTCCCCCCACATACAATACAATACACCCCCCATCAGCCTCTACACACACACACACGCGCGCGTGCACACACAAACACACACACACACACACACACACTACAATGCAGCCCCCATTACCCCTCCGCCCCACACACAATACAATGCACCCTCCATTACCCCCTCCCCAGACATAATACAATGCACCCCCCCATCACCCCTTACACACACAAATTACACTACCCCATCACTACACACTCCTGCCTCCCCCCTCCCTCGGAATACAGCACTCCCCCTCTGCCTGTCACAAAGCTGTGTTCCTTCACAAATGTTCCCCATTATGTGTCCTCAGTCCCTCCCCACTCATCCTCAATAATTAAACCTGCCATTTTCGGCTCCTCCATGGAGCGCTTACCGCTCCCTGATGTCTCCTGTGTGGCGCCCGCAGCACTGTGATGACGTCAGCAAGATGCTGATCTCATCACGTTGCTGCACGTCAGGGGCGGGGCCCAGTCCCGGTGCACTGTTCAAATGTATTTACGTCTGAAAGATGGGCAGGTCCCTGTGGTGGACCGCTGTATCTGCGGTCACCGGCACCGGCGAGCTCCTCAGCAGTGTGTGCATGCCGGGCACACAGCAGGGAAAGCGCAGCGCTGCCTCCTGGTCCTGCTGCAGCTAGTGTGCCCGGCATGCACACACTGTTGAGGAGCGTGGCGGTGACTGCAGATACAGCGGCCCACTACAGGTTCCGGCCCACCACAGGGACTGGCAAATCAGGCATTGGCCAGAAAAGCGTACAGTAATTCAATGCAGAATGTGCTGAATATTTTTTCATGGGAATTTGGGAAAGTTATGAAATGTCCTATAAATGGCTGTTCTATTCCTGATCTAAAGGCCGCTTTACACGCAACGACATCGCTAACGAGACGTCGTTGGGTTCACGGAATTTGTGACGCATATCCGGCCTCGTTAGCGACATCGTTGCGTGTGAAACGCACGAACGACCGTTAATGATCAAAATTACTTACCTAATTGTTGACGCGTCGTTCCATTCTCGATTATCGTTGCTGCTGCAGGTATGATGTTGTTCGTCGTTCCTGCGGCAGCACTCATCGCTATGTGTGACACAGCATGAACGAGGAACATCACCTTACCTGCGGCCGCCTGAAATGAGGAAGAAAGGAGGTGGATGGGATATTTGTCCCGCTCATCTCCGCCCCTCCTTCTATTGGGCGCCCGCTTAGGGACGCCGCACGAACCGCCCCCTTAGAAAGGAGGCGGTTCGCCGGCCACAGTGACGTCGCTAGGCAGGTAAGTAGTGTGACAGGTGTTAGCAATGTTGTGCGCCATGGGCAGCGATTTGCCCGTGACGCACAACTGACGGGGGCGGGTATGCTCGCTAGCGATATCGCTGCGTGTAAAGTGCCCTTAAGGCTACTTTCACACACAGCGTTTTTTCTAAAAAACCGCATCACCTGAAAGATTTTTGAGCTAATAGATATTGTTTTCAATAGCAAAAGCAGATTAGAAAAACGCTACACAAACCTACATGCTCATTCTTCGTGAGGATCCGTTTATGAGCCCAAAAACGGATCCTCACAAAACAATGCTTCAAACATGATAAGTACAATTAAACTGATGAATGAGAGTAATGAACAACAGCTAGAAGAAAATTTAGGATTCAGTATGTTTGAGACGGAAGGCCACAGTGCTGGTCATGTAACTGAGGAACAAACATATTACAACAGAAGAACAGCAAAATTATACTTTAGAATTAGATGATCTTGTTGAAGCTGCTTCAAAAACTTTCATATTCATCACATGTGCTGTGTTGTTCACACACTGCAGCTGGCAATAAGAGATAGGGGTACTTTGCACGCTGCGACATCGCTAGCGATCTCGTTAGCGATGTGAAATGCTAGATCGCAAGTGCGATCTTTCGAGATCGCACATAGGTCATTTTACGCATGTGCGATCTAGCATTTCACATCGCTAACGAGATCGCTAGCGATGTAGCAGCGTGCAAAGTACCCCATAGTCTGCAAGAGGGTAATGCTGGAAATCTGATTGGAAAAGTGAGGAAATTGGTTATTGCCGCCAGAACCCCTAAAATTGATTCCATTTTGAAGAGACGTGCTGGGAAAGGGGCAATTGTTGATCAAGCCACACGGTGGGGCAGCACTTATTTAATGATTGAGTGATTGCTTGAACTAAAATCGTTTCTTATAGATATGGCGAACCTTCAGGTAACGCTAAATGAAGGTCAATGGACACAGGTGGCTGAATTGAAGGAATTGCTTAACCACCCATTTACTGTGACTAAAAATTACAAGCCGAGGATTTAACTCCTGGCATTTTTATAAGGCAGTGGAAGAACTTGCTATTTTGCCTGTCCCAAAGAGGAGATTTAATCCCAGATGGCATTTCTGCTTTAATGAAATGGAGAGACACAGCTATTGGAAAATAATACTCTTCTGGCAGCTGTTTATGTAAACCCAAGTCATCGTATACTGCTTAATGATCAACAGCTTACTAAAGGAAAAGAAGCTCTGACTGAGGTAGCAGTTAGCATGAGTGGCCTACAGGAGTCCCAGGCGCAAGAGGACTTGGGTCCTGACAGTGCTACTGCTGCCATATTTTCATCCTCATCAGATGAGGAGTTTAACTTTGACAAGTATTTGGACAAGGAGCAGGCAAAGCGTTGCCACAAGGAAAAATATTTAATTCCGTCTCCTATAGCAAGCACATTGACCATATTTCAGCAACATTTTTCACTTGCTCGCAAATAATAGAAAAATTCAACCGTTCATCAAAACTGACTGCATGAGGCAATTCCTTTATACTCGGAAATTGTTAAGAGATGTTGCCCATGTGGTTACGGCTTTGCCTTTTGCCTCCAACCCAAGTTAGTGTAAAGAGGTTGTTCTCTAGCCTTAAAATTATCAGGTCAGATTTGAGGTCATCTATGAAGGAGGATCTGATGGAGGCTATTCTATTTCTTAGAACAAATTCATAGACTGCACAATATTGTTTAGTATATTTTGTTAAAAACTGTTTTTTTTGCCACATAGTTTATTACATAGTGTTTGTATATATATATATATATATATATATATATATATATATATATATATATATACACATACATACATACATTCACGCACGCAGTGTGTCCACCCATATCCTGTCCACCGCCATTAACTTGAGAATGGCGGCTGCTATAAGCATAGAAGTGGTGTCTAGGTATAGTAAAGTAGCCATGCGCTACGCAATGAAACCACCTATTTCGCCACCTGGTGAAAAACTCCGGAGTTAGCATTTTTATCTCGAAAATGGAACGAGATAGAGGAAAAAAGTGAATTACAAAGTTGTATGGCATCATCAATTCAATACTAATCGACACCTTGCATACAGAAATGCTATGATTAGAACATGTAAAACTCAAAAGGCTGCGGACGTGAAGCGATACCTCATGGAGACCTTCCTACATGTCATTGGGTATGGTGGCTGCGTGGAGTGGCCTCCACGCTCACCTGAACTAACCACATTGGACTTTTTCTGTGAGGTCACATGAAACAGCAGGTGTATGCGACCCCTCCACCAACATTGCAGGACCTACGACAACGTATCATAGATGCTTGTACAAACGTGTCACCTATCATATTGCACAACGTGCAGCAAGATACAGTATGCTGTCCAGATGTGCATTGCAGCTGACGGCGGCCACTTTGAGCATCAAAGTTAAATGAGCGCCATATGCGTGACCAGCATTCAATGTTTTAGGGGGGGGTCATAGGTTTCATATCATAGCATTTCTGTATGCAAGATGTCGATTCGTAAAGAATTGATGATGCCCTATAATTTCTAAATTCACTATTTTTCTCTCTCGTTCCGTTTTCATGATTAATATGTTGGAGCCTCTGAGGAGGCCCTGTTCCCAAGTGTCTTGAAACGCAACCGAGGGTTCCCAAGCCGGAAAGATGGAAACTCTTAACCCTCGGGAATCAGGAATCAGCAATCGAGGAATAAGGTAGCGTGTTTTTATCAGGGAGTACGCCCTCCCATGCATCTGATGAGTTCTCCATACTTACATAAGATTTGACTGCGGCTCACAAAACAGGTGTGAGATTATGGTGGCATACATGCAGCCTTGAGGAGTACCTAAGGGCTGGTATTCTACCGCAGGGGTTAAGAGTTTCCATCTTTCCGGCTTGGGAACAGGGCCTCCTCAGATGCTCCAACATAGTAATCAAACATGATCGGACGCTCCTTGCCACCACCAAGACCAATATTAAAGATCTGGAAGCCAAGCTTAGTAAATTGGATGATCAATCAATGGTTTCAGCTTTTCAGAGCAAACTTAATGAGTCTGTTGATCGCTATGAGCATGATATTATTGACAAAAAGCGTAAATAATTCCAGAGGGACCGTTCTGATTTTGACTTCAAAACCATCTTTAGATGGAAACATAAGGGGAACAATCGTCGGACTAAACCCGCTAGGACCTATCTGGCAAATTCCCAGGGACACGCCATCTCCAGGGATGCCAGTTCCAGTGATTTTTTTTGTCTACAACCGGCAGCGATCCAGACACAGGACCAGACGAGGGGGACGCAATAGGGGCTTCCGCAGGAAGAACCACCAGAAATCGGAAATATAAACCACATTACAAACAAGGCGCGAGGCCGAAGCAACGTCCTGGAGTCTTTATATTCCAACATTAGGCACGATGAGGGAATGCATGCGGTCACGTACTTTTTGGATGCACAGGGACACTCTGACCGAAAGCACGATTCCTTTCTGATTGACATTCTGGACTCCATGCTCAATCATAATTATTTCCTGTTTGACAGAGAGTTCTATAGACAAACTTCAGGCGTGGCGATGGGTATGCGATGTGCGCCTGCCTTCGCCAACCTGTTCTTAGGGTGCTGGGAGGCTACTGTTGTGTTCCCCTCTGAACGGTTGCAAAGTCTGGTTCGCCACTGGTGTCGATATATATCGATGACATTTTCTTTATCTGGCTTGGGACGGAAGATGAATGTGGGGACTTTATTTCATCCCTCAATAATAACGTATTTAACATCTTTTTGACCCACAACAGTTCACGCATCAGTGTGTCCTATTTGGATTTACAAGTCTCGGTGAAGGAAGATGGTTTGTCTACTACCCTGTTCCAGAAAAAGACAGCAACTAATAACCTCCTGGAATATAACAGTTTTCATCCGCAGCATATTAAGAACGTGGTCCCCACAGGTCAGTTTCTTCGTATCAGACGTAACTGTTCCGAAGATAGTGACTTTCGTCAAGAGGCCAAATTGCTTACCAACAGGTTTCTTGCCCATGGATACCCTAGAAGGGTTTTGTCTAAAGCTTATCAACGTGCTTCTTTGGAGACACAGGCTTCTCTTGCTGTTGGTACTACTGGGTGGACTGACGGTAAGGCCAGATTCATCATCACTTTTAATGATCAGTGGAACAGAATTAAGAACATACTACACAATCGGTGGCCGGTTCTGACCACGGATATACAAACATCAGATGTGGTATGCTCATATCCCCAGATTACAGCGCGCAGGGCACCCAATTTAAGAGACCTCATTACTAGAAGTCACTTTGTTAGGCCGCTGACCAGACTTCATCGGGGCATTGTCCTCAGAGGGTCTTTTCCCTGTGGGGAATGTAATGTGTGCAGTTTCATGCACCCTACACCCAATGAATGTCTTTAGAAACCCACAAGACTCCAAGGATTACGCCATTACCAGCTACATAAATTGTAAGACCAGGGATATGATTTACTGTTTCTTATGTCCTTGTGATAAGGTCTACGTGGGACAAACAATGCAAGAATGTCGCAAAAGTATTCAGAAACACTTTTCTAACATCAATTTGGCTGCGTCTGACCTGAAAAAAGGCAAGTTTGTTACTTCGGTGGCTACCCATTTCTTAGTTCACCACCAGGGAAGCACACGTGGCATTCGGGTGTTTGGCCTACAGAAGTTTGTCGGGAATGGCAGGGGAGGCTCATGCCATAAGTGGCTACAGCAACATGAATCCAAATGGATTTTCCTTTTACGCACGGTTGCCCCTGCAGGTTTAAACGAAGAACTTTTGCTCACAGGATTCCTTGGATAACCTGGCTCTTTGACTTTTGGTACTGATCTCTTATTACTATAATATTAATAAAGACCACTTTTTTGCCATCCCTAGGTCTCTGCACCTTTCCTGGCATCAAGTTACCCTCGGTGTTCTAAAGAAAATTATTTCTTAATTTAGAAGATATCTTGTCTCATCAACAAATATGAATTACTAAGGTGGCCCGATTCTACGCATCGGGTATTCTAGAATTTACGTATTGTGTAGTTCATGTATGATTTTTGTTATATATATATATATATAGATGTTGTTGCGTGTAGTTACCAAGTGTTTGTGTAGGGGCTGTACATGTTCTGGGTGTTGTCTGGGTGTAGCGGGGGGGTCGTTATTTGTGGAGCGCTGTGTGTCTGTAGCGTTGTGTGTGTGTGTTGCGCGGTTTGTGTGGGTGTGTGTGTGTTTTGGGGGGAGGTATGTTTTGTGCAATGTGTGTGTTGTGCGGTATGTGCGTATATTTGTCTGTGCCGCGGTGTTTGTGTGTTGGGTGTTGTGTGTCTGCGGTGTTGTCTGTGTGTGTGGGTGTCTGTGTAGGGTGGTGTTTGTGGTTCCCAGTGTGTGTGTGGTGTGTTGTGCAGTGCGTGTGTGGCAGTGTGTGTGTGTGTTTTGGGGGGAGGTGTGCACCCCCCATCGTGGTCCACCCCCCATCGTGCTCCATCCCCCATGCTGCGCACCCCCCATCGTGCTCCATCCCCACTCCCCATTGTGCTCCATCCTCCATGCTGTGCATTCCCCGTCGTGCTCCATCCCCTATGCTGCGCATTCCCCGTCGTGCTCCATCCCCCATGCTGCGCATTCCCCATCGTGCTCCATCCCCCATGCTGCGCACTGCCAAACGTGCTCCATCCCCCATGCTGCGCACTCCCCATCGTGCTCCATCCCCCATGCTGCGCACTCCCCATCGTGCTCCATCCCCCATGCTGCACACTCCCCATCGTGCTCCATCCCCCATGCTGCGCATTCCCCATCGTGCTCCATCCCCCATGCTGCGCACTCCCCATCGTGCTCCATCCCCCATGCTGCACACTCCCCATCGTGCTCCATCCCCTATGCTGCGCATTCCCCATCGTGCTCCATCCCCCATGCTGCGCATTCCCCATCGTGCTCCATCCCCCATGCTGCGCACTCCCCATCGTGCTCCATCCCCCATGCTGCGCACTCCCCATCGTGCTCCATCCCCCATGCTGCGCACTCCCCATCGTGCTCCATCCCCCATGCTGCGCACTCCCAAACGTGCTCCATCACCCATGCTGCGCAATCCCCATCGTGCTCCATCCCCCATGCTGCGCACCCCCCATCGTGCTCCATCCCCCATGCTGCGCACCCCCATCGTGCTCCATCCCCCATGCTGCACACTCCCCATCGTGCTCAATCCCCCATGCTGCGCATTCCCCATCGTGCTCCATCCCCCATGCTGTGCACCCCCCATCGTGCTCCATGCCCCATGCTGTGCACCCCCCATCGTGCTCCATCCCCCATGCTGCGCACTCCCCATCGTGCTCCATCCCCCATGCTGCGCACTCCCAAACGTGCTCCATCCGCCATGCTGCGCACTCCCAAACGTGCTCCATCCGCCATGCTGCGCACTCCCAAACGTGCTCCATCCGCCATGCTGCGCACTCCCAAACGTGCTCCATCCGCCATGCTGCACACTCCCAAACGTGCTCCATCCGCCATGCTGCGCACTCCCAAACGTGCTCCATCCGCCATGCTGCGCACTCCCAAACGTGCTCCATCCGCCATGCTGCGCACTCCCAAACGTGCTCCATCCGCCATGCTGCGCACTCCCAAACGTGCTCCATCCGCCATGCTGCGCACTCCCAAACGTGCTCCATCCGCCATGCTGCGCACTCCCAAACGTGCTCCATCCGCCATGCTGCGCACTCCCAAACGTGCTCCATCCGCCATGCTGCGCACTCCCAAACGTGCTCCATCCGCCATGCTGCGCACTCCCAAACGTGCTCCATCCGCCATGCTGCGCACTCCCAAACGTGCTCCATCCCCCATGCTGCGCACTCCCAAACGTGCTCCATCCCCCATGCTGCGCACCCCCCATTGTGCTCCATCCCCCATGCTGCACCAGCATCAGCCTCTCTACCCGCAGCATCAGCCTCTCTGTCCCCAGCATCAGCCCCTCTCTGTCCCTAGCCTCAGCCCCTCTCTGTCCCCAGCCTCAGCCCCTCTCTGTCCCCAGCCCCTCTCTGTCCCCAGCCTCAGCCCCTCTCTGTCCCCAGCCTCAGCCCCTCTCTGTCCCCAGCCTCAGCCCCTCTCTGTCCCCAGCCTCAGCCCCTCTCTGTCCCCAGCCTCAGCCCCTCTCTGTCCCCAGCCTCAGCCCCTCTCTGTCCCCAGCCTCAGCCCCTCTCTGTCCCCAGCCTCAGCCCCTCGCATCCACTCACACACACCCGATCGCATCCACTCACACACACCCGATCGCATCCACTCACACACACCCGATCGCATCCACTCACACACACCCGATCGCATCCACTCACACACACCCGATCGCATCCACTCACAGACACTGACGATATCGCACATACGCGCTGATACTCACAACATCCGGACATACCACATGCCTCTGGCCATGTGATCCTCCGTCAGGTCCTGGAAGATCACAACAGCACAGTATCGAGGCCGAGAAGCAAGCGATATCGCCGGATGCTGTGAGTGTGTGGATGCGATGTGTGTGTGAGGTGTGTGTGAGGGGTGTGTGAGGTGTTTGTGAGAGTGAGTGCGATCTGATGTGTGTGTATGCGTGTGTGTGTGCTGTTATGTTTGTGCGTGTGGAAGTCGCGCCGCTGCAGGACCTTGATTTACTGGTAAGTGGAAGTCGCGCCGCTGCAGGACCTTGATTTACTGGTAACTATGCAAGCATGGTTACCAGCGCAACACGTCCCCCGCTCGCACGGGAGCCAACACCAGCATACGGCGGCGGCGTACGCTGATGTGGGCTCCCGTTGGTGAGGGGGAAAAGGGGGGGGGGGGGAGTACAGTACTCACCTGGGATTCGTGGCTCCGTGACCGTGTCAGTTCGGGCAATGCGGGGGGGGGGCGGGGGGGGGGCGAGAGCTAACGTTTATTGCGTGAGGGGGGCGGCGCGTGGCGTGGGCGAGTTGCCAATGCCTGCAGGGTGACGGGGCGAGAGGCCAATCTGTGGGGGGGGGCAGAGCCTGGGCGAGCGGCTGGCCAATCCGTGTGGGGGCGCAGCCGGGGCGAGAGGCCAATCCGTGTGGGGGGGCGGGGCCATGGCGAACTCAGCGGCCAATCAGCTTTGTGTCACCGTAAGGACATGTCACGGTGACACAATGTCACGGTGACACAATTTTGGAGCATGACAGACAGACAGACAGAATAAGGCAATTATATATATATAGATAGATGTTGTTGTGTGTAGTTACCAAATGTTTGTGTAGGGCGCTGTACATGTTCTGGGTGTTGTCTGGGTGTGGCGGGGGGTGAGAGCGGTGTTGTATGTGTGTTGCGTTGTTTGTGGAGCGCTGTGTGTCTGTAGCGTTGTGTGTGTGTTGCGCGGTTTGTGTGTGTGTGGTGTGTTTTGGGGGGAGGTATGTTTTGTGCAATGTGTGTGTTGTGCGGTATGTGCGTATATTTGTGTGTGCAGCGTTGTCTGTGTGTGGGTGTCTGTGTAGGGCAGTTGTTTGTGGTTCCCAGTATGTGTGTGTGGTGTGTTGTGCAGTGCGCGCGCGTGTGTGTGTTGGGGGGAGGTGTGCACTTCCCATCGTGCTCCATCCCCCATGCAACGCAGTCACCATCGTGCTCCATCCCCTATGCTGCGCACCCCCCATCGTGCTCCATCTCCCATCCTGCGCACTCGTAAACGTGCTCCATCCGCCATGCAGCGCACTCCCCATCGTGCTCCATCCCCCATGCTGCGCACTCCCAAACGTGCTCCATCCGCCATGCTGCGCACTCCCCATCGTGCTCCATCCCCCATGCTGCGCACTCCCAAACGTGCTCCATCCGCCATGCTGCGCACTCCCAAACGTGCTCCATCCGCCATGCTGCGCACTCCCAAACGTGCTCCATCCGCCATACTCCGCACTCCCCATCGTGCTCCATCCGCCATGCAGCGCACTCCTCATCGTGCTCCATCCCCCATGCTGCGCACTCTCAAACGTGCTCCATCCGCCATGCTGCGCACTCCCCATCGTGCTCCATCTCCCATGCTGCGCACTCCCAAACGTGCTCCATCCGCCATGCTGCGCACTCTCAAACGTGCTCCATCCGCCATGCTGCGCACTCCCAAACGTGCTACATCCGCCATACTCCGCACTCCCCATCGTGCTGCATCCCCCATGCTGCGCACTTCCAAACGTGCTCCATCCGCTATGCTGCGCACTCCCAAACGTGCTCCATCCCCTATGCTGCGCACCCCCCATCGTGCTCCATCTCCCATCCTGCGCACTCCCAAACGTGCTCCATCCGCCATGCTGCGCACTCCCAAACGTGCTCCATCCGCCATGCTGCGCACTCCCAAACGTGCTCCATCCGCCATGCTGCGCACTCCCAAACGTGCTCCATCCGCCATGCTGCGCACTCCCAAACGTGCTCCATCCGCCATGCTGCGCACTCCCAAACGTGCTCCATCCGCCATGCTGCGCACTCCCAAATGTGCTCCATCCGCCATGCTGCGCACTCCCAAACATGCTCCATCCGCCATGCTGCGCACTCCGAAACGTGCTCCATCCGCCATGCTGCGCCAGCATCAGCCTCTCTACCCGCAGCATCAGCCTCTCTCCTCCCAGCATCAGCCTCTCTCCCCGCAGCATCAGCCTCTCTGTCCCCAGCATCAGCCTCTCTGTCCCCAGCATCAGCCTCTCTGTCCCCAGCATCAGCCTCTCTGTCCCCAGCATCAGCCTCTCTGTCCCCAGCATCAGCCTCTCTGTCCCTAGCATCAGCCTCTCTGTCCCCAGCATCAGCCTCTCTGTCCCCAGCATCAGCCTCTCTGTCCCCAGCATCAGCCTCTCTGTCCCCAGCATCAGCCTCTCTGTCCCCAGCATCAGCCTCTCCATCCCAGCCTTCCCCTGGATCAGCCTCTCTCATCACAGCATCAGCCTCTCTGTCCCCAGCATCAGCCTCTCTGTCCCCAGCATCAGCCTCTCTGTCCCCAGCATCAGCCTCTCTGTCCCCAGCATCAGCCTCTCTGTCCCCAGCATCAGCCTCTCCATCCCAGCCTTCCCCAGGCTCAGCCTCTCTCATCCCAGCATCAGCCTCTCTCATCCCAGCATCAGCCTCCCCATCCCAGCCTTCCCTAGGATCAGCCTCTCTCCTCCCAGCCTCCTCCAGCACGCCATGCTCCTCTGCCGACACTCACAGATCCGATCGCATACACTCACACACACACACGATCGCATACACTCACACACACACACATTGACGATATCGCACATACGCGCTTATACTCACAACATCCTGAGATACCACATGCTTCTGGCCATGTGATCCTCCGGCAGGTCCTGGAAGCTCACAGCACGGTATCGCCGCCGAGAAGCAAGCGATATCCCAGGATGTTGTGAGTATGTGGATGCGATGTGATGTGTGTGTGATGTGTGTGTGAGAGTGAGTGTGATCTGATGTGTGTGTGTGTATGTGTGTGTGTGTGTGTATGTTCCGCCGCTGCAGGACCTTGATGTGTGGATGCGATGTGAGGTGTGTGTGAGAGTGAGTGTGATCTGATGTGTGTGTGTGTGTGCTGTTATGTGTGTGCGTGTGGATCTTCCGCCGCTGCAGGACCTTGATGTGCTGGTAACTATGCTACCATGGTTACCAGCGCATCACGTCCCCCACTCGCACGGGAGCCCACACCAGCATACGGCGGCAAGGCCAGCAATGCGAGGGTAAGTGTCGGCTGGGTTGGCGGCGTACGCTAATGTGGGCTCCCGTTGGGGGGGGGGGGGGTTGTACAGTACTCACCTGGGAGCCGTGACCGTGTCAGTTCGAGGAATGCGCGGGGGGGGGGGGGGGGTGTTGGGCGTGGCGTGGCCGAGTTGCCAATGCCTGCAGGGTGCCGGGGCGAGAGGCCAATCTGTAAGGGGGGGGCGGAGCCTGGGCGAGCGGCTGGCCAATCCGTGTGGGGGCGCAGCCTGGGCGAGCGGCCAATCGGTGTGGGGGGGCGGGGCCATGGCGAGCCCAGCGGCCAATCAGCTTTGTGTCACCGTAAGGACACAATGTCACCGGAAGGACACAATTTTGAAGCATGACAGACAGACAGACAGACAGAATAAGGCAATTATATATATAGATGCCGTGTCGTATTATCAACATTGGATCTGTTGTCGTGGGATCCTTTTGCCTTGGAAACTACATGCTATGGACTGTGCCTGTTCATCTGTGCCCTGCTTCCTGCTTGGATTAGAGCTAGCCCTGCTCACCCATTTGGATGCCCCTATGATTTCATGTCCTCTTTAGGACTTCCCTTCAACTGTATGCCCTATTCCGGTTCTTTTATGTTTTGATAAGAAGGGAATTTTGTTTACTTACCGTAAATTCCTTTTCTTCTAGCTCCAATTGGGAGACCCAGACAATTGGGTGTATAGGCTATGCCTCCGGAGGCCGCACAAAGTATTACACTAAAAGTGTAAAGCCCCTCCCCTTCTGCCTATACACCCCCCGTGCTCCCACGGGCTCCTCAGTTTTGGTGCAAAAGCAAGAAGGAGGAAAAGAATTATAAACTGGTTTAAAGTAAATTCAATCCGAAGGAATATCGGAGAACTGAAACCATTCAACATGAACAACATGTGTACACAAAAAAACAGGGGCGGGTGCTGGGTCTCCCAATTGGAGCTAGAAGAAAAGGAATTTACGGTAAGTAAACAAAATTCCCTTCTTCTTTGTCGCTCCATTGGGAGACCCAGACAATTGGGACGTCCAAAAGCAGTCCCTGGGTGGGTAAAATAATACCTCGTGATAGAGCCGTAAAACGGCCCCTTCCTACAGGTGGGCAACCGCCGCCTGAAGGACTCGTCTACCTAGGCTGGCATCCGCCGAAGCATAGGTATGCACCTGATAGTGTTTCGTGAAAGTGTGCAGGCTCGACCAGGTAGCTGCCTGACACACCTGCTGAGCCGTAGCCTGGTGCCTCAAAGCCCAGGACGCGCCCACGGCTCTGGTAGAATGGGCCTTCAGCCCTGAGGTAACCGGAAGCCCAGCAGAACGGTAAGCTTCGAGAATTGGTTCCTTGATCCACCGAGCCAGGGTTGATTTGGAAGCCTGTGACCCTTTACGCTGGCCAGCGACAAGGACAAAGAGTGCATCCGAGCGGCGCAGGGGCGCCGTCCGAGAAATGTAGAGCCTGAGTGCTCTCACCAGATCTAACAAGTGCAAATCCTTTTCACATTGGTGAACCGGATGAGGACAAAAAGAAGGTAAGGAGATATCCTGATTGAGATGAAAGGGGGATACCACTTTAGGGAGAAATTCCGGAACCGGACGCAGAACCACCTTGTCCTGGTGAAACACCAGGAAAGGGGCTTTGCATGACAGCGCTGCTAGCTCAGACACTCTCCGAAGTGAAGTGACTGCTACTAGAAAAACCACTTTCTGCGAAAGGCGTGAGAGAGAAATATCTCTCATTGGCTCGAATGGTGGTTTCTGAAGAACCATCAGCACCCTGTTCAGATCCCAGGGTTCTAACGGCCGCTTGTAAGGAGGAACGATGTGACAAACCCCCTGCAGGAACGTGCGTACCTGTGGAAGTCTGGCTAGGCGCTTCTGGAAAAACACAGAGAGCGCTGAGACTTGTCCCTTAAGGGAGCCGAGCGACAAACCCTTTTCCAGTCCAGATTGAAGGAAGGACAGAAAAGTGGGCAAGGCAAAAGGCCAGGGAGAAAAACCCTGAGCAGAGCACCACGACAGGAAAATTTTCCACGTCCTGTGGTAGATCTTGGCGGACGTTGGTTTCCTAGCCTGTCTCATAGTGGCAATGACGTCTTGAGATAACCCTGAAGACGCTAGGATCCAGGACTCAATGGCCACACAGTCAGGTTGAGGGCCGCAGAATTCAGATGGAAAAACGGCCCTTGAGATAGCAAGTCTGGTCGGTCTGGTAGTGCCCACGGTTGGCCGACCGTGAGATGCCACAGATCCGGGTACCACGACCGCCTCGGCCAGTCTGGAGCGACGAGGATGACGCGGCGGCAGTCGGCCCTGATCTTGCGTAACACTCTGGGCAACAGTGCCAACGGAGGAAACACATAAGGGAGCTGAAACTGCGACCAATCCTGAACTAAGGCGTCTGCCGCCAGAGCTCTGGGATCTTGAGACCGTGCCATGAACGTCGGTACCTTGTTGTTGTGCCGGGACGCCATGAGGTCGACGTCCGGCACCCCCCAGCGGCAACAGATCTCCTGAAACACGTCCGGGTGAAGGGACCATTCCCCTGCGTCCATGCCCTGGCGACTGAGATAATCTGCTTCCCAGTTTTCCACGCCTGGGATGTGAACTGCAGAGATGGTGGAGGCCGTGGCTTCCACCCACATCAAAATCCGCCGGACTTCCTGGAAGGCTTGCCGACTGCGTGTGCCGCCTTGGTGGTTGATGTATGCCACCGCTGTGGAATTGTCCGACTGAATTCGGATCTGCTTGCCTTCCAGCCCCTGCTGGAACGCTTTCAGGGCAAGATACACTGCCCGTATTTCCAGAACATTGATGTGAAGCGAGGACTCTTGCTGGGTCCACGTACCCTGAGCCCTGTGGTGGAGAAAAACCGCTCCCCACCCTGACAGACTCGCGTCCGTCGTGACCACCTCCCAGGATGGGGGTAGGAAGGATTTCCCCTTCGATAATGAAGTGGGAAGAAGCCACCACCGAAGGGAAGCTTTGGTCGCCTGAGAGAGGGAGACGTTCCTGTCGAGGGACGTCGGCTTCCTGTCCCATTTGCGTAGGATGTCCCATTGAAGAGGACGCAGGTGAAACTGCGCGAAAGGGACTGCCTCCATTGCTGCCACCATCTTCCCCAGGAAGTGCATGAGGCGCCTCAAGGGGTGTGACTGGCCTTGAAGGAGAGATTGTACCCCTTTCTGTAGTGACCGCTGCTTGATCAGCGGAAGCTTCACTATCGCTGAGAGGGTATGAAACTCCATGCCAAGGTATGTCAGCGATTGGGCCGGTGTCAGATTTGACTTTGGAAAATTGATGATCCACCCGAAACTCTGGAGAGTCTCCAGGGTAGCGTCGAGGCTGTGTTGGCATGCCTCTTGAGAGGGTGCCTTGATCAACAGATCGTCCAAGTACGGGATCACCGAGTGACCCTGAGAGTGGAGGACCGCTACTACAGTAGCCATAACCTTGGTGAAAACCCGTGGGGCTGTTGCCAGGCCGAACGGCAGTGCCACGAACTGCAGGTGTTCGTTTTCTATGGCGAAGCGCAAGAAGCGCTGGTGCTCTGGAGCAATCGGTACGTGGAGATAAGCATCTTTGATATCGATCGATGCAAGGAAATCTCCTTGGGACATTGAGGCGATGACGGAGCGGAGGGATTCTATCCGGAACCGCCTGGTCTTTACGTGTTTGTTGAGAAGTTTCAGATCCAGGACAGGACGGAAAGACCCGTCCTTCTTTGGGACCACAAACAAGTTGGAGTAAAAACCGTGGCCCTGTTGCTGAAAAGGAACAGGGACCACCACTCCTTCTGCCTTCAGAGTGCCCAGCGCCTGCAGAAGAGCCTCGGCTCGCTCGGGAGGCGGGGATGACCTGAAGAATCGAGTCGGGGGACGAGAGGTGAACTCTATCTTGTAACCGTGAGACAGAATGTCTCTCACCCAACGGTCTTTTACCCGTGGCAGCCAGGTGTCGCAAAAGCGGGAGAGCCTGCCACCGACCGAGGATGCGGAGTGAGGAGGCCGAAAGTCATGAGAAAGCCGCTTTGGTAGCGGCACCTCCGGTGGTCTTTTTAGGACGTGACTTAGACCGCCATGCATCAGAGTTCCTTTGATCTTTCTGAGGCCTTTTGGACGAGGAGAATTGGGACCTGCCTGCGCCCCGAAAGGACCGAAACCTCGACTGCCCCCTCCTCTGTTGGGGTATGTTCGGTTTGGGCTGGGGTAAGGATGTATCCTTTCCCTTGGATTGTTTGATGATTTCATCCAAACGCTCGCCAAACAATCGGTCGCCAGAAATTGGCAAACTGGTTAAGCGCTTTTTGGAAGCAGAATCTGCCTTCCATTCCCGTAGCCACAAGGCCCTGCGTAGTACCACCGAATTGGCGGCTGCAACCGCCGTACGGCTCGCAGAGTCCAGGACAGCATTAATAGCGTAAGACGCAAATGCCGAAGTCTGAGTGGTTATGGACGCCACCTGTGGCGCGGACGTTCGTGTGGCTGCGTCAATTTGCGCTTGACCTGCTGAGATAGCTTGTAGCGCCCATACGGCTGCGAATGCTGGGGCAAAAGAAGCGCCGATAGCTTCATAGATGGATTTCAACCAGAGCTCCATCTGCCTGTCAGTGGCATCTTTGAGTGAAGCCCCATCTTCCACTGCAAGTATGGATCTAGCTGCCAGTCTGGAGATTGGAGGATCCACTTTGGGACACTGAGCCCAACTTTTGACCACGTCAGGGGGAAAGGGATAACGTGTATCCTTAAGGCGCTTAGAAAAACGCTTATCTGGACAAGCATGGTGATTCTGGACTGCCTCCCTGAAATCAGAGTGGTCCAGAAACATACTCGGTGTACGCTTGGGAAACCTGAAACGGAATTTCTCCTGCTGAGAAGCCGACTCCTCCGCCGGAGGAGCTGAGGGAGAAATATCCAGCATTAGATTGATGGACGCAATAAGATCGTTCACTATGGCGTCCCCGTCAGGAGTATCAAGATTGAGAACGGCCTCAGGATCAGAATCCTGATCAACTGTCCACGCTTCATCAACCAGAGATTCCCCCCTCTGAGACCCTGCACAATATGATGATGTCGAGGGAAATTCTAAGCGAGCTCGCTTAGTCGGTCTGGGGCTGGGGTCTGTGTCAGAACCCTCAGCCTGGGACCCATGAGATACCCCGGGAGGACATTGTTGGTCCAACTGAGGTGGGCCAGGGAACAAAGATTCAACAGAGTCCCTGTGCTGAGATACCGGCCTGGACTGCAAGGCTTCTAGTATCTTAGCCATAGTCTCAGAGAGTTTTGCAAACTCCGTCCCCGTCACCTGGACAGTGTCAGCAGGTGGCTCCCCCTGGGCCCCTCTTAGCAGAGGCTCTGGCAGAGTAAGTGCCACAGGGGCCGAACAGTGCACACAATGAGGGTCAGTGGAACCTGCCGGTAGCGGGGTCGTACATGCGGCGCAGGCAGCATAAAAAACCTGTGTTTTGGCACCCCTGCCTTTCGTGGGCGCCATGCTATTATCTTCCCTGAGCAACACAATAGGGTATATAGCCAGAAATCAACTGTGCACCATACAGTGTAAAATATATATACCATAAACATATAATGTTACACTACTGCACAATGGGGCTAGCACCACAGGTGCTGCTTACCACCCGCTTAAAGCGGTTGTGAGGCCACCAGAGTCCCTGCCTGGGTCTCCCAGACTTTGTCCCCCTCTGCAGCGTCCGAGGAGCTGACAGGAATGGCTGCCGGCGTCCTGAGGAGAGGAGGGAGCCGTGGGCGTGACCCAGAAAGTGCGGGAACTGGTGCCCGCACTGTGCACAGTGAGGGGGGTGGAGTAAGCAAAGCATGCTCCAGCCCTCAGTGCTGCTCGTTCTGTGCAGCGTCCCGCCCTTCCCCTGCCTGTCAGGGCTGGGGGTGGGAAGAAAAGAAACTAGGCCGCAAAAAGCCGGGGACTCTAGTAATAAACGCGGCCGCCGTAAAAGCGTGGCCGGCGTGGAAGTCCCCGGCGCACTACAAGTCCCAGCCGCGCCGCGGTGTTTCCATGGCAGCGGCGGTCAGTGCGGCAGTCCCTATACATAAACACACTCAGCAACGCTGAGTGTGTAATGGCACATATTAACCCGGTCAGCGCCGCGGTCCCCGGTGCACTAGCACACCCAGCAAAGCTGGAGTGTTGCTGTGCGCTGTCCCCACAGGGATACAGAGTACCTCCAAGTAGCAGGGCCATGTCCCTGAACGATACCCGGCTCCTATCCAGCAGGCTCCACAGGAGTTGTGGATGAAGCACGGTCTCAGTGCCTGGAGACCGATAGGATCCCACTTCACCCAGAGCCCTAAGGGGGATGGGGAAGGAAAACAGCATGTGGGCTCCAGCCTCCGTACCCGCAATGGATACCTCAACCTTAACCACACCGCCGACAAGAGTGGGGTGAGAAGGGAGCATGCTGGGGGCCCTATATGGGCCCACTTTTCTTCCATCCGATATAGTCAGCAGCTGCTGCTGACCAATCTGTGGAGCTGTGCGTGCATGTCTGCCTCCTTCGCACAAAGCAAAAAACTGAGGAGCCCGTGGGAGCACGGGGGGTGTATAGGCAGAAGGGGAGGGGCTTTACACTTTTAGTGTAATACTTTGTGCGGCCTCCGGAGGCATAGCCTATACACCCAATTGTCTGGGTCTCCCAATGGAGCGACAAAGAAATACATTTTCTAACATAATGTTCATCCTTAACCGGTTTTGTGTTTACCCTTTGTGTTTTTTTTCTCTCCATGTTGTGTGGTGTTGGTTCCGCATTCTGAACCTTTCAGAGTTCAATCCCCTTTATTGTTTTGTGTACCCTTGTGATGTGCGGCCACACATGGTTTCTCTAGGGTTTGCATTTTCCTCCCGGTTATACATATGGGTTCTACTTGACTTCTGAGTGAACCTTGGTGTACCTTTTCCATTGTCCTTTTGACCACCTAGGCACAGTTTCTCACAGTTCTCAGATGCATAAGTTTCCTCAACATATACAGGGGTAGTAATCATGTGTACCCCCTTATGTTCCATTGCTTTTTCCAATGTCTTCCGCCCCGTGGCTTTCTTGTTTTTTGTGCATTTCCTTCATGTGCAGATCAATGCTACTCTGCACGTGTGGGAATATGCTAACTATCCTCCAATTTACAACCATCTTAATTATTGTCCATCTTAGGATGGTTGTAATATGTTGCTAGTGTTCAATTTTTTATCTACCAACACTTATGCAATATATTGCCTTATTTGTTTCTTATGGCATCTAATGAGCTATACACTCCTACATCTTTCAGCACCAAGCTGACCTCTGCCATACACACTGACACTTTCCCTTCTGTATATGCGGTAGTTGTGCCTGCATCCTGCCCTGTGCCATTACGGTCGCTGTGATCCCATGCTTTTGTCCTATCCTGCTCTCCGTCCACCTGCTACTGCGCACGTGCCCGCACTTCCTGTTCCATGGCTCGGGCTGTGCCAGCGTTCACAAACAGGTGATTATAATATTATCTTTTGTTATATACATATATATAAGCCTCTTGAACCTTACATCCCCACACTTTCCCTGACGAAGCTGCAGCAACAGCGATACGCATGGGGCTTGGCTGCACACCCGCTTACCCACCTTGGTCTCATGACACAGGAGCTCCCTCCCCTGGCCGCTCTGCTCTTGCATCGGTGTTCTTACCAGGCTTTCTCTCCATCTCGCTCTGCAGCGGTCCAGGCGTCCCTGTGTCCCTATCAATTCTTATGCAGAGTTCCTGGTTGGCCACTTTTTCCTCCAGGTTTGCGGGTAATTCCCAGAGCCTTCTGTTATTTCAATCTTCTATTCTCTAGTTTTGCTCTAATCTTATGATTGCACTACCATTTATGTAGGTACTAATGACCAGCATAGCTTTTGTCTCGTTATTCGAATTGTGATTGTATTGTCATTTGGCTACAGGGTTGAATAATATAATTGCCGGTCATAGATGTGTCATACTGGGGTTCGATACTTCTGTGATCTATTATTAACACTTGATTGTTTTGCACCGTGATAATATTACCAGATGAGGTTATTTGAGACCATGGGTTACAGGGTGTGTAGTCTTGTATTTTAATTGATTTTACTGTTGTTCAATAATGGTTTTTGTATTATCACATTATACTGTCTTGTGCTTGTGTAACATCTTTTTCTCCCCTTTTTCATAGTTTCTAAAACAAAGAATTTCATTTTTGAGGCCTGCATTTGTGGTATGAGGAAAAAAAATTACTAACCTTCTCATATATGGCCATCATTCGTATGTGAAAGTTGTGCTGGCTTCTTTCCAGACGTGTTTTGAAAGGAACTCCATCCATTTTCTTACTGTCAGGAGTCTATTGAAATGAACAGATACAAGATGGCTATTGTCAAATAGTGCTTGTAATAATGAGCACTTTACTTATTAAGATTGGGAGTTATTCATGAGATATTAACACTTCTTTTGCCTAGGAGGCTGACCACCGCGGTTGTTTAGCTTGCAATTACTGCGCTGAAGCTGGCCAGGAAAACGTAGTAACAGCCTGATCCAGTGATCCTGGACAACTTCTAGCAGCAGTGGCCGGTCGCCATGGCAAGGAGGCGTAAACATAAAGTAAACTATTATAGGGAAACAGTAAGGTTGTGTGCGCACGTTGCATTTTTTCCTGCATTTTGGCTGCGTTTAAAACTGCACTGTCATTGACAAAATGCATGTGTTTTGCTTCCCCAGCAAAGTCTATGAGAAGTCAGCAAATTCCATGCGCACGTTGCTTTTTTTAGGCCTCTTTCATACGTTTGTGAAAATCACGCACGTTTTTCACGGACGTGTGAAAGGTGCGTTTTCCCCTCCGTGAACCGTGTTTATGGCATACGTGTGTTCTCCGTGTGTTATCCGTGATAACACACGGAGAACGGGAACTTTCTGCTCACCTGTCCCTGGCATCGCTGTCCGTGGTGCTGATCTTCGGTCTCTGGTCCTGCCCACTCCCCGCTGCTGCAGCTTCCGGCCGCAGTGAAGTGAATATGCAATGAGCATAATGAGCGGCGGTCGGCAGCAAGTGACAGCAGCAGCAGAGACAGGAGGGCTGGAGAAGGTGAGTCAAGTTTTTTTTTCTGAGATACGTGTGTTTTCTCCGGCGCGTGTCACACAGAACACCTCCGTGTGGTCCGTTTGCGTTCTGTGTGACACCCGTGATGCCGGGGAAAAACGGACATGTTGACGTGTGGAGCACACGGACACACAAATGCTCCACACGTATACACGGTCCATGGCAAAACACGCACATGAGCGCAGACCCATTGATTTTAAAGGGTCTACGTGTGCCCGTGTCTCGGTACGTGAGGAAAAGGACCAAACAAGTACCGGAGACAAGGACGTGTGAAAGAGGCCTTAGGCACCGTTTTGGATGCCAACTATTTGACAAAATCGTTGAGTAAAAAAAAGCAGCATGTCACTTCTTCAGTGCATTTTGGTTGCATTTTCCACCCACTGTTTCTGTTGGTCAGTCGGAGGAGAGGGGGGGTGAGGAGAGGAGAAGAGAGAGGAGGGGGGGGAAGGAAAGGAGAGGGAGGGTGTAGAGGGGGGAGGGGGAGGGGGAGAGGAGAGGAGGGAGAGGAGAGGGGGGAGAGGAGAGGAGGAAGAGGAGAGGGGGGGGAGGGGAGAGGTGGGAGGGGAGAGGAGAAAGGGGGGGAGGGAGAGGAGGGGGAGGAGAGGAGGGAGAGGAGAGTAGGGAGAGGAGAGGGGGGGAGGGGAGAGGGGGGAGAGGAGAGGGGAAAGAGGGGGAAAGGGGGGGGGAGGAGGGGGAGGGGGGGAGAGGAGAGGGGAGGGGGGGAGAGGAGAGGGGAGGGGGGGAGAGGAGGGGGGGGGGAGAGGTTCCTTTCTCGTTTCTTGTGGTGGCCCACTTACAGAAGAGACGTTCAAAATTACGTTACTTCATGTGAAGTCTGTGCGAGATTCAAGACTCCACGTTCTTCACCTACAGGTCTATTACAGCCCCTACCTATTCCATCCCGTCCATGGGGTTCCATTGCAATGGACTTTATTGTAGAATTGCCAACCTCCCAAGGGAAGAACACTATTTTGGTGGTGGTGGACAGTTTAACGAAAGCAGCTCATTTTATCCCCTGTGTCGGCTTACCCACTGCAAAACAGACATCTGACCTAATCATTCAAAATGTGTTCCGTTGCATGGAGTACTAGATGAGGTTATTTCTGATCGAGGGGTGCAATTCACTTCAAAGTTCTGGCAGAATTTTTGTACGGCATTAGACATCAAAGTTAATCTTTCTTCTGCCTTTCACCCCCAGACAAATGGACAAACTGAGCGAACCCAACCAGACCTTGGAACAGTATTTCTGCTGTTTCATCTGCCATCTACAAGATGCCTGGGTGGATCTTCTCCCACTGGCTGAGTTTGGCTGCTTTCACACATCCAGTTTTTGCCCTGCGGCACAATACGGCGCTCTGCAGAAAAAACGCAACCTTTTTTTTGCCGCCGGTTGCGTTTTTTCCTGCATAGACTTGCATTAGCGCCGTATTGTGCCGCATGGCCTTGCATTGCGTCCGGTTTTTGCAGGATGCGGCATATTTAGCGCATGCGGCGGCCGGATGGAACGTTGCCTGGCACGTTTTTTGTGCGGCGAAAAAAACGCATCGCGTCGGATCCAGCGCGATTCACAATGCAAGCCTATGGACGCCGCATCGGCAAAAAACGCCGGATGCGGTTTTTTTGTACTGAGCATGCTCAGTATCAAGCCGCATCCGTCAAAAACCGGACGGGCTGCATGGGAAAAACTTATGCAATGGATCCGTTTTTTTCGCCGCATCCGTTGCATAGGTTTTTGAGCCGGATTGTGCCGCTCAGCACAAACCGGATGTGTGAAAGCAGCCTCTTCATATAACAATTCTCAGAGCGCCTCCACTAAACAGTCTCCTTTTTATGCTAATCTAGGCTATCACCCTAATATTCTTCCTCGCCTTCCCATAGATTCGCCCTTACCAGCTGTGGCTGACAGAATCTCTTCGCTACAGCAGAATCTTGATCTTCTAAAGGAGAACCTGGGCTCAAGAGAGGTATAACAAAGCAGCTGATAAGTTTCGTAAGCCTGCACCAGCCTTCAAGGTAGGAGATTTGGTCTGGCTATCAACCAGAAACCTTAAGTTGAGAATTTCATCATCTAAATTGGGACAAAGGTATGTTGGACCCTACAAGATCACTAAGATTGTAAGTGCTGTGGCTTGTCGTCTTCAACTGCCCAGAACTATGAGAATCCATCCTGTGTTTCACGTTTCTCTCCTAAAGGCAGCAGTAACTAATACATTTCCTGGACATTCTCCTTCCCCTCCTGATCCAGTGTTACTTGATGGTCAGGAAGAATTTGTAGTGGAGAAGATCCTGGACTCAAAGGTTGCACAGAAATCAGCTACAATACCTGATTAAGTGTCAGGGCTACTCATCGGAAGACAACACTTGGGAACCAGTTGACAACATCAATGCTCCCTGCTTACTCCGCCAGTTCCATCAGAGATACCCAGACAAGCCTGGTCTGGGGTCGTCCAGTAGCTGTCCCTAAGGGGGGAGTAATGTGAGGATTTCTGACTTTTTGCCTTGTTTTGTCATTTTGCTTTAATCTGTTTTTTCTTCATTGGACATCTTGCTTCCTGTTCTGTTGCCCTCACCTTTGCCCTCAGTCAATATGGATTCCACAGCTTCTATGTTCCCGCCCTGTTCCCTGCCAATTACCTGCTTAAGCCATCTCAGCTGATGGACCAGTGTTTCTGAATCCTGTTTGCAGTCTGCCTGTAACCTGGTCTCCTAAAGTCTTTGGAAAAACTACTTTTCTGCCATCCTCTGTTTTGAATCCCTGGAACTCGTGTCCACACAGGAACCTTCTGCTCTGCCATGGATATTTACAAGTACAGTAAAAGAGACTGAATTATACTTTGACACTTCTGCTGAACTTGAGGATCCATTCTTGCTTAATTTGTTCTCAGCCTCTGCACCCTGCAACTGTTTAACCCTTCATGTTTTGTGCAATTACTTGTATGAAGTAATACAAGAACTGCTTTTAAAGCTGTGTCTCTGTGTTTCCCTTGTACTAGACTCTATAAAAACAATATTTACCGTAACACCTTACAACAGTGCCCCCTAAGGCTGACCCCCTGCATTTTTAAGGCACTGACTGACAACCCCAATTCCAGACCACCCTGGACTGCAGAATCGTGTGAACAGGGGCCTCTTCCCCCAGGCAACGACCTGTAGAGGAAGGAATTTCTGTCATACTCTGTTTATAAAAACTAGGGGGAGAAGGTTTCCTACTACTTAAGAGTGGCACCAGGTTCGAGGAAAACTCCGATTCTCTAACCGCTCCTCTTAAAATCCAGGCCGTAGATGAAGGCCTGAACCTGAAAATGAAGAAGAGGGCCCTGTCCAATGTAAGCAGTGAGGTGGCGCCACCACGTGGCTGAGGCTAAACTCTGGCTTTTTGAGTGACATGCTGTAATAGCTACCTGTATTCACGATTTTGTCGTCCGTGATATATAATGTTGTTTATTGCAAAGTGCTCTAATGGGCTGTATGTTTATATGGAAATTTAAATAAAACATTGAAAAGAAAGAATAGGGCCCTGAAGGAGAAGAGTCTGTCTCCCCCGCAGGATCCAGACCTCTTCGTGAAAACACCACTTCCCTGACCGATGCGACTGAGGAACTTGGCAGCTGCATTGTCCATCCCCCTGATGTGTAGAGCTGTAAGAGACAATAAGTGGACTTGAGCTAGGGAGAATATATGGCGTGCTAGCCTCATTAGGGTGGTTGACCGTGTACCCCCTGGTGAATGATGTATGACACAGCTACCCCCTGTTGTCCAATAAGATCCGTACATGGCGACCCGCTAGCAGAGGAGAGAGCAGAAAAACCTTTCCCAAGTGCACAGTTCCCCGACTTGGAAGAACCCCCCGACACCCCCAGCCGACTACGCTGGCATCGGTCATAATATCCAAAACAGGTAGTGCCCATGGAACGCCGACCAATAACTCTGCTCAGACCCCTTTTTTTTTGTTTAATTAAAAATAGGGACCTATCAATCTGCACAACAAATACTTGTGGAAGTGTGTCACGATATGAAAAGTATGAAAAGGAGACTTCTGAGGACATTAGAAGATGAATTGTTGCTCATCAGGGTGAAAAAAAAGGTTACAAAACCCATCTCTAAAGAGTTTGGACGCCACAGGTGGAGCATTGTCAGCTCTGTTTCATCAGTCTGTATAGACAGCGTCTATACAGAGTGAGAAGCAGGCTGACACTGAGGCCAGAGTTCCACTTGCGTATGATTTGTGCAGTCTCGCATCTCCATCACCCGACACGGACTGACATTGTCCGGACACGAGCGCCTCAGCCTACATGGAAATACATGCAGCCGACTGCTTTTGTCAGGAGAGTGTGTGGCCGTACCAGGTCATGCCGCTGTGACACACAAAGTTCAATCGAGTCCATGAGCCATGGACTCGGGTAAACCCTGAGGTAACTGCGAACAAGGACGAAAACAGCTGAAGACTGCCGAGTGACAAACAGTGCAGTGAATACCACCGTAAGTTAACAGGACCTTCAATGACGTCATAGCGATGTGACTAGTCTGTAAGCCAATGTCTGTACAACATTCACACCAGACTAGTCACATGGCAATGACGTCATGGAAGGTCCTTTATTCAGTGGTGCTTACCGGGCGGCACAGCACTGATCGGACATGGAAGCAGAAGCGGCCGGGAGACAGTCTGCAGGACGTGTCCCGGGACCTGTATGTATAATAATAATGTTTTTTAATGTGTGGAGTTTTTTTTATTATTACAGCCCCCGGACCCGAACTGTAACACGAGCTTCCCAGAAAGCTAGTGTTCGGGATCGTGTGCATGAACACTATGTTCAGTACGAACCCCGAACTCTACAGATTGGGTTTGCCCATCACTATTCAGGACTAAACAACAATTACCGAAAATGTTTAGGTACAATTATTGCTGCACAAAGGGATCACATCATGGACTGAAAACAATTGATAACGTATGGGCGGCATGGTGGCTCAGTGGTTAGCAGCGCAGTCTTGTAGCGCTGAGGTCCTGGGTTCAAATCCCAGCAAGGACATCATCTGCAAGGAGTTTGTATGTTCTCCCTGAGCTTGCGTGGGTTTCTTCTGGGTACTCTGGTTTCCTCCCACACTCCAAAGATGTAGAGATCGATTGTGAGCCCCATGGGGACAGAGCTGATGTATGTAAAGCGCTGTGGAATTAATAGCGCTATATAAATGATTATTATTACTACTGTATTTTTCGTTTTATTGACGCACCCCAAATTTTAAGAAAAAAAAAGTAATAAAAAATAAAATAAAATATGGGGTCTGTTTTATAATCTGGTGGTGTCTTACCAGGGAGGGGGGGCAGCAGTACTGGAGTACAGTGATGCTGCGAGTGGTACAGAGGGGGCCCAGATACTCACTATGGGCACTGCTCTGTGCCGGGGCTGAGGACGTGCCTGTGCGGCGTGGCTCCAGCCATTCTGAAGATGTTGGCGGTGAGGGCTTCAAGTAATGGCGGCCGGAGTCAGTGCACACGAAGATGAGAGCTCCATCTGTGCACGCGCCGACTCTAGGCGCCATTATTTGAAGCCTTCACCACAGACATCTTCAGAATGGCCAATCCCTCACTGCCCAACAGAGTAGAGATGCACTGCACAGAGCAGAGCCCTCAGCACACCGCATAGCATCATCCCTGCCTACTTTGACTCCTCTTCACCACCCCCCGGTAAGCTACATTTGGATTTTAAGATGCACCCCTCATTTTCCTCCCAAATGTTTGGGAAGAAAAGTGCGTCTTATTATCCGAAAAATACGGAACGTACTTTTGCCACTCACAGACATGCAATATCAGATCATTTTCCATGATAAAAAAAAAAAAATCTTTATTCACCATTTACTGTTAATACTTGTGTGAAAATCTGATGTATGATTTTAGGCCAAATCTATGCAAAAATATTGGAAAATCTTGAAGGGTTCACCAACTGCCAAGCACCCCTATAGTGCAAGGATCAGAGGATCGCAGGATCAGCTAAAGGTGATATAGAAAGTCTATAAACATACAATAAACACCTAGAAATCCCCTCCTTTCCCCAGTCCAAATATTAAAAGGGAAAATCTTAATTACTTACTGGTAATGGGATTTTCAGAAGCCCATGACAGCACCACCTGAGAGAGAGGTTCCGCCCACATCAGGACAGGAAACCCACTGATAAAAAGGCGGTACCTCTCCTCCACATCAGTTTGGTTTCCTGTCCTGATGGGACGAACCCACGGATTCTCCCAGGTCCGACCCGGTGTGGAAGTTTGGTTTCTTACCAAAAGCCGGCATTCGGGCCTGGATGCACCTCCTCAGGGCTTCGGCTGTCTGCGGTGGGCTGGAGCGGGAGCTCGGCGTCGCCCCATGCTATGAGATCCTCACACGGAGCCTGCGAGACGGGCGCCCTGCTGACGGAACGACGGGGTGAACAGGAAGGGACGCGGCACCCGGAATATTAAAAGGGAAAATAATATCTGGTTTTGTATAAAATGAAGACTATAAAATAAATGATTGTGTGGAGTCTTTCAATCTCTTCCTCTGATGGAGGGGATATGTGCTCTGTGCTCCAGATTAGGAGCAAGAAACCGATGGCTCCACAGGGAAGAGGTTTAGGAGAAATTGCTACAGAGAAGGAAACCATTGTAGTCTTTATTGCGTTCTATACTCCATTGGCACAAGTCTGGGGCTGCTGCAATCACGGCCCCGGATCACAATGGACCACACACACCTATGGGGGAAATTCCGTGCCATTCCCGTTTCCTTCGGTTGGAGCTCTCTCATTGGTCGGTACATTGCAGAGTGACGTCATCCCTAGACTAGCGCTTCTCTGCAGAAAACCCGAACTCATTGTGTATTTCACATGGAAAATTACAAGGAAGATGGAAAGAAAAGGTGAGCCCCAAACTCCCCCGGTCACTAATGCGTTAACCCCAGAGCGCGCGCCCGCACGCCTCCTAACGGCCCCTACCTGAGGTGCTTATTCCTCTGCGCCGCTTTATTACGGCGCTCAGGATAAAGGGAATAGCGCCCCCCAGCGTCGGAGGATCTCCGGGATTTCAGCTACCGGGAGTAGCTGAGACCCTGGAGATCACGGCCCGGGCCGGTTTCTTTCGGTCCCAGGTCACATGATCGCCGTTATACACCGTGTAACAGCGACCATGTGCAAATTACTGCAGAGCCGGTAAAAAAAGATTCTTCTCCCATCTGGCCTGATCAAACATATCAGATGGGAGATGAATGCTCTGCCCCGGTCCCGGTGTGGCCAAGGTCAGCCCCCCCGGTCCCCGTCCCGATGATCTAAAATGGCGGCCGCACGAGTTGTGTGTCAGCCGCAGCCATCCTCCGTCTCCTCTGAGTTCTGTGCAACCCGAGATGACAGATGGCACAGTAAGGTCCTCCCAGGTCCTCCCCCCCGTCAGGCTGTCACCCACCCTCTCCCCCCCGGTCCTGCTCCGGTCCCCCGTTACCTCTTGCAGCTCTTATCTCCCGCCTCCCCTCCTTCTCCTTGCGGTCAGAGGAAATGCTGGCGCATGCGCAGAGCGGCTGTCAGGCGGCTTCCCGATCGCAGTGTGAGTGTAGTGCAGCAGTCTCACTCAGATCACTGCTTCCACACTCCTCGCATGGAGGGTCTGCACTCCCAGAAAATGGGGGATACGTTCCCTGAGCGTGCCCCTCATCTCCTGGAACATCGTGGGACCTCCAAAATGGATCGGATTTGTTTTTTTTTCTTCTCAATAAATCGGGGATAGAGGGAATGTGTTGGGGAGTGTTTTTTTTTTTTTCTTCAAATAAAAAAAGTGTTTGTTTTTTTTAATTACTGACAGTTAGTGATGTCGGGTATCTTATATTCATATAGACGCCGTGACATCACTAACTGCTGGGTTTGATGCCAGATGACATTACACAGCTGGTATCAACCCCATATATTACCCTGTTTGTCACCACACCAAGGCAATGGGATGAGCTGGGTCGAAGCACCAGGATTGGCGCATCTAATGGATGCGCCAATTCTGGGGCGGCTGTGGCCTGCTTTTTTTAGGCTGGGAAGGGCCAAATAACCATGGCTCTTCAGACCCTGAAAATACCAATTCACAGCTGTCTGCTTTTCTTTAGCTAGCAATCCATTTTGGTGGGACCCTACTTTTTTTTTATTATTTATATATAATTAAAAAGCCAGCATGGGGTGCCCTCCAAATTGGATCACCAGCCAAGGTAAAGCTGAGCGCTGTGGTCTGGAGGCTGCAGCCGTCTGCTTTATCTTAGCTGGCTATCAAAAATACGTTGCTTTCTTAATTTTTTTTTTTAGCTAAATACAATGCTAAACACCCTTTAGTGTCACACAAAAGTCAGTAAATGGTACCAGTTTAGACTATGCAGGGGGATGGGACATTATACAGTGGAACCTTGGTTTACGAGCAGTGGCGTAACTACCGCGGTCGCAGCGGACGCGACCGGGCCCGGGAGGTTAGGGGCCCGGCGGCCGCCAGGCAGATCAGCAGCCAGCTCCTGTCAGTGTGAGAGGAGCTGCGCTGATCTGTCACAGACCTCGCGGCTGCTATTTGACCCGCTGCCGCCGCCGACACCGGGCCCCCCTGCCTGATGTCAGCGGCGGCACCGGGGCCCCCTACCTGGTGTCAGCGGCTGCGGCGTCTCCCCCGTCACCGCGCACAGTAATGATGAAGCATAGCGCGGCCGGTGCCGCGCTATGCATCACCATTCTCCCCCTGTGCGATGACGTAACTCCCGAGCGACTGCTGTGCTGAGTGCACAGAGTGCAGGACAGGAGGACGCCGACCGCAGCACCGGGAGAACGAGCAGCGGGGAGGACAGCAGCGGTGGAAGGAAGAGAGAAGGTGAGTACTTGTTTTTTTTTTTTAATATAAGTGAGTAAACGGTGGCCAGAGGCTTGGGAAGGCAGTTCTGGGGAAGCTGCATTATTGTACATGGAAGCCTGGAGAGGCTGCTTTATACATGGAGGTCTGAGGAGGCTGCATTATATATGGAGGCCTGGAGAGGCTGCTTTATACATGGAGGCCTGGAGATACTGCATTATACATGGAGGCCTGAGGAGGTTGGGTGCATTGTTATACATGGAGGCCTGGAGAGGCTGGCTGCTATATTATACATGGAGGCCTGAGGAGGCTGGGTGCATTGTTATACATGGAGGTGGTCTGGAGAGACTGGGTGCTATATTATACATGGAGGCCTGAGGAGGCTGGGTGCATTGTTATACATGGAGGCCTGGAGTGGCTGGCTGCATTATTCTATATGGAGGTCTGGGAGGGTTGCATAATACAAAATGAAGGACACCTTATACATGGAATATAGGGGTGCCTTATGCATGGAGGAGTATGGGGCTGCATAATGCAATATGAAGTTTTATGGGGTTGCGTTATAATACATATAGGACTATGGGGGCTACATTATAATATATGGAGGACTATGGAGGCTACCTTATACATGGACTATGGGGGTGCATTATAAAACATTGGGGACTATGTGGTGCAGTGTAATATATGGAGAACTATGGGGTGAATTATAATATGGAGAACTATGAGAAATTCATTATAATAATTGGAGGGCTACTTTATACAAGGAGGACTATAGGGCTGCATTATAATATATGGAGGCCTATGTGGTGCAGTATAATACATGGAGAACTATGGGGTGAAATATAATACATAGAGAACTATGAGAAATTCAAGATAATAATTGAAGGGCTACTTTATACATGGAGGATTATGGGGGTGCATTATAATATATGGAGGACTATGTGGTGCAGTATTATATATTGAGTACTATGGGGTGAATTATAATGCATGGAGAACTATGGGAAAAGCATTATAATACATGGAGTACTATGGAAGTGTATTCTAATATATGAAGGGTTATGTGGGACCCTTTATACTATTTGGAAGGCTATGTGGGTGCCATTATTGTATTTGGAGAACTATATACAAGGGGGGACAAAGAACAAGCAGGGGATGGGAATGTTTTGTGCTGAGGGAAAAAGGCTCTTTTCCCTCAGCACCCAGCTTTCCCATGCTCTGCTATACATCTTCTCTCAGCACCCAGCTTTCCCATGCTCTGCTATACATCTTCTCTCAGCACTCAGCTTTCCCATGCTCTGATATGGGAAAGCTGGGTGCTGAGGGAAAGATGTATAGCAGAGCATGGGGAAGCAGTGTGCCGAGGACAAGATGGATATCAGAAAATAGGAAAGCTGGGTGCTGATAGAGGGATTTCAGATCATGGGAAATCTGGGTGATGTGGGTATAAGCCAAGTGTCAGCATCATTATCCTGTACCCCGAGTGTCAGTGTCATTATCCTGTACCCTAAATGTCAATGTACGTGGAGGGGGGGCCCAGGTCTGAACTTTGCACCGGGGCCCATCAAACTCTAATTACGCCCCTGTTTACCAGTAACTTGGTGTGTGAGTATTTCGCTATATGAGCAAAGCTTGCTGTACGAGCAAATACAGCACACACTTCTGGTTCCGTACTTTCACCGCGCTCTGAGCCGCTTTTGCAGTCCGCACAAACACATACGCATACACACATTAGGCCTAAGCCACACGGCATCAAAATCGGTGCGAGTGGAGTGCGATAAAACATCACAATATTAGCCTATGTGTCAGCCAGCGCACATGAGTGATTTATTTTCTCAGCCCTAATCAGACCGAGAAAACAATTGCAGCATGCTGTGACTGTAACGCGATCATTGTTTCTCTCACACCTATTCAACTCTACTGGGCAAGAGAAAAACTGCATTGCACTCGCGGTACACCGGTGTACCGCGAGCGCAGTGCGAGAATGGCAATAGCCGGCAACAGAGGAGAGAGAGAGACAAATCCCTCCCCTCCGCAGCACCGGCCCGCCCTCCGCAGAGCTGGTCCGCTCCCCACAGCTGAGGTCCACTCGCACGATCAGACCTCAGTCGCATGGACACTCGCATGGCACTCAGCTCTGCTGTACTGCCAGCGTGAGCAGAGTGTCATACGAGAGGATCACAGTAATCCCCGTGTGGCCATGGCCTAATTGCTCACCTTACCTTCCCTTCTTTCACCGGCCTCCTGGTTCTTGTAGTCTGCCGATACAGGATGTGTATCGGGTAACCATAGCGACCGATGCCGGAACTTCCGCTGTCAGCCGCTTCTCAAATAGACAAAAAAGACTGACTGCACTCCTCGACCTGACCTGTGAACAGGTGCATAACTGAACATGACATAAAATACAAAAAAACTGTTTGCACTCTGATAATGCTAAAGTATGGAAACCAGAACATGGACCTGCATTACTGCTAAGGAAAATCTGAGAAAAATGAGATATTTAGCATATATAAATGGCCATTTGTATATCTGCCCAGTAGCCCCTTCACGGCATATCTCGCTAACCTAGAGAGAGGCTTCAGCATAGCATCAGGGACCCAGTTACGAGATATGCCGTGAAGGGGCAACTGGGCAGATATACAAATGGCCATTTATATATGCTAAATATCTCATTTTTCTCAGATTTTCCTTAGCAGTAATGCAGGTCCATGTTCACATATTCATGGTTTCCATACTTTAGCATTATCAGAGTGCAAGCCGCTTCTCAAAGGCAGCCAAAGGGATGAGCCACATGCCTCTGATTGGTCAGCGCGTTGGCAGCGGACGCTCCAGCATCGGTCGCGATGGTTACCAGATACACATTCTGTACCTTCGGACTACAAGAACCAGGAGGCCGGCGAGGGAACAGATGGTAAGGTGAGCATAATATGTGTGTGCGTGTGTGTTTGATCGTGTGTGGAATGGCACAATAGGGGATCAGGATGGGACATTGAACAAGTTGTGGAATGAATTGTCTGAGCTTCCATTATTTCCTATGGGAAATTTTGCTTTGCTAGACGAGTATCTTGGTTTACAAGCACACTCTCAGAACGGATTGTTCTCGTAAACCAAGGTTCCACTGTATATGTGTTTTACCTCTATTTATCTATCCATTCATCCACTGTAGCTTTTTAGGCTATGTGCCCACCATCGGGGTTTGCAGCGTTTTGGGCGCAGAGTGTTTTCGCTGCGTCCATAACACTGTGTTGTGCAGTACAAGCACAGTGGAAGGATTTTTAGAAATCTCCTGCCCACTGCGCTTCTCTTCTTCGTATCATAATCTGACCTACATCGCGGTTTCCTGAGCCTCAGCATGTCAATTTATGCTGCGGAGACGAGACTGTTCTCCCCGGGGAGAATTGAGCTAAAGTCCGCAGCAGCTTGAACCCGAAGCTTGGGCACCCGGCAACTGCGTTCTCCTGTGGACAACACTAAGGCCTTGTGCGCACTAGGCGTTTTTGCCGCGTTTTTAGCGGCGTTTTTTACCGCGTTTTTGTGCTGAAAACGCAGTGACATTGCTTCCCCAGCAATGTCAATGGGTTTTCATAAGTGCTGTCCACACACAGCGTTTTTTTTTAGCTGCGTTTTTGTGGTGACCACAAAAACGCAGCATGTCAATTATTTCTGCGTTTTTCACTGCGTTTTTCACCCATTGAATTCAATTAGATGTTAAAAACGCAATGAAAAACACATATAGCCGCGTTTCTATGACTAAAAACGCAGCTATAAACGCAAGGGGTGGGCACTACAGTGACGTGTACAGGAAGGATTCCTTCTGTTGGTAAACACAGAAGTGTGAATCCTCCCGGTACCGTCACCGCTGCGTCCACAGCCCGCCCGGTGCCATGTCAGCTCCGTGCGGCGCCATGTCTGGGCGGGAGGTGGAGGCAGCGGCGAAAACCAAAGTGAACAGTAGAAAAAAAAAAATGTCATATATACTCACCTGTCCGCAGGGTCCCGGTGCCATGCCCGCTCCCAGCTCCTCCAGGTACCGCCGCTCTGGCTGTGTGCAGTCTCCCCGGGGCAGGACCTTGCTTGCAGGACCTGGCGCTGATCACCTGATGCAGTCACCTGACGCATCAGCTGATCGTAGTCTCGCCGGCTTCTTCGCGCCCGGCCGGCTATCAGCTGATCCTGCCGTCAGGGGACTTCATCAGCTGATTACCGGCAGCTCCTGCTGCGATCGGACGGGATCAGACTCCTGTCCAATCGATCGCTCCAGGAGCTGCCGGTAATCACCACAGCACATAAGTGAGTATGTATTTTTTTTTTTTTTTTTTTGGCACTGATGCATCAGCTGATTGTATAATCGGCTTTTATACAATCAGCTGATGTGTGATGTGATTCAGGCACTTGATCCTGACACATCATCAGATCGCTTTGCCTTCCAGCAAACCGATCAGATGATATTGGATCCGGATTGGACGGCGCGGGACCCTGACCCAGGATTACTGCGGAGGGGGGTTTATTTCAATAAAGATGGAGTCACTAATTGTGTTGTGTTTTATTTCTAATAAAAATATTTTTCTGTGTTGTGTTTTTTTTTTATCTTTACTAGAAATTCATGGTGGCCATGTCTAATATTGGCGTGACACCATGAATTTCGGGCTTAGGGCTAGCTGATAATATACAGCTAGCCCTAACTCCATTATTACCTAGCTAGCCACCCGGCATCAGGGCAGCTAGAAGAGTTGGATACAGCGCCAGAAGATGGCGCTTCTATGAAAGCGCCATTTTCTGGGGTGGCTGCGGACTGTAATTCGCAGTGGGGGTGCCCAGAAAGCATGGGCACCCTGCACTGTGGATTCCAATCCCCAGCTGCCTAGTTGTACCCGGCTGGACTCAAAAATTAGGCGAAGCCCACGTCATTTTTTTTTTAATTATTTCATGAAATTCATGAAATAATTAAAAAAAAAAGGGCTTCTCTATATTTTTGGTTCCCAGCCGGGTACAAATAGGCAGCTGGGGGTTGGGGGCAGCCCGTACCTGCCTGCTGTACCCGGCTAGCATACAAAAATGTCATTTTTTTTTTCTTTTTGGGCAAAAAACTGCATACAGTCCTGGATGGAGGATGCTGAGACTTGTAGTTCTGCAGCTGCTGTCTGCTCTCCTGCATACACTAGTGAATGGAGGATGCTGAGACTTGTAGTTCTGCAGCTGCTGTCTGCTCTCCTGCATACACTAGTGAATGGAGGATGCTGAGACTTGTAGTTCTGCAGCTGCTGTCTGCTCTCCTGCATACACTAGTGAATGGAGGATGCTGAGCCTTGTAGTTCTGCAGCTGCTGTCTGCTCTCCTGCATACACTAGTGAATGGAGGATGCTGAGACTTGTAGTTCTGCAGCTGCTGTCTGCTCTCCTGCATACACTAGTGAATGGAGGATGCTGAGACTTGTAGTTCTGCAGCTGCTGTCTGCTCTCCTGCATACACTAGTGAATGGAGGATGCTGAGACTTGTAGTTCTGCAGCTGCTGTCTGCTCTCCTGCATACACTAGTGAATGGAGGATGCTGAGACTTGTAGTTCTGCAGCTGCTGTCTGCTCTCCTGCATACACTAGTGAATGGAGGATGCTGAGACTTGTAGTTCTGCAGCTGCTGTCTTCTCTCCTGCATACACTAGTTCTGCAGCTGTCTGCTCTCCTGCATACAATGAACATTTTGAAGAAGGAAATGACATCAGACCTTTTTTTTTTTCATCAACAATCTTTAATGGCAATGTGCACTGATTAAAAACGCAGTGAGCAAAAACGCAGCAAAAAACGCACCAAATCGCGGCAAAAACGCACGCGTTTTTGCCGCGGTTTTTTAGCCGCGGGTGCGTTTTTTTGACAAAAACGCACATAAAAACGCAGCGTGAAAAAAACGCCTAGTGCGCACATACCCTTAGGCTACATGCGCACGCTGCTTTTTTTGCTGCTTTTTTGCTGCTTTTTTGGCTACAGTTTTGTCAGCAGAACTTTCTGACATCTGACTTCCCAGCAAAGTCTATGAGAAGTCAGATTTGTCATGCGCACATTGCAGTTTATTTGTCAGCGTTTTTTTTGTCAAAAGTTTGTGACAAAAAAAATGCAGCATGTCCATTCTTCCTGCGTTTTTGTCAACATTTGTCACCCATTGAAATCAATGAGGGCATCAAAAACGCAGGAAAAATGCATGCTAATCAAAAGTGGTGCATTTTACCTGCCTTTTACCTGCGTTTTTGGTACCAAAAACGCAGGTGATTTGTCAGGAAGTGAGGTCAGGCAAGTGGTCTCGTCCCGTCCTCCATGTCTTCCCCGAAGTACCGCTGTCCCCAGGGGAGATGATGTGAAGGACGGGACTATCAGCAGCGGCGGCAGCGAGAGGGGAAAAATCAATGTTTTCAGCTGCCAATGTCCATCCCCCTCTCGCTGCCGCCGCTGATAGTCCCGTCCTCCACGTGTTCCCCGAAGTACCACTGTCCCCAGCGTGCAAGCACAGGGGAGATGATGTGGAGGACGGGACTATCAGCGGCGGCAGCGAGAGGGGGATGGACATTGGCAGCTGAAAACATTGATTTTTTTCCCTCTCGCTGCCGCCGCCGCTGATAGTCCCGTCCTCCACGTGTTCCCCGAAGTACCACTGTCCCCAGCGTGCACGCACAGGGGAGATGATGTGGAGGACGGGACTATCAGCGGCGGCAGCGGCAGCGAGAGGGGGATGGACATTGGCAGCTGAAAACATTGATTTTTCCCTCTCGCTGCCGTCGCCGCTGATAGTCCCGTCCTCCACGTGTTCCCCGAAGTACCATTGTCCCTAGCGTGCACGCACAGGGGAGATGATGTGGAGGACGGGACTTACAGCGGCGGCGGTGGCAGCGAGAGGGAAAAATCAATGTTTTTAGCTGCCAATGTCCATCCCCCTCTTGCTGCCGCCGCTGATAGTCCCGTCCTCCCCGTGTTCCCGAGGTTACTCGCGGCCACCGCTGTATCCAGCTCAGCTGATCGCGCGGCTGTCTTCATTTGCTGCATGGAGGTGACAGGAGCGGCGGTGTCTGCTGCAGCTCCGGTCACCTCCATGCAGCAGAGCTGGATGCGGCGCTGGACCATCCTGGATTACGCCGGACATGGAGGGCTTTGTCGGGGTTAATAAATTGGTAATGAGGGAATGTGTTTGTGTTTTTTATTTCTAATAAAGGATTTTTCCGGTGTGTGTGTTTATTTACTGTAATTTACAGATTAATCATGGAAGGTATCTCGGGGAGACGCCTGACATGATTAATCTAGGACTTATTGGCAGCTATGGGCTGCCAATAACTCCTTATTACCCCGATTTGCCAACGCACCAGGGTAAATCGGGAAGAGCCGGGTACAGTCCCAGAACTGTCGCATCTAATGTATGCGGCAATTCTGGGCAGCTGCTGACTGATATTGTTAGGCTAGGGGGCTCCCCATAATGTGGAGCTCCCCATCCTGAGAATACCAGCCTTCAGCCGTATGGCTTTATCTGGCTGGCATTAAAATTGGGGGGGACCGCACGCCAGTTTTTTTTAATTATTTATTTATTTATAATTTTTTTTTTTTTCAATTCAACAAGCTTTATGGGCTTGTTTGAACTGAAAAATACATGAAACAATTGTTGACAAAACTGCAGCCAAAAACGCACCAAAAAAGCAGCAAAAACGCACCAAAAAAGCACCTACATTTTTTGTTACATTTCCAGGCTCTCTCTGACAAGGTGCAGTTTTGGCTGCAGTTTTGGCTGCAGTTTGGGAACACGAAAAAGAAGCAGCGTGCGCATGTAGCCTTAGGCTACATGCGCACGCTGCTTTTTTTCCTGCTTTTTTGCTGCTTTTTTGGCTGCAGTTTTGTCAGCAGAACTTTCTGACATTTGACTTCCCAGCAAAGTCTATGAGAAGTCAGATTTGTCATGCGCACACTGCAGTTTATTTGTCAGCGTTTTTTTTGTCAAAAGTTTGTGACAAAAAAAATGCACCATGTTCATTCTTTCCTGCGTTTTTGTCAACATTTGTCACCCATTGAAAACAATGAGGGCATCAAAAACGCAGGAAAAATGCATGCTAATCAAAAGTGGTGCATTTTACCTGCCTTTTACCTGCGTTTTTGCTAGCAAAAACGCAGGTGATTTGTCAGGAAGTGAGGTCAGGCAAGTGGTCCCGTCCCGTCCTCCACGTGTTCCCCGAAGTACCGCTGTCCCCAGGGGAGATGATGTGGAGGACGGGACTATCAGCAGCGGCAGCGAAAGGGGGATGGACATTAGCAGCTGAAAACATTGATTTTTCCCTCTCGCTGCTGCCGCCGCTGATAGTCCCGTCCTCCACGTGTTCCCCGAAGTACCACTGTCCCCAGCGTGCACGCACAGGGGAGATGATGTGGAGGACGGGACTATCAACAGCGGCGGCAGCGAGAGGGAAAAATCAATGTTTTCAGCTGCCAATGTCCATCCCCCTCTCGCTGCCGCTGCTGATAGTCCCGTCCTCCACGTGTTCCCCGAAGTACCGCTGTCCCCAGCGTGCACGCACAGGGGAGATGATGGACCCCTCTCACTGCCACCACCGCTGAAAGTCCCGTCCTCCACGCTCCTGCCGGCTCCACGCTCCTGCCGGCTCCACGCTCCTGCCGTCGGCTCCACGCTCCTGCCGCCGGCTCCACGCTCCTGCCGCCGGCTCCACGCTCCTGCCGGCTCCACGCTGTAGCGCGATCAGCTGAGCTCTCACTGAGTTTACTCGCGGCCACCGCTAGATTCAGCGGTGGCCGCGGGTAACCTCGGTGACAGCTCAGGTGATCGCGCGGCTGTCTTCATTAGCTGCATGGAGGTGACCGGAGCGGCGGTGTCTGCTGCTTCTCCGGTCACCTGCATGCAGCAGAGCTAGTTGCGACGCTGGAGCATGCTGGATTACGCCGGACATGGAGGGCTTTGTCGGGGTTAATAAATTGGTAATGAGGGAATGTGTTTGTGTTTTTTATTTCTAATAAAGGATTTTTCGGGTGTGTGTGTTTATTTACTGTAATTTACAGATTAATCATGGAGGGTGTTTCATAGACGCCTGACATGATTAATCTAGGATTTAGTGGCAGCTATGGGCTGCCAATAACTCCTTATTACCCCGATTTGCCAACGCATCAGGGCAAATCGGGAAGAGCCGGGTACAGTCCCAGAACAGCCGCATCTAATGGATGCGGCCATTCTGGGCGGCTGCTGACTGATATTGTTAGGCTGGGGGGCTCCCCATAACGTGGGGCTCCCCATCCTGAGAATATCAGCCTTCAGCCGTATGGCTTTATCTGGCTGGCATTAAAATTGGGGGGGACCGCACGCCAGTTTTTTTAATTATTTATTTATTTCTAATTTTTTTTTTTCAATTCAACAAGCTTTATGGGCTTGTTGAACTGAAAAATACATGAAACAATTGTTGACAAAACTGCAGCCAAAAACGCACCAAAAAAGCAGCAAAAATGCACCAAAAAAGCACCTACATTTTTGGTGACATTTCCAGGCTCTCTCTGACAAGGTGCAGTTTTGGCTGCAGTTTTGGCTGCAGTTTGTGAACACGAAAAAGAAGCAGCGTGCGCATGTAGCCTAAGGCTACATGCGCACGCTGCATCTTTTTGTGTTCACAAACTGCAGCCAAAGCTGCAGCCAAAACTGCAGCCAAAATGCAGCCAAAACTGCACCTTGTCAGAGAGTGCCTGGAAATGTCACAAAAAACGCATGTAATTTTAGGTGCTTTGTTGGTGCATTTTCGGTGCGTTTTTGGTGCGTTTTTCACACCCTGCGTTTTTGCTGCGTTTTTGTGACAAATGTTGACAAAAACGCAGGAAGAATGAACATGCTGCATTTCATTGGTCACAAACCTTTGACAAATAAAACGCTGACAAATAAACTGCAACGTGCGCATGAAGACTTTGCTGGGAAGTCAAATGTCAGAAAGTTCTGACAACAAAACTGCAGCCAAAAAAGCAGCAAAAAAGCAGGAAAAAAAGCAGCGTGCGCATGTAGCCTATTCTGTGCGTATGTTGCGTTTTTTATGCGTTTACGCAGCGTTTTAAACTGCAGCGTAAATGCATGCATTCTGCGTCCTCAGCAAAGCCTATGAGAATTTAGCAAATTCCATGCTCACGTTGCGTTTTAAAGCGCAGCGTTTTGCATGCCAAATTTTTTACAAAATCGATGCCTTCTAAAAAGCAACATGCCACTTCTTTTGTGCGTTTTGGATGCTTTTACCACTCTGTCTATGGGAGAACTGGCATCCAGAATGCATGAATTCTGCAGCCATTCTGCATTCAAAATACATCCAAAACGCATCATTTTGGCTGCGTTTTGAAACGCACATGCAGTGACAAAACGCTGCAGAATATTTGTCACGGCAGAACGCAACGTGCGCACATGCCCTTACATCTCCGCAGGAGGGCTGGCACTGTGTCCTAGACGCAGTGTCGCCAGATTGTGGGCACATAGCCTAAAAGTGAGACATTTCCTGCTACAGCAACATTTTTTGTGAAGTACCATATTTTTTCGGATTATAATACGCACTTTTCCTCCCAAAAATGTGGGAGGAAAATGAGGGGTGCATCTTAAAAAACAAATGTAGCTCACCAGGGGGTGGTGGAGAGGGGTCACAGGAGGTAGGGGCCATGCAGTGGCGCTGCTCTGTGAAGAGGCTGCGAAGCTCTGTGTGGCGACGCACGGGCCAATGTAAAGATGTCAGCGGTGAGTACTTCAAATAATGGCGTCTAGAATTGGCGCAGATGGAGCTCTCATAATTCACGCTCCGACTCCTGCCTCCATTTCTTTGAAGCCCCAGGACAGAGCAGAGCCCACAGAGAGTATCTGGGCCCCTCTCTGCACCACCCGCAGCATCGCTGTACTCCAGCACTGCCATTGCCTCCTGTGACCACCGCTGCCGCCCCCACCGGATTATAAAATCGACCCCATATTTTTTTCCTCTAAATTTGGAGTGTGCCTTATAATCCGGTGCGTCTTATAAAACGAAAAATACGGTACCTGTTGATTCAAAATGCTCTCACTGTACCCTTAATTAAAATCCTTGAGGGGTCTAGTTTCCAAAATGGGGTCACTTGTAGGGCGTTTCTGCTGTATAGGTACCCTAGGGGCCCTGCAAATGCGACATAATGCCCACAATTTATTTCAATTTTTCTAAAATTCAAATGGTGCACCTTCCATACTAAGCCCTCCCTTTTGTCCAAACAGAGGTTTTTGGCCACATGTGGGGTATCATCGCACTCATAAGAAATTGGATAAACTGTGGGGTCCATTTTTGGTTTTGCGTATTGAAAGTGAGAAATTTGGTGCCAAATCAACATTTTTTGTGAAAGAAAAAGAAAATTTTCAATAGGACCACCTAGGATGATCAAATTCTGTGAAGTACCTGTGGGTTCAAAATGCGCACTATACCCCTGGATAAAATCCTTGAGAGGTCTAGTTTCCAGAATGGGTTGACTTGTGGGAGGTTTCTGTTGTTTAGGTATCTTAGGGGCCCTACAAATTCAATATGGTACCCACAATCTATTTCAGCCAAATTTGCTTTCCAAAATTCAAATATTGCTCCTTCTGTTCGAAGCCCTCACATTTCTCCAAACAGAGGTTTCTGACCATATGTGGGGTATTTTGGGGTCTATTTTGTTGTGTTATTTCTTCTAAAAGTGAATAAATTGGATCTAGAGCAATATTTTCAGGTAAAATGATAATTTTTATTTTTTTTTTTTAATTCCACACTACTTTAGTTCCTGTGAAGCACCTGAAGGGTTAATAAACTTTTTGGATGTGGTTTTGAGTACTTTGAGGGGTGCAGTTTTTAGAATGGTGTCACTTTTGGGTATTTTCTGTCACCTAGGCCTCAAATGTGATGTGGTCCATAAAAAAATGGTTTTGTAATTTTTGTTGAAAAAAATTTGAAATTGCTGATGAACTTTGAACCCTTCTAACTTCCTAACCCCAAAAAATGATTTAAAACAATTCCGGGGGTGGGGGGGAGGGTGTTGGGGTCGGTTTTGATGATTTATTTGATATATTAATGTCTTAATTCTTGTCATTATTACTGTTGACATACAAATTACATGTTGCAACTTTTGAGACATAATAAAAAGAAGTTTAAAAGAAATAAATAAATTGCGCTGCTGTAAAGTAGACATGTGGGGAATGTAACTCTCTGGGTTAAGGGCATAAAAATTAAAAGTAATGTTTTTTTCCAGAGCCCACAACAGCGCCACCAGAGAGGTCCACCCATCATTAGGGAAGGAAACCCACTGAAAATAAAAGGGCGGCACCTCTCTACCGCAACAGTTAGGTTACAGAGCACAGAGAGGAATACCAGAAATAATAATATAAACAATATAACCAAAACCTCCACCATATGAATGAGACACCTGTAAAACTGTGGATACCAAACCCTGAAGGGTGCAATATGTAAAAGAGGTGGTAAGCAATGGCGCTGTCGTAGGGTTCTGGAAAAAAACATTACCGGTAAGTAATTTCGATTTTTCCCTTCACAACAACAGCGCCACCAGAGAGATTCTGAAGATAAAAAACATTAGGGAGAGACCACAGCCTGTGGCACCCTTCTACCTAAAGTCAAATCCACTGTGGCAGACAAGTTAAATCGATAGTGATTAAAAGAGGTCATAGGAGAAGACCCAGTTGCTGCTGAACAGATCTGTTTCAAGGGCACATCCGCCAACTCAGACCAGGAGGTCGCCACCCACCTGGAAGAATGAGCAGTAATCCCCCTGCGGTAACTGTCTAAGTTGGGCTAAATAGACCTCCCTGATCGCCTCTGCAACCCCACCTAACTAAGGATCCTTTAGAAGTCGAAAAAACCCTTCCTAGCATCCTAGAAACGATGAATAATGTTGGATCGTTCTTCCAATCACTAGCAAAGTGCTCTTGACAGCTAAGGTATGGAGTCTCTCCTCTTCAGGAAAGAACAAAAGGAGGGAAGGACTATCCCCTAACCTGTGGAAGCCCTGGCCATCTTAGGCAAATAAGCAGGGTCCGTGCATAGGATTACTCTGTCTTCCAGTATGTATAAAGGGGAACTGACATAAAAGGCTTAAAGGGCATACACCCTCCTAGCTGAGTTAAAAGCAACCAGTAGGACTATGTTAAGGGTAAGGAGACTGAGGAAGGGGTTTGAAGGGAGGCCTGTTAATGAGTCAAGAACTAAATGTAACTCCCAAGGAGGAAACTAAACAGGGGACAGGCATAGATCACTGACAAGAGGAGATAAATGTCTTCACCTACTTGTTAAGTTGTCATTGTAGCGGGCACCTAAAGCCACAATCTGGACCTTTTAAGATGTTAACAGAGAAGCCCACTCCAAACCCCTCCGAAGAATATTCAAAAAAGGCCTCTACTGGGGCCTGATACGTGAAAGAATGAATTCTATAACCCTCTCTCTTTAGCAATAAGATATAAAGGAGAGGCTGGGCCTAAGAACAGTGAACCCCCGACTAACAAGAGACTGGACTGTAGGTGAACCTAGAGTCCTATACCGAAACAGTAGGGAGGGGAATTATAATGGCAAGCTAATGATAGGGCTTATTATGCTATGCAAAGCCCAGGTCCAAAAGAACAAGGCTCCTCTAACCGGAGTCGAGGAAAAATCCCTGGATGCACAGTATGCAGCCAAAGATGCCAGGTGACAGGCGTGAGGCAAAAAGGTGCACGGCCAAAAACGTGCCAGGCCACCAAGGCGCCAGGCCACCAAGGCAACAGCTCTGAGGCGCCCAGTCAACAGCTCTGAGGCGCCCAGGCAACAGCTCTGAGGCGCCCAGGCAACAGCTCTGAGGCGCCCAGGCAACAGCTCTGAGGCGCCCAGGCAACAGCTCTGAGGCACCGAGGCAACAGCTCAGAGGCCCGAGCTCAGAGGCCCGAGCTTAAAGGCCCGAGCTCAGAAGCCAGAGCTCAGAGGCCCGAGGCCCAAGCGCAGAGGCCCGAGGCCCAAGCTCAGAGTCCTGAGGCCCAAGCCCGGAGGCAAGAGGCCCAAGCTCAGAGGTCCGAGGCCCAAGCCTGGAAGCAAGTGGCACAAGCTCAAAGGCACAGAGGCACAATGCACAGGCCCGGAGGCACAGGCCCAGAGGACAATCCCGGAGGCACCCTGGAGGGCATGCCTGTGAAGCAGAGAGCCAGGAAATAAGCAGTGAAGGTCAAAGGCAGAGAAGCAGTGAGACCCAAGCCACAAGATCGTAATGCCCCAACAGTTGCAAGGCGTAAAAAGCTATAAAAGAGATCTTGATATATTTTTTTTTTTAAAAAAACAGAGCGGGGAGTCCAGAGCCTTGGGGTCGGAGCTGTGACGCCTTCACTTGGCAGCGCCACAGCACTTCTGGGTCTCCCATCCTGGGACAGGAAACAGAGCTGATGCAGTAGAGAGGTGCTACCCTTTTATCTTCAGTGGATTTCCTGTCCTATTGATGGGTGGAAAAATAATTGTGACATTTTCAAAATTTTCATTAAGTTTCTGATTTTTCAGAAATAAAAGCAAAAAGTATTGTCCTAAATGTACCATTTATCATGAAGTACAATATGTCACGAAAAAACAATCGCAGAATCACAGAGATCCACTGAAGCGTTCTAAAATTATAGTCTCACAAAATGACACTGGTCAGAATTACCAAAAATGGCCTGGGCATTAAAGGGAACCAGTCACTAGATTTGGCGACTATAAACTGTGGCAACCACCAGTGGGCTCTTACATACAGCATTCTATCATGCTGTATATAGGAGCCCAGGCCGCTGTGTAGAACGTAAAAATCCCTTTATAATACTCCCCTAGTGGGGCGGTGCGGTGCAAACAGGTCGGATGGGTGTCTCCGTTCTCCGATACCGGCGCCTCTTTCAGCCATCTTTGTCCTCCTTCTTCTGACGCATGAAGCATCCGACGGCATCCACAGTAGCTGGCATTGTAGTGCGCTTGCGCAGGACCTCAATGCCGGCTAGTGTGATGATGTCGGACGCGTCATGCACCCAGGCTTCAGAAAAAGAAGGACCAAGATGGCCAAAAGAGGAGGCGCCGGTACCGGAGAACGGAGACACCCATCCAACCAGTCTGCACTGCACCGTCCCCCTAGGTGAGTGAGTATTATAAAGTGATTTTTATGTTCCACACAGCATGTTAGAATGCTGTATATAAGAGCCCACTGGTGGTTTCCACAGCTTATAGTCGCCAAATCTGGTGACAGGTTCCCTTTAATTACAAAACTGGCTTCGTCCTTAAGGTGTTAAAACAAATATTTCTTAGGGCACATTCAGACAAAAGTATTAAACAGCCATATGCAACACAGCATATAGACCATAGAAGGACCAATGCTAGAAAAAATTGTAGTTCGAAGCAGGTAGACTACATAGCAAGAGACAACTACGGTAGTCGAGTAGGGATAATTTCCTGTTGATAAAACACTAATTTAATTGAAGCTACAACAAGCATCCTAGTAAGTCATATCACTTGAGTGTTAGGCTATGTGCGCACTTTCCGTCGTCCTACATGCAGTTGTAAACGCACGTTTTAGGCTTAATTGATTTAGCCAAAGTTGCCTTTTTCAGAAATTTAGCGCAGAAAACGCATGCGTATTTACAGCGTTTTAGATGCGTTTTCAGCGCTTTTTGCATGCTTTTTCACCTGCGTTTTGACAGATGCGTTTTGAGCATCAAGACACTACTAAATAAAGTTTAAACAGTCAAACGGAATGGAAATGTAGAAAAAAAAGGGACAAATCTATATTAATGGGAAAAATAATGGAAAAAGATATATTTAATAAAATTATAGCGTTAATATACATTTTATCGGTAAAATAGCAATAAATGCATATTATTCTTAAATTTAATTGTCGGATTATGTGTGTGTGTAAAGGGACATATCAAATCATTATTTTGATGTCCAAAAAGCATGCATTTTGGTAGTCCAAAATGCATGTTTTCTGCAATGAAAAAGCAGGTAAAACGCTGGAATTTTGATATTTCTTGCTTTTTGCTACTTCTCATTGACTTCAATGTTAACAAAACGCACCACAAATGGCAAAAACAATTGACAGGGTCCTTTTCTGAACGCATGGTTTTTGACCAAATGTATGCAAATTTGAGATGCGTTTTGAAACGCAAAGTGCGGACAAGAAATTATGAATTCTCATTGTCTTTAATGGAAAACCAAAACGCATGCATTTGGGCACAAAAACACTGCAGTTCAAAACTGATCCTAAACGCACCTTAAACGCAGGTGAAAATGGAAAGTGCGCACATAGCCTAAGGCAAGTGACCAACAACACACAAATTCAGAGAAAAGATAGGGTGCAGTGTCTATAGTAACAATAGCTAAGTGGGAAATGGAGATAAATATAAACTGGCCCTAATTAGGCTCTCCCTACCTAGCAATGGAGGGTATGACGCCCTAGGGTTGTAGCGCCCCATTCACCAGCAGGTATCCCTAAATCACCCTGTTATACCCTACACTGACTAAAAACATCATATATACACAAATTTAACCCCCATCGCAGTGCAACGGTGGGCCAACAAATGGTAACTTATCTGATGACGGTGTCCAGAGACGCAGTCCCGATGTATTTCCCCCCCAAACGTGCTAGGGGTTTATCAGGGGACAACACCAAGAGGTAGATGGCAAATGCAGAAGACTCCCTGGGGTACCGGATGGATGGTGCATCCTCTTGCACCATCAGCAAAATCAGAGATAATGATAATTCTGCGGTACAGAAAATCTGGGAATCAGAAATTGGTGAGGAGATTATAAGGAGAAGGGTGTTTGCTTCAGCGATAAACAACGTAGGCAAAGCTTTGCTAAAAGATCCTCTGGGGCAAAATCAACTTTTTCTGCCACCAACTATGGATCAAATGATGCCATAAATGCAGCTCTTGGAGGAGGCTCATCAGTGGCTGCACGGGCTTTTCACTGTCATGAAAACTGGGGGCATTTCTTTTGCATGTTTCCATCAGATGATTCTTTGTTCTTTGGCAGTATGTGCAAAAGAAAAATAATCTATGGATGTCCCAGTTTGTGTAAACAATGAACTGCAGCTCTCCAACACATGAAGTGACATCACCTGCTCATTTGGCACAATCAAAGTGATCCAGCAATCAGAGGAAGCCTGAAGTTGTCCACCTTCCCCTTCTTGTCATGCTCATACAGTACAGATCAAAAGTTTGGACACACCTTCTCATTCAAAGAGTTTTCTTTATTTTCATGACTCTAAAATTTGTAGATTCACAATCATGGGGGTGGTTCGTTCAGCGTCACAGCGACGTCACAGCTGCGTCACTGAACCGCCGCTCAATAGAAGCGGAGGGGCGGAGATGAGCGGGACGAACATCCCGCCCACCTCCTTCCCTCCGCATAGCGGCTGGGAGGCAGGTAAGGAGAGCTTCCTCGTTCCTGCGGCGTCACACGGAGCGATGTGTGCTGCTGCAGGAACGAGAAACAAGCTTGTTACTGCTGCAGTAACGATTTTTGAGAATGGACCCCCATGTCACCGATGAGCGATTTTGCACGTTTTTGCAACGATGCAAAATCGCTCATAGGTGTCACACGCAACGGCATTGCTAATGCGGCCGGATGTGCGTCACCAATTCCGTGACCCCAACGAGTTCGCATTAGCGATGTCGTAGCATGTAAAGCCCCCTTTAGGCTGTGAATGCACTTTGCGTTTTTACCTGCGTTTCCGCAGCTTTTTGTGCAGCAGCGTCTTTGTGCCAAAACACATGTGTTTTGGTTTTCCAGAAAAGTCTATGGAAAAAGAAGAAATCCTGACCGCACTTTGCGTTTTGAAACGCTGCGTTTAATTTGCATATTTTGTGGCAAAAAACATGCGTCCAAAGAAGCAGCATATCAGTTGTTTTTGCCATTTTGGGTACGTTTTGCTAACATTGAAGTCAATGAGAAATGGCAAAAACCAAGATTCTTACACATTCCTGCGTTTTACATGCTTTTTCATTGCAGAAAACATGCGTTTTGGACTACCAAAACGCATGCTTTTTCCACATCAAATTAAAGATTTCATATGTCCCTTTACACACACACAAAAAACGACAAATTAAAGAAAATTAATAATTTATTGCTATTTTTCTTAAAAATACTATATTACCGCTATAACTTTATTATATATTTCTATTTTCATTTTAATTTCTGAAATGATGTATTCTTTTTATTTTCTTTATTCATTACTTTTGACAGTTTCAACTTTATTTAGCAGTGTCTTGATGTGCAAAACGCATCTGTCAAAACGCAGGTGAAAAAGCATGCAAAAAGCGCTGAAAACGCACCTAAAACGCGGTAAATACGCATGCGTTTTCAGAGCTAAAGTTCTGGAAAAGGCAACTTTGGTCAAATCAATTAAGGCAAAAACGTGCGTTCAAAACTGCATGTAGGGCAACGCAAAGTGTGTTCTCAGCCTTAGACTCACTGAAAGCTATAAGGCTATGTCTTTTTTTAAGGCTGCATTTTTTAGCGCGTTTTTCGGGTGCGTTTTTTGGGCTCAAAATTGCATGACTTTGCTTCCTTAGCAAAGCCTATAAGATTTCATTTTTGCTGTCCGCACAGTGCAGTTTTGTTTGGCTGCGTTTTTAAGCTGAAAAAAAAAAAATGAACATGTCAATTCTTTTCTGCGTTTTTCCACCCATGCAATGCATTGGAAAAACGTAGCAAAACGCAGTAAACAAAAATGCAGCAAAACACAGCCAAAAACGCACAAACGGTGCATTTTTACCACGGGTGCGTTTTTGTGCGTTTTTTGTGGCCAAAAATGCACAAAAACGCAGCATTACAAAAACGCACACAATGAGCACATAGCCTAAAACTGCAATTATTTCTGGCAAAAAAAAACAACAAAAAAAACAAACCGCCCAACCCCTGTTCTCACATGAAGGAGAATGCAGTTTGTGCTCTTAACTTGTATTTGAACTCTAAACTACACTTCACTGAAGATCCCTGAGGCAGCTGGAAAGGGACAATAAAGGAGTCTCATAGCTCACTGGTAAACCATTTTAGCAGCAGCAATGCACCACTACAATTAGACAGGTGGTGAAGCCTTTGCGACTTTCCACAATTTTGCAGTAGTTATCAGCTTCTTCCTATGGATCCTACTGACAAGATCCCCTATCCCCAACAAACACATCATAGATTCCACACCACCCTCACTCATGCAAGATAAATCCCTGCAAAGCAGTTTTACATCTTGGCCACGGGCACACGTTGAGTATTTGGTGTGTTTTTTTACCTCAGTATTTATTTTTAAGACAAAACCAGGAGTTGTACAATCAGAGGAAAACTGTAATAGAAATATGCACACCACTACCCACTCCTCGTTTTGGCTTATATATACTGGAGGTAAAAACTCAAATACTCAACGTGTGCACCTGGAATAAGGTGGACAAGTTACCGCTGTACATCAAGAATCAACTTGCACATTGGCTGGCTCCCCCTGAACAGCAACTTGGAAATGTCATTAGCTGTCTGGTTGCCTTACGGTGCAGCGAAATTAACTCCATGCATGGCCCAGGTCTTGAATTTGTGCAACATTTATTTAACAAATATAGAAGCTTGAAGAAAAGTTGGTGGCTGTGGCCAGGAAAATGTCAGTTCATTGCAAAAGATCATGTGTTGTAAATGTCAACCTCTCCACTTTGTAAAAAAAACCAAAACAAACAAAGCAGCCATCGAGTTTTCAATAACTCAACCCATTATATTTATCCTAGAAATCAAACCCACCAAAATTCAAGAGGGAATAGAGGAAGAACATTGCCCTGCTGTGTTGGTTGGGGATCCTCAAGGTCCATGTTACATGCTGAAGAATTTGGAGAAGTATCAGCAGGTGGTTATGAAAAAAGGAAGCAAAATGGTTAAAGCAGGACATACTTGCCGCGACTTCCAAGCTACTTCCAGGGCCGATAATTCTCCCTCATACATATTCACCGCCCCACCCTCTTTGACAGTGTTATATTAGTGATAACTGTGGCGCCCCTGAGACACCATGTTGCCACAGGGTAATGCATCTCTGGAGGTGTGATACCCATCCTGAATTCTAAGGACTCCTGTGTCGGTAAAAGCCACTAACACACCAGCACCATCAGGTACACACATACACCCAAAACCAGGTTGGGGCACTCCCTTAGAACCAGGTAACAGAGCTGGGCACTGTGAGCTAACAGGCAGCCAAATGGGGGGAGGGAGAGACCCAGCAGGGGGAGAGAACAGTGGTGTGGTAAATGGGAGCTAGGAGGAAGTAATTCAGTTTTGAGTCAGTAGTGAGGTGTGAGAAGAAGAAGTTGAAGGGAGAGTTCTGTGGCACGCGCAGTCTGGGCGATGTGAGCAGGGCCGCCACTAGGAATTTCAGGGCCTCATACTGGCAAAATTATGGGGCCCCCTTGAGACTCCACCCAGGCTCCATCCCTGCTCCGCCTCCACCCCGCAAACTTTCCGCAGTCTGCCACTACTCTTGGAAAAATATATATATAATATATATACAGGCACACTTTACATGATCGGAGGAACAGCTTCTGCACCTCTGACCATGCTCAGTGCACCTCTCTGTAGCCGGGACGTGTGGATGAGTGAGCATAGCGGAGCGCATGCGCAAAATTTCCAGGAGCTAGCGGTGACGCCAACTTGTGGAAATCATGTTATTATGCCCACAGAGGTGGGATAGCGTGGAAAGATGGCCGACTAGTCTGGGGAAACAACGGTCCCCTGCAACTAGTCACAGGCCTAATTAGCGCAGAAACAGCTGCTATCAAAGCTGGTGAGGCAGGGAATTCTGAGATAGATAGATATATATATATATATCTATCTATAGCTAAATCTATATCTATCTCTATATGTGTGTGTGTGGCGCCCCTGACCTGGTCAGGCGCCACTGAGTACTGCCCCCATGCTGGGTGAGTGCAAAGCGGTAATCCCAAAGGCTGAGTAGGGTGTGTACGCACGGACACATTGTAACCAGGTCTCTCACACACACACATTAGAGGGGACCCCTGGGCAGACCCAGGAGAGGGCATGCTCTCCACATCTCAGCTAGTGGTGCGGTAGAGAAGCTGGAAACCAGGAGTTGCAGTGGCAGTCAAGGGAACAGGAGCTGGAGGTAGCCGAGTCTGAAGTGCAGACGTAGGAGAGCGAACACACTAGTCAGACCCTGCACGTGTAGTGGCTGCTGACGGGGGAGTACATTACCACACAGTCAGTCTGAAAGACACCTGAAGAGAGAGAGCAGTAAGGAGTAGAGTTGAGCGCGGTTCGTGGTTCGTGGTTCTCCAGTTCGCGGTTCGAGTGATTTTGGGGGGTGTTCTAGATCGAACTAGAACTCGAGGTTTTTGCTAAAAGTTCGTTAGCTCGAGTTATGTTTGAGAACGGTTCTATCAGCAAAAAGCCTAGCTAATTACTAGCTGGCTTTTCACTGTAATAGTGTAAGTCACTCTGTGACTCACACTATTATGAAATGTCTGCGTATAGTGTGCGGGGACTGCGCGTTCAGATCACTGCTGCTTTTTTTTTTTTCTTCCTTCCCTAAGCGCGCGTGTAGTGGGGCGGGCCAGCATGTCAGCCAATCCCAGACACACACACAGCTAAGTGGAGTTTTTGCCAGACAAGCAAGGCCATGTGTCATAGGCTGTCCATGTCACATGTCATTGCATTATAAATACGGCAATGTTCCCGTCTGGACGCCATTATCTGCCTTCTACATCTGGGTGACAGTCACTGCTGACGCAGCTCCTGCCGCCGATCCTGCTGTGTATGCTCTACACACAGCACTCTACAGATTAGGGATAGAAGTTTAATTCAGCCCTTTTCAGGGCTAATTTCATCCGGCTCAGAGCCATAGGTGACAGTCAGGTCCGTGGAAACAGGTTTTAACAGCTACAGATAAGAGCGTCTGTGTAGCTAAGCTCAGGGACTTCCTTGCTGCATTTCACCATTAGGAGGGATAGAAAGTGAGGCTTCCTTTCCTCTACACTGACCCACAACCCTGCCACTGTACCCTCCTCCCATTTTTAGCAAAGCCATTTTAATTGCAGAGTGCTGCCAGTTAGTGCTATCCAAAGAGTGGCTGCTGTCTTCCATTATTGTGGCATTTGTGCCAAGCAAGTCTCACCACCTCTGCATTCTCCCCTCCTGCACATTTTTGCAAAGCCATTTTAATTGAAAAGAGTGCTGCCAGTTAGTGGCATCCAAAAAGTGGCTGTTGGACTCCATTAGTGTCCCACTGGTGCCAAGCTATTTCCAGCACCTCTGCATTGCACCCTCAAGCTCATTTTTACTAAGCTATTATAATTGCAAACACTGAGGAAACTTAGTGCCATCGAAAAAAGTGGCTGTTGGACTTCAGTAGTGTCCCACTGGTGCCAAGCTATTTCCAGCACCTCTGCATTGCACCATCAAGCTCATTGTTACTAAGTCATTATAATAGCAAACACTCAGGAAACTTAGTGGCATCCTAAAAGTGGCTGTAGGACTTCAGTAGTGTCCCACTGGTGCCAAGCTATATCCAGCACCTCTGCATTGCACCCTCAAGCTCATTTTTTACTAAGCTATTATAATTGCAAACTGTGCTGCCAGTTTAAGGGCCATAGTTGCATTGTCAGGGATAGTCCGTGTTGTTTCTTCTGCTGTCAATAAAGCTAGACCACCTCTGCAATCTACAGCACCTCTCAATTTTTACTACCACATTTTAAGTGGACAATCTTGTCGCAATCAAAATGAGTGGCAAAATGACAGATGCTGGTGGAAAGGGGAAAAGGCGTGTTGGAAAAGGAAAACAAGTTTGTGTCCGTGGGGAAGGTGGCAAAGCTCCATTAACATCTGCTGAAGATAGGCCATCTTCCAGCAAAAGTAAGATGTCTACTACTTTTCGTGGACAATCCGATGTGCTCCCTTTTTTACGGACACGAACAACTGGAACAAAGGTGGATGATGTCCAAAAAAAGAACATGCTTGAATGGATCTCAAGTGGTCCAACAAGTGCCGTCTCCTCCACCTCAACTACCGCATCCAAAAAAACCCAGTCCTCTGAGTTGTCATCCCAATCACACTTGCTTTCTCCCAGCTCTCAAGTCTTCATCCGCCCTGCACAGTATGCAGGAACAGAGATGGCTGAGTCTGCAGAGCTGTTCAGTCACACTATAGCCTGGGAATCAGAGGTCTGCTCCCAAGCTACTGTGAGTACAGACCAGGAAATGGTCTGCAGTGATGCCCAGAACCTTTGTGACTCAGATTCAGGCCGTGATGACCAAGTTTCTGAGCATAATGTTGACCCTTATTCACAAACTGTAACACCTGTTGTAATAGACAATAAAGAACATACTGATGACGATGAGACGCAGATACCAGATTGGGATGACAACTTAAATATTCGTTCAGGGCAGGAAGTGGCTCAGTCTGAGGGTGAGGGGAGTGCAAACACATTGCTTGATGAGGAAGTTCTAGATCCCACCTACTGTCAACCCACAGTCAGGCACTCGAGGAGGTCAACAGAGGCGGTGGAGGAGGATGCAACTGACGACGAAGTTACCTTGCGCCTTCCTGGACAGAGGAGGAGTACTGGTAGCACGCCTACAACTGCATCCTCAGCCACCACTCTGCCTCTGAGCACTAGTCGGGGTGGCTCAACAGGTCACATGTCCTCTGAGCCTTGCCTAGCCTGGTCCTTTTTTGACCTTGCAAAGGATCGCCCAAATCATGTGATCTGTAAAATTTGTCGGGAATCTGTTGTAGAGGCCAAAACCTCAGCAGTTTGACAACTTCTTCCATGAATCGTCACATGAATAAATATCATATGTCCCAGTGGGAAGCTCACCGTGCTGCAATGCGGCCTAGCGGAGCGGACCATCCACCGCTTGCCCCTTCCAGTGCATCTGCGCGCTTCTCATCTTCTAGGACTGTGGGGACAGCTGTCACACCTGGTTTTCCACGCACAACATCCACCACTGTAACCGCAACAGGCAGTTTGCTTGGTAGGTCGTCAATTGGTTTGGAAGGGGAAACAAGTGCGTGTGTACAGCTCTCTCTAACATCCATAGCACCAACGTTGGATGAAGGCAACATCATGTCTACGCCTGCACTTTCCTCACAAACCTGCATTTTTCCAGGGACACCCTACTCCCCACCGTCTACACACAGCAGCCAGATCTCTGTCCCTCGATGTGGACAAATAAAAGGCCATTTCCTGCGACCCATGACAAAGCTAAGAGGTTGACTTTATCCTTCTGTAAGCTCTTGGCTACCGAAATGCTGCCTTTCCGCCTGGTGGACACACAGGATTTTAGAGACCTTATGTCTGTCGCTGTGCCCCAGTTCCCGATGCCCAGTCGCCACTACTTCTCTAAGAAAGGTGTGCCTGCGCTACACCAGAATGTCGCACACAACATCACCGCTTCCTTGAGAAACTCTGTGTGTGAACGGGTGCATTTCACCACCGATACTTGGACCAGCAAGCATGGACAGGGACGTTACATGTCGCTGACTGGGCACTGGGTAACTATGGTGATAGATGGTGAAAGGCGATGTGCCGACACACTGGAATTCGACTCTCCACATGTTACAGCGACTGTGGCAGCACCGCCGAGCCCTGGTGCAATATGTCATGACGTATAGCCTGGGCCAACGAGATGCAGAGGTGGGGCAGATCACCCTGATGGAGTTGTCTCAGATCAAGGACCTATGCACCCTTCTGCACAGTTTCGACATGGCGACAAATATGTTTAGCGCTGACAATGCGTTTATCAGCATGACAATTCCAGTCATTTACATGCTGGAGCACACGCTAAACACTATTCGGAGTCAGGGGGTGGGACAACAGGAAGGGGAGGAAGTACAGGAGGATTCATATGCGCAAGGGACAACAACATCACCAAGGTACAGACGTTCTTCATCACCAAGGTGGCAGGCATGGGACCATGGGGGACAGGGATCAACAAGGGCGCATGGTAGCAGGCGAAATGTTGAGGAAGGTGCAGGAGAACATGAAGAAATGGAGGACGAACTGTCCATGGACATGGAAGACTCAGCGGATGAGCGAGACCTTGGTCAAATTTCTGTTGAAAGAGGTTGGGGGGAGATGTCAGAGGAATAATGAACGGTTAGCACCTCTATGCCACAAACACAGCGTGGACTTGGTCCGCATGGCTGCGCAAGACACATGAGCGCCTTCTTGCTGCACTACCTCCAACATGACCCTCGTATTGTCAAAATTAGAAGTGATGATGAGTACTGGCTTGCCACACTGTTAGATCCCCGGTACAAGTCCAAATTTTGTGACCTAATTCCAGCCATAGAAAGGGACGCACGTATGCAGGAGTATCAGCAAAAGCTGTTATTCGATCTTAACTCGGCTTTTCCACCAAACACCCGTGGTGCACGGAGTGAATCTCCCAGTTGTAACTTGACAAACATGGGACGGTCTTGGCATCTTCAACAGTCTACCCGTACCAGCAGCACCGTATCTGGTGCTGGTAACAGCAATTTTATTGAATCTTTTCATAATTTTTTAGACCATCCTTTGCAAGGCCACCAAAGACAACAAGTCTGACACATAGTCAACGGCTGGAGAGGATGATACAGGAGTATCTCCAAATGAACATCGATGCCATGACTTTGCAAATGGAGCCTTGCTCATTTTGGGCTTCAAATCTTGAAAAATGGCCAGAGCTCTCCACTTACGCCTTGGAGATCTTTTCATGTCCAGCTGTCCGCATTGTCTCTGAACGTGTCTTCAGTGCTGCTGGGTGTGTGCTGACAGATAGGCGAACGCGTCTGTCCAGTGACAATGTGGACAGACTAACGTTCATCAAAATGAACAACTCATGGATCCACAAGGAATTTACTACCCCTGTGTCATCCTGGGGAGAGTGGGGAGAGTAAATGCTTGTGTATTTGGAATGTGCTTGATGCAAATCTACCTGTGAAGTGTACAACTGGGGCACAAGTGCTGCCACTAAAGGGGTGTCTGTGTGGCCCAATTTTTGGAAAAAAAGGGAGACTCCGCTTGGAGTAACCCTTGCTGTGTTTTTAAAAAGGAGCCAAGATGAACAAGTCATGGTTCAGCAAAGACTTTGCTACCTACCCCGGTGTCATCCTGGGGATGGTTAAGGATGGTGTATTTTTGAATGTGCTTGATGCAAATCTACCTGTGAAGTGTACAACTGGGGCACTAGTGCTGCCACTGAAGGGGTGTCTGTGTGGCCCAATTTTTTGAAACAAGGGAGACTCCGCTTTGAGTCACCTTGCGGTGTTTTACATGATTTTAGAAGGGCATGCCATGCCTATATCTGTGTCTCGTCCTCTTTTTCCTCGTAACGCTGTTTTGTTTTCGCATGAGAATTTGTCACATTCCCATGTGCTTGTGTTGTGTTGTGAGTTGTTTGTCACCTTTTGGACACCTTTTGTGGGTGTTTTGTAGGTGTTTTTATGTGTTTGTGATTGCCTCCCATTGTTTCCTATGGATTCGAGCGGTTCGCCGAACCGAATTCTAACTAGACCTCCGTTCACCGATCCAAGCTCGAGCCGAACCGCAACCGGTTCGCTCATCTCTAGTAAGGAGTCGAGTACGAGGACTCCTGGTAATGGAGCACGCACAGGGAACAGGTCCCTAGAGCCAGACATCCATTTAGTGGTCTGCTAAATCTTGCAGGTGGTGGGACTAGAGGTTCCACACCAACTAACACAGAGTCCGAGCATTAGCAGCAACGAGGGGGCCCATAAGGAGGATCGAGCCTGCAGCTATCCACCTTGATCCACGCTGCCAGCAAATGGGCCAGAAAGGGGAGAAAAGGCAGTTGCGACTTCTCTGGATGAATCCCACGGTACTTTAAGTCAGGGGTTGTCCAAAACAAGAAGTGCTAGGAAGGCGAGTCAGCAGTCACCCCTATACCAGCCTGAAGGATACCTGGTTCTCTCTGGTCTATCTCAGTATCGCCCGGGTTATCTCACAGAACCAGCTGCATGTGAGTAAACAAGTTGAAAGACATTTCTGGACTGAGACTGAGTTCTTCTGCGACCTGTTGTTCCACAAACATACACCCGAGCCCCTGGGGCCAGCCTCACTCTCGGGAGGCCACACCATCCAACTGCAGATACCATCAGCCCCAGACGCTCGTTAAACTGCAGTGGCGGTCACCGATCACCCTGACCGCAAAACCGAGAGTGGCGTCACGACTTAGAAGTACACAACCTGACCTACCTGTTGCCAGAGGGGTCCCTAAAGAGGAGTCCCCACAGTGTCCCGGAGGCGACCGCTGCATCGCTGTGGTGGGCGACTCATCTGGCGTCACGAACAGGATAAGAACTAGACCTGTTAAGACAGGTGACCGTGCGCCTTGGAGCTACAATCAGAAAATTTGGACCGCCGCCATATTGACATTGCAAAAGCACGCGAAATTGAAGACTGCAGCTCATGCAGAAAGAGAGTATCGCCCACGAAGAGGTATGGCTGCCTTGAAACCCCTGGAGTGCTCTGGCCCTGCGAGAGGAGAAGATGGGGGCGGATCTGTCCCTAGACGGCGGAGACGTCCCGGGCTGGTAGAAGAAACGAAACTGAGCGGAGTGTGTGAGCGGAACCTGGCAAACAGCGAGCAAGGCAAGACGGCGTCCGCAAGAGATGACCAGTAAGAGCTGGGATGGACCAGGCCGATGACCGCTGCTGAGCTAGAGGCTGAAGTCGGGAGAATGGCCGACAGGATGAAGGAGCAGAACAGGCGGGAGATAGCCGTGTGGAGGAAGGAGATGGTACGGGCCATAAGAAACCTGCAGATGCTGGTGCAGCGAGGCCCACGTGGAGGTGCTGCCCACGCCCATCTTGAGTCATCACCGGCGATAGCGACCCTGCTGAGGGATATCTCCGGCCTAACCCTGGGTGAGTCCCACATTGCCCCTACCCGATCGGGTGTGCTGACCCCGCTGGCGTTGTCACCAAATCAGGCCGCAGCACCGCCCGCCCCGGCCAGACCAGAGCAGGCCGCAACGTCTCATATCCTGGTTGCCCGACCGGAGGTGGTCACCGCGCCCCAGCCGCTGGCTGAAGAACCGGGTCCTGCGTCCCCGCCTGGAGAAGACCCAGTCTTCCTGCAGCTGAAGAAGGAATTGAGTACTCTGTTTCCTGTACACCTGGTGGAGACGTACTTGATCCCAAAGCCTCCATCCAGACCTGAAGTGGTCCCAGTACCCTCTATTTCAGAGAGGGGTCCACCACCCTGGCCAGCTGATGAAAGCTCATCCCCGGAGCCGCAGCCAGAGCAATTGGAGGAGTACCCAGCACATCTAAGGAGGAGGGGAAGCATGGAGGCTGAACCGACGATTCCCAAATGACCGGAGGGGGTCGTAGCATTCCCTGCCGAGGAAGAAGACCTGACAGCCTATATGCCTAGCATGTATGTGACCTGGGAGCCGGCTGAAGACCAAATGATGGTGATGAGGAGGCCAGCCCACAGAGGACAGCGGCATGTGAGGGCAAGACACCCCCTTGTGCAGCCTACCCTAGAGAAAGAGCGAGTGGAGGCCAGGGGTCTGAAGGAGAAGCAATCCCTGCGGCAGACCAGGTTTCAGGCCAGAGGTCCTCTCCACCGTGGGCTAGTGGAGGAATGTAAGCTGCGCACAGGCTCTGGCTTCATAGTGGAGTCTGGTGTAAGAGAAGGCATATTTGTTTCCAGAAGGGATGTCCAGTCCCACCTACAACGAGGACACCCAGATCGAGACCTCTAAGCGGGAGATGTTATAGAATTCACCAGGCACATGGGTGAAAGAGGCTGGTATGCCTTAGATGTTATGCAGTGCCCTAAGGACACAGTGGCAAGACCAATCTCCACCCCCACTGCTGCTACCAGGTCCCCAAAATCACCGCCAGCAGGGGGCGCACAAGTTACAGCTCAAGGTGCCAATGAAGATACAGCACTAGATACAGCTCAAGTTACAGCACACAATGAAGCACACGATGAAGCTCAAGAAGAAGCTCCAGATGCAGCACAAATTGCCCAAGAAGTCCAAAGCACTCAAGCACTTTCGGACTTGAGGGTATTGGGTGGTAAAGAATGGTACCTGGTATAATGTTTTAAATATTTTTATGTGAATGCCTCTCCTGTGTGGGGAAAGTTGTCTTAAAGTTGTATTAAAAGTAAAATTGTTGTTGTCTTTGCAGCCCGAGGACGTGCTGTTGATAACCAAGGGGGAATGTGGCGCCCCTGACCTGGTCAGGCGCCACTGAGTACTGCACCCATGCTGGGTGAGTGCAAACAGGTAATCCCAAAGGCTAAGTAGGGTGTGTACGCACGGACACATTGTAACCAGGTCTCACACACACATTAGAGGGGACCCCTGGGCAGACCCAGGAGGGGGCGTGGTCTCCACATCTCAGCTAGTGGTGCAGTAGAGAAGCTGGAAACCAGGAGTTGCAGTGGCAGTCAAGGGAACAGGAGCTGGAGGTAGCCGAGTCTGAAGTGCAGACGCAGGAGAGCGAACACACTAGTCAGACCCTGCACGTGTAGGTGCTGCTGACGGGGGAGTACATTGCCACACAGTCAGTCGGAAAGACACCTGAAGAGAGAGAGCAGTAAGGAGTCGAGTACGAGGACTCCTGGTAATGAAGCACGCACGTACCATCAGCCCCAGACGCTCGTTAAACTGCAGTGGCGGTCACCCATCACCCTGACCGCAAAACCGAGAGTGGCGTCATGACTTAGAAGTACACAACCTGACCTACCTGTTGCCAGAGCGGTCCCTAAAGAGGAGCCCCCACAGTGTCCTGGAGGCGACCGCTGCAGCGCTGTGGTGGGCGACTCATATATATATATGTCTATATATACAGTTAGGTCCAGAAATATTTGGACAGTGACACAATTTTCGCGAGTTGGGCTCTGCATGCCACCACATTGGATTTGAAATGAAACCTCTACAACAGAATTCAAGTGCAGATTGTAACGTTTAATTTGAAGGTTTGAACAAAAATATCTGATAGAAATTGTAGGAATTGTACACATTTCTTTACAAACACTCCACATTTTAGGAGGTCAAAAGTAATTGGACAAATAAACCAAACCCAAACAAAATATTTTTATTTTCAATATTTTGTTGCGAATCCTTTGGAGGCAATCACTGCCTTAAGTCTGGAACCCATGGACATCACCAAACGCTGGGTTTCCCCCTTCTTAATGCTTTGCCAGGCCTTTACAGCCGCAGCCTTCAGGTCTTGCTTATTTGTGGGTCTTTCCGTCTTAAGTCTGGATTTGAGCAAGTGAAATGCATGCTCAATTGGGTTAAGATCTGGTGATTGACTTGGCCATTGCAGAATGTTCCACTTTTTTGCACTCATGAACTCCTGGGTAGCTTTGGCTGTATGCTTGGGGTCATTGTCCATCTGTACTATGAAGCGCCGTCCGATCAACTTTGCGGCATTTGGCTGAATCTGGGCTGAAAGTATATCCCGGTACACTTCAGAATTCATCCGGCTACTCTTGTCTGCTGTTATGTCATCAATAAACACAAGTGACCCAGTGCCATTGAAAGCCATGCATGCCCATCCATCACGTTGCCTCCACCATGTTTTACAGAGGATGTGGTGTGCCTTGGATCATGTGCCGTTCCCTTTCTTCTCCAAACTTTTTTCTTCCCATCATTCTGGTACAGGTTGATCTTGGTCTCATCTGTCCATAGAATACTTTTCCAGAACTGAGCTGGCTTCATGAGGTGTTTTTCAGCAAATTTAACTCTGGCCTGTCTATTTTTGGAATTGATGAATGGTTTGCATCTAGATGTGAACCCTTTGTATTTACTTTCATGGAGTCTTCTCTTTACTGTTGACTTAGAGACAGATACACCTACTTCACTGAGAGTGTTCTGGACTTCAGTTGATGTTGTGACCGGGTTCTTCTTCACCAAAGAAAGTATGCGGCGATCATCCACCACTGTTGTCATCCGTGGACGCCCAGGCCTTTTTGAGTTCCCAAGCTCACCAGTCAATTCCTTTTTTCTCAGAATGTACCCGACTGTTGATTTTGCTACTCCAAGCATGTCTGCTATCTCTCTGATGGATTTTTTCTTTTTTTTCAGCCTCAGGATGTTCTGCTTCATCTCAATTGAGAGTTCCTTAGACCGCATGTTGTCTGGTCACACCAACAGCTTCCAAATGCAAAACCACATACCTGTAATCAACCCCAGACCTTTTAACTACTTCATTGATTACAGGTTAACAAGGGAGACGCCTTCAGAGTTAATTGCAGCCCTTAGAGTCCCTTGTCCAATTACTTTTGGTCCCTTGAAAAAGAGGAGGCTATGCATTACAGAGCTATGATTCCTAAACCCTTTCTCCAATTTGGATGTGAAAACTCTCATATTGCAGCTGGGAGTGTGCACTTTCAGCCCATATTATATATATAATTGTACTTCTGAACATGTTTTTGTAAACAGCTAAAATAACAAAACTTGTGTCACTGTCCAAATATTTCTGGACCTAACTGTATATATATATACACTGTGTGTGTGTATATATGTATATATATATATATATATATATATATATATATATACTGTGATATATATACAATATGTAATATATATTATACATATTAATATATATAATATATATTATATATATATATTATATAGCTATATAAATATATATATATAATATATATATATACACACAGTATATATGTGACACACCTTCTCATCTCTAGAATAACTATTAAGAGGAGACTTTGTGCAGCAGGCCTTCATGATAAAATAGCTGCTAGGAAACCACTGCTAAGGACAGGCAACAAGCAGAGGAGACTTGTTTGGGCTAAAGAACACAAGGAATGGAAATTAGACCAGTGGAAATCTGTGCTTTGGTCTGATGAGTCCAAATTTGAGATCTTGGATCCAACCACCGTGTCTTTGTAGAAAACTGAACGGATGGACTCTACATGCCTGGTTCCCACCGTGAAGCATGGAGGAGGAGGAGGTGTGATGGTGTGGGGGTGCTTTGCTGGTGACACTGTTGGGGATTTATTCAAAATTGAAGGCATACTGAACCAGCATGGCTACCACAGCATCTTGCAGCAGCATGCTATTGTACTGCCCCGGGGCTCGGCCGGTTGCCGAGCCGCTCGGATCCGTGCTCATCGGTGGGTGGCTCGAGCTCCTCACGGACCCAGGGGTCACGTCGCTCTGAAAGGGATTCGCTGGCGCTACGTGAGGGGTGGTGTTCGGTGGAGAGGTCCACGGCCGGGGCCGCGGTTGTTTGGGGATTAAGTTCGTGACGCCACCCACGGGTTGTGGTGAATGGATGGACACCACTGCTGCCGTTGACTAGGCTCCCGGGGACGGTGTTGTGCAGCTTGGTGTTGACCCATCCGTGGGTAGGGGGATGATGGTCCCGGGGGCCCAAGGGAGGTGCTGAGGCGGGGGAATGGATGATGCGTGCTGGCGTGTCGGTGCGATGCGGCGCGTGGCCCGAAGGCACTGTTGTACTCACTAGTACAAACACGCTGGAGTCTCTGGTAAACCAAACAAGATGGTGGATGGTGCCCGCAGCCGGCTGTGCTTTTCCCCTTTTCAGGTTGGTGGTTTCCACCTTTCTTCTGCACCTCACTTTTGTAGAAAATCATGACTCCTATGCCTGAGCAACGTTAATCCGCTCCCCAGCCTGATGTATGCCAGTAGAGTCCATGTGCCCACAGACGCTGGCCCGTGGGGTCTCTATGCCTGGGCGGTGGCTTTCTACCCCTATCGTTGGGCTGTTCTCTTCAGTCGGGTCCTAGGTGGGAAAGGGCCTAAAGTCCAGTCCTCTATCAGTTGCTTTGACTCGGTCTAGTTGTTTCTGGGCCTCGTACTGGGTCTGAGTACCCCTCCTGGTGCTCCGGTTTCCAATCAGTTCCCCGGTTCGGTACCGGCGGGCCACTACCCGGTCCCGGTCCCTTACGGTTCCACCGGCTGTAATCCCAGCTCCTGCAGGCGGCCACCACCATCTGCCTCCTTCCCACGGTACCAGGGCTACGACCCCGGCACCGGTCAGTGTTAACGCTGCAAGCCTTACACCTCAGGCCTGCTGCACTTGAACTTAACTCTCCACTTCACAGTCCAGACTCAATTACTCTGTTTCCTGTCTCAGGCTCTCCGGACTTCTCGGTGGGCATGGCCAACCGTCTGTCCCCACCCCCCTGGTGTGCCCATTGAACCCTGAGAGAGGTGACAAGGGTTTTATAGTTTGGCTGATGTCACCTTATTAAGGGGGGGACAAGGTGTTTGTGTAAGGGCCTACCTGTGACCACCTGGCTAGTCCAGGGCGTCACACTATTCCATCCGATTTGCGTTTAGTTGGACCATCATTTATTTTTCAACAGGACAATGATCCCAAACACACCTCCAGGCTGCGTAAGGGCTATTTGACTAAGAAGGAGAGTGATGGGGTGCTGCGCCAGGTGACCTGGCCTGCACAGTCAGCAGACCTGAACCCAATCAAGATGGTCTGGGGTTAGCTGGACCACAGAGTGAAGGCAAAAGGCGAACAAGTGCTAAGCATCTCTGGGAACTCCTTCAAGACTGTTGGAAGACCATTTCCAGTGACTACTTCTTGAAGCTCATCAAGAGAACGCAAAGCAGTAATCAAAGCAAAAGGTGGCTACTTTGAAGAACCTAGAATATAAGACATATTTTCAGTTGTTTCACACTTTTTTAAGTATTTCATTCACCTCCCGGGTACTTTTCAAATGACACAGGCGCACGCAGCATGATGATGTCATCAAGGAGTGCGCGCCTGTGTCACACAGAAAAGTGCAGGGCAGGGAGCAGAGGACGGACTCCTGAGTTCCGCTCTCTACACTGTACAGAGCTGTGGATCGCTCCCTGCCCTGCACGCTGCATGCGATGAGGGCAATATGGCCAGGAGCCCCCAGAGCCTTGAGCAGCTACAGGTCAGATTGCTCTCATTCCTGACAGGCCAGGGAGTCCCCCTGAACCTCGGGGCCCAGTGCAGCTGCATAAGCGGTATGTCCAGCACACATGGCTAATTTGCATGCGATGCAAATTAGCCACGTGTATAGCGGCAAAAGCAGCACAGCTAGGCCCCTCTGCTGCGGCTGTGACTGGGGCCCGGTGAAGAGGGGGGAGGGTCCGGCTGGCCCGGGGCTTAATAAAACTAAGTAATTGTCCCTGGCTCAGCCGGGTCCCCCCTCTTCACCGGGCCCAGTACACCAGGCACAATAGTAATGCCCTGATGGCGGCCCTGGATGTTAGGACTGGGGTCCGGCCTGGCCACCGGTGTCAGGTGGACCAGAGGAGTGGGCAGAGAGGAGCAGAGCAAAGGATGAGAGCAGTGAGGGTCGAGAGAGGCCAGTTGGTCTGGTGGCGCGGCAACCCCAGAGCTGGCACAAGCCGAAGCTGTGTGTAGCCTGGGGCTGGTAACTGAGCTCAGCCCAGGTTCTGTCTGTTAACCGCTGGTGAAACTGAAGGTGCAGGAAGGGTTCATCTGACACGGTACCGGCACGGGAGTCTGAGAAGACGGTATTCCTTGGAGTCCACCTCGGTAGAAGACAGTGCCAGGTGTCTGCACCTTTTACCGTGAGTAAAGTGACATCAACTGCAGCACTCGTGTGGACTGAATTATTTGCCAGCACACTGCACTGCAACACCAGCTTCAAACACTACTATCAACATCATCACCTGCCGGGGCCTGGCCCTACTTGCGGACGGCCCAAGTCATCAAGAGCTGCATATTCCATTAGCACTTGCAGAACTCCGCAGTGGCGGCCCCCAAATCTGGCTGCAAACCGCAAGTGGCATAGTCACGACAAATCCCCTTTTTATTTTCATTCCCCTCGTATTTTCTGACCGCTCCCCCCCAGGGTCCGGGATCGGGCACTGGCCACGACCACGATTATCTCCTTGAGTGTCGCACATGCCCAGGACCGAGTGCCCCAAGCCCTGGGGTGAGTCATAACCATAAATAAATAGTCGTTAGGTCCCCCTACATATTGATACCAGAACAGATAAGGCGCACGGCTACAGGCTGCAGCCCCCAGCCATCCGCTTACCTTAGCTGTGCATCAAAATAAGAGAATCTGCATGTGGCTTTTTTTTGTTGTAATTATTGAAATAATTGTTTTTTAATTTGTGTGCGGTCTACCCTAAGGCTGGGGACACATTAGCGTATGGCATCCGATGCGAGAGCAACAGATGCGATATACTAATGACTCTTGGCTCAAGCTCTGCTGCGAGTGTGAGCAGAGTGTAATGCGACTGACCCGATCTTGTGATCAGGTCACAGCTGCAGAGGCGAGGGCGGGACTAATCTTCTTATCTCCTCTCTTGTCAGCCTGTGCATATATCACACTGCACTTGAATGACATTAAAGTTCAGTCCAATGTTTTTCTCACACCCATAGACTCTTATGTGTGCAAGTGACACTGCTTTCGTAGGCAATCGCGACAACCAGCAATTTTTTCCTCAGTCCGTTTGTCTTAAATGGAGCTGAGTGCAATGTGAGATTTTCTCACATTGCATTGGTGCAAGTCATATGCAAGTGACTGCTGGGGGCTGCTATTCTCAGGCTGGGGAGACCCATGCTTATTGGCTACCCCAGCCTAAAAATAGCAGGCTGCAGCTGCCCAGCATTGCTGCATTTATTAGATGCGACAATCTTAGAACTATACCAGGCTCTTGCCGATTGCCGTGATGCGGTGGCAATAGGGGTAATAAGGGGTTAATGGCATCCTACAGCTGTAGCTGTCACTAAGCCATACTTTAGTAATGGGAGGTGTATATGAGACCCCCCCAATTACTAATCTAAAAGTGAAAAGAAATAAAACACAAACACCGAAAAAATCCTTTATTCAAGTAAAATACAAAAAAGCCCCTCACCCTCTTTCACCACTTTATTAACCCCAAAAGACCCAGGTCCAACATAATCCACATGAGATCCCACGACAATTCCAGCTGTGCTACATCTGAACTGTCAGCGTGTGGCCATAGAACCTGACAGCCCGCTGTAGCTTCAGGCAGAGATTGAGCCTCAGCTATTAGCGGTGACGTCACTTAGGTTCTTTGCGGTCACAGCTGGAGGTTCCCAGGACCCTGCACCTGTGATCAGTCACAGGTAACATGACCTCAGGGGACCTCAATGAACTCACAGAGGGGAGGTCATCGAGTTCACAGACCTGCATTTTCTGACAGAAAACTACATTCTTTTTGTTAAAGATGCAGATTTGGTGCTGGAATTCTTACATTATATTCATGCACCCAATCTACACCTCCTGGCCAAAAAAAAAAATAAAATAAATAAACCACAAAAATATATCACATTAATACCGCATTATATGCATGCGGTTTTGGTGCAATTTTTCATCAGGAGACGTAGATTGGGTGCAGGAATATGTTGTAAAAATGTTAGCACCAAATCTGCATCTTGTGGCAAAAAAAATGCACAAAAACAGTTTTGACGCTGTTTTGGTGTAGTTTTCTGCCAGGAGGTGCAAATTTAGTGCTGTCAGACATCCAACCCACTGAGTAATTATGTGCAGAGGCTGATTACCAGCTCCAACATGCCTGTTGGGGCGGCTTTGCACACTACGACATCGCAATCGCAGGTGCGATGTCGGTGGGGTCAAATCGAAAGTGACGCACATTCGGCGTCACTTGCGATCTCGTAGTGTGTAAATCCTAGATGATACGATGACCGAGCGCAAAAGCGTCGTTATCGTATCATCGTTGCAGGCTCCGACATTTCCATAATGCCGGTGCCGCGACAGGTACGATGTAGTTCCTCGCTCCTGCGGCAGCATACATCGCTGTGTGTAAAGCCGCAGGAGCGAGGAAAATCACCTTACCTGCCGCCGGCGGCTATGGAAGAAAGGAGGTGGGCGGGATGTTTACATTCCTGCTCATCTCCGTCCCTCTGCCGCTATTGGCCGCCTGCCGTGTGACGTCGCTATGACGCCGCACGACCCGCCCCCTTAGGAAGGAGGCGGGTCGCCGGCCAGAGCGACGGTCGCAGGGCAGGTGAGTGCATGTGAAGCTGGCGTAGCGATAATTTTCGCTACGCCAGCTATCACAAGATATCGTACCTGCGACTGGGGCGGGGACTGTCGCGTGCGACATCGCAGCATCTGCTTGCGATGTCGCAACGTGCAAAGCCCGCCTTGGACTTCCAATCAACTATTGCCCTCTGCTGCTCACTAAGCCTTGCCAACATGAATAATGCTGACTTCCAGCACATGGGCAGGTCACAAAGCATTTGGTGAGGTGGCAATTGAAAGCGCTGCTGCAGCACTGCCAGACCGGCAATGGTGGTTGGCAACTTTCTGAAATTGGTGCATACGCGGCATACCTTGACAAGTAACTCCAGCAAGTCTGGGTATGATTTCAGAAATCACTGGACAACAAAGTTAAGCACATGGGCCAGGCATTGAATGTGGTCCAAGTTGTGAAGATTCAGTGCACTCACAATGTTACGCCCATTGATGCATATGACCAGGCCTGGTCCCAGGTTCAGAGGTGAGAGCCACTGATTGGTTAGGTCTTTCAGACCTTTCCACTGCTGCAATGTGTGGTTTATCATCTAAAGAGATGTGTTTCAGCAGAGCATGTTGCTGCTTTGCCCAGGTGGTGCTGCAGTGCTTCCAGCTTGGGACTGATGGGGAGGATAATTCAGCCAAGGATGAGGAGCAGGAGTGTGTAAAGGAACTGGCGTATGAAAAGAGGGTTACCATCATGGAACCTGGGCCCACTCTTCTATGCGTCTAAAGCAAGTGTGGTGTCCCAGGGTCCGACTCAGTCTTGACCTCTACCAGGTTCACCCAGTGTGCCGTCAGGATAATGTAACCTCCCTGTCCACAAGCACGTGTCTGTTTATAAAGAGGACCTTTCCAGTAACTGCGTTGTTCAATGCACGGGTGATGTTCTTAAGGCTGCTTTACACGGTACGACCGATTGTGCAATTTCACAATCGATCGTACCCGCCCCCATCCTTTTTGCGTCACGGGCAAATCGCTGCCCGTGTCACACAAAGTCGGTAACCCCCGTCACACGTACTTACCTCTCGTGCGACCACGCTGTGGGCGGCGAACGTCCACTTCCTGGAGTGGGAGGGACGTTCGGCGTCACAGCGACGTCACACGGCCGCCGGCCAATGGAAGCGGAGGGGCGGAGATGAGCGGGACGTAAACATCCCGCCCACCTCCTTCCTTCACATAGTCGGCGGCGGCCGCGTGACGCAGGTGAGCTGCTGTTCATCGTTCCCGGGGTGTCACACGGAGCGGCGTGTGCTACCACGGAAACGATGAACAACTAAATTAAACTATATTATGGAACCTAGTGACCAGTACACGACTCACGATTTGTGAGTGATACTGCGTCGTTAGGAAGTGTCACACAGGCCGGCATCGCCAGCGATGCCGGATGTGCGTCACAAAAAACGTGACCCCGACGATCTATCATTTTGTTCCAGCACGGCATTATCTGCCTTCTGCGTCTGGGTGTCAGTCACCGCTGGCGCAGCTCCTGTCTCCGATACTGCTGTGTACGCTCTACACACAGCGCTATACAGAATAGGAATAGAAGTTTCTTTCAGCCCTTGTAAGGGCTAATTACAGCAGGCTCAGAGCCATAGGTGACAGTCAGGTCCGTGGAAACCGTTGTTTAACAGCTACAGATAAGAGCGTCTGTGTAGCTAAGGTCAGGGAGTTCCTTGCTAGGAGGGATAGAAAGTGAGGCTTCCTTTCCTCTACACTGACCCACAACCCGGCCACTGTACCCTCCTGCCCTTTGCACACTCAAGCTCATTGTTACTAAGCCATTATACTAGCAAACACTGAGGAAACTTAGTGGCATCCTAAAAGTGGCTATTGGACTTCATTAGTGTCCCACTGGTGCAAATCTATTTGCAGCACCTCTGCATTGCACACTGAAGCTCATTGTTACAAAGCCATTATAATACCAAACACTGAGGAAACTTAGTGGCATCCTAAAAGTGGCTGTTGGACTTCATTAGTGTCCCACTGGTGCAAATCTATTTGCAGCACCTCTGCATTGCACACTCAAGCTCATTTTTACAAAGCCATTATAATACCAAACACTGAGGAAACTTAGTGGCATCCTAAAAGTGGCTATTGGACTTCATTAGTGTCCCACTGGTGCAAATCTATTTGCAGCACCTCTGCATTGCACACTGAAGCTCATTGTTACAAAGACATTATAATACCAAACACTGAGGAAACTTAGTGGCATCCTAAAAGTGGCTGTTGGACTTCATTAGTGTCCCACTAGTGCAAAGATATTTGCAGCACCTCTGCATTGCACACTCATGCTCATTGTTACAAAGCCATTATAATACCAAACACTGAGGAAACTTAGTGGCATCCTAAAAGTGGCTGTTGGACTTCATTAGTGTCCCACTGGTGCAAATCTATTTGCAGCACATCTGCATTGCACACTGAAGCTCATTTTTACTAAGCTATTATACTAGCAAACTGTGCTGCCATTTTAAGGGCCATAGTTTCATTGTCCGGGATAGTTATTGTTGTTTGTTCTGATGTCAATAAAGGTAGACCACCGCTGCAATCTACACCACCTCTCAATTTTTACTACCACATTTTAAGTGGAAAATCTTGTTGCAATCAAAATGAGTGGCAAAATGACAGATACTGGTGGAAAGGGGAATAGGCGTGTTGGAAAAGGAAAAAAAGTTTGTGTCCGTGGGGAAGGTGGCAAAGCTCCATTAACATCTGCTGAAGATAGGCCATCTTCCAGCAAAAGTAAGATGTCTACTACTTTCCGTGGACAATCGGATGTGCTCCCTTTTTTACGAACACTAACAACTGGAACAAAGGTAGATGTTGCCCAAAACAATAAAAATGCTTGAATGGATCTCAAGTGGTCCAACAAGTGCCCTCTCCTCCACCTCAACGACCGCATCCAAAAAACACCAGTCCTCTGAGTTGTCATCCCAATCACACTTGCTTTTTCCCAGCTCTCAAATCTCCATCCGCCCTGCACAGTATGGTGGAACAGAGATGGCTGAGTCTGCAGAGCTGTTCAGTCACACTATAGCCTGGGAATCAGAGGTCTGCTCCCAAGCTACAGTGAGTACAGACCAGAAAATGGTCTGCAGTGATGCCCAGAAACTTTGTGACTCAAATTCAGGCCATTATGACAAAGTTTCTGAGCATAATGTTGACCCTTATTCACAAACTGAAACACCTGTTGTAATAGACAATGAGGAACATACTGATCACGATGAGATGCAGATACCAGATTGGGATGACAACTTAAATATTTGTTCAGGGCAGGAAGAGGCTCGGTCTGAGGGGGAGGGGAGTGCAAACACAACGCTTGATGAGGAAGTTCTAGATCCCACCTACTGTCAACCCACAGTCAGGCACTCAAGGAGGTCAACAGAGGCGGTGGAGGAGGATGCTACTGACGACAAAGTTACCTTGCGCCTTCCTGGATAGAGGAGGAGTACTGGTAGCATGTCTACAACTTCATCCTCAGCCACCACTGTGCCTCTGAGCACTAGTCGGGGTGGCTCAGCAGGTCGCATGCCCTCTAAGCCTTGCCTAGCCTGGTCCTTTTTTGACATAGCAAAAGATCACCCAAATCATGTGATATGTAAAATTTGTCGTGATTCTGTTAGTAGAGGGCAAAACTTCAGCAGTTTGACAACTTCTTCCATGAATCGTCACATGAATAAATATCATATGTCCCAGTAGGAAGCTCACCGTGCTGCAATGCGGCCTAGCGGAGTGGACCATCCACCGCCTGCCCCTTCCAGTGCATCCGCGCGCTCTTCCTCTTCTAGCACTGTGGGGACAGCTGTCACACCTGGTTTTCCAAGCACAACTTCCACCACTGTAACCGCAACAGGCAGTTTGCTTGGTAGGTCGTCAGTTGGTTTGGAAGGGGAAACAAGTGCGTGTGTACAGCTCTCTCAGACATCGATAGCACCAACATTGGATGAAGGCAACATCATGTCTACGCATGCACCTTCCTCACAAACCTGCATTTTTCTAGGGATACCCTACTCGCCACCGTCTACACACAGCAGCCAGATCTCTGTCCCTCAGATGTGGACAAATAAAAGGCCATTTCCTGCGACCCATGACAAAGCTAAGAGGTTGACTTTATCCCTCTGTAAGCTCTTGGCTACCAAAATGCTGCCTTTCCGCCTGGTGGACACACAGGATTTTAGAGACATAATGTCTGTCGCTGTGCCCCAGTTCCAGATGCCCAGTCACCACTACTTCTCTAAGAAAGGTGTGCCTGCGCTACTCCAGCATATCGCACACAGCATCACCGCTTCCTTGAGAAACTCTGTGTGTGAACGGGTGCATTTCACCACCGATACTTGGACCAGTAAGCATGGACAGGGACATTACATGTCGCTGACTGGGCACTGGGTAACTATGGTGATAGATGGTGAAGGGTCTGCTGTACAAGTCTTGCCGTCCCCATGACTTGTGTGTCAATCCTCTGTCTGTCCAAGTTCCTCCACTGCTTCTGCCTCCTCAACCTCGTCTGGGTCCTCCACCTCCGCCCCAAGCCTGCCTGGTCAGGCCACCAGCGTTGTAACTGCGCACAAGGAATCACGCACCCCTCATTACTATGCTGGCAGCAGAGCGCAACGGCATCAGTCGGTCTTTGTCTTGAAATGTCTTGGAAATAAAAGTCACACAGCGGCTGAGTTGCGGGCAGCTCTGGAGACTGAGTTTGGTAAATGGTTGTCTCCACTCAACCTGCAGCCTGGTAAGGCCATGTGCGACAATGCTGCAAACCTGGGTGCGGCCCTTCGCATGGGTAAGGTGACACACGTGCCTTGTATGGCTCACGTGTTGAACCTTATTGTCCAGCAATTTTTAACACACTATCCCGGCCTAGATGGCCTTCTGAACAGGGCACGAAAACTGTCTGCTCACTTCCGCCGTTCAACCGCCACAGCTGAGCGACTTGCATCGCTCCAGAAGTCTTTCGGCCTGCCGGTTCATTGCCTGAAATGTGATGTGCCGACACGCTGGAATTCGACTCTCCACATGTTACAGCGACTGTGGCAGCACCGCCGAGCACTGGTGCTCAACAAGGGCGCATGGTAGCAGGCAAAATGTTGAGGAAGGTGCAGGAGAACATGAAGAAATGGAGGACGAACTGTCCATGGACATGGAAGACTCAGCGGATGAGGGAGACCTTGGTCAAATTTCAGTTGAAAGAGGTTCGGGGGAGATGTCAGAGGAAGAAAGAATGGTTAGCACCTCTATGCCACAAACACAGCGTGGACTTGGTCCGCATGGCTGCGCAAGACACATGAGCGCCTTCTTGCTGCACTACCTCCAACATGACCCTCATATTGTCAAAATTAGAAGTGATGATGACTACTGGCTTGCCACACTGAGATCCCCGGTAGAAGTCCAAATTTTGTGACATAATTCCAGCCATAAAAAGGGACGCATGTATGCAGGAGTATCAGCAAAAGCTGTTACTCGATCTTAACTCGGCTTTTCACCAAACACCCGTGGTGCACGGAGTGAATCTCCCAGTTGTAACATGACAAACATGGGACGGTCTTGTCATCTTCAACAGTCTACCCGTATCAGCAGCCTTTGCAAGGCCACCAGAGACAACAAGTCTGGCACATAGTAAACGGCTGGAGAGGATGATACAGGAGTATCTCCAAATGAACATCGATGCCATGACTTTGCAAATGTAGCCTTGCTCATTTTGGCCTTCAAACCTTGAAAAATGGCCAGAGCTCTCCACTTACGCCTTGGAGATCTTGTCGTGTCCAGCTGCCAGCGTTGTCTCTGAATGTGTCTTCAGTGCTGCAGGGTGTGTGCTGACAGATAAGCGCATGCGTCTGTCCAGTGACAATGTGGATAGACTAACATTCATCAAAATGCACAAGTCATGGATCCACAAGGAATTTACTACCCCCGTGTCATCCTGGGGAGAGTAAATGCTTGTGGATTTGGAATGTGCTTGATGCAAATCTACCTGTGAAGTGTACAACTGGGGCACAAGTGCTGCCACTGAAGGGGTGTCTGTGTGGCCCAATTTTTGGAAAAAAGGGAGACTCTGCTTGGAGTAACCCTTGCTGTGTTTTTAAAAAGGAGCCAAGATGAACAAGTCATGGTTCAGCAAAGACTTTGCTACCCACCCCGGTGTCATCCTGGGGACGGTTAAGGATGGCGTATTTTTGAATGTGCTTGATGCAAATCTACCTGTGAAGTGTACAACTGGGGCACAAGTGCTGCCACTGAAGGAGTGTCTGTGTGGCCCAATTTTTGGAAAAAAGGGAGACTCCGCTTGGAGTAACCCTTACTTGCAGTGTTTCTAAAAATGATCCAAGATGAACAGATCTGGGATCAGCAAAGACTTTGCTACCCACCCCGGTGTCATCCTGGGGACGGTTAAGGATGGCGTATTTTTGAATGTGCTTGATGCAAATCTACCTGTGAAGTGTACAACTGGGGCACAAGTGCTGCCACTGAAGGGGTGTCTGTGTGGCCCAATTTTTGGAAAAAAGGGAGACTCCACTTTGAGTCACCTTGCGGTGTTTTACATCATTTTAGTAGGGCATGCCATGCCTATATCTGTGTCTCCTCCTCTTTTTCCTTGTCCAGCTCTTTTGTTTTCGCATGAGTATATGTCCTTGTCACTTTCCCATGTGTTTGTGTTGTGAGTTGTTTGTCATCTTTTGGACACCTTTGAGGGTGTTTTCTAGGTGTTTTTATGTGTTTGTGATTGCCTCCCATTGTTTTCTACGGGTTCGAGTGGTTCGCCGAACCGGTTCACCGAACTGAACTCGAACTAGACCTCCATTCGACGAACCAAGCTCGAGCCGAACCGCGACCGGTTCGCTCATCTCTATACAACTGTCCTATTAATCTTGTTCCCGGAGCTAAGCTACCCAAATCTAGACTGTATAGTTTATCGGGGCCTGAGAGACAGGCTATGAAGGAATTTATTGCCGAAAGTCTAGAGAAGTGACATATTAGACCTTCACCTTCGCCGGTGGGTTTTTTTTTGTTAAAAAGAAAGATGGAGGCCTTCGTCCTTGTTTGGACTTTCGGGAACGGAATCTTATCACAGTCCGTGACCCGTACCCTCTTCTTCTGGATCTTGGTCTATTTAGCCAGGTGGTGGGAGCTAATTGGTTCTCCAAGTTGGACTTGAGGGGGGTGTACAATTTGGTTAGGATCAAGGAGGGGGATGAATGGAAAAACGCTTTCAATACCCCCCGACGGCCATTTTGAAAGTCTGGTTATGCCATTTACTGCGATCCCCTCGCATGACATTCGGCTCACGCTGGCAGTACAGCAGAGCCGAGTGTCATGCTAGTGTCCTTGTGACTGAGGTCCGACTGTGCAAGCGGACCTCAGCTGTGGGGGGCGGGAAAGCACTGAGGAGGGGCGGCCCGGCACTGAGGAGGGGCGGCCCAGCGCTGCGGAGGGACGGGCGGGCTGCCACTGAGGAGGGGTGGGAGGGATTTCTCTCCCTCTCTCCTCTGTAGTCGGCTATTGCGATTCGCGCTCTGCACTTGCGGTACACCGATGTACCGCGAGTACAGTGCGATTTTTCTCTCACCCCATACACTTGAATGGGTGCGAGAGAAAGAGTCTTGCATTACATTTGCAGCATGCTGTGATTGTTTCTCGGTCCGATTAGGGCTGAGAAAATAATCGCTCATGTGCGCTGACACACAGGCT